>NC_141689.1:1317534197-1318734197 GCF_964263255.1 Lissotriton vulgaris
TAACTCCCCTCTGCCACCATGGATTTGCATCAAACCTCTTGCAATCAAAAGTATCCATACCCAGCAGTGCTCCCAGACCCCGAAACCCACCGACAAACACCAGGAAGCCCCCCAAACATGCCCCCGAAAACGCTAAATTGAGCGAAATGTCAGAAAAAAGCAAAAACTTTTTCCTCATGGATTTGGTCCAAAGCTATTTTATCCGGTATTAGAGCTTCCCAGCAATGGCCCCAGAGCCGTCAACCCAGGCGAAAACAAGTAGAAGACCCCCAAACAGCCAAAAACCAAACTTCAAAAATGGGCACAGCCATTTCAGGGCAATTTCCAAAATCACTCCGCGCGCGCTCTGCAGCTAGGCCCTAACTTCCCTCTGCCACCATGGATTTGCTTCAAACCTCTTGCAATCAAAGGTATCCATACCCAGCAGTGCTCCCAGACCCCGAAACCCACCCACAAACAACAGGAAGCCCCCAAACAGTCCCCCGAAAACATGATAGTGAGCAAAAAGGCAAAAACTTTTTCAAGTCTGATTTTGTCCAAACCACTTTTATCCGGTATTAGACCTTCCCAGCAATGCCCAAAGACCCGCCAACTCACCCGCAAAAAAGCACAACACCCCCAAACAGCCAAAAAGCAAAAATGGAAAATCTCATAATTACAATATTTTTCGGCCTTCTTTCAATTCTGTCCAAACGCGCTGTGCAGCTAGGCCTTAACTCCCGTTTTCCACCATGGATTTCCTGAAAAGCAAATGCAATCAAAATTAGACTGTGCCAGCAGTGCTCCCAGACCCCAAAACCCACCCACAAACACCCGGAACCCCCCCAAAGAGCACCTCAAAGACAAGCAAGTCAGCAAAAACGTTAAAAAAATTTCGCCTCCGATTTGGTCCAAACCACTTTTATCCGGTATTAGAGCTTCCCAGCAATGGCCCCAGAGCCGTCAACCCAGGCGAAAACAAGTAGAAGACCCCCAAATAGCCAAAAAGCAAAACTTCAAAAATGGGCACAGTCATTTTCAGGGCAATTTCCAAAATCACACCGCGCGCGCTCTGCAGCTAGGCCCTAACGCCCCTCTGCCACCATGGATTTGCTTCAAACCTCTTGCAAACAAAAGTATCCATACCCAGCAGTGCTCCCAGACCCCCAAACCCACCCACAAAAACCAGGAAGCCCCCCAAACTGGCCCGGAAAACATGATAGTGAGCAAAAAGGCAAAAACGTTTTACAGTCTGATTTTGTCCAAACCACTTTTATCCAGTATCAGACCTTCCCAGCAATGCCCCAAGACCTGCTAACCCACCCGTAAAAAAGCACAACACCTCCAAACAGGCAAAAAGCAAAAATGGAAAATCTCATACTTACAATATTTTTCGGCCTTCTGTTCAAACGCGCTGTGCAGCTAGGTCTTGACTCTACTTTTCCACCGTGGATGTCCTAAAAAACAAATGCAATCAACATTAAACTGTGCCAGCAGTGCTCCCAGACCCCAAAACCCACCCACAAACACCAGGAAGCCCCCCAAACAGGCCCCCGAAAACATGATAGTGAGCAAAAAGGCAAAAACGTTTTCAAGTCTGAATTAGTCCAAACCACTTTTAACCGGTATTAGACCTTCCCAGCTATGCCCCAAGACCCGCCAACTCACCCGCAAAGAAGTAGAACACCCCCACAAGTGCAGAGTCTTTCTTCATTGGGCGTAATCCAGCCCTCTGCTTTGAGGGAAATAGGAGTCTAGAGGAGGAGGAGAGAGGAGCATTGTGAGAAGTTGGCCTGATATATGATGTTTCCAATTCTGGAACCACCTTGTATCAGTTCAAACAATCCCTTATGGTGTCTGGTTGTAAGTCAACCTTATAGAATAGCTATCCTAGCGGTAGCATGGACTAAGCAGCCTTAAAGGCTAAACTCAAGAGGTCGTGTTAAGCAAGCTGTTTTACCAATCACAATCCTGTAATATCAAATGAAAGGACACCACACAAGTATATATTATAAAAATATATGTATTTATTACTAGAATAATCCCCAGTACTCTTTATGAGTAAAGGGGCACAAGCGTTTAAACAAAAGCACAGTGTAACATATGAATGTTGCACAATTATGGATGAGGGCGGGTGGCCACTCAAACCATATATTAAGAAAGTGGTACCAATCGAACAGTGGTTAGGCCTAGGGCCTAGGGAATCGCTGGGAGCAGTCGGGACTAGCAATGCTGAAGTCTGGAAAAGCCCGCGGGATTTGGGTGCAGCGCTTAAAGCACACGCATGCACCAATGCAAAGTCAATGGTGCGTAAAAGTTATAAAGTTACTGTTTAAGGAGACTTCCGCTTAACCTAGAAGGATGAAACTTAAGACACATACACTAGAGGTGTGTACGAGTGTGGGAACACTGGTGTTGCTGAGTTACCTCACCCACAGGAAGCGGGTGCATAGGGTCGAAGTTTTGTCGGGTTTCGTCACGCAGGTTGTTGGTGCTTGAAGCGGAAGATGCTGCAGGCGTTGTGAAGGAGAAGTGTCCGGTGTGATCCAAGGGTGGATCGGAGTTGTAGAGTACCTGAAAGCAGAGGGGACAGAGTCTGGGTCACTCAGCAGTGACCAGGGTGGAACCAGGACGGAACCAGGCAATGTCGGGCACAATCAGGTGGTTGTTGAGGAGCTTCTCTCCACTGCCACATGGACTCTAGGGCATCTGGGACATCCAGGAGTGGATCACGAGCTGTCCCACAAAGGTTCTAGCCGTCGGCGGTGTCGGCTTCAGGATTGGAGCAAACAACACATGGCAAGAGCAATCCATGCAGGACTGGAAGATTGCTTCTCACTCGGACCAGGAGGGTCAGAGCGGGTGCTCCTTTTCAGAGGAGTGAGTGCAAGTCTGGAGCAACCAGAATCACAAGTTAGATTTCGTAGTTCGTCGGCACAGGGGCCACAAGCCAATTGGCAAGTGACCGGGCCAACGCGTTGAGCCAAAAGAAGCAGAAGGGCCCCACGCAGCACTCGGTGAGTGTAGAGGGGTGAGCTTCGCTGCAAAAGTGGCTCAGGGCTGGGGCTTCTCAAACCCCGATGTACAGCTTCGAGGGTCACTTGTGGGCTGCACGGTCAGCATCTCGTGGTCTTTCCAAGATGGCTGGCCCCACGCTTCCGGTCGCCTCCACGGGTCTCAGCTCTGCAGGGATTGTGGATCGGGCTGTTAGAAGGCAGGCACGCTTGGTCTTGTCGGACTCTGTCGCTCGAGTTCTGGCAGGAACTGCAACAAAGCAAATGTCAAGGTGCTGGATGGTGCCTGTTTGCACAGGGTGGTCACTCCTTGGCCACAAGGGAGATTCTTCAGTCTTCTACGTCGAGTAGGATGTCGAAGGGTCAGAGTTTCGTTTCTTATGTTTCATCAGGATAATCTGAGTGCGTTGGCACTGCTCCCATTCTTATACCAATCTAGGGGGCTGGATTACCTGCTAGGTCCCTCCTATGGGTGGGACCCAGGAAGGGGGTGGTTACACCCCTTTCCCTTTGTCCAGGGTCGCGCTGGGACTGGGGCTGGTGTGCCCCAGAACCGGTTTGACCGGATTATGCAAGGGGAAGCCTTGTGCTCCCCAGGCAGTGTCTGGTTTCTTTCAAACTATCTGCTACAATCCACTATCTCCTGTCTGGGGTGGTGTGATACCTCCCTGCGACAGGAAAGCCTTTGTCCAGGCCTCCTCGGCTGAGTTTCGGTCAGCAGAAGGAGGTCGGACTCATGTCTGTGGCAGAAGCATCCATTTTGTGGATCTGAGGCTCTTTTAAAAATCAACTGTGTTTCAGTAAAGTAACATGTCTTCTCCCTCTAGAGAGGTGGAATGCTATCCCTGTCGACAGGACTGTCGAGGGGATAGTATTCCAAATCCTATGGCACCTTACAAGACATGTTTTGATAAAGCCAAACCAAAGTTAACATATAACCGCGAGGATTATAATGCACTTAATAGTATATGGTATGGCAATATCCCGGAACAGCTAAGGGAATTGGTCCCGACAGCTGCAGACAGGCTCAGCTCATGCTAGAGCACCATCTCACATAAAACCAAGCACTCTGCCTACAGGATTGTTAAGGCCTGCCATAGGAGTGACTTATAGGTATATATGTGTCCAGTTAGGTTTAGATATAGGCATACTATATCTATGCAAGGGGTGATTACACCACCTTTCCCCAGCTGAGTGATCAGCCAGTTGTGTTAATTTTAGATATCCAGCCAGGGGTGGCAAACGATATGCTGCAGCCCCTGGTAGGCCTTGGATGCACCTATGCCCTGGGCACCTATAGTGCTCTGTACAGGGGCTGAGAAGGTGACCCAACCCAATCTAGTTATGCACCTAGGGTACATGGAATCCATTTTACAGAGAGAGCAGATAGCCTGGGGCCCTGATTAGCAGGGAACCAGGCCAACTAAGTCAAAAACCAGCTAAACACAAGGCAAAAAAATCTGGGGCAACCATAGTCAGGTAGCCACCTTCCTACACAACCCCCCCCCCCCCCCAAACGAAAGGAGATAAGGCTATCCTTGTCCTGGTAAGCCTATATTGCCTGAGTGGCCATATAAGGAAGTACCTGCACTAGCATGGGTACCCCCTGTCTCATGGTCGACTAAGCAGTCCCTCACCCTTGGGGTATTAGAGGGTCTCCACCATAGGAAATCACTACTTTGGGTGTGTTTATACAAGGAAAAAGGCTGGTTTTGATATGGAGTATTGAAGTGAGGCTCCACTAATTTAGAGCTCAGCTTCCTCCAATTATCTTCCACCATGTGTGCCTTTCTTTCTTCAACTGAGTTGCACTGTGCTCTCAGGGTCAACCTCTGGCTACCTAAATCTGGAGGCTGGGTCCCTTGTTTTGACTTACTGGAGGGACAGTTCAGGTTTGGGCCCTTTGGGTCCCAGGTTTGGCTGTGCCCAACAGAATCCCTCTGTGGGAGGTCCCTAACTAATTTTAAGGGGGCTCCCTCAGGAGTTTTTAAAGTTTTCACCTTACTAGGGCTACTAGTTTCGGTGCCCCTAATCTGCTGATGGGGGTGCTTTATTTGACAGGGGCCCTGTGGGGTCTCACTGTCCTTCTTGTCCTCTGCAGCCCTGGGCTGACTAAGGCAAGGTAGAGAGGGGCAGGTTACCTGCTCCAGACTGGGTCCCACCTGAGAAGGGTCCACTGCCATCAAAGGCTCTGTCAGGCCAGGCCTAACAACCTCTGGGGCAGTTCCTTCATCAGGGGTAAGATCAGTTACCTGAGGAGGCTGATCCTGTCCTAATGTCTGGTGAGGGGGAGATTTCTCTTCCTCCTCCATGCTCTCAGTTTGGGTGGAGTGATCCATCATTTCAGGCTTCACAACACACATATCTGTTTGAGTTTGGGCTGTGGCCATCACAGCCCCACCAACCTTTTCAGGAGGAGACTCAGTTTGGGTATGTGCTGTTATCATAACAGCTCTGCTAATCTTTTCAGGAAGCTAAAGATGGGGCTGAGTCTTGCACACCCCTACCAACCTTTTCAGGAAGGACATCTTGGATTGGGGCTGTAGCCATTACAGCCCCACTAACCTTTCCATTGGCATTTACCATTCTAGAATGGATTTTCTGTTCAACCTCAGCCCAGGCTGAGATTTCCAAAGCATTACCTAGTAGGCAGTCTACAGGCAAGTTTGATGACACTGCCACTCTCTTTGGGCCAGTGACACCTCCCCAGCTGAGACTTACTACTGCCATGGGATGATTGGTTTGTATTCCATCAATGTTTGTTACTTGGTATGTGGCAACAGGTAAAAGTTGCTTAGAGGGGGCTATACAGTCAGCCACCATGGTGATGCTAGCCCTGCGTCTCTAAAGGCCTCAACTTTCAAACCATTGATGAGGGGTTCTTGTCTATATTTGCTCAAGGTATTTGGGCAATCAGAGCAATTGGCAAACCCCATGCCAGTCTCATAAACAAGATCATTTGGGGATGGGGACCTGGATAGGCCAGGGTCCGCCTGTGCTCCAAAAGTAAACCCACCCAGATTCCTGGGTGTGCTCCCACTTCCTGGGGGATTACTGCTGACAGTAACAGGAGGTGTTGGGGCTGGCTTTGAAGGTATATTTTCTTTATTGCCATTCTTTGGACAACAGCTGTCTGATTTCCAATGGCCAGTCTGTTTACAGACATGGCAGTATGGATTTTTCTGAACAGATGAAGTGTCTTGGGACCCACCCCCATCCTTGGATTTTTTGGGGCCCTGGGGTAGTCTTTTCTTTACTTTTATCCCCACCCTTATCTTGAGGCTTGGTAGACTCCTTCTTCTGGTCATTGCTCTGATTCTTAGGCCTAATCCTGGTTCTGACCCATTTATCTGCCCTCTTACCCAATTCTTGGGGAGAGGTCAAATCTGAGTCCACCAGATGCTGGTGTAAGAGCTGGTTCTGACAATTACTTAGGATCTGCTCCCTCATAATCAAATTATACAATCCTTTGAAGTCATGTACTTTGCTGCCATGTAGCCAACCCTCCAGAGCCTTAGTAGCACAATCTACAAAAACAGTCCAGTCCTGAGTCTGTGTCTTCTGGGTGTCTCTGAACCTTAACCTGTATTGTTCAGTGGTTAAGCCAAACCCATCTTTCAGAGCACTCTTCAGGACTTTGTAGTTTTTAGCATCCTCACGTCTGACAGTGAGGAGCTTATCTCTCCCTTTCTCAGAAAAGGAGTACCATAAGATTGCTTCCCACTGTTCTTCAGGAACCTGCTGTACCATGCAGGCTCTCTCAAGAGCAGTTATCCACTTGTGGATGTCATCCCCTTCCTTGTAGTGGGGCACAATCTTTGTCAGGTTTCTATTGTCATAGGCCCTGTCTTTCTCTCTAGGAATATTGCTTCCACCAGTGGCATCTAAGCCACACCATTTTTGTTCTCTTGCTAAAGCAAGTTTAGCTTGAGCCAGGGCTACCTCTTCCCTCTCTATCTGTAGTTGGACATCCCTCATTCTGGCCCTATGCTTTTTTCTCTGGGGGGGGAGTCATTCCCCTTTGAGATTCCCTTGAGGCACTAGAAATATGAGAGTCCCTTGAAGGTGACCTCACTCTCCTATTGCCTGAAGAAACTAGGTTATAGGGTCTGGGGAGGTACTGGCCCTCTCCATCCCAATGTAGGTCCAAGTTGGCTCGGCTAAGTCTCCCCACTGGTACCTGGTTACCCCTCTGATTCTGATCAGACTAATCTAGTTCTGAGCCTTCCTCCTCTTCTTCTTCTTCTTCCTCCTCCACCTCTGGGGTGCTCTCATTCTCAGGGGGGTTCACTCCATCTCCTGCATCTAAGGGAACTGTACTCTCCTTATTTAAGTCATCCTTTTCCAGGATGGCTATCAGGGAAGGCATGGTGGGGTTATGACCCCTTTTTAGCCCTCTTGCAATGCATAAGGCACTCAAGTCTTTATGGCTAAGTTTGTCATAGCTGGAAGTTGCCTTGGTAAGGTCAACTGTCACAGGGGCAGAGCCTGAAGCTCCTCCTGTGCCAGACATGACTGATAGTGAGGTGCAAGTGGTGCACTTACCTACACTAAGTGTTTTCCTACTGTACCTTGCTAGTGAGTTGTAGGCAGGGTGTGCTAATCCCTTTGATCTACAACCACTAAGTTCAGTAGAACTTAAATATGCTAAGCTTTTGTTTATATGTACCTAAGGTACTTGATGTGATCTTTCAATTTGATAAAAAGATTGCAATGGTAAAACAACAGCAAGCTCAAATCCGCACCGCTGCCACCAATGTGAGAAGTTGGCCTGATATATGATGTTTCCAATTCTGGAACCACCTTGTATCAGTCCAAACAATCCCTTATGGTGTCTGGTTGTAAGTCAACCTTATAGACAAGCTATCCTAGTGGTAGCATGGACTAAGCAGCCTTAAAGGCTAAACTCAAGAGGTCGTGTTAAGCGAGCTGTTTTACCAATCACAATCCTGTAATATCAAATGAAAGGACACCACACAAGTATATATTATAAAAATATATGTATTTATTACTAGAATAATCCCCAGTACTCTTTATGAGTAAAGGGGCACAAGCGTTTAAACAAAAGCACAGTATAACATATGAAAGTTGCACAATTATGGATGAGGGCTGGTGGCCACTCAAACCATATATTAAGAAAGTGGTATAAGAGATACCAATCGAACAGTGGTTAGGCCTAGGGCCTAGGGAATCGCTGGGAGCAGTCGGGACTAGCAATGCTGAAGTCGGGAAAAGCCCACAGGATTCGGGTGCAGCTCTTGAAGCACACGCATGCACCAATGCAAAGTCAATGGTGCGTAAAAGTTATAAAGCTACTGTTTAAGGAGACTTCAGCTTAACCTAGAAGGATGAAACTTAAGACACATACACTAGAGGTATGTACCAGTGTGGGAGCACCGGCGTTGCTGAGTTACCTCAGCCACAGGAAGCGGGTACATAGGGTCGAAGTTGTGTCGGGTTTCGTCACGCAGGTTGTTGGTGCTTGAAGCTGAAGATGCTGCAGGCGTTGTGAAGGAGAAGTGTACGGTGTGATCCAAGGGTGGATCGGAGTTGTAGAGTACCTGAAAGCAGAGGGGATAGAGTCTGGGTCACTCAGCAGTGACCAGGGTGGAACCAGGACGGAACCAGGCAATATTGGGCGCAATCAGGTGGTTGTTGAAGAGCTTCTCTCCACTGCCACGTGGACTCTAGGGCATCTGCAACATCCAGGAGTGGATCACGAGCTGTCCCACAAAGGCTCTCGCTGTCAGCGGTGTCGGCTTCAGGATTGGAGCAAACAACACTTGGCAAGAGCAATCCACGCAGGACTGAAAGGTTGCTTCTCACTTAGACCAGGAGAGTCAGAGTGGGTGCTCCTTTTCAGAGCAGCGAGTGCAAGTCTGGAGCAACCAGAATCACAAGTTAGATTTCGTAGTTCGTCGGCACAGGGGCCACAAGCCAACAGGCAAGTGACCAGGCCAATGCGTTGTGCCAAAAGAAGTAGGAGGGCCCCACGCAGCACTCGGTGAGTGTAGAGGGGTTAGCTTTGATGCAAAAGTGGCTCAAGGCTGGGGCTTCTCAAACCCTGATGTACAGCTTCGAGGGTCACTCGTGGGCTGCACGGTCAGCGTCTTGTGGTCTTTCCAAGATGGCGGGCCCCACGCTTCTGGTCGCCTCCACGGGTCTCAGCTCTGTAGGGACTGTGGATCGGGCTATTAGAAGGCAGGCACGCTTGGTCTTGTTGGACTCTGTCGCTCGAGTTCCGGCGGGAACTGCAACAAAGCAAATGTCGAGGTGCTGGATGGTGCCTGTTTGCACAGGGTGGTCACTCCTTGGCCACAAGGGAGATTCTTCAGTCTTCTACATCGAGTAGGATGTCAAAGGGTCCAGAGTTTCGTTTCTTATGTTTCATCAGGATAATCTGAGTGCGTTGGCACTGCTCCCATTCTTATACCAATCTAGGGGGCTGGATTACCTGCTAGGTCCCCTCCTATGGGTGGGACCCAGGAAGGGGGTGGCTATACCCCTTTCCCTTTGTACAGGGTCGCGCTGGGACTGGGGCTGGTGTGCCCCAGAACCGGTTTAACCGGATTATGCAAGGGGAAGCCTTGTGCTCCCCAGGCAGTGTCTGGTTTCTTTCAAACCTCCTTGCTACAATCCACTATCTCCTGTCTGGGGTGGTGTGACACCTCCCTGTGACAGGAAAGCCTTTGTCCAGGCCTCCTCGGCTGAGTTTCGGTCAGCAGCAGGAGGTCAGACTCGTGTCTGTGGCAGAAGCATCCATTTTGTGGATCTGAGGCTCTTTTAAAAATCAACCGCGTTTCAGTAAAGTAACATGTCTTCTCCCTCTAGAGGGGTGGAATGCTATCCCCGTCGACCGGACTGTCGAGGGGATAGTATTCCAAATCATATGACACCTTACACGACATGTTTTGATGAAGCCAAACCAAAGTTAACATATAACCGCGAGGATTATAATGCACTTATTAGTATATGGTATGGCAATATCCCGGAACAGCTAAGGGAATTGGTCCCGACAGCTGCAGACAGGCTCAGCTCATGCTAGAGCACCATCCCACATAAAACCAAGCACTCTGCCTCCAGGATTGTTAAGGCCTGCCATAGGAGTGACTTATAGGTGTATATGTGTCCAGTTAGGTTTAGATATAGGCATACTATATCTAAGCAAGGGGTGATTACACCACCTTGCCCCAGCTGAGTGATCAGCCAGTTGTGTCAATTTTAGATAGCCAGCCAGAGGTGGCAAAAGATATTCTGCAGCCCCTGGTAGGCCTTGGATGCACCTATGCCCTGGGCACCTATAGTGCTCTTTACAGGGGCTGAGAAGGTGACCCAAGCCAATCTAGTTATGCACCTAGGGTACATGGAATCCATTTTACAGAGAGAGCAGATAGCCTGGGGCCCTGATTAGCAGGGAACCAGGCCAACTAAGTCGAAAACCAGCTAAACACAAGGCAAAGAAATCTGGGGTAACCATAGTCAGGTAGCCACCTTCCTACAAGCATGTTCTTGTGAACTTGTGAACCTGAGGAATGCAGTCTGCGGCACCTTCAAATCAATAAGCAAATAAGTGAAGACAGTTCTGCTGATGGGCTTGTTTTTGTGATTAGGTGATTAAAGTTTTTAATTATATTGACTTTGCAAAACAAAGAAAGACATACACACAGGAATAAAAGTGAATAAGGACGAAAAAGAAAGTTATTGCTTCATTGGCTCATTTTCAGGGCTCGGTGTCAGGGCAGAAGAGTTCGGCCTCATACTCTTCGAATTCAGGCGGGAGTAAGTCACCTAACAGAGAAGAAATTCCCTCATCTAAGTCGGCGGCCTCCACTCGTTTTCTTCCGGCGTGTATTCTCGTACTTTGTAATCTGGTGGTATGAGGTGCTGATTCATCTTGATCATTGTTAACCTCTCCACATTTTTGGGCGAGAGGCGGGTCCTTTTGCAAGTTACAATGCTACCAGCAGCATTGAAAACACGTTCGGAAGACACGCTTGCGAGTGGGCAAGACAAGTAGTTTATAGCCAGGTTGGAGATCTCTGGCCACAATTCTTTTTTTCCATGCTAATACGCCAATGGGTCATCATGAACATAGACCTCTGTTGAGTCATTCAGATAGTCCTGCACCATCGACTCAAGGTTCTCCACGGTTCCTCCACTTTGCTTACTTTTTCCTGGGACCTTTTGAGAAGTAAACCCAAGCTGAGTTAGCCAATGCTCTTCTTCACACAATGTTGCTGTTGTGTCTGGTGCAGATGATCCGGTTGCTGGTGTCTTTAACGGCTGAGAGGTCACTTCTGCCACAGCCACAGGTGCAGAAGTGGATTCTTTTGACTGGGGATGGCCTTCTGATGCTGATGTACTGCCTTTTACTTAAATTTTCTGCCGTTCTCTTTCAAACCTCATGGCTGACACAGCTAGCCAATGTTTGTACATTAAAACTTCGGCGTCACCAAAAGCAAAGAATGCTCTGCCTGCCAGTGCCTTTTTGTAGAGTGGATCCAGAATAATAGCACAAATATAATGCTGTTCTGAGTGGATCACTTGAAGACGTTCATCGCCAAGTAGGCGCTGTAATAATTTCTCCGCCAAAACAAAAGCTTCTTGCTTTTCTTCATCTTTTGCAAACATAGAAGACACCGCCTTCAGTTGGTGCTCTAGCATGCGCAACAATGGGATAGCTTTTCCCAAATTACAGTCCTCCCTGCTGACTGCACGCGTGAAGACCTCAAAAGGACGAAGCATGTCTGTCAGGCTTTTAACTAGCTCCCATTGCGCCGCATCTAGCCTCAGGTCCTTCAAAGCTGTACCCAGTGTTAAGAAATACTGATCGAGTACCGTAAACTGCTCATACAGACGCTCAAGCATGTAGAAGGTTGAGTTCCAACGTGTTGCCACCTCCTGGATGAGTGCTTTCACTGGCAGGCGACGTTCATGTAGCAGGCCCCTCAGATGCTTCCGGGCCTTAAAAGAATGGCTGAAATGTGTGCAAATTCTTCGGCAGGTGGTCAGTAACTCGCACACTGGACTTTCTTCACTCAAGAATTTTTTAACAACCAGGTTTATACAGTGCGCCAAACACGGCACTCTGAAATATTTACCCAGCTCCATGGCCTTAACTACATTGGCGCCATTATCCGTGGAAACATAACCAATCTTGCGTTTTTTTGGGGACAGCCATTGAAAGACCTTTGTGTTAAACTCCTTCAAAATGTTTTCTCCTGTATGACTTTTCTCCATGCCAAACATGGCTAGTGTTGCATGTTTCCGAGCAGCTTTACAAACGTTGTCCGGGCCAACACCTGCCCTTAGCTTTGCTGTAACTCCTGAAAAAGAGACCCAGTGTACAGTGATGCACATGTAATCAGTGCCTGCGCCACTGCTCTACATGTCTGTTGTCAGATGTATAGTGTGAACAGCACTCTTCTTCAAAGCTGCCCCAATCACCTCCAGCACATCTTCATGTAGTGCTGGAACCGCAACTCTGGCAAAATAGAACCAGCTAGGAACCTTCCATTTAGGGCTGAGCGTTGCCACTAATTCAAGAAAACCCACCCCTTTCATAAAAGAAAAAGGGAGAAGGTCCAGAGCTAGCATTTTAGCCAGCTTAGTGTTATACAGACGCGTCAGTGGGTGGTTGCGTTCAAATGGCGCTTCTGAAAACAACATGCTTCTAATGGTGGGCTGGACCATGATGTTACGGGATGATGATGATGACTTCTTCGACCCAGTTACGCTCAGTGATGATGAACTTTTTCGCATTGGTGTCTCACTCTCTTCCACACTCTTAGTGTGGCTCACAGGGGGTGTGCTTCTGACAGGGGTACTGGGTGTAAGTGAAGTGTTTGACGCTTCTTCCTCCTCGTCATCATCAGATGAAACATCAACGTATACAGTTTGTTGACTTCCAATTCGGGCTTCCTTGATCTCCTTTAGGTGCGCATGCCATTGGACAGTGTGATGTCTCTCAAGATGACCTCTCTGGCCTCCGGTACCATAGTTGGTACCAAACTTACCACGACTAACTGCAAGCTTACAAATGCTACAAATGGCTATGTTTTCCCTTTTTGGGCAAACACTAAAGAAGTCCCAAACTGCAGACTTGAAATGTCTGTGGGGGGCGGAGGAGGCGATACTGGTGGTCATGCTGCTAATGCCAGATGAAGTGGAGGATGTGTGTTGCCGAACTTTACTACGTTGTGCACTTGCACCACCACTAATTGAGGTCGAGGTGGATGAAGGTCCCTTCTGGCGAGAAAGAAATATGGAAGCGGTAGGTGGTGGTGTACTAGTTAACTCCAATGATGGTGTTCCCGTTGCCTCCTCGTCGACAATATCACGCTCAGCAGCTTTTCGGGCTAGGGTCAAAATGTCTGTTTGCTGCATGCCCGCTGAGGCTGGAGTGGAGTGTATGATGATTGCGTCGTCGTCGTGAGAGTCTTCATCAGCAGGAGTAGTATACGCCACTTCTTCTTCAGCACCACACTCCATAAGTACGAGAGTTTTGGGGACCTTCCTTTTACGCTAAGCTACCTTTGTCAGATCATGGTGTGCCTTACTCTTCGACGGCCGTGGTGGTTCCCAAGTTTTATCCATATCATCAGAAGGAGGTGGGCTTGAAGAAGATGTAGACACCATCCTTGATCTTGTCCTTGCTAGGGATGTGGAAGACAATGAATGATCAGGAGGAGTGGCTTCCTCAAATGATACCTCGGCTTGAATGTCGATATCCTGATGTGCCCCTACTTCGGGGAGGAACAACTATTGTGGGCACTTGTGTCCCTCCATGCACCTCTGCTTGCGCATCTCCTTGCGCTGCTTCTCCTTCCACATGTACTTGGGCTTGTACTGACACATGTGGTTGTTGTTGCGGCTGTGGTTGTTGAACACTCGTCAGATGAGTTACAACAACCTGTGTTGATTGAGGGACATTGCTGCTACTTTCTTGCGATGAGCCAACATCACTGGTCGATGGCGATTGAACAACTAGACTGGCTGCCTCTGCAGCACTCAAGGGCTTGGACTTAAGTTGGCGTGGTGGTGGTGGCATTGAGCCCAATGGAGCAAGGGTGCTGCTCCCAGCTTGGTCCCCAGCAGATCCCGCTGCTGCTGCAGGCGTACTTTTTTTTTATTCCCAAAAAATGTGGTGGGCGGCACACCAGTGTCCTTGGTAACTTGCTTCTTCTGCTCCTTACTGGCAACTTTCTTGCTAGAGGAGCTACGGGGAACTTTTTTTGGGGCCATCGTCTTCAGAGGTCAGAACAGCAGGCCGCAGTTGAATGAGTTGCAGAGTTGTCTTGTCTGTGGCCAGACGTGACGTCACGTGATGCTATGCTGCACACACACACTGTTGCAGGACTTCTTCCTGGCACTGGTGGTTCTCTTGAGTCTTGTGCACCTAAAAGCAATGGAAGACAGAGGAACATCAGTTATACACCCCAAAAAGTCGAAAAACACACAAAAATCAGCACAATCCCATGCCATCCATGCCCTCCATGATGTTTACATTAAAAATACCCCACAGAAAGACTCAGTCCATGCACCACTCACTACCCCTGGGCAAAAGGACCCAACAGCAGCCAAAAAAATCGAAAATCACACAAAAATCTGCACAATCCCATGCCATCCATGCCCTCAATGATGTTTAAATTCAAGACACCCAACAGAAAGACTAGGCCCATGCACCACTCACTACCCCTGGGCAAAAGGACCCAACAGCAGCCAAAAAAAATCGAAAAACACAGAAATCAGCACAATCCCATGCCATCCATGCCCTCAATGATGTTTAAATTCAAGACACCCAACAGAAAGACTAGGCCCATGCACCACTCACTACCCCTGGGCAAAAGGCCCCAACAGCAGCCAAAAAAAACGAAAAACACACAAAAATCTGCATAATCCCATGCCATCCATGCCCTCAATGATGTTTAAATTCAAGACACCCCACAGAAAGACTAGGCCCATGCACCACTCACTAGCCCTGGGCAAAAGGCCCCAACAGCAGCCCAAAAAATCGAAAAACACCCAAAAATCAGCACAATCCAATGCCATCCATGCCCTCAATGATGTTTAAATTCAAGACACCCCACAGAAAGACTAGGCCCATGCACCACTCACTACCCCTGGGCAAAAGGCCCCAACAGCAGCCAAAAAAATCAAAAAACACACAAAAATCAGCACAATCCCATGCCATCCATGCCCTCTATGATGTTTACATTAAAGAGACCCCACAGAAAGACTCAGTCCATGCACCACTCACTACCCCTGGGCAAAAGGCCCCAACAACAGCCCAAAAATCGAAAATTCCAAAATTGTAGTTGCAGCAACTGTAATGCCCCAAACAAATTTACTTGTGAAATTTCTAATCCAAAAGTGATCCAAAGAAAGTCAAAAAGGCCTCAAATACAAATATCCAGCAGCATCCACAAAAAGTAATCCTTCCAGGACAAGATCCGAATGAAAGTGACCAGCACATGAAGAAAGCACTGGGAGGAGCCGGCTGGACAGGAACAGGAAGTTGGAGACTGTGGGGCACTTCCTCCCCCCCCCCCTCAAAATGGACTCCTTGCAAAAAAAAGTGCAGGCAAATGTCAACCTGAGGAGTTATTCTGATAAAAATCATCATTTTCAGAAGGTTTATGCTGCTTGCTGGTGGATTTCTTGTGCAGAATAGCAAATTTTGTAATTTCGCGAGTGCGAGATTGTTGCTGCCCGCCGCATCAACGTGTTCGCTATTGCGAACTCCCGCGATACGTGATCACGGCATACTCGCGTTGACAAACTCTCTCTGTGCAAGGTGGCAAGCCGCGATGACGTAATCGCGGTCGCCAAACTCCCGCGGGATCCCGCAGCAAGATCCAAAATGGCGCAGCTCTCGCAAAATATCGAGAAAAATAACTCGGCAAATGCTGAATGACGGTAAGTGAACACCGCACGCCGCAATATTGTATCGCCAAGCAAAAAAAATCCGCTGCGTGCGAATTTGCGGATTTTCGGGAAAATTCGCGAGAGTTCGCGGATTGCGAATTTACCGAAAATCCGCAAATTCCGCGAGCAGAACGGATTTTACGCCCATGCTTACTTACAGTAGGGACATGCGAAGGGTTGCTGCATTATATTTGGCTAGGCCCAACACCCTAAGTAGTCGTAGAATGGTGAACCTGCAGCTAAAAAGGGAGATTTAAGACATGTAGGCAGTGGGATTAGTGATTAGGCTACTTTGTATGAGTCTATGGAAAGGTACACTTGAAATTTACCAGATAATTTTCAGTGTTTGCTTGAAATGTGAAATGCAGTCGGTCAAGCTTTAAGAGCTGCCTGGTCTTGTGACTGAGGTATGTCTCTAATTGCACATGTATTCTCATACGTGTTATGTATCTAAAGATGCTAGATGTATAAAATACAGGTATATACCTGTTTGTATGCTTATTTTATATATGATGCAGCTAGCAAAAGGTACAGACACATGCATGTATGCTTTCAGGAATATGCTGAGACTTACAACAGAGATATGTAAAGGGTTGCTGCTGTGTATTTGGCTAGGCCCAACACCCTGAGTAGTAGTAGAATGGTAAAACTGCAGCATAAAACTGAGGTTTAAGATATGTTGGCAGAGGTATTAGTGATTAAGCTACTTTGTATGAGTCTGTGGAACAGTACACTTGATGTACGACGCAGAAATCTAGGTGTCTGTTTCAAATTTGAAGTGCAGTCTGTCAAGTTTTAAGGTCTTCATGGTCTTGTGACTGAGGTGTGTCTCTACTTGCACATGTATTGTGATCTTTGTTATGCATCTGAAGATGCTGGTTGTATTAAACACAGGTATACATCTATTTGTATGTTTCTTTTATATATGATGCCTCTAGTAAAAGGTGCAGACACATGCATGTATGCTTTCAGGAATATGGTGAGACTTACAGGAGAGACATGTGAAGGGTTACTGCTCTGTATTTGGCTAGGCTCAACACTCTGAGTAGAAGCTGAATGATAAAGCTGCAGCACAAAAATAAGGTTTACGACATGTAGGCAAAGGGATTAGTAATTAGGCTACTTTGTATGAATTTGGGGAAAGGTACACTTGAAATATACCGCATCATTTTCAGTGTTTACTTGAAATGTGAACTGCAGTCTGTCAAGTTTTAAGATCTGCCTGGTCTTGTGGCTGAGGTATGTCTCTAAATGCACATGTATTCTCATACGTGTTATGTACCAAAGATTCTAGATGTATAAAACACAGGTATATATCTATTTGTATGTTTCTTTTATATATGAGGCAACTAGCAAAAAGTACAGACACATGCATGTCTTCTTTCAGGAATACCCTGAGAATTACAACAGAGATATATAAAGGGTTGCTGCTTTGTATTTGGCTGAGCCCAACACCCTAAGTAGTAGTAGAATGGTAAAGCTGCAGCATAAAAGTGAGGTTTAAGATATGTTCGCAGAGGGATTAGTGATTAGGCTACTTTGTATGAGTCTGTGGAAAAGTACACTAGAAGAACGACGCAGAAATCTAGGTGTCTGTTTCAAATTTGAAGTGCAGTCTGTCAATTTTTAAGGTGTTCATTGTCTTCTGACTGAGGTATGTCTCTACTTGGGCATGTAATGTCATCTTTGTTATGCATCTAAAGATGCTAGACGGATTAAACACAGGTATACATCTATTTGTAAGTTTATTTTATATACAATGCCTCTGGTAAAAGGTGCAAACACATGCATGTATGCTTTCAGGAATATGGTGAGACTTATAATAGAGACATATGAAGGGTTGCTGCTTTCTATTTGGCTAGGTGCTGTGACTGAGGTATGTCAGACTTAGATGCATTCTGATATGTGTTATCCATCTGAAGATGCTAGATGTGTAAAGCACATGTATACATCTATTTGTATGTTTCTTTTATTTATGATGCCACTAGCAAAAGGTACAGACACATGCATGCCTTCTTTCAGGAATATGGTGAGACTTACACAGAGATATGTAAAGGGTTACTGTGTTATATTTGGTTAGGCCCAACTCCCTGGGTAGTAGTAGAATAGTGAAGCTGCAGCTAAAAAGTGAGTTTTAAGAGATATTGGCAGAGGGATTAGTGATTATGCTTATTTGTATGGGTCTGTAGAAAGGTACACTTGAAATACAGCACATCATTTTCGGTTTCTGCTTGAAATTGGAAGTGCAGTATCTGTAGTTTTAAGGTAAGCACAGTCTTGTGACTGAAGTATGTCTCTATTTACTCGTGTATTCTCATATGTGGTATCCATTTGAAGATGCTTTACATATAAAACACAGGTATACATCTATTTGTATGTTTTATTTTTATAAATGGTGTCACTAGCAAAAGGTACAGACACATTCATGCAAGCTTTTAGGTATATGGTGAGATTTACAACAGAGACATGTAAAGGGTTGCTGCTTTTTATTTGTCTAGGCTCAACACCCTGAATAGTAGTAGAATGGTGAAGCGGCAGCAGAAAAGTGAGGTTTAAGATATGTTGGCAGAGGGATTAGTGAGTAGGCTACTTTGTATGAGTCCATGGAAAGGTACACTTAAAGTACACTGCATAAATGTAGGTGTCTGTTTGAAATGTGACATGCAGTCTGTCAAGTTTTAAGGTCTTCATGGTCTTGTGACTTGTATGTCTCTGCATGCATATGTATTGTGATACATGTTATGCATCTGAAGATGCTAGACGTATTAAACAGAGGTATACATCTATTTGTATGTATTTATTTTATCTATGATGGTGCTCGCAAAAGGAGCTGACCCATGCATGCATGCTTTCAGGAATATGGTGAGACTTACAGCAGAGATATGCGAAGGGTTGCTGGTTTATATCTCGCTAGGCCCATTACCCTGAGTAGTTGGTGAATGGTGAAGCTGCAGCACATAATGAGGTTTAAGACATGTTGGCAGAGGGATTAGTGAGTAGGCTACTTTACTAGAGTCCATGGAAAGGTACACTTAAAGTAACGCTGCATAAATGTAGGTGTCTGTTTGAAATGTGAAGTGGAGTCTGTCATGTTTTAAGGTCTTCATCGTCTTGTGACTGAGGCATGTCTCTGCTTGCACTTGTATTGTGCAAGCAGAGGTATACGTCTTTTTGTATGCTGCTTTTATATATGTTGTTACTAGCAAAATGTACATGCACATACATACATGCTTTCAGGAATATGGTGCGACTTACAACAGAGACATGTTAAGGGTTGGTGCTTTATATTTTGGTAAGCTCAACACTCTAGGTGTTATTTTGAGCTGGGAACACAAGTCTGTGACGTTTAAGTTACTTTATGGTGTTGTGAATGTCGTATGTGTCTACATGTACATCTATTGTCTGATGTATTATACATCTGAACCTGGTTGGTTTGGGTAGTAGTAGAGAAATCCTTCTGTTGTGTATAGATTTAAATTCCGTATTCATTTCCCATTTCATGCCCTTATTTAGGTACATTTCACATTGCCCTTATATAGGCATAGAAATCCAGTCCTTATTTAGGCATAGCCCATGCTACCCAAATACAGGCATGGTTACTTGTATCGGTTCATTTACGTCACAACGATTTCTTGGAAAACCAGACTCTTAAGCTTTAGGGACTATCCCTTGCCTGGATATTGATTTCTCCAAGAACTCATTTATTCATGACGTTCATATGCCCGACTTCTACGTCAATATTTGCATTCCTAAACACCTTCAAGGTATAAATATGCCTTCAATTGCTATGGCAAAGCACGGTGTGGTTCGGTGCAGTTCGACTACCTACTTGCACGACGCAGCTCGCCACAGCAGGTCCCAAAGGAAGTCACCTCCGAAGCTGACGCACTAACTAGAAGCTGTCATCCTCCTGCCGAGAATCCAGCTCCAGTGTTTCTGACTCCCCTTGCGGGGTGTTGGGAAATCGAGTCCCGGAAAGAGATACAAACCTCTCTCCTTCTAAGGTATGGAACTGATTAGAACCTAGAGAAACCTTTGCCAATTCTTGGCAAAACTAAACTAAACTAAACTTATGCTAAGACAGCACCTACTTCTTCCCTCGTACTAGACTTAGGTTGGGTACACTGGGGTAGGATTATTTTAGAAGCACCAGTTGAGTATTTTAGCCTGTGTTATTTACGTATGTATTTTTATATATGTCATAGCAACAGATCATGCTATTACAGTATCATTTTATATTACTGTTTACGCTGTATGCATTATACTTTGCATTCTGTCTAACGATTGTAGCAGTTCATATCTCTTGCATGAGAAAGAAGACTGTTCAATAAACCCCTTGTTATTGAAACGCCCGTCTCTCTATTTCTGTGCAACTCTGTAGAAACAGGCAAGATTGACTGAGTGAAATGGTTTCTAATGTTTCCACGACTCTGAAGATATTGTTCCGACTCTAAGGGAAACAAAGTTGTCATGTTTATGCGGTTGTCAGAGGCTAATCCCATCTTGTTCATTCGAGAAAGTTTCTAGTGAGCTCTGAGTTAGCTGGCACACACAATTAAGTTTAATGTACTCAATAGAGACATACTGACCTCAGTCCTATGTCAAAACTATAGTGTATATTATTCCAATGCACAGAGCCTATTAGGGATATAGGAACTACAATACATGGCGCCCAATGGTTTGGTAAGGCACTAATTTAACGCTAGATACTGAAGTAGCTCAGTCGTGCTTTTCTCAGAGAACCTTTTACTCATAATACTCCAATAGACGACTGGAGTGGGTAAGGGATAAATATCCGCCATAGCTGAGTAGGACGGAAAAATCCTATTTATTAGCTTTTTGGTTTGTTCAACGTTGAAGGATACTGTGTTCCAAAATATTATGCACCTTATCTTTGTTTCCTTGAAACTTGCTCTGCAACTTTCATTAAAATGGCTGACAAGGATAACGCCTCAACTGCAGCTACAGGCGACAATGCCAACAGAGTTTTAGACGTTACAGGTTTTACTGAAACCGACGTGAATACTGTAATAATTCCTCCAAATTTAAGGAAAGCCATCACTATAAAACGTATAAAAAGTGGCCTATCATCAAGAGGCGATAAAGCAGTTTTTGTGATAGAGGCACATAAATATCTCCAGACAGAGGTATTCTATTCATAGATAGTATTCCCAGATTCAAATCCAGTAACACATTTGTTTCACTTCTACAAAGACGATGATCCACCGGATAAATATAATCCTTTCGAGGATATTGAAATTCCACTCACATACCAGGAGCATGAGCTCTGGTTTAAAGGCGCCCTTAAACATGTAAATCCCATTACCAGGCTCGGTCCACTAGGTAGACCAGGAGCAACATGGCCTGTTTTAGGAGGTTACACACCTCATCCTGAAATCGAAGACATGACAGATGTAGAATTACTTACTCAACTCAAAGAGTTAATCAAAATCTACAGACAATTGGTCCAATATGTCATGCAGACTTTCATAGTCCAACCTCTGTTAGGTATTCCACAACAAACTTCTCACCAGGCGAATACACTTAAAATTACACCACAGACTTTACACGCAGTCATGGGTAAATTCTATGTCAGGACGGAGGCGAGGATTATGCAGTCCTTTCTTCTCTTTATTATAATCAGCACTTTAAAGAAAAACCAATCAAAACGTTTTTATTGAACCACAACTCCCATGAGCACATGGGAAACAGTGTCCATAGTAACCAACAGCCAATGATGGAGCCGTCCGCCGTATAACTAGCCATGACGTCCTCTCCTATTCCTCTTTCTTCTCTGCTCGTCAGATAAGTCAAACCTTTTTATCTTTCTGACGTTTGGTTGTCTTGTGTGGATTAATTGTGTTTGCTTGTGCAATAGCGCTTGCTTAGCGGTGCGCTTGATCTTTTTTCTCAGATCCTCGGCAGTTCGACGTGCGTCAGGCGCTGCTTGCGCCGTCTCTGCCGTTCCTCTCATCGCGGGCTCTGTGGAGAGCGCCTTCGCTTCCCCTTAGCTCCGTAGGGCACCTGTTCGGGTTAAGGCTGCCACTGCCGTGCTTGCCCCTCGGGTCGGTGCGCTGAGACAGGTTATCACCTGACTCACCAACCCTCGCCTGACACCGGGCCGGTGTAGTAGCGCGCCCTCGTGCGCGACGCCCTCTAGTGGCGGTTGTCAGTCACCGCACCCTTTAATTGACAGCGGTACTGTCGGAGCACCGGCGAGGGGGCTACCTTCGGTAACTGGTAAAAGGTGTTTAGTGCTCTCACCCTCGCACAATGCAGACTGCTGAACAGTCGACTCCCCTCACTCAGGGGATGGAAGAACCTGGCTGCTCCCAACCACTGCCGCCGGCGGTTGGCCGCGCGTTGTCACAGGCGCTGGATTCGGTGCTGGCTCCTTTGCGGGAGAGTGTGGAGGCCCTCACTCAAAGTATCCCCGGAGTGTTCAGTGGCGCAGTTCCTGTGAACCGCGGAACCAAAGGCGCGCAGGAGGGGGGGGAAAAGTCGGCGAAGCGTCACGCGGGGCACTTGGAGGAGTTCGATCGCCTGAGGGACTCCTTCCGTAAAAGTGCGCGAACGCTTAAAAATTTACCCTGCCAGGAGGGCTTCTTCCCCGGAGATGATGGCGACGAGGTTGCCCCGAATTCAGACCTGGACGATGGTTTCCCCTTGGAGGGAGAGGGTGTAACCGAGGACGATACCTCCTCGGACGATGAGGATGAGGGCTCAGGACGCCCCTGGCGCCCTGCGTCGCATTCCTCAGAGTCCCTTGAAGGGGATGATAAAGTCCCGGACATGTTTGATCCGTCGAGGATCTACCATCCGCGTTCGTCGGAATGGACCCCTGACCCCAAGGTGGCGGCGTACGTGGCTAGTAAAGTACGCCACCCTCTGGAGAAGGAGGTTCGGACCCGCATGCGGGGTGAATGCCCTCGACCTAAGCTGGAGGGCAGAGTGGCAGCCACTCCTGATATTGACGAGAAGCTCTATGCGTTCTTCGCCAAATTTATGAAGGACCCCAGGAAGGGTATTGATCGCTCCTGGCGCAGCTGCCAGGATAAGCTCCTGGACGCCGTAGGCCCCGTCACCCAGATCATCCAGTTGGCCGAGAGGGCCAAGGAGTCGGGGACTCCGATGTCCACAGAGGTCGTGGCAGGTTGGGCACAGCGAGCCCTATGCTTCCTGGGGAACGCAAATTGTACGTTGGCGGCAGAGCGGAGGAGGTCCCTCCTCATTAAGATAGATCCGAAACTAGGAGATCTGGCCACGTCGGAGGCGGGCCCTATTGCACAAGGCAGGCTTTTTGGGGAGCCTTTTATTAGAGAGCTGAACAAGTTCGTGACAACTTTCTCTGCACTCGACAGAGCTCAAACGTCCATAAAGAAAATTTTTCCTGGACGGGTTTTTGCAGGGGCCGGACGAGGACGGGGTCGCTCCTCCGGCCGTCAGCCCCAGCAAGGCCCTAACAACAAGGCCCAGCAGCGCGGGAACAATGGCTGGAACGATGGTCGCCAGGAGAACTTCTACCCTAGCAGAGGCGCCGGCCGAGGGCGCGGCAGGGGTTACCACGGCGGTGCAAACGCACCGGGAGGCCCATCCGGTGAGTGTTACCCTTTTTTCTCCATCCGTTCTGGGAGGGAGGCTTCGGGATCACTTCCACAACTGGAGCAAGATCTCCTCAGACCCGTGGGTCCTCCAGACGGTCAGAGGTTTCAGGATAGAATTCTACGGCACTCCCCACCAGAGGGTTCGCCCTCGTCCCTTGGTTTTTCCTTAGAGGACAAGCTTCTTGTCGACACAGAAATTGCAGATCTCCTCAGAAAAGGCGCGATTCGCAGAACGCGCCTGCACCCTGCGGGCTTCCTGAGCAATATTTTTCTGGTCCAGAAAAAGGACAAGGGGTTCCGCCCGGTTATCAATTTACGGGAATTCAACGAGTGGCTGGTCAACCGCCACTTCAAGATGGAGGGAATCCATCTGCTCCGGGACATTCTCCTTCAAGGGGATTAGATGGTCCGTCTGGACCTGAAGGACGCGTATCTCACGGTACCGATCTTTCCCCCTCACAGGCGCTTCCTTCAGTTCTTGTGGAACGAGGAAGTTTACGAATTCCGAGCCCTTCCGTTCGGCCTCTCGTCGGCCCCATGGTGCTTTACGAAGCTCCTTCGGCCGGTAGTAGAAACACTACGCGAGAGAGGGGTTCGAATGATCATCTACCTCGACGACATCCTGATCATGGATCAGTCGCCGGATCGTCTACGGTCACACTTGACCATGACTATTGCCCTACTCCAGGACCTGGGGTTTGTGGTGAATGCCCCGAAGTCGGATCTCCTTCCGAAGAAACAAATCTCTTTTCTGGGCTTCCTCATAGATTCCGACTCGGCCAGCCTCAGTCTCCCACAGCAGAAGGTGAACAAGATCCGCAGGGAACTTTCTCAGACTCTGAGGAAAGACAGGATCTCCCTTCGACATCTGGCTCGTATTGTGGGCCTCCTATCCTCCTCGATCCAAGTGATCTTTCCGGGCCCGCTACACTACAGGGCTCTTCAACGCCTGAAGGCAAAACATCTCCGGAAAGGCCTGACCTATTCCGAGCTCATCTCCCTTACGGAGGAAATGAGAATGGAGTTAAGATGGTGGATAGAACACATGAGCGCATGGAACGGGAGAGCGATCTTCGGATCCAGCCCGGACCTGATCATAGAATCGGACGCCAGCAGAGCGGGCTGGGGAGCCCGTTGCGGCGAGATCACGATGGGGGGCCGTTGGTCGGAAGACGAACTTCGGCTCCACATCAACTGCCTGGAGCTTCTGGCGGGCTCCTTTGCGATCAAGTCCCTGACGAAGAACAAAGTGTTGTGCTGTATCCTGCTGCGCATGGACAACATGTCAGCGGTTCAGTATATCAATTGCCTGGGCGGACCTCGGTCCAGGGCCTTAGCGAACCTGGCGAAGGATTTCTGGCATTATTGCCTGGAGAAACAGATTTCTGTCTCGGCGGAGTATCTCCCAGGCACGCAGAACTCGATCGCGGACTGGCATTCCAGAAACTTCCTGGACTTCAGCGATTGGAGGCTGCACACGGCGGTCTTTCAGGCCTTGCAGGAGACGTGGGGTCCGTTCACTCTGGACCTGTTTGCTTCCCGGCTCAACCGTCAACTTCAGAGATTTGTGAGCTGGAGACCGGACCCGGAGGCGGTCGATGCCTTCTTGCAGGACTGGTCGCCGGAACAGGCGTACGCCTTCCCTCCTTTCCTCATGATTCCTCGAGTAGTGGCTCAAGTTCGCCGTCAGCAGGCCTCTCTGGTCCTAGTGACCCCCTTTTGGCGGGCTCAGGCCTGGTTTCCCTCGCTGCTGGAGCTGTCTTGGGACTGTCCGATTCGACTGCCCTCGTTTCCGTCACTACTTTCGGGGCCTCTGGGAGAGGGGCACCCGCTGGTACTTCGGGAAACCCTGGTCCTCATGGCATGGAGGATTTCCGGGGACGTTGGCAAGACGAACGCCTTTCGGCGGGAGCAGCGGAACTCATCAGCAGGGCCTGGGCCCCTGGTACGGTCAAGAGGTACCGATCGGCTTGGCAACGGTGGCGTCGTTGGTGTCTGGGAAGACACGCCGATCCGGTGGGGGCTGACATTACCCTCATTCTGAATTTCCTGGCCGAACTGTCCGACTCGGGGTTGGCGTATCGGTCCATTAATTCTTTCAGGTCCGCCATTTCGGCGGGGCATGTTCACATCGACGGACGGCCGGCGGGAGAACACCCTTGGGTTTGCAAACTCATGAAGGGCGCCAGGCTTTCTACTCCTCCTGAGCCCAGGTATTCCAACCTCTGGGACGTCAACATCATCCTCAGGTTCTTTACCTCTTGGCACGATAACAGCTATTTGTCTAGAAAGGAACTGTCAGCTAAACTGGCTATGTTGCTGTGTCTGATTTCGTGTAAACGAGTATCCGACGTGCGTGCGTTAGACATCTCGGCACGCGTATTCACCCCGGAAGGGGTGACGTTCACAGTGGCTAGGCGCACGAAAACTAGCATCAGGTCAGTATCGTACCCGTCCTTCTCGGACCATCCAAAACTGTGCGTAGTGCGTTGCCTCAAGGCGTATGAGGATATGACCGAGGATTGTCGCCCGCCTGGGGAGCGACAACTCCTCATTGCACTGAAGAAACCTTTTAAAGCGGTTTCGGCTCCGTCTATTGCCCGGTGGGTCCGTTGGCTTATGGCCGAGGCGGGCATAGATGTGACCACTTTTGGAGCTCACTCTGTTAGAGGTGCCATGGCTTCTAAAGCCATTCAGGTAGGTGGTAGGTTAGAGGACATCATGGCAGCGGCAGACTGGTCCTCGGAGTCTACCTTCAAAAAGTTTTACTTCAAACCTATCTATGGCGCAGCAGAGCTTGTTGTGGATAAGCTTTGAAACTGCATAATCCTCGCCTCCGTCCTGACATAGAATGTAAAATTTCCTAGCTAACGTAACGGAAAGTTTCAATTCTATTAAGGACAAGGAGGCGAGGATTATCCCACCCGAGCCGGGGCGGTCTCGTCCCTCCCGTGTACCTTCGTATTTCAGTAAGTACTACATTTTGAGGTATTTCAACTGTGTATTTATGCAATGCATTATGGGAATCACTGTTTTTACCTTTTCTCAGTTCACTGTTTGCAATCTGGTACTGTTTTAAACACAAATCGTCATGCTTCGTAGTCTCTCTTCATACTGTGTATTGACTTGCCTTGCTTCTGGTCAGAAGGACTAGATAACGGTCTCCTTGTTTACTTTAGGACACGACCAGAAGGAATGAGGTGTCTTACAGAGATTTCTGCCTCACAGAGAAGACGAGGAATAGGAGAGGACGTCATGGCTAGTTATACGGCGGACGGCTTTATCATTGGCTGTTGGTTACTATGGACACTGTTTCCCATGTGCTCATGGGAGTTGTGGTTCAATAAAAACGTTTTGATTGGTTTTTCTTTAAAGTGCTGATTATAATAAAGAGAAGAAAGGACTGCATAATCCTCACCTCCTTGTCCTTAATAGAATTGAAACTTTCCGTTACGTTAGCTAGGAAATTTTACATTACCCGCAAAACGTGAACAAATTCCATTCTGGATAGCTCAGAAAATTACTCAAATCGAAGCAGTATTTCCTAATACTAGCCCTCATGAGAAACACAGAATATTAACAATCTGTTTACCAATGGGGATCACACCACATCTGGAGGACTGCACCACTTGGGGTACAGTCTTCGCTGTAATCTACACTAAAACACATGGTGTTCCGTCTATGGCGGTAATACCTGACGTCCTGAAACAGATTCAAAACGAATACGGGGCAGAGCCTGCTCCAAATTTAGGTATGAAATTACTGAAAAATTTTAACCAGGTCTCATCAATATTATTATCTAATATTAAAGGAGAAGCAGCATCAGTGACGATCCGCCAGAAATTAAGGGAATTTGATGTAACAGAACAACCACAAGAACTAGCCAGAATAATTGAGAAATCATATGAAAAATTAGGTAGAGACAGTCTGGGTGGGAAACCAGTGAAAACACAACTGTCTGAAAGTCCTGAAAAGCTCTTTACTAAAAACACTCCTACATCTTCTAAAAAGAAGTGGGAAAATAGCAAACAACCTTCCAAAGAGAAGCGTTCTCATTCCGGAGGTAGGTCTCCTCAAAAGGAACCCTCTGAAAAGAGGTATAATCTCAGGAATAGGGATAATTTGATAAAACCTGACAGGTATCAAGATTAGGGGTGGGCGGAATTTGCGAAATTCACTTTCGCTAACTATCGCCAAAATGTCAAAAATCTCCTCGAACACGCGGAAATATCGCGAAGACGCAGAAGTTTTTCCCGCCTGTTCGCGATATTTTCTGTGTGATCGCATTGAAAAAGTCTTGCCAACTTGCCCATGCGGTCACCCTTGGGCGCGGCCATCTTGATTTCACTTGCCATGCCCGATCGCAATGCTTATTTCCTGTTCCGGAACGCGCACTGCATGATCGCGCCTGTTCGGGATACGTATTTCCTGTTTGGGAACACTTTTACGTGTTCGCAACGCTTTTTGCGTGCTTGGGAAGAAAATATCGTGCAAACTTGCCCACGCATGGGCGCGGCCATCTTGTTTTTCAGTCTATTGCATGCTTCTGGGCCTGCTTATCAATCCTCCCTTTATCTTTTGAATCCTTTGTCTCTAGACACTTTTTTTATCTGTTTTATTTATTATCTATCTGACTATTTTCCTACTTCTATATTTTTGGTTTTGGTCTACTTTTTGTGTATTTTTTAACTACTTTTTCACTCTTTTTCTATAACCTGCTTTTCCATTTCTTTTACTTACTTTTTTCATTTTTACCTTTTCATTTCCACCCCCCGCCTATCCCAGAACCATGGCAAAGGGCCACAGGGCTCATCGCAGACAGACACAAGGGGTGTAGGCACGGGCCTTATTTGGGGAGGTGGAGTTGGCTGCACTCATTTTCTTTGTGCAGCGCCACTTACCCTTAACTCTGGCAGCAGGTGGCAGGCCTGGGTCCGGGTACGGGCTCCGGGATCGTCGGCAGCAGTGGGGGAAGGTGCGCCGGGCAGTTTTCCGCTGCTCTGGGCTCCGGCGCACCCAGAACCAACAGAAGCACCGGTGGTCCGATATCCTGGACCGGGAGCAGGACCTGCTGGACCTGCTAGGAGTGGAGGTCCCAGTCTTGGTGAGTAACTAATTATTACTACTTTGTGTCTGTTCTTCTTCTCCGTGCTATATATTGCAAATATCTTTTTTTTCCAACCAGCTAGAATGCTGCTGCCTACACTACAGGTAAATTACTTTTAAAAGTCTTCTGTGATTGTTATGATGACACAGGTGCTCTTCTGCACTAGTAATCTTACTTGTTTGCAACTTCGCATTTGCGCTCGCTTAGCATGATTATGTAAGAGTTTATTTTAGAGAAATTAAGTTACGTAATGCTATAGTGACTCTAGTCCTCACTTTGTCCTGTCACTAAGAGATAGGGGCGGATTGATACTTAGGTTTAGTTACTTTGTATGAGTTTGTAATTTTTTTGTGGTATGCGTGATGCCCCCTCTGTTACGTCACTTGCTGCTAGGACCCCAGTCTTTAGTAGAACCTTTTCTAGTTTGTGCAATGAGTGGTAATAGTCTTAGCACTAGCAGAACACCATTCAGCATCAATCAATCAACTAAAAATATAGTGTATACAAAAATGTAGTCATGTGTCCTCCATTTGGCCATATGCATTGTTGAGGACTAAAAGAAGTGGAAATGTATACTTAATGTACAATTGGCACGCCTGGAATAGGTGGGCTGGGTCAGGTGGTACGTCGTACTTAGGCTTAGTTAGTATTCTGGATTCAGAATGGAAGACTGGATTAGTGTTGATAAATAGTAAGTAGTTGATCCGCAAATCCCTCGATACTACTTGTTGACCAGATGAGATCGGTCAATTTAGTTATTGCAATTGTTGTTTACATAAGTGTTTTTTTGACCGTTCTTTAAAAATATTTTATTTTTTTCACACCAATCATCAATGTTTGTCTCTTTCTTAAATCTTTCCTGTTCAGCACCCAGGGGCAGGCAGACAGGGTGGCAGTCAGCGGGAGGAGCACAACACCAGCAACAGGAGGAGGACACCAACGAGGGTCTTCTGCTGGCCCTAGTAAGTCTTCTTGTTTTTAATATTAATAATTCTTATTCCGTAACTTTTAGTGCACCATATTTTTTCCGAACTATTGTTTCTGTTTCCTAATGCTATTTTTTACCAACAATTATCCTTCGATCTGTACTATCTATTTCGAAATTCTTGTTATACCCGCCTCTGCTATGATGACTCTCTGTACTACTACTATTAGTCTGTCTGTATTAGCTAAGCTTGCCCAGTTGGCCACTCTTTATTTAAAAGGTTTTAAATAAAACTCAGATTTACCAGTAGCTCTAGCCATTGAGTCCAGTCCTTTGGGTTGTCCTCTTGTACTACTTCTAGTGTTATTGATCTTGAGTCTTTGTTAATCTTGAGGCTTTTCGACAATTCCCACCAACAAATGCCCAACCAGATTTATTACTATTTTGATAGGATAGGACATACTACTACTGTTGTAGGGATTTTGCACATACAGAACTTTGCACAAGAAAATAGGATGTTGGTGATGGGAGGTTAGACCTTCCTCACACCTCAATCAGAAGTTCAGAACCCACCACAATCCCCTGCCTGACTAGTTATAGTAGTGTCTCGTCATAACTATTAGCTCTCCGAACCCTCCCCCAAGATACCCAACAAGTAGACAACCCAGAACATAACACACCCGACCTCTCAGTCGTGTAAGAAATGCATATGCACACCCTTCCTTTCTCTCGCTCACTCATGTAAATCCACACCAAATACCACCGAGTCTATGTAAGTTCAACATTTTTATTTTGAATTGACAAGCTATCTACGTTGTTCTATAATGCAGCACCAACAGTAAAATGCATAACATTAACACCTTGGCTGCTAGAGATATTTTCCTCCTGTGCTGATCATTCATGAATCCCATTGTTCATGACGAGCTCAGCTCGTCATGAGCACAGCTCAACCGTGCCTCATGACGAGCTGAGCTCGTCATGAGCATCGAAGGGGTTAAAACAATAAACATTGTTACACTTACATTTACAACAACTAGAAGTCCATACTAGAAACAAAAGGGAAATCGTGATAACTGAACAGTGGTGGAAGCACCACCATCCCCTTGTTAGGAATATAGTTTCTATAAAATTTTAAATTTAACCCCTTCCATGCTAATGACAAGGTCAGCTCGTCATGGGTGTTACCTGTGCTGTGCTTATGACGAGCTGACCTTGTCATGAACAATGGGAATGAAGGATCTGCAGCACAGGAGGGGAAAACCCCCTAGCAGCCAAGGTGTTAAGATCTCTGAGTGAATATAGGAGACCCCTCACCGTAGAAGAACCTAGTACTGGTAGTTGTTACATCATAAGCTCTGCAAAGCTCTGGTTCGTAGAAGGGAATCTTCTGTCTGTAATGGGAAAAATGGTGCGCGTTAGTATATAGCAAGCATTTCTTAGCCGTGCCAAAAAGTGTAGCATTTTTAGGGAAAAGCAATATGGACTAACACCACAACGTCATAAAAAGTGGCTTGTATGAGGTCATGTGGGCTCAAAGGTGTCTTGTACAACAAGCTGCGAAGTAACGTCACGTGTGTAAGAATAAAGGACACAAAGGTAAAATGGTTGCATGGCTCGGGCTAACTAAGCATAGACTAGAATGACCCTAGGGACCATAGAACTACTAGTGTCTACTCTAGTACTACCTGATTTGTACTAGTGATGTATTGTATACTATTACCTCATTTTTCAATCTTGCTACTGACCAATAGGGGGAGGTGTATATGACACCTAAAAAATGTGTAATATTTTTTCTAGGCGCACTACCGACCACCAGTGCCGGGGCCAGCGGCGAAGGCGACGTGGCTGGCGAGGACGCAGCAGTTGCGGATGAAGCTGCAGGGGACGAGCCAGCACCAGTGGCGGGCGGTGGTAAGTTAGATTCATGATCCTTAACTATTGACATTACATTCACTGCAAGGCTGTACTGTATGTATACTGTACTGTTGAGACTTAGGGAACCATTAGGATGGTGGGTGGATTGCCCCCGCCGGGCCGGCAGTAGTCACCGCCGGCCTGGCGGTGGCAAACCATCCGCCATCCCTGTAGAAAAGACCCCTCGCCATATTACAATGGCTGGGGGGTCCGCGGCGGTTGGAAAGACCGTCCGCCTCTTTTCCGCACAGTCGACATGCTGACCGGGCAGAAAAGGGTTCAATATGGTGGTGGTGTCTGAAAGACACCGCCAGCCATACTACAATGTGCATTTTGGGATGCCTTTCCGTGGCGGCATTTTGGCCACAGAAAGGCATGCGGAGTAGGCTTAGGGGGCCCGTTGTGGGTCCCCATGGACTCCGGGGGGTGGTGGGTGCACATGGGGGTGCCTATGGATGGTACCCCCCTGCCTTTCAAAGCACAACGTGGAAGGCAACACGCGGTGCCTGTCACGTTGTGCTTTGAAAAGCAAAACATGTATTTTTAGCATTGCGGTGGGAGGTGCTTTCAGCACGCCCGCCACAATGTTAAAAATACGGGATGTGCCCGCCACTGTGGCGGGCACATCCCACGGGACCCCAGCCCATAAGGTCCCTTTTAGCATGAGGATGTCAGGCGGACAAAGTCTGCCCGACATCCTAATGATGCCCCAAGTAAGTAAGAGTTGTGAACGTTTGAAGAGTCAATACACCCTTTAATCGGCATTAGTAAAGGCATTAGGGGCGGGAGTATTGAGTAACCAATGGCCTCTTCTATCTGATTTCAACTCCGCTTTGAAAGTTTTATGGAGAAGACTAAAATTCAGATCAGATCACCTGGTGTTGAACTAGAAAGGGAAAGATGGGTGGAAGGAAGAAGGACTGGCAAGATTTAATATTTATGACTGACAGAGAGGATACATGTGATGCAAGCATGCACATTGCAAAGGTGGCTGTTAGGAATCTGTTGCATGGTTGGTTGAATACCTGAAAAAATCCTGCAAATGTTAAAGACCAAGCAAGTGGGAGGATAGATACATACCACAAATGTTATGTACTGTGCTTTATAGTGCTACCATGCCACTATCTGTATAATTAACTTGTCTTACTGTTTTTCTAAGAGTATATTTTACAATAGTCTTGTTTTTTCTTTTTTTGATATACAGCTACTTCTTCCAAACCAGATCAGAAGGAGTTGGCCGCCAAGGCACGGCGCCGGAAGCTGGAGGTAATACAAGTAGAATATCGACGGCTGGTGTCCTGGAAGAGGAGGAGGAAGAGGCGGCAGCAGCTGAACACTCCTCGAATGCCCTGGGCCCCAGCCACCACCCTCCAGCTTTACAGCGCTACCGTCTGGCGGCCGCCCGCTACCGCCGCCTTTCCATCACTGGTGCCCCACTCCACTGTGGCTGCTACTGCAGCGCTCTAAAGCGCTGCATCACCCTACTAGAGGAGGCAGTGCGTGTCGTCCAAAGACAATCCCGCCAAACCTAGGAGACCCTATTTATTACCCCTTTTTTATTTATCGTTCTGGTGGGTGGGAATGGGCGTTGGGGTTTTCGATATCTGGTTGGACTTCTTTATGGACATTGGTTGGGGTTAGGGAGAGGGGTGGGTCAGGTTTTGTGGGTTTTTTACATAGTTTATTTTTGTTAGGGTTATTATTAAATCAATATTTCTAATATACATACAATGTTGCTAATGTTTTGTGGGTGGGTTACTGTTTTACATCACACTGTTTCCTTGCTGGTGCAGGGCCGCCCATAGCCAGTGATTGATTTAATAAATTGGCTGACTTTGTAAGACACAAAAAGATAGATGCGGCACCCCTCACTGATTGAGTTGTCCTACTAGTACTGTCAGTCTCTCTCTTCTAGTCTATGCATTCTTTAACTGGACTCAAAGGCGTGTGTGAATTGATTGAAAAATGTCCATCATTAAGTATGCCTCCCCCAAACTTCTCTTACCTTTGCTTGATCTTTAATTTAGGCACAGCGATGGCTGCATGGTGATGATGGTTTCCTTTCCTGACATGCCATGGTTGTGGTGGTGGTAGTAGTAGTAGACACTGGCAGGGCTGCAGCATTTGCAAAAAAAGAAAATGAGACAGTCAGTCACCTGGGAGAGACTGTTCGAGGAGTAGTAGAATGGAATACAGTACAGAACTTACTGCGAAACAGCCCTGCTGCAGTACTTCTTTTTGGGTTGATCTAGCAGGATTTTAAGTAACAGCCGTTCATTTTCCAACTTACTCGCTGCCTCAGCTATCCAAGTTTTGTAGCGGGCAACATCCATCTCTGAAAAAGGAAATAATGTCTTCAGTACCAATTTTGCCCGTGGATCCAGAATGTGGCACAAATGTAATGTTCTTGTGACAAAATCTTATTTTGCACCCTTGTATTTTCAGCTAAGCGATGAGTCATAGGCTTCTTTTTTTTCCTCTACACCTTTGTATGATTCAGACACCTTCTTCAGCTGATGCTCTATCATTTGCAATAATGGGATAGCTTGGCCCATTGTACAGTCTTCCTTGCTGACTTCACGTGTGAAGACCTTAAAAGGACGAAGCATGTCAGTCAGGCATTTACCTAGGCACCATTGGTCCATCTGAAGGGTCATGCCTTTTCACAATAGCATCCAGTCTTTGCATGACATATTCATTGAGTGGCCTGTACTGCTCAAACAGACGATCAAGCATGTAATACGTTGAATTCCAACGTGTTACCACCTCCTGGATGAGTGCTTTGACTGGCATTTTATAGTCACGTTGAATGATCCTCAGCTGCAACCGAGCTTTAAAAGAATGGCTGAAATGAGTGCATATTCTTCGGCAGGTGGTCAGTAAGTTGCTGACTATGGGTTCTTTTTTCAGAAAGTATTGAATTATAATGTTTATGCAGTGCGCCAAACACGGAAACCTGAAGTAGGAACCAAGCTCCATGGCCTTAAGTACATTACAGCCATTATCTGTGGCAACAAAACCAATACTGAGCCATTTTGGGCGCAGCCATTCAAAAACCTTGCTGCGAAACTCTTCCAAAGTTTTTATAGCAGTATGAGATTTTTCCATGGCGAACATAGCTACAGTTCATGTTTCTGAGTAGCTTTAAAAATCTCAGATGTGTCAACAGCAACTCCTTCAGTTAGCTTATCTCTAACCCCCACAAAAGTGACACAGTGTGCAGTGATGCACATGTAATCTGTGGCTTGGCAACTGGTACACATGTCTGTTGTCAGGTGGATATTGTGAACAGCACTCTGCTACAAAGCTTGTCCAGCCAATTCCAGTACATCATGATGTAGTGCCGGAACAGCAATTCTTGCGAAATAGTACCGGCTGGGAACCTTCCATTTAAGGCAGATGGCTGACACAAATTCAAGGAAACCCACCCCTTCCACAAATGAAAAAAGGAGAAGGTCCAGTGCTAACATTTTATTCAGCTTCGCATTGTGCAACCGTGCCATTGGGTGGTTGCGTTGGAACTGCCCCTCCAACCTAAGCATGCTCTCAATGGTAGGCTGGATTACTTTCCTTTGTGGTGCTGTTGTTTTCATTAACCCACTTAGGCTCCACGACGCAGTTTGTCTCTTTGCAGTACTCGGTTGCCTTGGTGTCTCAGCCTGACTGAGTATGGCTCTTACTGTGGTGCCACTCAGATGTTGCTGAGAAGGATGTGGGCGGTACCACTACACTGCTGGGGACAGGGCTAGAAATGCATCCCTCTTCTTTACCTTCCGCCGCAATAAATCGTCCCCTGATTCTTCATGCCCAACTTCAATGGGTTGAGTTTTTTACTTTGTTTTAAGTGAAGTAGGTGATTCTCCCACACAATAGTGTGGTGTATTCTGAGATGACTTGCTTGGCCTCCACTACCATAGTTTGTACCAAGCTTACCCCGCCGAACACTTTGTCGACTAATTGAGCATATAGCAACCTTCTCCTCCTTGGTGCTAACAGAAAAGAAGTCCCAAACTGGGGAGGAAAACTTTCTGGCACTGCTGGATGTGCCACTTTCAGTACCAGATGAACTGAAGGGTGTGCTTGGAATGTGACTATGTGCATCTACACTGTGACCTTTACTACCACTCTCAGACTGAGCTGGTGGCTGCCAAGTGGCATCACGATCATCAGAAGCAGGGCTTGAAGAAGAGGATGATGGACTAAGCCTCCTTTTCCTTGAAGGTGGTCTAGAAGACAATAGATGTTCCGAAACAGTGGCTTGCTCCACTTTGTCTGCAGGAAGCTCATTTTCCTGAAATGCCCCTACTTCAGGAGCAACAACTACTATTGGGTGCTGTTCTTGCGGCTGCTGCTGTTCTTGCGGCTGCTGCTGTTCTTGTGGCTGCTGGTTTTCTTGCGGCTGCTGCTGTTGTTGCGGCTGCTGCTGTTGTTGTTGCGGCTGCTGCTGTTGCTGTTGTTGTTGCGGCTGCTGCTGTTGTTGTTGCGCGGCTGCTGCTCACTTATCTGCTGAGTTTCTGCCCGCGTTGATTGTGTACTACTTTGTGATAATGACATTTCAACATCGTTGCTCGCTAGTAGACTGGCTACCTCTGCGATACTCAAGGGCTTGGGCCTAGGTTGGTGGGGTTGGACCCCTGGTGTGGAGGTGTTGCTCCCAGCTTGGTTCCCGAACAACGCTGCTGCAGGCGTAATTTCTTTGGTCCCAAAAAAACATTTGTCGTCACACCAGTCATGGTTAGTGGCACTTCCTTTTTCTGTTTCTTCTTCTCATCTGCAACTTTCTTGGTACTGGACCTGGTACCTTTCTTTGGGGCCATCTTCAGATGTCAGGCAGGACGCAGGTGCACAAATTGTGGTCACACGTGGACATGATGCACAGCAGGACTTCTGTCTGGCTTGCAGTACAAGGGATGATGATGATGACACTGCCTCCTCTGGCTTTTTGTGCACCTAAAAGCAAATAAGCCAGGACAAGAACATCAGTGAAATGTTGCATTTGTTGTTGTGGTTTAGTTATTACTGTACTAGTACAAACAAATAAACAAAAGAAGATATAGTCTAGCCATTTCTGAAACTTTGTCAACAAGGGCTATGTTATACTACTGTGTACACACTACACTCTCAGGAAGGATAGGAAAGAGAATAAGAACCACCAAAATACAAATGTAATGGAAGTGGGGTGGACCCTATTTGGCATTAAACTATTTGAGCATCACATCATTCATGGAGCTGCTGCTGGCAAAGGGGATGGATGGATGGAAGCAGTAAGCCAATAGGAAAACCACGCAGGCCTATATGGCAAAAGCAGAGCACTAATAAATCCCACCACAAAAAAAGGCCACCAGCCACATGGACACTCACAAATCACAAGCAACAAGCAGGAGGCCTGGGAAACACCATGAACTGACACAAGGCCTATAAAATCCAGGCAAAGGATGCATGCTAAAGCACACTGCTCTGCCTTTTTAATACAACAAAATGCAAAAGCGAAAAGGCACAGGCCCAAAAAAGGTCTGCAGGGTGCATGCATTGCACACCGACACACACCAGACACACACAACAAAGGCATGTCGTTAAGACACCCAAAATCAGAAAGCCCACCCCAAAGAAACACATTTCCCAACTCAATCCAATGCCATCCACGCCCTAAATGATGTCTAAATTCAACAGACCACACAGAAACACTTGTTTAAACAGCTGTGGCTACCTGCTCTGAACCTACCGGATGAAAGCAGGCCTGTTGGCAGACAAGGCCAGACAAGCTTGCAGGCCTATGCTTCTAAATGGCCACCAGCCACATGGCCAGGCCCAACAACAGAAAGCCCACCCCCAAAAAAACACATTTCCCAACTCAATCCAATGTCATTCATGCCCTAAATGATGTCTAAATTCAACAGACCACACAGAAACACATGTTTAATGCAGCTGTGGCTACCTGCTCTGAGCCTACCGGATGAAAGTAGGCCTGGTGGCAGACATGGCTAGACAAGCTTGCAGGCCTAGGCTTTAAAATGGCCAGCAGCCACATGCCGTAGGTAAGGTCTATGTGGTGACAGTGGGGCCAAACGTACTTGGATGGGCACATCAGAAAGAGCTAAGGATGAAACTGAACTCCACAGCTGAAGAGCCAGTTATGCTAGTAGGAAGAAGAGTGTGTGGCGTAGAAGTGGTAGAAGAGCTAAAAGAAGTTCCCACTGAGAATCCATTTCTACATAAAGAACCTCCTAAAGAGGAAGTAGGAAAATATTTAAGGCAGGAGGGGATAGAGCCTGCGGAGAACTCTGAATGGGTCGCAACCATAGAAACTATGGCGGAAGAGAGCAATAACAAAATAAGACTATGCTGTGATGAGGTGAAGTGCAAGATAATGAATGCACCTTTTCCTGGACAGTTGGAAACAGGAATGGACACTGTAATAATTACAGATGCAGGTACTAAAGGAATAGGGGTCACCCAGAGCAAAGGTGTAGAAGGGGAAGGTAAGATAATGGTCCTTGTTTCAGGGTCCCTCACTGAAGCTGAATCACGGTATTCTAAAGGGGAGAGAGAGGTTTTGGTGTATCATTAGGCAGTTAGACACCTCCGAGCTAAGGAGGAAGATAAAGTCATACCCAATTTGGAAGCACCAGTGGCCAGAGGTTGGCCCGAGAAAAGTGGAGGACTAGGAGAACAGGGGAAGGAGTGTTGGGAGGTCGGACACAATTTAGTCGTCCAAGGACAGAACCTGTACAGAGGGAGTAAACTGATGGCACTGGAGAACATGAGACGAAGTATTGTAAGTGTGATTCTTGAGGGTCATTTGGGTTATAGTCTAACGGAAAACAAAGTCAAAATTCTTCACTGGTGGCCAGGAGTGGACACCATGGTAGAGAGATACATTAGACAGTGCAGCAGTTGTGCTAAGAATGATAAGACAAAATTGAGCAGGGAAAATCCTGTAATGGCAGTGGAAGTACCTAATACACCAGGGGAGAAATTAGCAATGGACATTGTGGGACCCCGGGAGGTAAAAGGATGGGAAGGCTGGGTCATCATCTCCCTGGTTGACTATCACTCCAAGGGAGTGGTGAGAAAAATTGTGGAAAATGTGAGTACTAGCTCGGAAATAGTGTCCTTGCATGAAATGTTCAGGAATGAAGTAGTTCCTCAAGCAGGGGTGATGGACAATGGAACCCAGATGATTCGGTCACAAATGAGTGAGTTCTTGCACAGAACAACATTGCACTGTCCTAGAGTGAATGGGATGTTCAAAGAGAATATACAGTTGAATAGCAGCAGTGGGGCTAAGGTGGGAAAAGCCCTAGAAGAAACTAGTGGATTGTACCCGGTCACGCCACTCAGTGTGACGGGGTTATCTCCGTTTAAATCATAGGAAAAAAAGAAGAAGAAAAGAACCAGGCACTAAGATGAGTTCTTTATGGCAGAGGGGGAAGGAGGAGGAGATGAATGATAAAGTACAGATTGCCGGAAGTATAAGGAAATATCAGGATAAGATGTAAATATGTACTATGTAGACCTGGACTAACTGAGCAGGTCATGGGAAGTTGGAGACAAGGTAAAGGCCATGCTCCCCTGATCAGTCCACTTGGGGTGTTCTAGTTCCTGAGAGGCTGAGAGACTACTTCATGTGGGGAGTACCTGTTGTCTGCTGTTCTGTTATGGGGTAGGAGATGTGTTGTACTTTCCTAAATGCAAGGTTGGTACATTCTGTCCCCCCTCCCTTTCTGCCCCTGTTGGACTGACCCTCTGTCCTGTCAACATTCCAAGGTGCACTCCTGATCAGTACCTGACTGGCAGGGCCATGGATGTTGTTTGTTCCATACCTCAATAAAGTACCTCAACTTAAATGCGTTGTGGTCAATTATAATAGTGGTAATTTGTGGTACATGATTGCTTTCTGGGCATTGGTCGATGCAACACACTTGGATGTAACCAAAGAGCTCTAGGTTTGCCACAGTTTATTCCAAACGTGAGACGCAGCTTTCCGTTAGCGGGGTCTATGCGGGGGGACTGTCACTAGGAAACCTACCATTAGGGATCCTCAGCCCTTCTGAGGTGCACTAATCAAAGAGCTTTTTGGCTACGTTTGTCAGAGCTTTTTAGGGGTGTTAGAAGATTGGGCTGGAATTTCGCCTTCAGCGCCCAGTTCCGGCAGGCCCACTTTGTCTTCTTGAGTATGTAATAGGTTCAGATTAAAGTCTCCTGTTATGAATCTATCTGCATCAGGATTAGTGCCCCTCAGTTCTATTATGACTCAACACAGCTTTTCAACCCCGATTCTTTATTTAATTTTTACCGGGGTGTAAATAGTTTTTTGAAAAATGAGGCTACATTGCAAACAGGTAACTTTAGGGCTTGTTCCAGGAGTCTCGGTGAGGTTTAGGATGAAATGTAAGGAGTGCACTATAAAAACCGATTTACCTGGACTTCCAGAGGTTTCTGCCTCATTGAAGATTTCATAGAGGACTGGGAGCACATGCAGGGCCCGATTCACAGAACTAACTTAAGACAAATTCCTAAACTTACTAACATTTTGGTATTCACAGAAGGCACTTACTCATTTCGGTATTCACAGAAGTTAGGAGTCCTAACTTTAGGACTCCTAAATGCCTTCTGTGAATACCGAAAGTCTTAAAGTTAGGATTTTTCTCAGTTTAGGAGTCCTAAAGTTAGGAGTCCTAACTTTACTACTCCTAAATTGAGAAAAATCCTAACTCCTAAATTGAGAAAAATCCTAACTTTAAGACTTTTGGTATTCACAGAAGGCATTTAGGAGTCCTAAAGTTAGGAGTCCTAACTTTACTACTCCTAAATTGAGAGAACTCCTAACTTTAAGACTTTCGGTATTCACAGAAGGCATTTAGGAGTCCTAAAGTTACGAGTCCTAATTTCTGTGAATACCGAAATGAGTAAGTGACTTCGGTAAATACCAAAATGAGTAAGTGCCTTCTGTGAATACCAAAATGATAGTAAGTTTAGGATTATGTCTTAAGTTAGTTCTGTGAATTGGGCCCGAAATTTGGTGTTTTTATAGAAGTCATCCACCAGGCCATTGTCTCCCTGTGCTTTACTGTAGAGTATATCAACAATCATTTCTTTCTTGTGCTCAATAGTAAAGTCCCTTTCTAAAAGTCCTCTCCCTTCTGATGAAGTCAGGAGACACACTTTATCCATAAAATCAGATTCGGCATGGACCACCTCAGTGTGATGACATACACTTTGTAGGTGTATCCTTAGATTACAATTGCCTTGCCAGTACCCTTTTTACTTGTCTTTTTCCCATGTTACACCTATTTTGTAAGATATATTCATTATTTCGGATCTATTATCTTGTATTTTCCTACATTTCATTTGCTTTTGTGTATTACAAAACTCTCTACATGACACACTCTGCACACATGCACAGCATACTAATACACATTGTCCCAAATCAGTTTGTAAATTCAGCTTTCAATTTCCGTCCTTACAACCATCAAATTCAATCCGATAATGGTGTTCATACTGTAGCGTTATTTATGCAAACAATATACACATAACCATTGTTATTAATTTTTCGATCATGTGGACGTTGTCTCCTCTACCCATCTTCTATATTGCCCACTTAATTCCCAAAAAGTCAATAAATGGAAAATAGAATCAATAAATTATTGAATCAAGGCTGAAGATGGTAAAGGAATAAAGCTATCTGCTTTAAACGTCTTAAAAAGCTTAACACATCTGCTTTCACATTGGCCTAAGTCATCAGGGTGTTTTGGCCACATTATGGGGCATATTTATGAACCCAGCTGCGTCGTGCTTGCACCACGCCACATGGACATGCATGACCCAACTGAAAAATGAGTTTTAGTAAGCCACGAAAGGCCACTGTGCATGGCCCTGAGTGGCTTCATAAATCTAGAGTGAAAATCACTGCATTGCCTTAATCTGCTCTAGGGAGGCATTCCATGACCGTTCCATTGTTGTTCCCACACAACTCCACTGGTTTTAGAAGTATTCACAGGTTTACCAGAGCAGGGAAACCTGAAAATGTGCCAAAAAGATACACGTCCCGAGGAGACATATTTTTATGTCTCCTCGTTATTTTTCTCTTTCTATGTCAGCACACATATATAGAGGAATATGCCTCCCAGGATCGTTTTCGTGTCGGAAGGTGCCCCCCTGCATAAAGACAATCCTGCACGCACCACTGGCAACCTTGCACCATAGTGCAATATTCCCTGCATTGGCGCTAGGCAGCCAAAACAGCGCCAGAGTAGGAGAAGAGGCAGGAATGCTCTGTATTCGTTTAAATATGGCCCATTCCTTCCCTTTCTCCACCACGCAGTGCAGCGCAGCAAGGTGACTTGCTGCGCTGCTGAAGATGTTTTTACTATGTATTTCTGTTTCTGTCACGTGGTGCATTTCTGTCAGTGCTGCCTGTTGAATAGGATTGCGCCCCGAATCAATTCCATACGATAGAAAATATAGGGGCATATTATCAAGCCTGTGCGCTAAAATTATCGCCGCTTTATCGGCCGAAAACGGCCGATAAAGCGGCGATAATGGGCTTGATAATATGCTCTGTGCAATTCCAATCGAAGCCCATGTTAGATGTCTTCACATCTAACATGTGCTTCGATTGGAATTCCATAGAGCATATTATCAAGCCCATTATCGCCGCTTTATCGGCCGTTTTCGGCCGATAAAGCGGCGATAATTTTAGCGCACAGGCTTGATAATATGCCCCATGGGGCCTTATTTATGAAAGACTTGCGCCGCCGGTGCGTCACTTTTAAAATGGGAAAAAGTGACGCACTGGTGGCGCAAGGCCTTCATAAATAAGGCCCATAGGGGCATATTATCAAGCCTGTGCGCTAAAATTATCGCCGCTTTATCGGCCGAAAACGGCCGATAAAGCGGCGATAATGGGCTTGATAATATGCTCTGTGGAATTCCAATCGAAGCCCATGTTAGATGTCTTCACATCTAACATGTGCTTCGATTGGAATTCCATAGAGCATATTATCAAGCCCATTATCGCCGCTTTATCGGCCGTTTTCGGCCGATAAAGCGGCGATAATTTTAGCGCACAGGCTTGATAATATGCCCCATAGTTTTTTTATGGAAATGATATATAATATGCATTGTTTATTGTACAGGTCCCTGCTGTCAGTAAGGAATTAGTAAAACTGTATATTGCAATTTGTATTTTTCGTTCCAAGCATAGAGTAAAAAAACGAACCAAAATGGTGTGAATTATTCCTAATGTTTGTCTTGTTAAGATATTTTCTTGGCATGCTGTTTGTCGTTAGACTGAAGCTGAACATGTGCTCTTGATATTTCCAGGCAGAAAACAGCTTTTAAAGTCTTCGCATGCTGTCACTTCACAAAGACACATGGGAGGATAAAAATGCATCAAATATCGCCAATCCGTGCAATCCCCGAGCAATCAGTTGAATTGTTCTTAGTACCGAAGGGCACTTTGGCAGTTATAGGTTGGTGGCTGTCAACACAGAGCAGATGGACAAGAAAATTGGCGAATACTGCCAGGGAACCATTTCCAGAAATAATGATTTTTTCTTCTATTCTAATACACATTTCAACACAAGACGCTGCATTTAGCCAGTTGGAAAGCGTGTCATGCCAGCGTACTATCACAAAAGTAAAAGCCCACAGATGGAACATTTGAAAGTTCATTTGTACGTGTTTTTCTTTTAAAAATGAATACAAATACTATACTGCTATGAATTGTATTCATGCGCAAAATATATTTTTTTAATGCGAGGTTCGTTGTGAGAATTATATCCACACCCTCTTTGTTCTCCTGCAGTTTTAATCCACCGAAATAAGGAGCACTCTTTCATTACCCACTGTCGGTTTTTAATTGCGCCGTACTATGCCTGTGCGATAAAGAAGTTATGACATTCGTATTCCTAACTATCTGAGGGAGGGGATTATTTTGGGTAAATACATTTACAAGCACATTGAATTCTTATTAGTGTTTTCACAGCTGAAAAAGATAACTCAAAATCAGGAACTCGAGGAACTCTGGAAAGGTTCAAGAGGCATTTCCAGCCTTAAGGTAAAACCGGAAGTTCGTATCATGCTTCTCCAACCATGCTTTGATGTCAGTAGCAGCAATGAACAAGCATTGGCATAGCCAATAGGTCTCGCTTTGGGACCTTATAAGTATTTATTTATGCAGCACAATATTCTTGGTGCAACAGCATTAATTGTTGCATGGTTAAACACTTATAAGGTCCCAAAGGCAAGACCTGTTGGCTATGCCAATGCTTGGCTTGATCGGGATCCAGAGCATGCTTTCTCTTGAGAGATTTGAGATTTCTTACACAACAAAAATATTGTAGTGCAGTAATATGTATCCTCTGAAGCTTTCTGGCTTCAAGCCATGTAAGCATTGTAAGGGACAGATGCCCATCATGAACCTCTATTCCATTTGCCTTTGGTTCGGACCATGATTTCAGGTCCTCTGACTTCTGTCTCTGCATGCACGCCAAGGCCATCAGGGAGTGGGAAGCTAAGTTGTTCATGGCCTGGTCCCACAATGACAGACGGAGCAGGCCTCATTCCAGTCTGGGTTTTAGGTCACTGACCTCACATTATTCAAGCAAAAGGAGATTCTTTAGGAATATTCGTGAACGCAAAATTCTTGGCGCATGTTCATGAAAGCTGTGAGGAAGGGGCCGTGTGTCAGGAGCAAATAACAGTGTCATGGCTAGCAGGGCCTAATCACACAAAAACATTCAGCAGAAGTGGCAGGCTCTGCAGAGAGATTGCAATGGAGATTAGCGGGAAAAACAGGTCAAACAGTCCCAGTGCGAACTCTGACTAATGAACATTAAAAAAGGAGTCCCGGGGACTTCGCAATAGACTATCCCAGCGTGGGCAGCCATAAACATGAAAGATCCTTCAAATATGTGTCGAGGAGCTCTCAGGCTATAAGGCTGAGAGATAAGAGGAGAAATATGCAATGCAAGATGTAAAAGTCAAGCCGCCTTCTAACGCGCATCGGGTTGTACTCGAGAAAGGCACAAGGAATGAAGGAGGCTTGATGTGCTGATAGAGAGCAAGGAAGGTCGGGTTGATAAAAGTGAGAGGCAAAAGAAAGAGAAATAAAACTTAGCGATTGATTGCAGTAAGCAACGTGGTCTCTGCAGTCCTGATGAAAGAAGTGAACGCGAGGTAGAGTCAGGATGAAATTAATGGCCTCTCACTCGACTTCTGAAACGTGATGAGTCATCCATGGCTAACGAGTAGGAAGGCCATAAAAGAAATACTGATAAGCAGACTGAGACCCAAATAACACTAAGCGGCCGATTCCGATCTGGGTCGGAAGGGCACCGAACGCGATCCCGTCGGAAAAACTACGACCCGTACGCGTGTTTTCCGCCCGACCCATACAGCTGTACGACCAAGACAGTACGATGCAAGCTACGTGAAAATCACCGACCGAGTTGTTTCCGGGTCCGAACCGCTCCGTACGCCCCGCCCGTAACTTACCGTGGCGTGCAATGTATGCGATTTACAACTAAACCAGTACGATACACGCGTAGGACAGCCAGTGCGAGCTGAAGTGTCCGGCTCGCAAAAAGTCTGGGAAGTTGCCTTTGGGGGTCCGCGTCGGACTCGGACACAGGGGGAGACCCAAGGGTCTCCCCAACACAGGCATGTACAGTACGGATGGCACCAACGCATACCCACTGTAGGAGGCGCACTTGTGCAAGACATACCCATTCAGTCACTGGGAGCACATGTATGTGTCGTACGACCGGCTTCCATTCACTTCTATGGGAGTCCGACCGAACCGAGACCGGCAGCATGTGGCCGCATCGTACTCGCTCAGTCGGATTGCAGGACTCAGGCTCGGCTGGAAAACACTCCAGATCCAGCTCGGTCGGAGAGCTTTCCAACCCAGATCAGAATCGGCTCCTAAGAAATGTAAATAATAAAAGCGATGAGGCTGAAAGGGTGACAGTAAGAAAAAATTTAATGAGAGAAAAATAAAATAAAAGTAGTGTGACAGACGAAGGAAGAATGGAGAGGGAGAGAGAGGGTTATAGAGACACGCTCTGTGGCGGGGAGGGGGAGGAGCGTTGAATCGCGCGCTTGGGAGAGCAAGTGAGAGGAAAGCCAGATGACGCCTGATCGAGTGATGCAAGGAATGTGGGTTACTGTGCACGTAACCACACGCTCTAGGCCACACAAAAATCTGTGGTCGGCTTTTTAAAGCCCACTCACGAAATGTCTCGTCAGTCAGCGCATGCGCTGGCTCAGGAGAGACCAAAAAACAGTGAAGAACTACATTCCCCATTCCCCATAAGGCTTAGATTGAACAGGCCAAAGGGGAAACAACAGTAGTGCTTGTAGTGTTGTCTATCTGGTTTGTCGGCAGAGGGGTCATTAGATGACATCCCCGCTGACATGCCCACATAGTTTGGCCATGCGCACTAAGTGCATTGTTTACAATTTATAGCAACTGACTCAGCAGTCCCACGCCAGGTCGGAAAGAGGTAACACCGAGTCTCTGTGTGCCTCTGTTCTGCATGCCACATGCTCACAGTCAACAACCAATTACACCTACAATACCAATCTTGACTTCAAATTGCTCTCTTTTCTTGCTGCTCACAGTCAAAATAAGTGTTGCGTCACGTTTTCTCAAATTTAATTACATTGTGTGTAAGTTAGTGGTTGCATATATAATTGAATTAGTTGCAGCTCATTTTTGTTACTAACAAAGGTATGTTTCCTTTTTGTACAGTTTCATAGTTGAGACACACAACTGTTCTTTCAACAAATTGCGCTGCATCACGCAGTAATACTGTCACTCTGTAGGAGAGTAGGGTCTGCTATCCTATGGTCACCCCAATTTTTGCTTTTTGCTTCACTGGTTTTCGACTTAATGTGGCTGTGGGCCTGCTAACCAGACCCACAGCCTTCTGTTCTCTCTCTAAATTCACAGACAAGTACTATAGGTACATAACCAAATTGGTACTGGATACCTTGTCAGCCCCTATACAGTGTACCATAGGTGCCATGGGCATAGGTGCATCCAAGGCCTACCAGGGGCTGAAGCATAGCTTTTGCCACCCCTGGCTGGTTCTTAAATTGACACAACTGGCTGATCACTCAGCTAGGGCAAGTTGGTGTAATCACCTCTTGCTTAGATATAGTATACCTATATCTAAACCTATATCTGGACACATATAAACCTATAAGTCACTCCTATGGCAGGCCTTATCAATCCTGGAGGCAGAGTGCGTGGTTTAACGTGAGATGGTGCTCGAGCATGAGCTGAGCCTGTCTACAGCTGTCGGGAACAACTCCCTAAGCTGTTCCGGGATAATGCCATACCATATACTCAAGTGCATTATAATCCATTGCGGTTATGTGCGAACTTTGGTTTGGCTTTATCAAAACATGTTGTGTAAGGTGTCATACGATTTGGAATACTATCCCCTCGACAGTCCTGTCAATGGGGATAGAATTCCACCCTTCTAGAGGGAGGAGACATGTTACTTTATTGAAACGCAGTTAATCCTAACCAGAGCCTCAGCATCAGAAAATGAATGCTGCTGCCACCGACACAAGTCCTGTACAAAGGGATTCCTGTCGCGGGGAGGTGCTACACCACCCCAGACAGGAGATAGTGGATTGTAGCAGGGAGGTTTGAAATAAACCAGACAGTGCCTGGGGAGCACAAGGCTTCCCATTGCATAATCCGGTCAAACCGGTTCTGGGGCACACCAGCCCCAGTCCCAGCGCGACCCTGGACAAAGGGAAAGGGGTGTAACCACCCCCTTCCTGGGTCCCACCCATAGGAGGGACCTAGCAGGTAATCCAGCCCCCTAGATTGGTATAAGAATGGGAGCAGTGCCAACGCACTCAGATTATCCTGACTGAAACTTATGAAACAAAACTCTGGACCCTTCGACATCCTACTCGACGTAGAAGACTGAAGAATCTCCCTTGTGGTCAAGGAGTGACCACCCTGTGCTAACAGGCACCATCCAGCACCTCGACGTTTGCTTTGTTGCAGTTCCCGCCAGAACTCGAGTGACAGAGATCAACAAGACCCAGCGTGCCTGCCTTCTAACAGCCCGATCCACAGTCCCTGCAGAACTGAGACCCGTGGAGGCGACCTGAAGCGTGGGGCCCGCCATCTTGGAAAGACCACGAGGCGCTGACCGTGCAGCATCCCAGGCCCCCTCGAAGCTGTGCATTGAGGTTTGAGAAGCACCAGCCCTGAGCCTCTCTTGCACCAAAGCTCACCCCTCTACACTCACCGAGTGCTGCGTGGGGCCCTTCTACATCTTTTGGCTCAACACGTTGGTCCGGTCACTTGCCCGTTGGCCTGTGGCCCCTGTACCGACGAACTTTGAAAACGGACTTGTGAGTCTGATTGCTCAAGACTTGCCCTCGCTCCCCTGAAAAGGAGCACCCGCCCTGACCCTCCTGGTCCGAGAATTAAGCCATCTTCGAATCCTGCGTGGGTTGCGCTTGCCAAGGGTTGTTTGCTCCAATCCGGAAGCCGACACCGCCGACAGTGAGAGCCTGCGTGGGACAGCTCGTGATCCACTCCTGGACATCCTCGGTGCCCCAGAGTCCACGTGGCAGTGGAGAGAAGCTTCACGACAGTGACCTGAAAGCGCCCGACATTGCCTGGTTCCTTCCTGGTTCCACCCTGGTCACTGCTGAGTGACCCAGAATCTGTCCCCTCTGCTTTCAGATCATCTTTATCTTCGATCCACCCTTGGATCACACCGGACACTTCTCTTCACGACGCCTGCAGCATCTTCATCTTCAGGCACCATCAACCTGCGTGACGAAACCCGACACTACTTCGCACCTGTGCACCCGCTTCCTGTGGGTGAGGTAACTCAGCAACGCCAGTGTTGCTACACTGGTACACAACTCTAGTGTATGTGTCTAAAGTTTCGTCCTTCTAGGTTAAGCGGAAGTCTCCTTTTGCAGTAACTTTATAACTTTTACGCACCATTGACTTTGCATTGGTGCATGTGTGTGCGTTAAGCGCAGCACCCTAATCCCGCTGGCTTTTCCCGACTGGGTAAGAGTGGTCTGCTTAACTCAGACACTCTGTTCATCACCACCCCCTTTTCTAAATCGTTTTTGGCCACTATAGGTGTGGCAGGGTATACTCAGACATGAGTCCCTTTCTCACTGCTCCATCAGGATTCAAGCAAGCCGGGCCGAAGAAGGCTGAAATGCCAGAAACCGGTCCCCGGTAGCTTGTCTCCTTTCTGGTGAAGAATTGGCTTGGTAGTTTAGTCTGCCCTGTTCCCATGATGCACTGGGCCAGGGACAGACTGATTTGCATATAGCCAGGTTCTGAGCTGGGATGGGGCAGTGAGATAAATAACGGTGATGGATCAAGCCCTGATCTTTGGACTGGGTAAGAGTGGTCTGCTTAACTCAGACACTCTGTTCATCACCACCCCCTTTTCTTTTCCCGACTTCAGCATTGTTAGTCCCGACTGCTCCCAGCGATTCCCTAGGCCCTAGGCCTAACCACTGTTCAATTGGTATCTCTTATACCACTTTTTTAATATATGGTTTGCGTGGCCCCCTGGCCTCATCCATAATTGCACAACTTTTATATGTTTAACTGTGCTTTTGTTTAAACGCTTGTGCCTCTGCACTCATAAAGAGTACAGAGGATTATTCTAGTAATAAATACATATATTTTTATAATATATAACTTGTGTGGTGTCCTTTCATTTGATATTACAGGATTGTGATTGGTAAAACAGCTCGCTTAACACGACCTCTTGAGTTAAGCCTTTAAGGCTGCTTAGTCCATGCTACCCTTAGGATAGCTTGTCTATAAGGTTGACTTACAACCATCACCATAAGGGATTGTTTGGACTGATACAAGGTGCCCCCAGAATTGGAGACATCATTTATCAGGCCAACTTCTCACATTGGTGAGCAGCGTTGCGGATTTGAGCTTGCTGTTGTGTTACCATTGCAATCTTTTATCAAATTGAAAGATCACATCAAGTACCTTAGGTACATATAAACAAAGCTTAGCATATTTAAGTTCTACTGAACTTAGTAGTTGTAGATCAAAGGGCTTAGCACACCCTGCCTACAACTCACTAGCAAGGTACAGTAGGAAAACACTTAGTGTAGGTAAGTGCACCACTTACACCTCACTAGCAGTCATGGATGGCACAGAGGGAACTTCAGGTTCTTCACCTGTGTTGGTTGACCTTACCAAGGCACCTTCCAGCTATGACACCCTCAGCCATAAGGACCTGAGTGCCTTGTGCACTTCAAGGGGGCTGAGAAAGTGTCACAACCCTACCATTCCCATCCTGATAGCCATCCTGGAGAAGGATGACTTAGCTAAGGTGAGTGCAGTTCCCTTAGATGCAGGAGATGGAGTGAACCCCCTGAGATTGAGAACTCCCCAGACTTAGAGGAGGAACCAGAATCAGATACTAATGAAGATTTAGATCAAGATCAGAGAACCAACCAGGTACTAGAGGGGAGGCTTAACCAAACCAACTTGGACCTACATAGGAATGGAGAGGGCGAGCACCTCCCCAGATCCTATAACATAGTTCCCTCAGGTAACAGAAGGTTGAGATCCTCCTCAAGGGATTCTCATATTTCTAGTGCCTCAAGGGCATCTCAAAGGGGAATGACTTCCCCCCAGAGAAGAGAGCATAGGGCCAGAATGAGGGCTGTCCAACTCCAGATAGAGAGGGAAGAGGTAGCCCTGGCTCAAGCTAAACTTGCTTTAGCAAGAGAACAAAAGTTGAGTGGATTAGATTCCACTGGTGGCAGCATAATTCCTAGAGAGAAAGACAGGTCCTATGATAATAGAAACCTGACAAAAATGGTGCCCCCCTACAAGGAAGGGGATGACATCCACAAATGGATGACTGCTCTGGAGAGAGCCTGCATGGTACAGCAGGTTCCTCAAGATCAGTGGGCTGCAATTTTATGGTACTCCTTTTCTGAGAAAGGGAGGGATAGGCTCCTCACAGTTAGATCTGAGGATGTCAAAAACTACTCTGTCCTGAAGAGTGCTCTTATTGAAGGGTTTGGCCTAACCACTGAGCAATAATATGTTGTTATTCAGAGATACCCAAAAAGCTCAGACTCAGGACTGGACTGATTTTGTTGATTGTGCCACTAAGGCTCTGGAGGGTTGGCTGCAGGGAAGTAAAGTCTCAGACTATACAGGATTGTACAATCTTATAATGAGAGAGCAGATCCTTAATAACTGTCAGAACCAGCTGTTGCATCAATACCTTATTGACTCTGATCTGACCTCTCCCCAAGAATTGGGAAAGAAGGCAGACAAATGGGTCAGAACAAGGATTAAGCAGAAACCCCAGAACCATGGTGGTGACCGGAAGAAAACAGACCAGAAGGGTGGGGATAAGAAAGATAAAGAAAAAGACCAGAAGTCTTCTTCAGGCCCACAAGATTCTAATAAGGAGGGTGGTTTCCAAAATGGTAACAAGAAGAAGAAGAATGATGGCCCAAAGAAACCTTGGTGTAATTTCTTGTAAATCCACTTCCCACTGGGGGAGTGAATGCACCAAGAAAAATCCAGTTCCAACCACTGCAGCTCCTAAAGCACCCGCACCCCCTAGTACAGTCAGCAGTGGTGGTCCACAACCTAAGGGTATAGTAGGGTTGACCCTGGGTACTGAGATGGAGTCTGGCCTAGTCAGAATCCCTACTCAGGCAGTTCTGCTCTATGATGTGGACATGGCAATGCCCACTACTATGAGTCCTAGTAACTTGGGCAAGTATAGACAGACGCCTTTAATTAATGAGAAACTGGCTCAGGCCTACAGGGACACATGTGCCAGTGTCACTATGGTGACACCTAACTTTGTGGACCCTGGAAAAATTGTACTAGGTGAGAATTACCTAGTGACCAATGCAAGCAATGCCACTACTACACATAGTGTGGCTGTTGTTAATTTTTCCTGGGGAGGGGTAACTGGCCTCAAGAAAGTTGTTGTGAGTGCAGACCTGCCAGTAGACTGTCTGTTGGGCAATGATCTAGAAAACTCAGTTTTGTCAGAGGTGGAGTACAGGACTCATGCAGAAATGCTAGGGTTATCAGCACATGTCCTTGCTGTAACAAGAACTCAGGCAAAGAAGTGCCTACCTGAACCTGTTGTGGATCTTGAAACTATAGACCAACCACAATCCAAGAGAAGGAGCAAAAGGGTTAAGGCTATGCCTTCCCACTTGCCCCAGGTTGAGGATCAGACTTCACAGGAGGCTGATTCTGCAGTCCAAGAGGAGACTGTCTCTGAAGAACTTGAACCTGATCAGGTTGAGTTTCTGGGGACAGGGGGGCCCTCAATGGCAGACCTGGGGCAGGCCCAATTAGATTGCCCTTCCCTTGAACCCCTCAGACAGCAAGCTGCTGCTGAGGTTGCTGGGAATGCTCATGGTACCCATAGAGTGTATTGGGATGATGGGCTCCTTTATTCAGAGGCTAGAGACCCCAAGCCTGGTGCCACCAGGAGGTTGGTCATACCTTTGCAATTTAGGGGCTTCCTTCTTACCTTGGCCCATGATATTCCCCTTGCAGGACACTTAGGCCAGAACAAGACTTGGGACAGGCTTGTCCCTCACGTTCACTGGCCTCATATGTCAGAAAATGTCAAGGAGTTTTGTCGCTCCTGTGTCACTTGCCAAGCCAGTGGTAAGTCAGGTGGCACAACAAAGGCCCCCCTGATACCACTCCCTGTGGTGGGGGTACCCTTTGAAAGAGTTGGAATAGATATTGTGGGTCCCATGGATCCTCAAACAGCATCTGGGCACAGATTTATACTGGTGGTAGTGGATCATGCCACCAGGTACCCAGAGGCAATTCCCCTGAGGACCACAACAGCTCCTGTTGTGGCAAGGGCCTTTCTTGCAGTTTTCTCAAGAGTGGGCTTTCCAAAGGAGGTTCTTTCAGACAGAGGTACCAACTTCATGTCTGGATACTTGAAAGCAATGTGGAAAGAGTGTGGAGTAAACTATACGTTTACCACACACTATCAGCCTCAGTGCAATAGGCTTGTTGAAAGGTTCAACAAGACCCTAAAGGGAATGATAAAAGGGTTACCTGAGAAGCTTAGGTGACGATGGGACATCCTTTTACCCTGCTTGCTCTTTGCTTACAGAGAGGTCCCACAGAAGGGGGTTGGCTACTGCCCTTTTGAACTTTTGTTTGGCCACCCTGTGAGGGGTCCATTGTGTCTGGTGAAGGAAGGATGGGAGTTACCTCTCAAAAAGCCTAAGCTAGGTGTTGTGGACTATGTACTTGGTCTCCGCTCCAGGATGGCTGAGTACATGGAAAGAGCATCCAAAAACCTGGAGGCCAGTCAAGAATTACAGAAAGCTTGGCATGACCAAAAGGCTGTTTTGGTTGAGTTCCAGCCAGGGCAGAAGGTGTGGGTGTTGGAGCCAGTGGCCCCAGCAGCTCTCCAGGACAAATGGTCTGGACCCCACACCATCATTGAAAAGAAGGGAGAGGTCACCTATTTGGTTGACCTTGAAACCCCTAGGAGCCATTTGTTGACAGGGAGGACATGAGCCTGCTCATGGCCACAGATGGGGAACAGGAGGAAGAGAGTGACCCTCTCCCAGACTTGTTGTCCCAGAACCCTGAAGATGGTTCAGTTGATGGAGTAGCCTTGGCAGGCAGCCTCACTGACCAGCAACAGATGGACTGCAGACAGGTGTTGCAGGCCCATAGACATATGTTTTCTCTCACACCCAGTCAAACTAACTGGTGCACCCATGAGGTGGACACTGGTGACAGTCTGCCTGTGAAGAATAAAATCTACAGGCAACCTGACCAGGGATTGTATAAAGGCTGAGGTGCAAAAGATGCCTGAACTTGGAGTGATTGAGCCATCAGAGAGCCCATGGGCCAGCCCAGTAGTCCTTGTGCCAAAACCCCATACCAAAGATGGAAAGAGAGAAATTAGGTTTTGTGTGGACTACAGAGGTCTCAATGCTGTCACTTGGACAGATGCTCATCCCATTCCAAGGGCAGATGAGCTCATTGATAAGTTGGCTTTTGCCAAATTTCTGAGCACATTTGATTTGACAGCTGGCTATTGGCAGATCAGGTTAGCTGAAGAGTCTAAATTCAAAACAGCATTCTCTACCCCTAGTGGACATTATCAGTATGTGGTAATGCCCTTTGGTTTGAAGAATGTACCTGCCACCTTCCAAAGGTTGGTGAATCGAGTCCTTGCTGGGTTGGATGACTTTTGTGCAGCATATCTAGATGATATTGCTGTCTTTAGCTCCACCTGGGAGGATCTCCTGATCCAACTGAAGAAGGTTCTGGAGGCCCTGCAAACGGCAGGCCTGACTATCAAGGCTACCAAGTGCCAGATAGGGCAGAGCAAGGTTGTGTACCTGGGCCACCTAGTAAGTGGGGGTCAGGTTCAACCACTGGAGAGTAAGATCCAGACCATAAAGGACTGGGTTCCTCCAACTACCCAGACACAAGTCAGAGCCTTCTTGGGCCTGACTGGGTATTACAGGAAGTTTGTAAAGAACTATGGGTCAATTGTGACACCATTTCTTGACTTGACATCCAGGAAGATGCCCAAAAAGGTTCAGTGGACAGTTAGCTGTCAAAAGGCATTTGATGACCTGAAGAAGGCCATTATTATTACTGAGTTTATACAGCGCCTGGTTACACTAGCCAGTGTGTCCCCACGCTATTCAGTGGCCTAGGAAACCCCCCAATACAGCTCACAAACTAATGCAGTTAATCCTTAGGGAACAGATGTGTTTTAAGTTCTCTGCGGAAAACTTTTTCGGAGGGCTCCGTCCGGAGTCTAAGAGGAAGAGCATTCCAACTCTGAGCCGCCAAAAGGCGGAAGGATCTGCCACCCATCCTGGCCCTAGTGGTCTTTGGGATACACATTAATCCAGCACCCTCAGACCGCAAAAGCCTTGTGGGTTTGTATAATGTGAGTATGTTCCGCAGGAACCTGGGGCCAGTCCCATGGGCGATCCGGTGACCAATACAAAGGGCTTTGAACTGGATACGCTCCTTGATTGGCAACCAGTGTAGCGTCTTCAAGGCCTTCATGGAGGAGGATCTTTTCGGCAGCGTCAGCACTAGGCGTGCAGCAGCGTTTTGAATACACTGCAAACGTTGAAGGCACCGCACATTGGCTCCCAAATATAAGGCATTCCCGTAGCCCAGCCTGGAAGTAACCAGGGCATGGACCAGGGCTCTCCTAGCTGACACTGGGAGCAACTCAAGGGTCTTCCTCAGACAAAGGAGGATGCCAAAGCACGTTCCAGCTACACGTCTAGTATGACACTCGAAAAATAGATTCGAATCCATCCAGATGCCAAAGTTCTTGACCTGATCTTTAGGTTGGGGAAGAGGACCCAAAGTCTGGGGCCACCAAGCAGATGTCCAAACTGAAGGAGACTTGCCAACAATTAGCACCTCCGTCTTGTCCCCATTTAACCTAAGATAGTTGTTTGACATCCAGCTGGCCAAGTCCTGAAGACATGACGCAAATCGACTGGCCGCCTGTTCAGCTGGCTGTGACAAAGCCACAACCAGCTGAGTGTTGTCAGCGTACGTCACCACATCAACCCCATGTTTCTTCGTGACTAATGCCACTGGAGCAACATAGAGGTTAAATAAGGTGGGGCTCAGACTGGAACCCTGCAGGACTCCCTGGGTTAGGGCAATAGCCCTGGACCTATAGGGACCCTGCTCCACGCAGAAACTGCGCCTGTGGAGAAAGGATTCCAGCCATTTCCATGCTTTATCACCAACTCCACCCTCCCTCAGTCGCTGAAGCAGAGTGTGATGTGCCACAGTGTCAAACGAGGCATTGAGATCAAGAAGAATCAGTGCCGCTGTCTGACCTTCATCCACATGTTTCCGCAGCATCTCCGTGGAGTAGAGTAGCGCTGACTCCGTAGAATGGAGAGCGCGGAAGCCTGCCTGAGTGGGATGTAACAGTTGATGGGATTTGATGTGAGCCGAAAGGCGTTGATTGACCAATTTTTTTGCAATTTTCGAAATATAGGGAAGGAGTGAGATAGGCCGTAAGTTACTCAATTGAGTTAAACTGATCTGTGGTTTCTTCTTAATTGGGAGTACCACTGCTTGTTTCCAGGTTATCGGTACCCTGCCCGATTCAAATGACAGAGTGAGAAGATGCTTCACATACGGCGCTAACGCCGCCATGTTGCCTCGCACAATTTTGGCTGGGGCAGGATCTTTAGGAGAGCCAGAATTTATGCCTCTGGCCACTTTGACCAATTGGTCTAAGTCCGGGACAGTAAAAGCGCACAGACTATTTGTGACCAAGGGTCCTTCCTCCTTCGGTATGTTTCCACTGGCCCAAGCTCTGGCCGTACTGGGAAAAGCAGTGTAGATATCTCGTACCTTATTGTGGAAGTAGTCGGCTATCTCATTGCATGATTGCACAGAGGTCACCGCACGTTCTTCAAAAAAGGGGAATGAGGATAGTTCCTTATATACTACAAATAGTTTTTTCGTGGAGCAATCAGCTTTGTCGATCCGCTCGTGTAGTAGGCAGCACGGGTTTTCCTTATTAAGGCATGGTACCCTCTAAGACTCAATTTATATGCCCTCTCATGGTCTGGCAAATACCCCTGTCTCCAAATTCTTTCGAGACGCTTACAGGCTGTCTTCGCCCTTTTTAAGTCATCATTAAACCACGCTGCGGATTTAGTACACCGCGTGGGTCCCCTATTGGACCAAGGGGCGGTCTCATCCAAGGCAGCCTGGATGCGCAGATCAAGCTTTTCACATGCCTCATCAATGTTGAGCCAAGGCCTTCCGGAGGTCCCCCCAGCAACAAGCTGGCCCTAAAATCTGCAGGGGAAAGCCTAGCCCATTTCCTCTGTTTCTTAAAAGTGCCATCTACTTTCCCTGGGATCATTCCCAAGGAACAATTGATCTGAAATGGCACCAAGTAATGGTCAGTCCAGATCATAGGTTCTGGGGAGTCTAATTTGAGAGTATCCCAGTTGCAAAAAATGGGGTCTAACATGTGTCCTAGTCGATGAGTAGGTAATTCAGATTTTAAAAGTAATTGCAGGGTTGACAGTTCATTGCGAACCTCTTGGGCTGAAGTATTCGAAATATCATCAAAATGTATATTAAAATCGCCCAGCAACAAGAATTTTTCATAGCGCAAAGCAGGTGATAGTATATTTTGCATAAGACTAGCAACAAACTGGCTACTATTTCCAGGGGGTCTGTACACTAGAATACCTTTAAATATGTCGTTTTTAGAAACAGTTATAGAAAAGGTGCCCGCTTCGCTATCAGATATCGAGGCAGTCTCCATGGTGCACTCAATCTCGTCCCTATAAATAACTGCGATCCCCCCCCCTCCCGCACGGTCTGTCTAATCTGCATATACTGTAATCTGGAGGGAGAGCTTCCAGCACTTCGGGAGCCGAGTCTTCGTCTAACGACGTTTCGGTGACGAAAAGAATATCTAACTTGCTATCCTCAAGCAGATCTTGCACTTCCATACTGTGTTTCCTAAGGGACCTACAATTAATTAATGCGCACTTGAGCTTCCTATTACATCCTCTCAGAGACTTCCAGTGGCTAAGCGAGTAACCACAGGAACTGCATGTGCTCCCGGGGCAGTCGGCATCAAGGTCCCCAATATGCGTGCAATGGGGCTTGATGTCCAGGCGCATTCCAAGTAGCTCTTCACGAGAGTAACACATGTCTGCCTGAGAACGGGCAGGGGTCCTGGCCCCAGGCCCCAGCCGGCCGCGGACGGGCTTGCCTTTGGCGCGCCTTCGGAGCACCGCCGGCGCACCCGCTGCGTGTGTCCGCTGCGCAGTCGCTGGGGCATGTGAAATTTATGGCCAAGTCTCCCCCTGCAGCTAGAACGCTGACCCACCATACCGGAAGTGCCCGACTCTACCCACCACGCCCTCCGCGCAACGTTACTAGTTACCGCGTCGGACCAGGGCGGGTGGGACAGGTCACCGAGCACAGGCAAACCCCTTCAGGTAAGGCAAGCGCTAAGGAGCGCAGATACAGTATTATTCACCGCAAATGCACACGCTATAAGAATCACAATTAAATGTTTTAAAAATCAGGTTGTTTTAAAAACGCATTAAATCAGTGAGCGAGTGTAGTAATCACCTCAGCCACCAAGCGAGCGCAGGAGGAAGCTGCCACCAACCCCCTTTGCTCACAGCGTCACTGCAGGACCAAGCGATATTTATGGCCGAGTCTCCCCCTGCAGCTAGAACGCTGACCCACCAAACCGGAAGTGCCCGACTCTACCCACCACGCCCTCCGCGCAACAGTACTAATTACCGCGTCGGTCCAGGGTGGGTGGGAAAGGTCACCGAGTACAGGCAAACCCCTTCAGGTAAGGTGAGCGCTAAGGAGCGCAGATACAGTAGTATTCACCGCAAATGCACACGCCATGTGCTCTGCACCTATCCTGAAGAGTCCTGACTTCTCCAAACAGTTCATTGTTCAAACAGATGCTCCTGAGTTGGGGGTGGGAGCTGTGCTTTCACAACTTAATGTAGATGGTCAAGACCAGTACATTGCTATTATTAGCAGAAGGCTGACCCCCAGGGAGAAACGTTGGTCAGCTATTGAGAGGGAGGCCTTTGCTGTGGTTTGGGCCCTGAAGAAGTTGAGGCCATACTTGTTTGGAACTCACTTCCTAATTCAGACAGACCATAAGCCCCTCTTGTGGCTAAATCAGATGAAGGGTGAAAACCTCAAACTACTCAGGTGGTTCATTTCCCTACAGGGGATGGATTTTACAGTGGAGCACCGCCCAGGGACTGACCATGGTAATGCAGATGGTCTCTCCAGGTACTTCCACTTAGAACATGAAGACTTATCTGGTCAAGGTTAAGTTCAATGTCCCTGCGTTTGGGGAGGGGTTGTGTAGGAGAGTAGGGTCTGCTATCCTATGGTCACCCCAATTTTTGCTTTTTGCTTCACTGGTTTTCGACTTAATGTGGCTGTGGGCCTGCTAACCAGACCCAGAGCCTGCTGTTCTCTCTCTTAATTCACAGACATGTACTATAGGCACATAACCAAATTGGTACTGGACTCCTTGCCAGCCCCTATACCATATGTGCCATGGGCATAGGTGCATCCAAGGCCTACCAGGGGCTGCAGCATAGCTTTTGCCACCCCTGGCTGGTTCTTAAATTGACACAACTGGCTGATCACTCAGCTGGGGCAAGTTGGTGTAATCACCTCTTGCTTAGATATAGTATACCTATATCTAAACCTATATCTGGACACATATAAACCTATAAGTCACTCCTATGGTAGGCCTTATCAATCTTGGAGGCAGAGTGCGTGGTTTAACGTGAGATGGTGCTTGAGCATGAGCTAAGCCTGTCTGCAGCTGTCGGGAACAACTCCCTAAGCTGTTCCGGGATAATGCCATACCATATACTCTTAAGTGCATTATAATCCATCGCGGTTATGTGCTAACTTTGGTTTGGCTTTATCAAAACATGTCGTGTAAGGTGTCATAGAATTTGGAATACTATCCCCTCGACAGTCCTGTCGACGGGAATAGCATTCCACCCTTATAGAGGGAGAAGACATGTTACTTTACTGAAACGCGGTTAATCCTAACCGAAGCCTCAGCATCACAAAATGGATGCTGCTGCCACGACACAAGTCTGACCTCCTGCTGCTGACCGAAACTTGGCAGAGGAGGCCTGGACAAAGGGTTTCCTGTCGCAGGGAGGTGCTACACCACCCCAGACAGGAGATAGTGTATTGGGGCAGGGAGGGCTGAATGAAATCAGACAGTGCCTGGGGCGCACAAGGCATCCCCTTGCATAATCCGGTCAAACTGGTTCTGGGGCACACCAGCCCCAGTCCCAGCGTGACCCTGGACAAAGGGAAAGGGGTGTAACCACCCCCTTCCTGGGTCCCACCCATAGGAGGGACCTAGCAGGTAATCCAGCCCCCTAGATTGGTATAAGAATGGGAGCAGTGCCAACGCACTCAGATTATCCTGACTGAAACCTATGAAACAAAACTCTGGACCCTTCGACATCCTACTCGACGTAGAAGACTGAAGAATCTCCCTTGTGGTCAAGGAGTGACCACCCTGTGCAAACAGGCACCCTCCAGCACCTCAATGTTTGCTTTGTTGCAGTCCCTGCCAGAACTCGAGCGACAGAGTTCAACAAGACCCAGCGTGCCTGCCTTCTAACAGCCCGATCCACAGTCCCTGCAGAGCTGAGACCCGTGGAGGCGACCTGAAGCGGGGGGCCCGCCATCTTGGAAAGACCACAAGGTGTTGACCGTGCAGCATCCGAGGCCCCCTCAAAGCTGTGCATTGGGGTTTGAGAAGCCCCAGCCCTGAGCCTCTCTTGCACCGAAGCTCACCCCTCTACACTCACCGAGTGCTGTGTGGGGCCCTTCTGCATTTTTTGGCTCAATGCGTTGGTCCGGTCACTTGCCCATTGGCTTGTGGCCCCTGTACCGAAGAACTTTGAAAACTGACTCATGAGTCTGGTTGCTCCAAACTTGCCCTCGCTCCCCTGAAAAGGAGCTCCCGCCCTGACCCTCCTGGTCCGAGTATTAAGCCTTCTTTGAATCCTGTGTGGGTTGCGCTTTCCAAGGGTTGTTTGCTCAAATCCGGAAGCCGACACAGCCGACAGCGAGAGCCTGCATGGGACAGCTTGTGATCCACTCCTGGACATTCTCGGTGCCCCAAAGTCCACGTGGCAGCGGAGAGAAGCTTCATGACAGCGACCTGAAAGCGCCCGACATAGCCTGGTTCCTTCCTGGTTCCACCCTGGTCACTGCTGAGTGACCCAGACTCTGTCCCCTCTGCTTTCAGATCATCTTTATCTTTGATCCACCCTTGGATCACACCGGACACTTCTCTTCACGACGCCTGCAGCATCTTCATCTTCAGGCACCATCAACCTGCAAGACGAAACCCAACACTACTTCGCACCTGTGCACCCGCTTCCTGTGGGTGAGGTAACTCAGCAACGCCGGTGTTCCTACACTGGTACACACCTCTAGTGTATGTGTCTAAAGTTTCATCCTTCTAGGTTAAGCGGAAGTCTCCTTTTGCAGTAACTTTATAACTTTTACGCACCATTTGACTTTGCTGGTGCATGTGTGTGCTTTAAGCGCAGCACCCGAATCCCGCGGGCTTTTCCCGACTTCAGCATTGCTAGTCCCGACTGCTCCCAGCGATTCCTTAGGCCCTAGGCCTAACCACTGTTCGATTGGTATCTCTTATACCACTTTTTTAATATATGGTTTGCGTGGCCCCCCGGCCTCATCCATAATTGTGCAACTTTTATATGTTTAACTCTGCTTTTGTTTAAACGCTTGTGCCTCTGCACTCATAAATAGTACAAGGGATTATTCTAGTAATAAATACATATAATTTTATAATATATAACTTGTGTGGTGTCCTTTCATTTGATATTACAGTATTGTGATTGGTAAAACAGCTCGCTTAACACGACCTCTTGAGTTAAGCCTTTAAGGCTGCTTAGTCCATGCTACCCTTAGGATAGCTTGTCTATAAGGTTTTTTTTTTTTTTTTTTAAATTTGTATAGCGCACGGCTGCCCCAGCCAAGGGGCGTCCCGGCGCTGCGAGCAGACCAGATGCAGTGAAGGTGCACAGAGAAGACAGATTATTGAAAAAGATGGGTTTTGATGGCCTTTCTAAAGGCTAAGAGGTCTTGCATCCCCCGTATAGTTTCAGGCAAACTGTTCCATAGCTTGGCAGCAAGGAAGCTGAAGGATCGGCCACCAACTCTGGCGAGTCTAGTGCGGGGAATGATCGCTAGATGTTGTCCCTCTGAGCGGAGCGATCTTCTAGGGGTGTACTCAGACAAAAGGGGACTCAGCAATGGGGGAGAGGCGGTTTTGAGGATTTTGAAGGCTAGACATAGAGCCTTGAACTGGATCCTTTTTACCACCGGGAGCCAATGCAGTTTTCTTAAGGTTCCTGAGACTGAAGAATGGCGAGGGAGGCCGACCAAAGCCCTGGCAGCCACATTCTGGACTCTCTGCAGTCTGGTGGTTTCAGCCAGATTCGCTCCCAAAAGGAGAGAACTGGCATAGTCCAGTCTAGAAAGGATCGTCGCCTGGACAATGAGCTGGCGGGTGCGGCAGTCAAAAAACTTCAGAATGGGCCTGATGTTGCGTAAAATGCCAAAGCACGTGGCAGCCACTTTCTTGGTATGGATGGTATACTTTAGAGCCGAGTCGACCCAGACACCCAGATTTTTAACACAGTCTTTTGGCTTGGGGGGTGGACCCAGGATGTCAGGCCACCAATTATCTCCCCAGGATGCGGTATTTTTTCCAAGGAGGAGAATCTCGGTTTTTCCGGCGTTTAGTTGGAGAAAATTCGCCGTCATCCAGTTGGTGATGTCAATAAGTGTCTGTTTAAAGTGATGGGCTTCCAGACCACTGTTGTTATTCAGAGCCACCACCAACTGGGTATCATCTGCATATGATACCAAAGCCATTCCATTCCTTCTAGCCACCTCCGCTAACGGGCGAACATAGACATTGAACAGGGTAGGGCTAAGGGACGAGCCCTGCGGCACTCCCTGTCCAATGCTATGCTCCTTCGAGATGTAAGGGGGGGTGGAGACTCTGAAGGACCTGTTAGACAGGAAGTCTCTGAACCACCCCAAGGCTGCCCCTGTGACTCCAATTTCCTCCAATCTCGTCAAGAGGACCTCATGTGACACCGTATCGAAGGCAGCACTGAGGTCCAATAGGACCAGTGCTGCAGTTCCGCCGGCGTCAAGAATGGAACGGAGGTCTTCAGAAACACTGAGCAGGGCTGTCTCGGTGCTGTGACCAGCTCTAAACCCGTGTTGGGAGTCATCCAGAATGTTATTGGTGAGGAGGAAATTGGACAGGGTGTTGTTGACGTGTGCCTCGGCCACTTTGGCAGGCCAAGGGAGCAAGGAGATCGGCCTGAAGTTCTCCGGGAGTGAGGGATCTAAAGTGGGTTTTTTTAGAATGGGGGACACCCACGCCTGCTTCCATTTGGAAGGAACACTGGCGGTGGAAAGTGACCGATTGATGATGTCACGGACGTGATCTGTGATGAGATCGTGAGCTTCACAGAAAAGGTCCGGCTTTAAGGGGTCTGCCGGAGATCCGGATTTAATCTTTCTACAGATTTTAGAGAAATTCTCACGGTCAAGTGTAGGAAGGGAAGTGAGGGAAGGCCTGGTAGGATCAAAGGTGACCGGTGACTGTGGGCCTTTGGGGAAGGTGTCGTATATCTTCTTGATTTTATCTGTGAAGAAATTGGCCATGTTGTTGCAGAGGTCGGGCGAGGTAGTGATGGTGTTGACAGATTTTTTTGCAGTGAGGTCTTTCAGAATTTTAAATACCGATTTTGAGGTATTAGAGCTATTGTTAATTTCACTGGCATAATATGCCGCTCTTGTTCTGCAGACCTTACGGTGGTAGGTTTTTTGGAGCAGGACATACTCTTGTTTAAGGTTGGCATCGTAATTTTTTCTCCAGCATCTCTCTGCCTTCTTACATTCCTTTTTCAAGGTAGCAAGTTCTGAGTTATACCATGGACTCGCCGTGTGGGTGCGGGCCTTGGTCCATCTGACCGGGATAAGGGTGTCGAGTGCCTGGGTGATCCAGAGGCAGAACTGATCATATCCTGCATCCAGGTCCTCACTCAGGAGTAGGGGCTTTAGTACCAGGATATCATGTAGGTCTTCAAGGCGGAGTTTTCTCCATGGCCGTTTCTGAACTGAGGGAGTGGGTGCTACTACAGGGCTCGAGTTGCAGGGGATAGTTAACATCACTAAGTAGTGGTCAGTCCAAGTCATGGGAATAGGTGTGTCAGAGGACCCGCCGGTGATGTTGGAAAAAATGGGGTCAAGGAGGTGTCCTGCTCTATGGGTAGGGCCACTGACAAGTTGATTGAGTTCAAAAGCCGCAAGATCCGCTAAAAAAGTTGCCGCTTTAGACTCCGTATTCTTGTTGAGATGTAAATTAAGATCGCCTATAATCGTAAAGTTGGCAGAGTTGATAACATTAGTGTTCAGGTATTGTAAAAGGGAGTTAGTGAAGGGAACGTCAGCACCAGGAGGTCTATAGACCAGAAGGCCAGTAGCACAGAACTGGGGATTGATTTTGATCGAGAAGCGAGCGCTTTCGCTGCCTCTAATGTCTACTTTATCGAGTTGGCACTCAAAGTGGGATTTAATTATGAGCGCTAGCCCGCCCCCTCTTGTGCCCCTGTTCACAGTGTAGATAGAATAGCCTGTGGGTGTTACCAGGTTGCATACCGAGTCCATCTCGTCAAGGAGCCACGTCTCAGTCATGAACAGGGCATCAAGAGAGTGGTCAATTAAAAGATCATGAATTTCAGAATGATGTTTGTACATAGATCTAACGTTAAGGTGGCCTAGCCTGAAAGTATGGGCAAGGGGGGCTTTAAATTTACATTTAGAAGTAGAGCACAGTTGGGAGGGAGTAACAAGGGGGTGGCGTATATGTGCAGGGTTGCGTCTGGCGCAGGAGCATGAGGAATGCTGAAGGCTCAGCAGCTCAGATTTGGAGTAACACATCTTACCGCCTTAATGCCAGAGTGAGGAACAGAGTGCCTGGCGCCTAGCGCTACCTAAGCGCGGACGGGCGCAGACGGGCAGCTCTTTGGCGGGTCTTCGGCGGGGCTGCGCGCGACCGCTGCGCGCTCAAGATGTTGTGAGGGCTAAATAGCCACAGGAAGTTGGACACTAGAGCGCTAACCGCTCTGCATGCTGGCCGACCGGAAGTGTCCCAACGAACAGATGCAGGGAAACGGGTCCTACAGTCAGTATTATGGCGTGTGGTGCAGGGGAAAAAGAATTTTAAAAAAGCACTATTCAAAGTACACAATTCAGAACAATTTAAAAGAACGTTATTTTTAAAACAGCGCGTTAGCTTACACTGCCCAGGTCAGGTCGCAAAGCGGGTCAGGGACACTGCCACTGTCTCCTTTTGTTGACTTACAACCATCACCATAAGGGATTGTTTGGACTGATACAAGATGCCCTCAGAATTGGAGACATCATTTATCAGGCCAAGTTCTCACACACTCTCTCAGAGTTTGTGATCAGTCTGGAGATTATTCTCCACTGTTGCTCTCTTACTGGGCATACCTGCAACCGTCAGCAGCCTGAAATCAGACAGCTCTCTCTGAGTTGCGTTTTCCTTTTTCCCACTGGAAGAAGCCCTAAAGTTTTGTTGCTAGCCTCGCCCTTAAAGAGCTCAACTTTATTTTGGAACTCTGCCTTTACCACTGTAGCAGTGCATAGCACCTTATTAACTGAAATCTGTTTATTAGCCTGTGTCTCATTTTAATGTGGCCATCTCATAGCTTCCAAGGTTTCAGGTTGCTTATGTGTGACATTTTCATAATTTCAGTGCAATTTATGAGTGAAATTCAACAACTCAGTGACATTTTCTCAAAAGCAAAAATCAAACACTTATAGACTTTCACAAGACCTACCAACAATAAACTGTAACAGTGAGAGTTCCTGGATCAGTATCTAAATATCGAGGGACAGAATATCGATTTACCAAATATCGACAACAAAATATCGAGGGACAGAATATAGAATGCCTATCTACAAACAGGTAAGTACTAAAATATCGATTCCAAAGTATAGAAAGTTAAAATATAGTTAACTAAAATATCGAATTTTTTAAATATATTAAAAATACTATAAAAGTAATTAAACACAATTAAATAAAACATAGTTAAAATAATGTAAAAAAGCTTAAAATGTAAAAATAATAAATGAAATTTAATTTCATTTAAATATACTTACTCAATATTATTATAAAATAATTATTAATCCTAATTATAAAATATTTATAACATTATTACAAATATATTTACATATATATAAATAAACATTTTATTTAAATATAAAAATAAATTATAGATAATAATTAAAGTAATAATTTTTATGTTATGTAATAATGAGTGCAACAGTAGTAAAAGTGTTAGATAGCGTAAGGGTAAAAATTACTATTCACACTCCAGAGAGTGCAACAGTAGAGAAAGCGATGAATAGCGTAGGGGTAAAAATTACTATTTCCACTCCAGAGAGTGCAATTGTAGGGAAAGCGTTGGATAGAGGCAGGGTAAAAATTACTATTCCCACTCCATAGAGTGCAACAGTAGGGAAAGAGTTGGATAGCGGGAGGGTAAAAATTACTATTCCCACTCCAGAGAGTGCAACAGTAGGGAAAGCGCTGGATAGCTGGAGGGTAAAAATTACTATTCCCACTCCAGAGAGTGCAACAGTAGGGAAAGCGTTGGATAGCGGGAGGTTGAAAATTACTATTCCCACTCCAGAGAGTGCATCAGTAGGGTAACCGTTGGATAGCGGGAGGGTAAAAATTACTATTCCCACTCCAGAGAGTGCAACAGTAGGGAAAGTGTGGTATAGCGGGAGGGTAAAAATAAATAGTCCGACTCCCGAGAGTGCATCAGTAGGGAAAGTAAAGATATAATATTTAAATAATAATTAATTAATTATCAATACCAATTAAACATTCATTAAAATTAATTACCAATTATAAAATATTAATAATTAATTAATTATAAATACCAATAAATTTTATTTATTAAAAATTATTCACCAATTAATACCTAATTAACAACTAGGTACTTTTCAATACCAAACAAAGTAATAATAAAAAATACCAATTAATACAAATAATCACCAATTAATAATTAATTAACAATTAAATAATTATCAATATATATAAATATAAACACATATTTACTTAAAAACTATTAAATTACTTCCCACCCTATTCCCCTACAACTCATAACCCACTCCAAATAAACATTTAAAACAATTAACATAATTTCCAACTAATCAACGAATTAAAACTTAAATACCAAGTAATAAAAAAAAATTACCAATTAATAATTAATTAACAATTAAAGAAGTACGAGAAAATATGGGGGATACTAGAATTGAACTGAATTGAACTGAATTAACATTAAGTCTCGATTTATGTACATTAATGATTTTTCCTAATTTACGTGTTCCATTTCTTTTTATAAGTTGGGAGCTGATCATGTCTGTATGTGACAAACTTGTTTAATCTGAAATAATATTCGAATGCTTTTTGTAACTTAATACCAGGTGAAAATAATAAAAATATTTAAAAAAAAAAAAAAAAACAATTAATTAATTATCAATGCATACAAACAAAAATATATATTTACTTAATTACAATTGAATTACTTCTCACCCTATTCCGCTATAAAACCACAACCCGCTACAGAACTAAAACGGAAAGTTAAATTAAAAATAATTTTTAATTCATAAAAACTAATATTTAATTTACTATAATTAAATTACTTCCCACCCTATTCCCCTATAAACCCACAACCCGCTACGGAATTAAATTACTCAAAAATTAAATAACAAAACATTCAGTATTTGAAAAAAAATTAAACATACTTTACAAATATAATATATATTTTTAAAACATATACTAGCATACATAACACTAGAAAAAAATTGATATTCTGTAAAACGATATTTTAACCACATCGCTGCTGTGGTTATTTTTCCCCTGTGCTGGAAATAGCTATACTCCTATATTCATGACGAGCTCAGCTCGTCATCAGCACAGCTCAACTGTGCCTCATGACGAGCTGAGCTCGTCATGAGCATGAAAGGGGTTAAATTCGATTTTATGGGAATCGATATTTCTTACCTTAATTTCGATATTCTAACCAACTATATTTTGGTCATTCAATATTCTGTCCATTCCATATTTTTCACTTGATATTATGGACAGTCGATATTTTGGAATCGATATTTAGGGTGTTCACCAGAGTTCCTGGTGATCATCTCTAGCCTCCGGTCATCCCTCCTGCAGTACACACACTCAAGTTGACTCTGCCGGTGAGAGCTCAAATGCATTTGGGGAGCCTGCGCCCTTACAACACTTCCCAATGTGCCTTTTAAGGTCAAGCCTGGGCAGCACATGGTCTGCTCTCTGGTTTCATGCTGTATTGAGGAATGGAATAAAAGCCCTGCCCATTTCCTGCCCATCTTTTCAATTGGCTCCTGTTACAGTCCTTTAAACATTGTTACTTTTTATTCATGAATAGGTTTACTAGTCTCGCTTTGGTGCCACCTTGTCTGCATCAGTAACCTATCATAACAATGTAATTTTACTTGTGGTCTTACAGGGTCCGATTTATCTAGTCGTTGAGCGCTTTTTTTTTAATGTCTATTTTAGCAGCCACAACATGCTTTCCCTAACCCACCCTGTTTCCAAAATGCTTCCTGCAAAGCACAGCACTTTTGCAAGTGCTGTGCTGCTTGACAAATGTGTTTTTTTAATGCGACTCATGCAGCACTTTCACTTGAATATCAGCCATGCACCTTTCTTTACATCAGACCCATCTAAAGAAAGGTACGTGGCCGACATTAAAGTGAAAGCGTGGCATGGGGTGCTTTAACCACTATTTATAAATTTTTAGGGGTAATTCACTAACAGGAACGTGCTTGAGTTGCGTAACACACCAGCAAACAATCCCTGGATGTAGTCTTTGGAGTAGAGGTCATTGTACCAAACCTTCATTTTAGCCTTGATCTCCACTCTGTGGTTGATTGTTTTTGTTCTCTCCCCCTCAGCCCAGTTGTCTCCTACTCAAACCCGGAGGCTGCATGACATCATTGAATAGACAAGCATTTGCAATGCAATAGGGCTCGCATTTGGGAGAGTTTAAGTTATTGGCATTGTAAACGACAATACCTTTTATTTATGTTTTAAAAACCAAAACATAAATAAAAGGCATTAACATTTACAATGCCAATAGCTCAAACGCTCATAAATGCGAGATCTATTGCATTGCAAATGCTTGTTTGCACCAGACTGCAGCTCAACCCCCTCCCCCCAGCAGTACAACACAGAGCACTTCGACACTGTCATACCAGTGTCTGAAAATCAGACATAACAGTTGTATCAGAAAAGCATAGTAGGAGGCATAGAAGCACCTGACAAATACGCAATTTTAGTCTGTGTGCTGAGTGTCTGCCCGAACCACAACAAGACTTCAAAGAAAAGGTGGCACTGACTTCCTTTACATTTCAATTGAGCCGGAGACTTTTAAAGAGAGACACTGTCAACAAAGGCCTTTGCGGATCTTTATTTCTGCTTGCAAACCTACTTGTCTTTTCTGCTAAATTAAAAGGAAGCTTGTTATTGAGTTGCTACAAGCAAGGTGAAACTCACGTTTCCCCATCTCTTGGTTACTTTTCAACAAGAGTGGCATCTGTGCATTGAGTCTGACTCTAGGGGAGGGTGCAGGTGGCTGTACCTGATCCGGCCCCAGTATGCCCCTTTTCTCATTAAAGGGGCACATTGTAGTGTTACCCACTCTCTCCATTTCTATACAGTCTACATTAGGAGCTTTTCCTCTTCCTATATCAAAAGGTGGCTTCAATTTCACCCAGTAATCCTACCATATGAGGCAAGTGCGGGAGGATTTTTAGACTATGTCCTAAATGCTCCCCCATCACCAGGTCCATCCCAAGGTTTATTTGGCACAGAAAGTTTGTCTTCTCAACTTGAGAACCTCTCTGGATACAAACTAAACAAAGTACTGACCCAAAATATCTTTCAGATAGGCATACAGGACATCCAGACAGTTAATTAAATGAAGTCCTGTGGAGTGTGGCAAACCAAAAACTATGATAAATGAAGAAAGCCTTGAGAGATGGATCACTGACAGAATATCGAGGAGCAAAATATTGAGCAGACAAAATATTGATGAAAAAAATATAGAATGCCAGAATATCTACAAACAGGTAAGTACAAATTTTTTTTGAATCACATCACATTTTTTCAGTGAAAAAAGACCCTTTTTTTGCAATATGCCTAGCTGAGGATTTTGGACCCTAGCTCTTCTGAAACACCTTTTTCCCATTTCTGGGCTCCAGGGGAATCTCAAAAGCCTGGGCACATTTAGAATCCTCAGGATGTTGGAAAAAAATACTCAAATTTGTCATGGATACCTTATGTGGACAAAAATGTACAGGGGCCTAAGCACTAACTACCCTAAATAGCCAAAAAAGACTTAGCACGGGGAGGCCTACCAGCGAAGGGGTTATACCCTGGGATCAGAATTCCAAACACAGTAGTTCTTGGATTTTTATCAACCTTATGGAACACTCGCCAGTCAAAGATTTCAGAACTTTTCTCTCATCTTGAGAATCAACTACTGTATTGGACTTAAAATGGTCCAATTAGCTATGTGATATTAATCACGATCTGCATTCAAATTTACTAACCAGGTCACATTTGGTCACAGCAACATTATGTATTGGATGCAACATACTTATACCATTGTTGATTTGTTTGTGGCTTCAGTGAATAAATGAAACTCCAAGTTGCGGTCTGCAGTACAGTGTCAACAGTGTCTGTGACTGAAGGAAGATTGCATCGATATATTTGCAAAGTACCCCATTGTGGGAAAGTCATCCTTTTTGCCCTGATCACCCTCATTTTTTGACTGACTCTCAATATGCTGTAGGCTCTGCTAGTCAGGTCCAGGGCCAGTGTTCTGATTAACATGTATATGGCAATTGGTGCATTACAATTGGTTCAGACAACCTACCTGTAAGCCCCTAGTATATGGTAGGGCATGTAGGCTTAGAGGCCCCATTGGATTTAATGCACTTATGTGTGCACTGCTGTGAAGTCTGCTTTCATGTGAACGCCAGCCTTGCCTTGCAGGCTGGTTTAAAAAAAACTGTGCCCAAAATTGACTTTCAAATTAAAAGTACTTCCAAAGTCTAAAGTTACCTTTTTACTACATATTAGTTACCCCTAAGGTCTGCCCTGGATGCCCCAAGAGCAGGGTGACTTGGAATTGAAAGCAGGGACATTGTAAATTATGTTGTATATTCCCTGGTGAGGGAAAAAGAGTCTAAGTCATTTATCCCCATTGTAGTGCTTCTAGCTCCATAGGCTTTAACAATATTTAATGAAGTCTAACTTTTAACAGGAGTGAGCTAGCACCATTATTCAAAGTATCAACATATTAGTTACCTAAATCCAATAACTTGGCCAGGTTGAATGTATTATAACTCTTACAGGAAAGCAGTTTTAGAACTTGCTTTCCAAAAAGTTACCTAAAACAGTCCTGTAACACTATCTTCTGATTTGCCAGCCTTTGACAGCCTGAGCCAAGATGCTCACTGATTACGTGTGAAGAGGCTTGGAGATGAAACAAAACAAACGTCTGGTGGGAGGAGATCTGCTGCCTGCAGAGGCCATGACAAGAAGGGGCCTGGGTCTTCAGAGGAGGAAGCACAGAAAGCACAGGAACCGGGCCCACCCCTACTTCCTGTATCCACAACCAGATGGGAGCCCCCTCTATTAAGATTAGGAGAGGAGCTGGAAGGAGAGTTTCAGGAAAAATTAGCCACACCTGTGGTTTGGGTTAGCCAGACATGAACTTCTAGATAAGAATTTCTCCATTTTGATTTTTGTGGAGACGTGCATTCTAGGACAGAAATATGCCACCTAAAGAATGATGATGGATTAAACCCAGATCGTTTGACTGGGGGTGAGTACTTGCAATGTTCAACACTCCATCCATCATCCCCTTTGGTTTTGCTTAGGCGTTTGTTATTCTAATCAGACCCCCCAGGATATAGCGGCATGGATTAGCAAATTTAGCGGCACAAAAATGGAAATTTAGCGGCACAAATATGGAAATTTAGCGGCAATTTTGCGGCATTTTATGTGGCCATTTTTCCTACAACAAACACAGATATCTTAGTTTTTTTAGTTATTTAACAACATGAAGCTATGTATATTTGGTTTCTTTACAATGTAGACACTTTGGGGCAGATTTACAAGCCCCTTGCGCTGCTTTTACGCCGCCGTTGCGTCACTTTTGTGACGCAGCGGCGGCGCAAAAGATGCACCATGGTGCGGGGTATTTACTACGTGACGCATCTCCCAGATGCGTCACGTTGCAAAGCCCTGCGCCAGAAGAGGCGTACCATTGCAGGTCAGTTTGTGTCTTGCAATAGCCTTAGAGCTTGGTGCCACTGTACCTGCTGCACTAATGATGGCTATACCTATCGCCCCTTTTATTAGTAAGCACAGTAAATAGCACAGTGTATTTTGAACACGACCTGATATCCCACCGGATGCCCGTTCGACAGACCTAACCACTAGAGAAAGAGCAGTCAAAACCGCCAAGTGGTCACTTGTTAAACAGTAGCGAACTGCATGTTGGTACTTGTAGTTTTGTTGCAAAATGTCAGCCTGCAAATCGTCTCCGATTTAAAAGCGGGGACTGGTTGAAGTTGACACCCATGACATGGGGCCACTTGACGCCCGTGTTAAATTTCTCGCCTCTAGGATTTTTCCCATGGCTCACTCCCAGGGGGAAATGGTCTGCAATAGGTGAGCTCAACCCTCTGACTTCATCCCTTGTCCAGCGCGCCTCTGCAGATACCCCGTCCCGTGTGCGCCTCAGCTCTCTCCGCTGAGTGGTTCTGTCTGTTTATTTTGAGAGACAGACATCTCTGCACGGCGCTCCGTCTCCAAGCCAGCGAATAGGGTGACCAACTGGCATTGGTGCAAATTCAGGACGGTGAGTGTAAAAATTCAGGACAAAGGGTCAAAATTCAGGACACAAATTCAGGACAGGAGCTCAAAATTCAGGACAAAACTTCAGGGCAATAGGTACGTTTTACAGACACATCAGAGGTCGCGCATTGGTATATAAGTAAGCCCAGCCATTTCCAAACATTCAACCGTTTACAAACCTATCCATCATGTATCCTTCCATCTATCATTTCACTCATCCATCCCTTCATCCATCCCCTCATCCATCCTTTCACTCATCTCCATTATCCATCCACCCTTTCACCCTATCCATCTGTACACTTATCCATCAACTCTTCATCCCATCCATCCATCCATTCACTCATCCATTCAGCCATTTACCCTTTCACCAATCCAGCCCTCCTTTCACTTACTAATCCTTCCACCCATCCACTATTTTAGTCATCCATCCATCCTCCATTTCTCTCTCCATCGACCCTTTCACTTAGCCATCCATCCTTCCATCCATCCTTTCACCCACCCATCATCCATCCATCCATCCATCTGTCCTTCCCCTCATCATCCATCCTTCCCCTCATCACCCATCCATCCTTTTCCCTCATCATCCATCCATCCATCCTTTTCCCTCATCATCCATTCATCCATCTACCCACCCACTCTTCATCCATCCATCCTTCCCCTCATCATCCATCCATCCTTCTTCTCATCATCCATCCATCCTTTCACCCGCCCCCTCATCATCCATCCATTCCCTCATCATCCATCCATCCACCCTTCCCCTCATCATCCATCCTTTCACCCACCCCCTCATCAACCATCCATCCATCCATCCCCTCATCATCCATCCATCCGTTCACCCACCCATCCATCCTTCCCCTCATCATCCATCCATCCTTCCCCTCATCACCCATCCATCCTTTTCCCTCATCATCCATCCATCCACCCTTCCCCTCATCATCCATCCTTTCACCCACCCCCTCATCAACCATCCATCCATCCATCCCCTCATCATCCATCCATCCTTTCACCCACCCATCCATCCTTCCCCTCTATCCATCCCCTCATCCATCCATCCTTCCTCTCATCCATCCTTCCCCTCATCCATCCATCCTTCCCCTCATCCATCCATCCTTCCCCTCATCCATCCTTCCTTTCATCCATCATCCATGCTTCCCCTCACCCATCCATCCATCCATCCATCCATCCTTCTCCTCATCCATCCATCCTTCCCCTCCATCCATCCATCCTTCCCCTCCATCCATCCATCCTTCCCCTCATCCATCCATCCTTCCCCTCCATCCATCCATCCATCTCCTCATCCATCATCCTTCCCCTAATCCATCTTTCCCCTCATCCATCATCCAGCTACCCTTCCACCCATACATCCAGCTATTTACATTTTCTCTCCATCCTTCCCCTCTCATCAATCCATCCATCCTCTCTCATTATCCATTTGTTCAATCTTTCATTCATCCATTCACCCTTTCACTAATTCATCCAGCCATTCACCCATCCCTTCACTTAGTTACTCGCCGACCTTTCCATATTAATTTTGAGCTGAGCCCTTTTGAGAAGAGGCCCATCAAGAACTTCACCCTCGCTGCAGGGGCCGTTCCAGGACTGGGACAGAAGCCACCCAGGGCGGAGACAGGATCCACCACAGGGGGGGACAAGAGCCATCACAGGTGTAGGTGGACTGGAGCCACAACATGGAGGGACAGGAGCCATCACAGGCGGGGGGTGGACTGGAGCCACCACATGGGGGGACAGGAGCCATCAATGAGGGGAGGGCAGGAGCCATCACAGGAGAGGGAACAGGATCCAGCAGGGTGGGCACAGGGGTGGGCATGCAGTATTCTAGTATCATCTTGGGCTCCTCGCCCCCTCCTGCACAAGACAACGAGAAGACAGGCTCTCTGTCCAAAATGCCACCCCCCACTGTGATGTACAGTACTTACGGGAGATACTCTAAGAGAACTGATTGAACTGATTGTCCTCCATACTCTGTTAATCAGTGTGGGTGCGATTGTGCCATTTCTGTATTTTCCTAAATTATAGACTGCATGTTTGAAGAACCGAAGTTTGCTTACAATTTAGTGACAGTAATTACGCTCTGTGAAGAGAACCACGTGCTGCCTCGGTGTAATCAGGGGTGTAATCTGGCCGAGTCTCGTATGTTTGGGGCCCTGGGTAGAAATGGAATGTGTGAGCCCCCCTCTAAATAGCAGAGACATGACACATTCAGGGCTGTTTGCATGTGAATAGATGTCGCAGCTCCTGAACCTGCAGCCCCTCCCTCTCAGTCACCTTCGAATCACCTCTTAACAGGTCATCAAGGGCTGGAGGTGTGAGGTTTGCCATCCCGCTGTGACGCTTCAATGCTGCTGAGTATCTGAGGAGCTTTGGTGCAGCATCGGAGACAGAGGCACAGGCGATAGCCACATAAAGCAGACCCCCCAGGATATAGTGAAAAATGCCGATTTCGCGGGCATTTTTGTAAAAATCGCGGCATTTTTTAAAAAGTGCCGATTTCGCGGCAAATCGCGAAATCGCGATATCCTGGAGGGTCTGTCTAATATTGTTCTGCTTTATTTCCCACAGATTCTATGTACCAATGAGTCAAAAATCGTATGTATTAAATAGTGCACACACAGTAGGTGTGGCCCTTCACATTTCACTAACTATTTATTTACCTCACTTTTAGGTCACTTAGGAGTTGAACGCAAAGGGCTGGTCCTTGTGTGGTCCTGAGGAAGAGCCTTCGGCAGGCTCGAAACATGTTGACCAATACTAGAGACATTTAGCTCATTAAGGTTACACTGTTTTCTCTAGTACCCTTGCTTTTAAACATTCCAACTAGGAACTAGAATAAAATTACTTCGCCCACTGGCCAGGTATTTTTAACATCTTGTCTTCCACTCCACAACACTGCTCAACACATTTTCTTACATAAGTGCTCCTACGTAATTCCGCAAGTCACAGCAAGCCTCAATCCGCAGCGAATTGAGAGGACCCCTATGATGAAGCATGTTACCAAGGGAAAACCCTGGTGGGTGAGGGGACTCAAGAAAGTAATCTTTGTTTCTTGCTTAAGCAGACTGTCTATCTCGACTTGAGTAGATGTCTCTCATCACCCATAGTTAGGTTCTTTTTCCGGTATTCCATTTTTTCTGTGTTCATTACTGAAAGGAGGGTGGACCTAGCTTTCCACCCTCTACCTCCCCCCCATTTTTTGAGTTTGTGAAAAGCTCCACAAGAAGATTGACCTCGATGACGAGAGTCAAGCCGGCGATGCCGAACTGCGATTCGGCGTGACCGTGCAGGTTTGTCCCGCTGAAAGCTCCGGAGCTCTTCGTCATTGACGACGAAGACAAAGACAACCAGGATTCATCGAGGCATCGTGCTGCAGTAAGTCGCCATCATCAAACTGACGAAGCCAACCACTGGATGTAGAGAAAAAAGGTCCAAAAAAGTGAATTAGTTGCGAAGATAAAATCTTGACTGGCCCAAACTACTAGACTTATCTAAGCTCCACTCCATCGCAATTGGCCTGACACTTTGACTTGGTCCTGGTTCAGTGTAAATGGCCACAGTTAGTGCTTTTCACTTTTAGGCACTAGAAAGCACATTTTTGCATTTAATCTTCAAAAATTAATATTTCTGGTTCCCTAAATTGGATCTTTGTCGTTCCTGTGTCATTTTAAAGATAAAAATATCCTCTATTTGTATTTATTGGTGTTGGAATTTTATTTTGTTTTGTGTTTTATTTATTTACTGTTTTGTTGATATTAAAGGTTTTGTCTCCTAAATTAAGCTCATCGGTCAACCTACCAAGGATTAATTTATTGAGACTTAGCCAGACCTTATTTGTGATTGTGGTGTTATTGCTAGTTGTAGGTACCCACCCACACCCACTAATAAACTAACTTCCAATGTATAGTGCGCAGTGGTGGGATCCAGAACTTATGTTTAAAAACAGGATACAGCGTTTAAGGAAGGCAATTAAAATCATCTAACATGACCTAGTGCTAAAATAGTTTTTGATAATTAATTTGGACTAATATCAATTGAACTCAAATTTTGCATCAGTTTTTCCAGGTGACCCAATAAATAGGGATACCATGAAGCTTGCTCTAGCTTTCCTGCCCACGCTCAATTTAGTAGAATTTAGGTGGTTATGTAGGGAAAGGGAATTACCAGCTTCCACCAATACTAGGAAGTCAGGTGAAGTCTTTTCCAGTCTGGGCAGAGGCCCAGCTAGCAGAGACATCCCCTGAGACACAGGAGGCTCCAGAGGTAGAAGTAGAGGGGAAGGCCGATCCCTTCAGCCTCAATGATGAGGAAGAACGCCTGTCCACTTACACAGTAGCTGGGCCCCTGCCTATAGCCAGTGAGAGGAGAGGATCCGCCACAGGAGGAGTAGAACTGTCCCCCAGGGAGAGAGCATTTGAGGTCCAGTCAGCCTGCATAAATTTTGAGTAAGCCTGGGCGGAACTTGCAGAGTTTCACTACACAGATTTCCACGGAGTTACCGAAAAACCGAAATGGAGCTCAGAGAAAGTGAAATGTGTACAGTCCGAGGTTTCTTAGTTCTTCTCACAATACTAACTCTCATTGGCAATGTTCTAAAATAAAGTACACAGTTCCAAGAAGAACAAGGTAAAGTTTTCTCACTGTGAATAGAGCCAGGCATGGCATGTGCGTCTGGCTGGCAGGTGTAGCAATAGGCGCATGTGAAGATTTATAAGCACCATTTCATTATCAGCTAGGTGCCAGCACATGTCACTGCAATCAAAAATAGTCAAAGCAATAGAGACGGGCAATCATTGACAGAGCATGCAGACATTTATCAGATCAAAACTTTGGGGGTGAAAGCCAAGGAGGGGGACTGGGAGGGCTGCTAAGCTATTATTGCTGATTATGCAGACTGGCAGAGACCCAGGGAAACAGCAGTACTGTAATACGGATAATAAAATGGACACAAGCAGAACTGACCTAACAATAGTTTCTCAAGACATTTAAAACACGAAGCCTTATTTTTGGACTCGATTGCTTTCAGCATTAGCAACATCATCATGCCTCTCTGCAGAACAACGCTTGGGGTGAAAAGGCATACGTTTGCCATTTACCAACTTTGACCGGCAATAACAGGTTTCTTACTTCTTTACTGTGAATTCCTGAAATGGCAAAGTAATTTCGGGTCTATATTTAATTCAACACTAGGCACATTTCTCAGCTCTCCCAACACTGGAAACTGTGTTTTTTGTGCTGTAACAGAAGAAAAAGCAACCCGATGTCGTCAACGATGCTGCTGCCTGCTCTATGTCCTGAAGGCATTGTAGAGGGTACCACCGCACTTTGCAGCACAACCCTGGTCTCACTGAAGATGCAGCCTGCTGCCACCACTGAGCTGATGCTTACACCGTGATCTCTGGGAACCGCTCTTTGCACTGCCTTGCTTCACACCACCGCCCTGGTATACCCGATGACGGCACTCCACACCAACATAAATGCAGGTGATTGTACTGTGGTTTGAGGCATTTTTCATAAGTTACACGACTCACCATCCCATCCCACACCGCAACCTTGGGCTACCAACTCTAACGCCATCAACTCCAGCTCATCAACAGATGACAGAAATTCAGCAATGAGGATGTCACTGCCTGCACCGTGTTCAGCTAGCACCACAATAAGCACCGCACCACTTTGCACTGCAGCCCTAGACTCACTGACACAGCTGGACGACTGTCACCACCATGCTGCTGCCTGCACTATAACCTGAGGGCACTGCAGGCCACACTGCTGTAATTTGCACTGCAGTCCCAACGCCCACCTGAATTCAACCGCACAAAGTTCAATCTGCAATGTGTATGACTTCAAGGGCACTGACCTCTAGAACCGACACCTGCTGATGCCTGCTCTTCGAGGCTCATCACAAGGCCACCGATGCTCTGCATTTCTAAAGGTACTGTTTGTGGATCTTCCCCACACTATAGCTGGCCCGTGATGCTGCGGTCAACCAGAACTGTTTGGATGCAGTTATAGCCCTGGATGGAGCTATCGACTTCAAGGAACTGTATTTTAAGTCTATTTTCCCTTATTGATATTTATAAGAACTGCATGGTGGATTTTATCATTATCCGTCTTGTTTGCACAGATACAATATTGGATATTTTTCTAAACCTGGTGTGGTGTTCTTTTGTACTGTTTTCACTGTGTTACTGTTTATTATGTTTAAATGCTTTACACGCTGCCTCTGAGATAAGCCAGACTGCTCATGCAGGGGTTATTTTAGAAGTGTATCCCCCGGTATCCTGATTAGGAAGAAGGATTCCTACGTGGGTAGGGTAACAATCTGCCAACTAGAGACCCCCCATTTCTAACAGTCTCCATCTTGCTTTGTGAGAAGTGTCCTTTTTAAAAAAAATTTTTTTTTAATTTAGTGTAGTACATGAGGTGAAGAATCTTGTAGTTAAGAATCCTCAGACGCCTATTTGCAGAAATGTTTGTTCACAACTATATATCCACTGTTTGTCCGATATGGGTGTGCCCAAAGCTGCATCCCATCAAGTTTTGGAGGATGTGGGTGCATGCGTCTGAGAGGTCTGCATGTGGCGAAATAGAAGGGAGCTACATGTGATGGGGAGGTGCATTGCAAAATGAAGTGTAGTAGGCCCAGCGTTAGCGGCTCCTGAGGAAACTCTGGTGTAAGTGCCTTAACACGTAGAAGAACAGTTCCATGGATGCAGGTTCACTGTGGTGAAAGAACTGTTTCTTACTTTTAAAAATACCATTGTGGTATGGGTTCCCACATGGGATAATTTTGAGTTTTTTAAACATTTGTCAACAGCCCACTTCTTGTGTCACCTCAAGAGCAGCATAGTATAGAAGTTGGACTCTTGGTGAGTATAGCATCGGCATCCCTTGTCTATTTGCGATGCTGCTCCATGCAGCATTTGTACAGACTACTTCGGTGGGATTCAAGTCTCTACGCTTGGGTTTATGTGCAATAAAACTCACTTGTGGGTGGGGTACAAATACCCCTGCTCAATAGCTAGATGCGGCATATATGGGGGAGGATAAAACCAATACTTGCAAAGTGTACCGGTGCGCATAGGTGATTTATTTGCATGTCAGGGGCCTCAAATCAACCCTGTGCTAAAGGACACATTAGTGTGTCCCATTAAAATCTGGGATGTCTCCCTTCTCACACTAATCTGATCCGTTGTGATTGAAGCGTTTGAAAAAGAATTAAGCCCCAGATTGTATGGTATGTTTAGGAAAAGGTATAATAATTTGGGCAGTATTATCATTTTGATCAGTGATATGCGCCCAGTAATAGAGGGAGCAAAGTGATCCAGCTCATTATCATGTCCAACAGGGATGTCAGGGCCCATCCATAATTAGCATGCATAAGGTCCATCCTGTTCTTAATGATTATTATCTCTAAATACTTCACCTACGCCTGGCACCACTCCATAGAGTAATTCAGAGGGTATGGGTAAGTGACATCCGTTAGCAAAAAGATATGCTTCTTTTCCCAATTAACATTAATTCCTGAGATCCCTCCAAACACAGTACATTCATGCAATATGGGGTTAAGACTAATTTGTGGATTGCGGACATATAGCGTGATGCCACCCGCATTATAATTTACCTGGTAGGATACCAAATTGCATGCTTCCTATATTGTTGATGCAGCTTGGCTACAAGTGGTTCTACAGCCAACGCCAATAGCAGAGGCAAGAGCTGGCAGCCCTGTCTCATACCCTGTGAAATTGAAAAGGGGACGGAGCTCAAAACATTCACTAACTCCATAGTCTGTGGCTGTTGGTACAGAAGTCTTATCCAGGCAATAAAATCAGAGGGTATCCCCATGTGTCCCAGTACCTCCAGTATATACTTCAACTCCACCTAATCAAATGCTTTGGTAGCATCTAAGAAGATCCCCACTGCTTCTGTATCTGGGTCCACATCCCGTAACAACGAAAAAAGAGCTTATGCAAGGTTGACCACCCAGGGTTAAACCCTGCTTGATTAGGAAAATCAGTCTGTTCACGAATTCTTTGGCCAAGATTTTAACATCACAATTTATAAGGGATAACGGTCTGAATGTTTCACATTTATCCCCGGGCTTCCCTGGCTTCACTAGTGAGACAATTGTCGCTTCTCTCATGGACTGAGGAAGGACTCCATCTTCCCTAGCCTCCTCCTATACCTTTTTAAGAATAGGGGTCAAATAGTCCACATATGCCTTATAAAACTCAGCCAGTAGGTCATTCGAGCCAGGCACCTTACCACAGCTTAGCTGCATCACTAGCACTCTAATCTCATCCTCTTCAATCTCCGCCACCAGGAACTCTTTTTGTGCCTCTCCGAGCCATCCCAACACCAAATCTTTGAAATAGGTTGTTAGGGAAGTAGCCAGCATCCCTCTAGTAGAGTTCAGGGATGAGTAGAAAGTAGGGAAGGCCTTGTTATTATATAGGTTGACATTTGTGTCCTGTATTTCTAGTACGCGATTAGCAAATCAAGGGCGACGGTTTTGGTCAGCTGATGCATTCGCTGGCCTCTCCCCTTCTCCATAGCTATTCGCTCTGAAGTACCGACCTCAAAACCGGCATCTCCTTTCAGCCGTTTCCCTGTACTCCGTCAGCTTGTCCCTGAGAGCTAGTTGTGTAACCCGGATGGGGATTCAGTAAGCTCTCTCTTCAACCCTTTAAGGTCTCTCACGAGACGGGCGAGAGTGTATTTCTCACAGTACTCCTCCCCCTTTTGCGATAAATAGGCCTCAGATAGTGACTTTGAATGCCTCATACACCTTGGTGAGGTGGGAAACTGACCCAACATTTCATTTTAAAAAGTTGTATTTCTTGCCCCACTTCTGTCCTAAAAGTGGGGTCCAGTAAAGTCGTTGGATTTAGTTTCCAGATGGCATGAGGCATGCAGTCCACCGGGGGGTGGGGGGGGCAAGTGCTATCTGGACGGGGGAGTGGTCTGACGGTGAGCCAGATGCTGAGCTTTTGTCACCAAGTTTCCCACCCCCCTAGATATAACCCAGTAGTCAAGTCTGGACCAGGTAGAGTGTAGTGCGGAGTAATAGGTGCCTTCCTCTAGCTCAGGATGTTAGTGTCTCCATGCATCAAAGAGATAATGGTCTGCGATTATCTGTTGTACTTGCCATTTTGTAGCTATGTAATGATAATGATGTAATGATGTGATTGGGAATTTGATCTATCCTTGTTAGGTCCCAGAGCATTATTTAGGCACCCTTCCCGCAACACGTTTGTGGATCCTGTTTTCAACACCCTCCCCCAGAGAACATTGTAAAATAATGGGTCATCTATATTTGGACCACAGCAACACACCAGTGTGATGGAATATGTTGCCAACCTTCCCCACGTAAGACTGTAGCATCCATGAACATCCTGTAGTACCCCCATTGCCACATATGGTGTGTTCTTCCTTATCAGTATCGCTGTGCCTCGGGCATATGCAGAGTACATGGAAAAACATCTATATGCTGCCCACCGGGAGGCAACTGTAGGGTCTGTGCAGGGTGCGATGTGCGTTTCCTGCAGCATGGCTATGTGGATGTTGTGCTTCTCCAAGTAGACCAGGACTTGCCTCCGTTTGCCTGGGTTTCCCAGCCGGCGCACATTCCAGGTTAAGAGGTTTAACCTTGTATTACCCAGCTGTTCTGTGATTCTAAGAGGAGAGAGTATATTGTGCAATTTGGCAAGAGACAGCTGCTCCCTGAAGCCATGACATATCTCACGGCTAATAGTTTCCGTTTTAGGTCATGTACCATATAAATGATGAGATGCAGTTACCTTCCCACCCCACCCCCCTCCCACAACAAAAACCCCAACTTGTCAAGAACATAGAACCGTCCCACCCCAAAAACCAGTGCAGCTTATGAACCTGCTGTCAGGTTCTTGGGCCTCTCAGTACAGATTCTCTCTGGGTTTGAGGCACCAGAGACGTGCCTAAGACCCCACCGAACCCGTACTCCACTTGCGCATGTATCTGTGTGAGGCTCCCCATGTTCTGCGATGCAAGGTTAGTATGGAGATAAAAAAAGGAATGAAATTGAAACTAGTATACCAGAAATGAGCTACCTTTTTAGAAAAAATCAATCAATCAATCAAGAGTTTGTCAAGTGCAGCTACTCACTCAAATGGGTCTCAAGGTGCTGGGGGGAGCACAGGTCCAGAATGTTCAAGGAGATCCGTCAACGAGCCAGGTCTTGAGGTCTCTCGCAAACTTGGAGAGTGTTGGGTTGGCATTTGTCTGAGGTGGAGTGGGAGGGTATTCCATACCTTGGCCGTGAGGAGGTAGAAGGAGCGACCTCCTGTTCTGGTCTTCTTAATACAAGGCACCGAAGCAAGGGAGAGCTGGGTTGAGTGGAGGTATCTTTGGGTTGCGTGGAATGAGAGGCAGTAGTTCAAGTATGCAGGTCCGGTGTTGTGGAGGGCTTAGTGGGTGTGGGTGAGAAGCTTGACCACTTGATGGGGGAGCTAATGTTTTGTCCCCATGTGTTGGGTGATGTGGTAGATTGAGGACTAGTCTGGCAGAGGCGTCCTGGAGTTTGCGGGTGAGGTTGTTGTTGAGTCTGGTGTAGAGAGCATTGTGGTAGTTGAGTCTGCTGCTGATGAGGGTGTGGGTGATGGTCTTTCTGTGTTTGGGAGGGATCAATTTGAAGGTCTTTCGTAGTGGTCAGAGGGTGTGGAATCAGGATGAGACAGCATTGATTTGGCGGTCCATTTTGAGTTCGGAGTCAAGTATGATTCTGAGGTTGCATTTGTGCTCCGTGAGGGAGGGTCGGTTCCCGAGGGCGGAGGGCCAACAGGTGTCGTTCCAGGCATCGGGGTGTGGGCCCATGATGTGTATGGCTTTGTCTGTGTTGAGTTGCAGGCAGCTGCTCTTCATCCACTTGGCAACTGCTTCCAGTCCTTTTTGAAAGTTATGTTTGGAAATGTTGGGTTTGTTGGATAGGGAGAGGATGAGTTGGGTGTCATCTGCATAGGACACAATATTGAGTCTGTGGGATCTGACGATGGGGGTGAGCGGGGCCATGTGGATGTTGAACAGGGTGGTGCTGATGGAGAATTGCAATTCTAATAGGTTTACTGATTATAGAATCAGGATTTTATTAAAGACAAGGAGGCTAGCATTATGCATTAACTTTCATTTCCCACTTCAGAGCAGCACCTTTAAAAGCTCATGGAATCCACATCACAATCAAAAAAGAATCTTCAAGTCCATAAATAACATGTGACCACCATCTTCTTCCTCTTTTCGTTTGCCTCTTCCAGCATTTCTTCACATCAAATACTTGAATTAACTATATTTAAATATCCACAACAAAACATATAAACAAATTTAGCAAGCATAAACCACTTCTTAATGCTTGTATCAAAGAACTCTAAACTTAACAGAAACTCAATAAACAAATCTTAAACATATTAGAATTATGCCACACCAAGGGAAGGGTGGGTGAGATAATGCTAGCCTCCTTGTCTTTAATAAAATCCTGATTCTATAATCAGTAAACCTATTAGAATCGTAATTTTATGTCAAGACAGGAGGCGAGCATTATGCATGTTCAAAGCTTTTCTAAAACACATTTTGAAACATGTTCAACTGATTTAAAATAAAATCTCCTGAATGTAGAAACAGAGGACAGTCTGCTGCTTTCATAATATCCTCCAGTCTTCCCCCTAACATACTCACCTTCCTTGCCATAGCTCCACACGCAGAATGTGCAGTGAATTTAGACCAGCTTCCTTCATGGAACATTTAACCCATTTAGCAATAGTAGCACAGGAAACAGCCTTGTATGGTTTCACGTAAGAGATCAAAACATGATCTACAACAGCTCCTCTTTTTTCTAACATTCTGCTTTTATACTCATTTAAACACAACCACACACAATCCGGGACATTCATCAAAATTTGGATAACAAAACGAACTTGACATAGTCTTTGTCCTCCTACATAACTCAAAAAGAACACCATTATGTTGATAAAACCTCTGAGAAATCTCCAAAGCCTTGCAATCGGAAACCCTCCTGACATAAATAAGAAAAAACAATGTAGCTAACTTACACGACTATTCCCTAGACTCCAAGAACTTATTACTTGGCCAACTCACAAACAACTTCAGAACCAAGTCCACATCCCATAGTGACCATATCTAGATTCTGGAAGCCTCTTTATCCGTATCCCTTTCATAACCCTACACACTAAAGGACAACTCCACTGGGAACACCATGACTTAAAGAATGTCCTGCAGAAATCACCGACCTGTAACAGTTCACAGTCCTATACGACACTCCCTTCTCAAACAAACCAGCTAGAAAATTAGCTACTTGAATGTCAATTGCTTCCAAGGGATCCAAACCCTTTTCCAAGCACCAACGACGCCAAGCCTTTCAACATCCTCTATATCTCTTTCTTATCCCTGGGGCCCAGGAATCAAATAATGATCCAGAATGATCCGTGAGTGCTCCTGAACCCCTGATATCTTCCAAACTAAAAGGTGGAGCGAATCCGACTCCACCAAGGGGTGATCTTCTCCTTCCACATTCCTTAAAAGACCTCTGAATGCCAAAATCAAAAGAGGCTCTGTCACTGTCAACTCCATCACAGATGGGAATCAAGGTTGACTCTTCCAAAATGGAGTTACCAAAACTAACTTGCATCCCTGCTTCAAAGTTCAAAAATACTTTATTCGGATACAGCCATATCCATAAAAGAACAGTAAATATAGCATCTCTTCTTCCTTACCTGAACCAGAACTCTCTGAATCAAAGAGAACGGGAAAAGGCATAAGTCTTTACCCCTTTCCAATCCTACAGGAACGCATCCACTGCCATGGCCCCTGGATCCAGCCTCCAACTCACATACCTCTCCAACTGGTAGGTTAACCTTGATGCAAAGAGATCAACTTCCAGTGGACCCATTCTCCCCATCACCCACATGCAACCTCCTCTCTCAGCTTCTAATCGCTGTAATCTATGATATTCCTCGAGTTCCAACCTGCCAGCACATTCTTGACACCCGGTAAATACTCTACCATTGGACCAATTTTGTGTTCCAGACAAAACTCTCAAATTTCCTTTGCTTGCTCCGCCAGGCCCTTTGACAGAGTTCCCACAAGTCTGTTTATGTAAGTCACAGCAGACACATTGTCCATCCTGAGCATAACTGACTTGCCTACCAAGCCTCTCTTGAAACTCTTCCAAGCAAACAAGCCTGCTCTCATCTCCAGACAATTTATATGACTCTCTTTCTTCCAGGGGGACCACACACCCCAGCTTGTTTTCCCAGACCAGAAGCGCCCCAACAAAGATTGCTTCCATCCGTCTCTAAAACAAATTCATGTTCTCTCCATGTTCTCTCTCCACCAAATCAATTCCTCCTTCGCTCAGATTGCTACATGCACCATGTCTCCATACCACAAACCTTTCGACAGCCCTGACTTTTTCAAGCGTTGTAAAGCCCTGTATTGTAATGGGCCCGGAGAAATTGCCTTAAATGACGAAAACAATAGATCAATCACTCTTGCCAAATCACACAAAGATACTCTCTCCCTATTTATAACCTTCTGAATTTCTTGTTTTATCTTCTTTACCTTCTTCTCCGGAAGACACAATTGACGTGCAACTCTGTCCAACATAAAGCCCAGAAACTTCACCTTTCTTACAGGTTCCAAAACTGACTTTATATTTATTGCAAAGCCTAAACTTTCCAAAGTGCTCATAACAAAAAACAAATGTTCCTTTAGAATCACAAAATCCTGATCAATATTCAAAATATCGTCCAGATAAATTATAATCCTGATTCCTCTCTCCCTGAAGTAACCTACCACAGACTCATAACCTTGGTGAAACACCAAGGTGCAGAGGAAAGACCAAAAGGAAGGCTCTGAAACTGAAATAATTTGCCTTTCCACCTGAACTGTAGGTATTTTTGACTTCTTTTTCGCTTTAGGCATAGTGAAATATGCATCCTTCAGATCCACTTTCACCATCCAAAATTGCAGAATATCTTTCAGTAGGTGAATTCCCCCTATTTTGAAATGACGATAAGTCACAAACTGATTCAAAGGCTTAGATTTATAACTGGTCTCCATCCCTTGTCCTTCTTTTCTACAAGGAAGAGAGTACTTACAAAATCTTTCTCTTCCTCCCTCAATTGCGCTCTTTTCCAACATCATACAGACCTTTTTTTCTACTATCAATAATAACTAATCTATTTGAAACCCTCCTATAGTCTCTAGAACCCAAGCATCTAAGGTTATCTCCCTCCATTTTTCCTTGAAATATTTCAATCTTCATACTACACTTTTCAGGATATAAAGAGTACAAGTCTTCATACTCACCCTGGTTCTGATTTTGGCTCTGACTTTGTCCTCTTCCTCTGATGCCACGAGCTCGACTTCTTCCTCTTTGTGGGAAGAAATTGTAACTTCCTTGTCCTCTTGCATAAGCACTTCCCTGGTTGTGGCATTGGGCTCTGAAATTAGCTCGGCCAGTAGCTTGCCCTCTTCTTGCGGCCCGATCTTAAAAAACACTTTTGCTAAAGACCCTGCACATTGAATAATGTTCCTTATCGAGGCTGGTGAAAGTACTACATATTTAGTTAAAGATTTAACCATTCTTTCTCTAAATAATAGTCCGCATGCCTATTCGCTGGACTCCCTATTGGCAAAATCCCGCAACTCAGGATAGTCTTGCTTCTCTCAGATAGAATGCCAGCATTATCATTCCCTAAAAAGCAGATTGTCCTCTGGCACCAACCATGGAATAATGAAAGATCTAGATTCAAATTATTACGGTAGGCCTCCTCAATGGCATAAAAGTTTTTGCCAAAGGCCCCAAAATGTCAAGTACCTTATCTTGTGCAACAAAGAAACAATGTCCTGAGAGGTAAAGATCTGTAGACAGTTAAAACATGCATGCACATAGCATTACTTGTAAAGAAAGAACGAGAATATTCGTTGGTATGACAAAAGATGGTTAATCATCTTTATATTGTAACATTAATTTCATGGTCAGATTTTATACAGTTAAGAAACAGCACTGCATAAAATCAATTGGTGACAACCATATAAAACTTGGTGCAAAAAAGTGTACAAAGTGCAGGTGGCGACGCAAGTGAAGGTGAACAGCGTGGACGGCGCACTGTGGATAAAGTGCAGATAATTTACAGTGAGTGGCTCAAAAGTAGATGTGACAACGTGATATCACAATTGGTACAAGTTCTTTCAATTAAATGTAGAGCCACAATTGAGGAGTGGACCTGGTATTCAGACTGTTAGGTCGACGGCGTTTCGATCCTCGTAAATTCGGATCGTCATCAGGACTAGGTTGTCTGACTTGGGGCGTGCTGTAGTCAGGTCCAGATAGCAAGAATCAGCTATCTAGCAGTTAATCCTCTGAGGGAAAGGGCAGTCTGTAGCGACTTGTGCAGACCGAATCAATGTTGGTTGGAGGATTGCAGGTGTGCACTTGTTTGATCTGTGCTTTGTTCGGCTGTCTTAATTGAGCCGTGTGGAAGTACGAACGCTGAGTGAATCGGCGTGTCCGGCGGCTTCACTGGATGCGAGCGTCTGAAAAGTACCTTATCTTGGCATTGCTTTAATGACCTATCGAAGCCCTTCCTTGGATCATTTGCCATTTTAAAGAGGTAAGTTATGAGCTCTGGGTCAATATTCGAGTCATAATCACTTTCTCCTCAATGTTAGGCCTTGAACATTCTGCCCGCATAAGGTTTCTCGCCTCCTTCTCCAGAGGTTTTCTTATTCTAGCCACGATGTAGCGTGCCACATGATCAAGTAGCCACAAGTTCTTACCTCAAGGGTGACTAATGTCTTTTGGACTAAACAAAAGCTCTCTGAAAGGATGTACCACTGAATCCTTAACTTTCTCTCTACCACAATCCTTAACTTCCTCTCCTAAATCGTCCTTATACTCAAGATCCAACACGTATTCATCCAACTCATCATCAATGATGTTTATTGCTTCACCTGATGCTCTCCCTCTCTTCCCAGTTTACGACTGGCTTTCCACTGTATCGCGTCAGATACCGCTTCAATTTGAGCCGCTTGGGACTCCACTCTGACCCTGCTTCTCATTTAAATGTTTCTTTTTAGTTAAAAATGTAACTCCAGGTCCTCTTTCATTATCTTCCTAAGTAACAGAAAAATACTCCTCTTCCTCATTAATTCTTCTCTTTCATAAAGCTTGCTTAACAGGCTCCTGTATTGTCTCCTTAATCTCTTTATTAAGAATATCTCTTATTAATTCCCCCTATCCCTCATTACTAGTTTCAATGTTTCAAACTCTTCAGAACACTTCTTCATACTCAAAAATATACCAAACGCCTTTCCTTATAGTCAAGCACACTCGTTTTAATTTAATTGCTAAATCACCTTAAAATTCCTACTCAAAATGCTCCTCTCAACTCAAACTGCCGTTCCCCTGACACAAAGCATAAACAAAGCCTTGTCACCAAGGGAACAGCCTTGCAGAACAATAAGATTTAGAAAATAGAGCTTCTGCCCAAAACAAGCTCCATCTCCTTTCAAAAGCCGCCCCAGCGCCAGCCAATGAGAGAGCCTGCTTCACACATGCATGTCACAAAGCTCACTCTCCCAAAGCTACAATGACACCGGGGAGCCTCGAGACTGCTCCCACTACAGTTCCTTGAAAAGGACTCAAATATACGGTAAGCACAAGCAGCTTTTTAAACAAAACTCGCACAATTCGATCGTTAGATAAATCACTTGCGGGTGCGCTCGTGTTTGATTACAAACTCCAAATTACTTGTTTAATGGCCGGCATCCCAAACAAAAACATTCACAAATTTCACAATCCTCATACAATACTCACCTTTTAATAATTAGTTCAATTAATCATTTTCCTTATTTTAAGCGATTCCTCATAAAACTCTAAATTAAATTTAACAAAAGAGGAAAAAGATGGTGGTCACATGTTATTTATGGACTTGAAGATTCTTTTTTGATTGTGATGTTTAAGGATTCCTTGAGCTTTTAATGGAATTGCTCAGAAGTGGGAAATAAAAGTTAATGCATAATGCTTGCCTCCTGTCTTGACATAAAATCCTTGGGGAACTCCGCAGGTGATCAATGAGGGATCTGAGAAGAAGGGTGAAATCTGTCCGATAGCCTTCTGCCGGATAGGAATGAGAGGATCTAGTTGAGGCCCTTGTCCCGGATCCCTGCGTCATGGAGTCTGCAGGCTAGAGTGTGGTGAGAGACTGTGTCAAAGGCTGTGGAGAATTACAGGAGAATGAGGGCCACATTCTCCCCTCTGTCGAGGAAGGAGCATTTGTCGTCTGTTGCGGTGAAACGGGCGGTTTCAGTGCTTTGTTTTTCCCTGAAGTCGGATTGGGAGGTGATGAGGATGGTATTTTCTTCAATGAAGGAGGCGAGTTGGCTGTTGATAGCTTTTTTGATGCCTTTCACCAGAAACAGGAGTAAAGAGATGGGTCTGAGGTTTTTGAGGTTGGTAGGGTCCTCCAAGGGTTTCTTCATGAGAGGGTAGATCTTGGTGTGTTTCCAGTCGTTGCAGAAGGAGGTGGTCTGCAAGGACCGGTAGATGGTTCGGCGATGCTCAGGGGCGATGCTTTCGGTGGCTCTGTGGTAGATGTGATGGGGGCAGGGGTCCATGGGGGCTCTGGAGTGGATTGACTTAATTGTCTTCAGGGTGTCTTCAGTGGTGAGAGCGGTCCAACTGTCAAGTGTAGGTTGTGTGGTGTAGGTTCCGCGTGTTGGTTTTCGTCATCGAAATTGTAGTAGGTGGTCTTGATTTTGTGGTAGAAGAAGAAGCTGAGTTTGTTGCAGAGGTCCTGGGAGAGGGGATTGTCGGTAGTCTCACTGTTGGGATGGGCAAACTCTTTGATGCTTCTGAAAAGGTCATTGCTGTTGTGTGTATGGGTGGAGATTCTGTCCTGTAGTGCTTTCTTCCTAGTGTTTCTAATGAGCCGCTGTTGTGTGTTTGTGGCTGCTTTGGAGTTGTCATGGGCTGCTGTTCTCTTGGAGGTTCTCCAGATCTTTTTGAGGCGTCTACAGGTTCATCTGGATTCTCTGAGTTCAATGGAGAACCAGCTAGCTCTCTTGACCTGTGTGTTGGTAGTTTTCTTGAGGGGGCAATGGTGTTTGTGCAGACAGTGATTCATTTGTACAGGGTTCGGACTGGGATGTTTGGTTCGCTGACCGCAGTGGTTGGGGTGGAGCTGCTGGGACAGGCAGTGAACTGACCATCGGACATCTTGTTTCAGTTTCTGCGTGGGAGCTTGTGTGGAGGTTTGCAGGTGATGGTTCTTTTGAAGGTGAAATGGATGCAACGATGGTCCGCTCATGGGAGTTCTGTGTGTAGCTGAAGGTGATGGAGTTTCCTGCTGTGAAGATGGGGTCAAGGATGTGTCCTGCTGAGTGCGTGGGTTCTGGTACAATCTGTTTGAGTCAGATGTTGAGGAGGTTGTCCAGGAGGGAGTTTGGAGTTGGGGTCTTGGAGGTTGTCGGGTGGAATTTGAGGCCTCCCAGCAAGGTGTAGTTGGTGGAGGTGATGGCTTGAGGGGTGATGATGTCGGTGATGGAGTCGTTGAAAGGAGCGTGGTGTCCAGGGGGTTTGTGGATGAGGGTGCCCTGAAGGTGGTGGTCGGGTTGTTCTGTATCTTGAAGTCTAGGTGCTCCATCAGGTTTGTGGGTCTGTCGGTGTGGGTGCTCAGTCGGAGGTTGGATTTGTGGGTGATGACGATGCCTCCTCTTGGGTGGTTGAGACGGTCCTTCTGGATGATCTTGTATCCTTCGGGGATGGTAATCGCGATGTACAGTCCCTAGGCGGCATTCGTCCAGGTTTCTGTGAGGCAGGCGACATTGGGGGTGGTGCTGTCGAGGAGGTCCCAGATTTCTGTGGTGTGTTTGTAGATGGAGCGGATGTTGAGGAGGATGCATTGCAGGGTTTTGGGTGCGGTGGTGTTGTCACGGGAAGGTCATGGTGGGTCCTGGATCTTGGTGATGGTGAAGGAGTGGCGGCAGTGGAAGCAGATTCAGGGTCCGTGGGTGTTGATTGGTGAAGAATGCTTGCAGTTGTTGTTCTGGCCTGTGTTGAGGGCGTGGAGGGACAAGGAACTGTAATCTGGTGGGTTGTAGTTCCAGGGTCCCTGGAGCTGGTCGCGGTCGGGTTACTGACAGGCACAGACAGGCTTGCCTTTGGTGCCATTAAGTAGGGGCTGGAGGAGGGAGAGCAGCTCGGAGGTGGGAGCGGGAACACGCAGGAGGGGGAGAGGCACAGGGGCAGCAGCGGCAGGAAGGAGGATGAAGAAAAGTAGGGAAAAGTGAAAAATGAAAAATAAGGCAAAGTCCAAAAAAGTGAAGTGAGAAAAGCGGCAAAGAGGTAAAAAAGACACAGTGAGAAAAAGCGCAAGGTGAAAAGGGGAACAAAAGCAAAAGTGCAGGACCGAGATGCTGAAGGAAAGCACTGCAGAAGAGCCTCAAGGAACGAAGAGCAGCACAGGGGCCTCAAACACCAGCCTGAGGCAGTACTGGGGCAGAGGCTAAATAGGGTTTGGAGGGAGGGAGAGCAGTTGGGAGGTGGGAAGGAGAATGTAGAAAATGATGGAAAATTGACAAATGAAAACTAAGGCAAAGTGCAAAAAAGTGCAAAAAAGTCAAGTGAGAAAAGAGGAAAAGAGGCAGAAAAGAAACAGGGAGAAAAACTGCAAGGTGAAAAGGTGAAATAAAGGCAACAGTGCAAGACCAAGAGACAGAGGGAAGTTCTGCAGAAGGGCCTCACAGAACAAAGAGTAGTACAGGGGACTTCAACACCAGCCTGAGGCAATGCTGGGGGCGGAGGCTCTAAGATGGGACTGAACGAGGGGAGAGCAGTTTCTTGACCAGTGATCGAGGGGGTACCCCTGGGGGAGGTCGGGGATCCAAAGAGTGGCGCACTCTCTCCACTACCAACTTTGCGGAAAGGGTGTCCACTCCAAACAGAGTTTTCAGCAGTCTTTCTCCAAAGTCCTCCATTCGCCCGGAGTTGGTGCTCTCTGGTACCCCCATAATGAGCATATTGTTGCATTGCCTCTAAATCTTCATTCTTGTCAGTTATAACTTTTAAGAGGCGCTCCATTTTCAGTAGCTGACTTTTTCTTTCATCTGATGTGTCCTCTAGCTCGGACATTCTATGCTCTGTTTCTTACTGCCTGCCATCATGCTTTTCCAATTTTTGAGCCAGAAAATAGACCTGGTAAATATCAGTCCATCTTGGTTGCTATGGACATGAGTCTCTGTTTCATTGTCCACAGGAGGGACTTTACATCTTCATCTGTGGGATCTTGAGTGCCTGGGGGTCCCTTTGTCATCTCCCTTTTTGTATCCCTTGATTGGGACTTCGCCTCTCTTCAGGGCCCGAAGAACATACTGGACTGTTTGCCATCCCATCTACCAATATTGATGCTCTTACTCTCTCTCGTAATGACCCTGGGGGGGTCTCCCACTCTGGGCTGTATCAGTTGGCCCTTCCCCACCCAAGAGGCTGCCAAGTTCACAGGTGTGTTCCTCTCAAGGATCAGGGGAGGGGGTCCCAGGCGGGGCAGTCATCAAGTGCCTTGCCCTAACAGAGTGCTTCCTTCTCACGGCTTAAATCTGTGGCCCTGTGCAACTCTAGGCCTGCTGTATTTATTCTCTCCACCAAGTATGATTAGATTGGGGTTCTCCACAAACCCCCGAGCACTATCCACTAATGCGAGGATTATTCTGACGGTTTTCCTTCCCTCAGAGTTGTTGACTGTTTCAATTTGGTGTATCGTTCCAGCATGAAGAGTCACCTGTGCTTCCTATTTAGAGCTGGGGCTACAACCGGTGAGTCACGCAGATGGAGAGTGGGCCACCTGCTGCCAAAGCCCCAATCTGTCTGTTACTATGGCATGCGCCAATCAAGACTTTCTTTGGGTGTGCCGCCACATGCACACTTCGCTCGCACTCGGCGCCTCTCACCTGTGCAGTGCAGCAGCAGCAGATCACTGTCTGTGTCTTCATTAGTGGGCTCTATCATCCGGTACCGCAGGAACGTCTCCCAGTGCAACTTCACACCAGCCGCTCTTCCCTCCCGCAGCGGCTGGCACATGTTCCACCTCACACTATCGCCATCTGGGATCTCTGGTATGTCCGCAAGTGGCCACTCGCTCGCCCTTCTTCTGTCATTGGCCACAGCAGTCCGTCACTGTTTTTGTTGCCTTGCAGCCCAGCCATCAGGGATCCGGTGCATCCGAGTAGGCCACCGTATCGCCACCAGGCCGCTGATGCGGCTCTCAGAGGGGATTTTGACCTTACGGTGGCCACTACATACCGAGCCTAAGTGTATCAAAATGTTTCGATATTTTGCCAGACTCTAAACATGGGTGTATGGGCAGGATAATGATGGATTATTGCCAGTGCCAAGGGAGCATCACAGATGTGCGGCCATCTTCCAAGTGCTCCCCTTAGCATCCCTGTAAGAAGTGTCCTTGACACGAATCCCTTCAGGGTCTATCACTCAGCTCGTGGTTCATTTTGGTAGATTTGTCCCAATGATTAAATTGGGTCATTGCATGCAATTGAAAGATGCAAGATAGCGGTAGCGACCGCCTGGCCCCAATACCAATGCCCTTGCAGCCAATGGGAACCACAATCATGGTAGACAAGTAGACAAATGCACTTTTGAAAATCGTGGTGGCCGTGCTCCGCTACAGCGGGCCAGTCATTGGATGCAATTGAAAGATGCACCATCGTGGGAGCAACCGCCTGGCCCCTGTGGTGTGTCACCGCCAATGCAATTGCAGTAAACAAATGCACTTTTGAAGATTACGGTAGGCGTGCTCTGCTTCCGCAGGCCTGTCATTTGTCACATTTGAAAAAAAAATGATCTGGAACACCAATTGCAGCAGCTTAGTACCAGGGGGCTATATATATGTGGGAGATTGCCACAAATTTCCACTACTTCAGACACTGCTGACTGACACTCTTCACCACTAACTGCTGCTGTTCCTGTCTTCCGGACCCAAGGATGGCGAGGACTGAGAACATCAGGGCCGGTCCCTTCACCACAGAGAAGCTGAAGGTCCTAGTGGACGAGGTGCTCACACAGTATGGGCGGCTATATGGTGCTCCTGATGTTATGGTAAGTGTTTCAGACTGAAAGTAGGGGAGTGCAGGGAGGGCACACATGAAGTTGATCTGTTGTAGTATGTGCCTGTGAGTGTTAGGTTGTGTGATACACTGCCTAGCATGCTGACTTCAGAAAAATGTTATTTTTTGCCTATTTTACACATTTCCCGGGCCGCATTTCAGGATGTGAAGGACATGCAGTGTTTTTGCAGCCAAGCAGTGACACTGCTAGTTTGGAAAGTGGAAGTTAGAACAGACATTGCCTGTGCTGATGGATGTTTGAGCCCATGAGGTTTCCTCATGCTCATTTGTGACATTACAAAGACTTTTAGTCAAGAGGATACTGAAGGAAGTGTGTTTGACTTTGTATTGCAACCATGGATCTGTGAGCAGTATGCACAAGGGTGAAATGACTGAGGGCACTCTTGGTAGAAATTCCCATATGACACAGCAGATTGTTGTACTTCAGGAACATAACCCTTCCATTATTTTCCTTATTTGTACAGACTTGCATATATAGGCACTGTTTACCCTCTCATTTTGTACATTCATGTGACTGTTCTGATGGCCCACATTTAACATCAGTGTGAGCCCCCTGGCCAGCACAGTTACTGCCCAATTTGACAGGGACCAATCACTGAATGGACCGAGTGAGACATATGTGGTGTCTGCCACCCTATTCCTCAACGAGCTATATTAGGCCTGTGGATTGCACATGACAGACATTGTGAGAAGGGTGTGGGAATGTAAGACCCTGTCCCTAAATGTGACCTCCATGACACAGTGAGCCATTCACAGGCCAAGGACATTGAAGGGTGTGCATTGTTGGACCAAGTGAGTCTCCTCTGAAACTTCATTTCCAATGTAATCTATGTCTTGCTCACTCACAAACTTTACTGCATATGAGGGTCTTTTTCACATTGCTTTCTGTGCTGGCATTCTGCATGTTCATGAGATGGCCAGGTACTGTATCTATCCTCACACCTGCATGAATTTAGCTAAGATTGTCCTATGCTAATGTACTACGTGTCATGCTGTATGACCTGTGATGAACATGTCTGATTAGCTGTGCTAAATTGACGCATGCTCCTGTACTGAGGCACAGTGGGGCATAACCCAATGTACTGATATATTTTCCTCCTCTTGTCCCCAATGCCTGCAGCTTTAAGTCCACCAGTGTAAGGCCTTATAGAGGGCCATTGTGCGCAAGCTGCGGGCTCTGCGTGACTCCAACAGATGGCACACACACTGTCACAAGAGGTGGATGACATCTGCTGACTGAGCAAAAACATAGCAGAGATGACGCTGGGGCTTCTCCCTCGGACTGGCAGGTTGGCGTGGAGGAACAAGACACCACTAATGGCCCACATCTTGGAAGTGACATAGCCAGAGCTGTATGGAAGTTTGAGGGCCCATCAGCAGCATATTGGGGATGAGTATTCTGCAAAGGGTGACTTTAGGTGTGAGTGACTGCATGTATCCCAAGCCTGAGCCAGTGCGGAGCACTGTGATGTTTTTAGTGTGATGCAATGGCTTGTAAGTGGCTTCTGTGTTGAGTGCAGCTGTCATGCATTTTTACTACATGTACTTTCTAATGTCTTTAATGTAATGGCCCTTGACATTGCATGCTGAAATGTGGCCTTATGGCAGTAGGGGAGTCATGAACATCACTGGGCAGTGAACGGCAGTGTGCCTCATCTTAGTGTGCTGTCATCGATGTGTGCAGTGCCTGACCTCGAAATTGTCTGAACTACACATCTGACATGATTGTGCAACTGTAGTTGTGCTTCAGAGCACGACATGGCGGATAGCAGGAGCTTATTGTCATTGCAAAAGGACATTTTGGAGTCTGTATCTGTGTTGTACCCTTAAAGTGACTCCATATGTGACTGTGGCAACATGTTAAGATGTACATCTTTGTCACCTACAGGCACATAGGTATGCTTACAGGAATCTATATGTCAGGTTACATGGAGGTACGGGCAAGCAATTTGGCTGTGTGAACATCACATGGGTCATTAATGCGAAGTATGCATGTTACCATGCATCTTTTGATTTTTGCATTAAGGTTACACATGCAGACTGCACAGGGTGGTGTGCAACATGGGAGTATCATCATCTTGTTTTGTGCTTTGTTTGCATATATTATTGTGAGTATGGCACTAAACTGAACCTATGTCTCTGTCTCTTGCTGCATCTACTGAGGGCACAGAAGGACAGGGGACCGACACCAGTGGTGAGGCATCTTGCACGTGATCCCACTGACACTGATGTGACCAGCGCCTCAATGGGGGACAGGAGTGCCTTTGAAGAATCACACCCAGAAATACCAACCTTAACGTCATCTGATGCCAGCAATGACTCCTCGAAGTTGGCGGACACAGGGAGTGGGAAATCTGCCTCCTCTTCCACCACACATCGTCCAGTGCCCAACTTCCCAGCTACTTCCACTAGTGCTGCACTTGCCCGCAACAGTAAGAAGTGAAAAGTGTCCTGTCCCCCAGGCACCGCTGCCCCTGCCCCTGTCTCCCCTGCTGCCCTCAGTGTTGAGGCTGTGGACCTTTTGTGCCAGGTGTGTGTGTGGGTCAGACAACTCTCCTGAATGCCTTCCAATACCATGACAAGAAGTTGGCACAGGTCGTTGCCTTCATGGAGGGCATTCATTCAGACATTGGTGGGCTACACAGGACTGTCCAGTCTTTGTTCTCCACCGTGACGGTAGCCATTCAGCTGTCACAGGCTCAGAGTCCAGCTCCAGTCCCTTTGGCAACTCCCCTGCCAGTGGCTACATCTGACGAGTGTGACCACACACCACAGTCCACAGGCTCTGGGTACACCACATGCAGCACACAACAGCTGCAGCCCAAGTGGGCCAGAGCGTAGACACCATCCCCCGAACAAACTAAAGTCACACAGGAGCGCAATTGCAAAAGCCCTTCAGGTGACACACAGGGGCATCAAGCCAAGAAGCAGGACTCGGACTCACATGCCTCAAAGTCAGCCTCATCCAAGGACACTCCAGTCCTAAAAGCGGCTCCCAAAGAAAGGCAAACCATTGCTGTGCCTGCTGTGAAACTGGTGCCTGCTAAGAGTCCACAGAAAGTGCCCTGTGAAGCTGAGACAGGAGGGCACTAGGGCAGGTTCACCTGGTCAACATGTGATAGAGGGAAAAAGGCAAGGCCAGGCCAAGCGTATTGCCAGATCCAGCAGATTCCCAGAGGGAGGGCCACCACCTATACCTGATGCACCTTTGGTAGAGAGTGTGCCTGTTTTACCTGCCCCACTTCTCACTCCTACCAAGACGATTCTGGGCTATGGAATCCTCAAGAAGTGGAGAGACAGCCCTCCACATTCACCCTCACACACTGTGTCTCACGGCAGCATGTCTCCACCTCCACGTGCCACCACACCACCCAATCCAAGAAGCCCTCCAGCTCCCAAGCCACTGATGCCTCTACCTCAGCTGGTCCTCTCTCTCCCAAGTACAGTCCTCTAACTGGGCGCGACAATCAGCCACCTCCCAGTTTGACTGACATCCAAGTCTGGGTCAAAGTCCCCCCTCCCACAGGGGTGCCAGGACTGCCCATTGTTATCCCGTTAGCTGTGTTGCTGACTTTGGCAGTGTACGCTGCCACCCATTCCCTGTGAAGGTTCTCATGCACACATGTACCTCCTTTGCACTATGGACTGGCCACTGGCCTTGCTGTTTGTAACTGTGGATGCCCATTACTTATGCAGGTTCTCATGCAATTCAATTCAAAGAGGCATTACGGTTACACATGCAGACTGCACAGGGTGGTGTGCAACATGGGGGTATCATCATCTTGTTTTGTGCTTTGTTTGCATATGATTATTGTGAGTATGGCACTAAACTGAACCTATGTCTCTGTCTCTTGCTGCATCTACTGAGGGCACAGAAGGACAGGGGACCGACACCAGTGGTGAGGCATCTTGCATGTGATCCCACTGACACTGATGTGACCAGCGCCTCAAAGGGGGACAGGAGTGCCTTTGAAGAATCACACCCAGAAATACCAACCTCAACGTCATCTGATGCCAGCAATGACTCCTCGAAGTTGGCGGACACAGGGAGTGGGAAATCTGCCTCCTCTTCCACCACACAACGTCCAGTGCCCACCTTCCCAGCTACTTCCACTAGTGCTGCACTTGCCCGCAACAGTAAGAAGTGAAGAGTGTCCTGTCCCCCAGGCACTGCTGCCCCTGTCTCCCCTGCTGCCCTCAGTGTTGAGGCTGACGACCTTTTGTGCCAGGTGTGTGTGTGGGTCATACAACTCTCCTGAATGCCTTCCAAGACCATGACACGAAGTTGGCACAGGTCGTTGCCTTCATGGAGGGCATTCATTCAGACATTGGTGGGCTACACAGGACTGTCCAGTCTTTGTTCTCCACCGTGACAGTAGCCATTCAACTGTCACAGGCTCAGAGTCCAGCTCCAGTCCCTTTGACAACTCCCCTGCCAGTGGCTACATCTGACGAGAGTGACCACACACCACAGTCCACAGGCTCCCGGTACACCACATGCAGCACACAACAGCTGCAGCCCAAGCGGGCCAGAGCGCAGACACCATCCCCCGAACAAACTAAAGTCACACAGGAGTGCAATTGCAAAAGCCCTTCAGGTGACACACAGGGGCATCAAGCCAAGAAGCAGGACTCGGACTCACATGCCTCAAAATCAGCCTCATCCAAGGACATTCCAGTCCTAAAAGCGGCTCCCAAAGAAAGGCAAACCATTGCTGTGCCTGCTGTGAAACTGGTGCCTGCTAAGAGTCCACAGAAAGTGCCCTGTGAAGCTGAGACAGGAGGGCACTAGGGCAGGTTCACCTGGTCAACATGTGATAGAGGGAAAAAGGCAAGGCCAGGCCAAGCGTACTGCCAGATCCAGCAGATTCCCAGAGGGAGGGCCACCACCTGTACCTGATGCACCTTTGGTAGAGAGTGTGCCTGTTTTGCCTGCCCCACTTCTCACTCCTACCAAGACGGTTCTGGGCTATGGAATCCCCAAGAAGTGGAGAGGCAGCCCTCCACATTCACCCTCACACACAGTGTCTCACGGCAGCATGTCTCTGCCTCCACGTGCCACCACACCACCCAATCCAAGCAGCCCTCCAGCTCCCAAGCCACTGATGCCTCTACCTCGCTGGTCCTCTCTCTCCCAGGTACAGTCCTCTAACTGGGCCCGACAATCAGCCACCTCCCAGTTTGACTGACATCCAAGTCTGAGTCAAAGTCCCCCCTCCCACAGGGGTGCCAGGACGGCCCATTGTTATCCCCTTAGCTGTGTTGCTGACCTTGGCAGTGTACGGTGCCACCCATTCCCTGTGAAGGTTCTCATGCACACATGTACCTCCTTTGCACTATGGACTGGCCACTGGCCTTGCTGTTTGTAACTGTGGATGCCCATTACTATGCAGGTTCTCATGCAATTCAATTCAAAGAGGCTTTATTCGAGTATATCTCATAAAAGCACAATACATACAAAAATTTTAAAACAGTATTAAATGTTGTTGTAGTACTTTATTCGATAGCAAAGTATCATAAAAGTAAATACATCATAAATTGAATTAAAATACGATTACATGATAAAAAGATGAAAAACTGTTAAAAATGTTCAATGTAAATTTTGTTTAAAAAAGGGGATTTTTGCTAAAAATTCCAGATTAATAAAAAAGGACAGGAGCCCAAATGAGTAAGTCACAGCAAGAAAAAAGTGCTAGGAGGTAAAGTGCTAATTCAAAGAATATATCAAGATTTAAGCATCTACCCAGTACTCAATCGCACCAGCTTGGATCGTATTTGCCATGCACTCCCCAGAAATTTTGCAACCCCTGCAATTATCAACATGGAGGAAGTGTCCGTTGTAAAAATGGGAAGGGCCACTGAGCATTGCCGTGTCCCCAGTTCTCTGCAAACTGAACTTAACCATCTTTTCCTTGCCCCCTTGTATGCCCTACAGGCAAACAGGAAGTGCCCAAGCGTTTCAGTAGGATTAGGACACCCCGGACATGCCATTTGGTGATGTTTGAAGTTTTTCCACCTGCTGGTAAAGATATTCAGGGGCAAGGTGCCATACCTCATTTTAAGGAACGGAGATCTGTCTTTTGGTGAGGTGATAAAGTCAAGGAATGGCTCCAGCCTCGGGCTTGGCTTATATAATAAAAATTGATCAGTTAGGGCACCCCACTTTGGGTTTGCAAGTCCCTTTCTTGGATCCTCTCCCAGTACAACTTTTTAACAATGTCTTTCGACGGGGGCTGCTGAGATAGCCATTCTTCTTTGATTCCCATGTTAAACACCAAGTCCCTTAAATTTTTCAGCCACGGAATCACCCCAAAACCATTCAACTCAATAAGTTCATCAAGGACTGCAGCATAGTGGCTGAGATCCGGCGTCCTTCTTAGGCGGACCCAAAATAATAAAGGTCGGAGACCGACAATGTCTTTAATTGAGTGACGTCCTAAGTCATAGAGTAGCGGTTTAATGGGGGTGGAGACCGGGAGGCCCACTAGCTCTCTCATAAATTTATGCTCAGCTGTAGCTAAATCAGTAACTCTTTCAGACCCCCAGAGTTCGGAGCCATAAGTTGCCGCAGACAGCGCCTTGCCCTCATACACTGCTAGGACAGGGCTAATAGGTTTGCTGGATGTCAAACGGTGGTCTCTAGCAATTGCACCTGTCACCCTTTTAAAGTTAAGCAGCATCTTGGCAATATGTGCATCCCAGTTCATCTTACAATTTATTCTGACCCCAAGGTAATCAAATGCATTAACCTCCTCCAATAAGGTACCCTCCAATGCAATATTAATTTTCTTCAATTTTTTGTTTCTAGACAAGACCATCAATTTGGTTTTGGTGGTGTTAATTGAGAGGCCGCGATCTTTACAAAAGGCACTAAACCTGTCTAGAAGTTTCTGAAGACCAGAGGGGGTTTTAGACATGAGGAGAGTGTCATCAGCAAAGAGGAGGGTAGGTGTTTTTTCCCCAGCCAGGGTGGGTACATCCGCTGGGTCCTCCCTCAAATGGTCTGCCACCCCATTTATAAAGAGAGAGAACAAAGTCGGAGCCATCACACACCCTTGGCGGACCCCCCTCTGCACCAGTATTTTCGCTGTCAGCTGACCTTCGTTCCCCCATCTGATTCTTGCATATGTACCATCATGCAATCTTTTGAATAGTTCCAAGAGGTAACATGGGATGCCCATTTCGTGCAGTACCTGCCACAATTTGACCCGGGGGACCAAGTCAAATGCGGTCTTGAGGTCAATGAAGGCCAGGTATAAAGACCCTTTACCAATAGAAACAGTCTTCCAATAGGTCGCTATGAATCTAAATACTTGGTCCATTGTACCTATTTTTTGTCTAAAACCGGCTTGTAAATGTGTTAAAATGTCCCCCTCTTCAAGTATTAAATGGTTGCCTCGATCAAATAAAACAAGTACTTTACATAAAAAGCATAAATATATATACATATAATATAAAATACAAACTACGTCAAGTAGATTCAATAAAACCATCCTAATGTAAGCAGTTACTCGGCTAACAGTTTATGCCTAATGGACCAAGCCCAGCCCATAAATTTCGCTACTGCTATGGCCAGTGGCAAACAAGAGCTAGTGCAAATGATTCTCAAAGCCACGATGCTACTGTTGGTACCTAAGTTTTCACATGCAGGTTTTAACCAGATTTTCCTAGGGATGGCATAGGCTTGACAGGCGAATAGAAAGTGCCCAATAGTCTCCTTTGCAGATCCATGCGTGGTGCAGGAGGTATTAGATTAACCCCGCCACCTGCCGGTTAGGGACCTGAGCGGAAGAGCACCTATCCTGAATTGACATAGAAGCTTCCTATCCCATGGCTTTGTTATATTGTCCCAATAAAGTTCAAGGTCAGGAGAGATTTTAGATTCCAGATAGCATCCTGTCATAGATCTAGAGCCAGTATATCTCCAGTCCCGCTCAGCCACATGGTCCCAATACAACTCCTTTACAGTAATTTTAATAGGAAAAAATGCGCCTGGCGGGTTATCCCAAAGGGTTTGGAGACCCAACAAACATAACAAGGATCTAAGGTCTTCTCATGCACACATGTACCTCCTTTGCACTATGGACTGGCCACTGGCCTTGCTGTTTGTAACTGTGGATGCCCATTCCCTGTGAAGGTTCTCATGCACACATGTCCCCCCTTTGTACTATGGACTGGCCACTGGCCTTGCTGTTTGTAACTTTGGATGCTCATTCCATGTGCAGGTTCTCATGCACACATGTACCTCCTTTGCACTATGGACTGGACACTGGCCTTGCTCTTATCTACTTTTGTGGTCTATCTGTGTATTATGTAGTAACGACAGTTACTCCTGTTGTCTGCTTTGTCAATGTCCTTGTTAAATAAAAAGTTTGATGTATGGGTATGGTTTTCATGTAACACATGCTCTGTATGCCACTTTAACATTGCCAATTGCTTGTTTTACTTTTGTAGAGTTTACCAGAGGTGACAGGCACTTTAGTTCTTCTGGACTCTGATGCTTGAGGGTACAATTATGGTTGTTTGTGATGATCTACTGCTATCCTAATAATTCTATGGTCAGGTTTGACAAATTGTACACATGTCATGTTAGAATGCAATACCAGAATAGAGGGGAATTCTATCCACAGGATTACTTGCGGGCTGGCCAGGGTCCATCATATCTGTGTGATCTTTCTTGATAGGTGAAAAGCAGTGTTGATGTGCGGTCATCTTGTGATGGCCTGCCTTCCTAGTCACATGGGCACATTTGTATGTGTGCACTTCAGTGGTCATTAAGTGTGAAGGGGTGACTTTGTCAGTAGTGTTGATGTGTGTGTGCCCCTGCAATGCCAACTGCACATATGTATAACCCAGAAGCTGAGTGCCTGTTTGTCAGCCATGTGCTTTTGATTGTGGGCACATGTAGGAGTTGTAGGTTGAGCATTGTGCAGTGTGTTGGTGTGTCCTTGCAATCCTGGGAGACACCTATTTGTTGTTGCTACCAGTTGTGAGTATGCAGAGTGTGTGACTGCCAAGTCTGTGTTGTGTTTTGTTGATCAGCCATGTGCCTTGTTACTGTTTGGGCTCACTGTGCAGACCTGATGAACCAAACTGACATCATTTGTGAGTTTTCTCATGCATTGCTGTCACTTGACCCATTTTTTGCTCCAGTATGGTAAGTGGTATGTGGAGTCATACCATCTCCTATCCATGTTTCTGATGCCTACCCATTGTGAGTGACTCCTCTATGTATTTGTGTACAGTACACTCCTCACCTATCCACCACTTCAATCTCATGTCACCAACCCCTTGGCTTGCCAGTGTGTGAGCCTCCCCACCATTTGTTACACTACGCATTGTGGTGCTGAACAGTGCACAGGACCAATGTGACACCCAGGACAGTTTTCCAATTAGTTATGTGTTATTTTCTTGTACTGGTTTGCAGTCATGGTTGCTCATGTGCAGTGCAAATGTTTGTGCAGCACATACCTCTGGTCATGTTGTTTGCACCTGGGTGTCCCTGAGTTGTGCATCTGTAGGTGATGGGTAAGCTGTATATGTGTTTGCTGAGGTACTGCTACCCTTCCTGAGTGTGATGTACTATGTGTGCTGTGATAATTTGTGTTGTGGGAGTACATGGTGTGGCACCCAGATGTGTGTGCTACTGATTTGGTTGGTGTGCATACACTGCTTGCAGTGTTGTCAGTGTATGTTGCCTTGTACTTGCTTGTTGTCCATCCCCCTAATGTCCAGCCGAGCTTGCAATGTGATGGATTGGTCTGTACATCTGTTGTGTTTTTGTTGTGGATGTTTGCAGTGTTTGGCTTGTGTTGGCTATTTCTACTGACAGATGCTCTGTGTGTGTGATGTTCTATTTGCATGACATTGTGTGTGAGTAGTTTGTGCACTGTGATACATTCTGATGTGTGTTGCAAGTGGAGTGTGCATTACCTGTATGTCTGTCACATGCAGCAAGGTGCAGCAAGGTGAGTTTCTTGTGCCTGATCTTGTTTTGAATGCACATTGGTTGTCCTCCTATTTTCTACCTGTCACTTGTCAGGATTGTGCATGTGCATGCTTGTGGTCCACTATGACACCATATTGACTTGATGGGTGGTGTGGTGTCTCGGTCTGTGTTGTCTGATTGTCCCATTATTCCCAGTTAGTGTTCATGATTGATTTTTGATTTTGCAATTCTTGTTTGTGTTGGGATATGATGTCTGTGCATTGGTCCTGAGTGAAACTGTTGTGTAATCCTGTTCTGTACGGGGTCCCATTGCCTTTCCACTGTTTGGCTGGCAATATGTGGGCTTGTTGGACTTCTGTGTATGTTGTTTGTGAGATTTGTGTTTGGCTATTGTTTTTGTGTCAGCTTTGGTTCAGAGTGTGGGTGTGATGTTTGTGGATGCCCCCCAGGGAGTGTGATTGGTTGTCAGTGAACTCACAGGACATCATTTGCACCATTCTGTGTGTTTAAGGCTGGTGTTGAGTGTTGCAGGTTTGAGGTGGGTGGAAGAGGGGTATGTGTGGCGGTCCTACCTGTGTTTGACAGTTATGGAGTGTGACATTGAACCATATGTGATGTGCTGATGACACACACTTGTCAAGTAAGTTTTTTTTTTAATTCTTTTTTATTGAGTTTCAGAAACAAATAAAGTACAACCATTTGAAAATGGATATACAACAAATACCAGTACATTTCTGCATTCTTCATCCCATCATGTATGATACAGAAAGAAAATTGTTATAGTCAGTACAGTCTATAAGTTAGCAGCATGATAGCGTACACGTGTCAGGTAATTAACCTATTCAGGTTGATGCTTGGTGTATTAGAGTTCACAGTGTGTCGGTGGCATCATTATCCTGCAAATAAGTTGTTAAATAAGTCCAATGGTCTTTTGGCCGAGATCTGGCCGGTAGTTCCTCTTCGTATGTTAGCAACTGAGCTCTGCAGTGCGCCAAATCCTGCAGCCATTTTTTCGTGTTTGGTACTTTTGCACCCCCCCCAACACTGAGATATTTGCCTTTTGGCCAGAAGTAGAGAAATCACACAAAACTTACGTTTCCCGGCTTTGATCGTGGGAAGAAGACCTAATATGCACACCTTTATAGAGCATTTGACCTCCACCCCTACCATTTTCTGAAGCATTGTAGTTACTTTCCCCAGTATTCCTGTTTTTTCTGACAGGACCAGGCCAGATGTGCAAAGTCTGCTTCCTGTTCCCCACAGCGCTTACATCCAGTATCTTCTCGTACCCCAAATCTATGAAGACGCAACGGGGTGTGGTATGTTTGATGTAAATATTTTAAATGAAAGATGTGTAAATTCCCATTTGAGGTGAGTAACCTAATTAGTGCACATGCGGTGTACCATTCTTTTCAGATAGCGGGTCTGGTAACGCCTCATTCCAGCATGTCCATGCTTTATTGGAAGTAAACGGAATCTAGGCTTTGGGCTTTATACAACCGTGATACTAGATGTGTTGCGTTGGAGGATGTTATGAGGTACTGTAGCGTTTCTAAGCAGGGGGTTCTGTTGGATAGTTCGGGTAGAGGTCACGGATGGCTCTTTGCAATCTATAGTAGGTGAAACGGAACAGTGTGGTTTGGTTGCTAATGTAAGACAAGTCATCTATGTGTCTGAAGGCGTTGTCACAGTATAGGTCTCCAAATGTGTCCATACCTGCCTGTTTTAGGAGACTCATACCTACTTGTTCAGTAGTGACTGAGATCTGGGGATGAAGGTGTACGATCAATGCTGGTGCATAAAGTGGCGATTTGTGCGCCGACCGGGCCAGCGACCTCCAAGCGGCCGTAGTTATGTCGATCGTGTTGATATCTGCCGCGTGTAGTGGCGGGCGTTTATGTGTAATTATAGCTGTAAGTGGTGTTGGAAAGGCGTCCCCCTCCTCAACCGCTGTATGCGTTAAATAAGGGACAGTATGATACCAGTACGTTGCATACTGCGCCTGGGCACAGAGATAGTACAAATAGAAGTCTGGGACACAAAAGCCACCTTTTTCATTGGGTAGTGTCAGCGTTCGCAGGTCTATGCGTGCTTGTTTACCCGCCCATATGAGTTTTAGAACCAGCGTGGTTATGTTCTTGAACACTGCCCTCGGGGGTGTGATCGGTATATTATTAAAGAGATACAGGAGTTTGGGCAGGATATTCATTTTTACTATGGCAATGCGATCAGCCAATGATAGTGGCAGCTGTATCCACCTATCGATTTTCTCTGCCATCCTATCCAGTACTCTACCATAGTTAGTGCGGATAATCTCCTCAGGGTCTCTACTGTACCATATTCCCAAATATCTGATCGATTTGGTTTGCCAATCTAGCGGGAAGTCTGTGTCGTGTTGTGACGTGGTGTCAGTGAGTGGGATTATGGATGATTTATCCCAGTTAATCTGTAGGCCAGAGTTTCTACCTAGTTTAATGTATTCGCGTATTAACAGATTCATATTCTGGTCTGGGTCTCTAATATATAAAAGCATATCCTCGGCGTAAATGGATATATGCAATGGCCGACCTGGGAAATGTAGCGCTGAATGATTATGTGTCTGTCTAATGATGCATGCAAGCGGTTCTAGCGTGAGGGCAAATAATAGGGGTGACAGAGGGCACCCTTGCCTTGTGTCCCATTTAATGTGGAAGGAGCTTGAAATTTATCCATTTACGCGTACTGTGGCCACTGGGTTGGTGTAAAGGAATGTTACCCATGTTATGAATCTAGAGGGAAAACCCATACGCCTGAGTATCATGAGCAAGTAGGACCATTCGATCGAATCGAATGCCTTGGCGGTATCGAGCATGACAGCCACCGCCTTGGTGTTAGGTGTTAAGTAATGGGAGACTGCAAATAGTGTTTTAGTGTTGTGGGGGGTTGCCCTTTCGGGTATGAACCCCGCCTGGCCCAGCAGTATGAGGTTAGTCATTAGGGGTTGTAATCTGACCGCTAGCAACTCGCTCGCCTCTTTCTTTCACAGCAAGATCGTAGACATACACAACAGCTACAGCACACAGCCCATGCACCCGACCACCGAACCGACGCCCCCCACCACCACCCTCCGCGCCTGGACCCCGGTCAGCACCGAAGACACCATCCGCACGATGAACACCATCCACTCCGGATCACCAACCGACCCATGCCCCCACCACGTCTTCAACAAGGCCGACTCCGTCATCGCACCCCAACTCAGGGACATCATCAACTGCTCCTTCAACACCGCTACCTTCCCGGAGAGCGGGAAGCATGCCGAACTCAGCGCCCTCCTGAAAAAACCAACAGCAGACCCCACCGACCTCAAAAACTACCGCCCCATCTCGCTCCTCCCGTTTCCTGCCAAAGTCATCGAGAAGACCGTCAACAGACAGATTGCCGCCTTCCTCGAGACGAATGGATCCCTCGACCACTCGCAATCCGGTTTCCGAGCCAACCACAACACCGAGACTGCCCTCATCGCCACTGACGACGTCCGAGCCCTGCTCGACAACGGGGAAACAGCGGCCCTCATCCTCCTGGACCTCTCCGCAGCGTTCGACACTGTCTGCCACCGCACCCTAGTGCAGCGCCTCAACAACATCGGAATCCAAGAGAAGGCACTCGAGTGGATCATCTCCTTCCTCGCCGGAAGAACCCAGACAGTCTGCCTCCCTCCATTCAGATCCAAGGCCACCGAAGTCATCTGCGGCGTACCACAAGGATCTTCTCTCAGCCCTACCCTCTTCAAAATCTACATGAGCCCCCTTGCAGCCATCGCACGCCAACACAACCTCAACATCATCTCCTACGCCAACGACACGCAGCTGATCCTCTCCCTCACCAACGACCCCGCCACCGCCAGAACCAACCTTCACGAAGGGATGAAAGTCGTAGCCGAGTGGATGAAGAACAGCCGCCTGAAACTGAATTCAGACAAGACGGAAGTCCTCATCCTGGGATCATCACCGTCGGCCTGGGACGACTCCTGGTGGCCCCCTGCCCTAGGCAGCGCACCCAAACCAACGGACTACACACGCAACCTGGGCTTCATCCTGGACTCCTCCCTCTCAATGACCAGACAAGTCAACGCTGTCTCATCGTCATGCTTCAACATCCTACGCATGCTCGGAAAGATATTCCGATGGATTCCCACCAAAACCAGGAAGACGGTCACTCAGGCACTTGTCACCAGCCGACTGGACTACGGAAGCACCCTATACACTGGAACCACAGCCAAACTGCAGAAAAGACTCCAACGCATCCAGAACGCCTCCGCACGACTCATCCTGGACATCCCCCGACATAGCCACATCTCCGGACACCTGAGACACCTGCACTGGCTCCCCGTCAGCAAAAGAATCACGTTCTGACTCCTCACCCACGCACACAAGGCCCTCCACGACCTGGGACCCAGGTACCTCAACAACCGCCTGACCTTATACACTCCCACCCGCCAGCTACGATCGACTTCGCCGCCTTTCCACGCATCCGAAGAGCAACCACGGGAGGAAGATCCTTCTCCTACCTGGCTGCCAAGACGTGGAACTCCCTCCCCATCCACCTCCGTCTGACCCAAGACCACCTCTCTTTCAGGAAGCAACTCAAAACCTGGCTGGTCGAGCAGTAGCGGACCCCCACTCTTCCAAGCGCCTTGAGAACCTCCGGGTGAGTAGCGCGCTATACAAATTTCTTGATTGATTGATTGATTGATTGATTGATTGATTGATTTTGGCCAGTATTTTCGAGTCTACATTCAGTAGTGATAGGGGTCGATAGGACTCACATAGATCTGGATCTTTATTAGGCTTCAAGAGTGTTATCAGCACAGCCTCTCGCAGTGACGCGGGCAACGTGTCCTGGTCGAAGGCATTACCGTACATGGCGACTAAATGCGGAGCCAAAATGTATACGTATGTTTTGTAAAATTCCCATGTATACCCATCTGGGCCGGGTGCCTTTCCATTGGGAAGTGATTGAATGATATCTGTTACTTCCTCCACTGTTATGGGCATTGCTAAATATTCCCGCTGCTGATCAGAGAGCCAGGCAATGGCGACATCACGCAGATATTCAAATGTTTCTTCGGGGGTGGTGTTTGCTTGGATTTATTCAATGCGCTATAATTATCTACAAAACAGCGGAGTATGTACTCCGGGTGTGCCAGCAGTGAGCCCTCAGCGTCTCAAATTTGTGTTACCGTTTGTGGCTTCTTTCCCTCACAGATTTTCGATGCAAGTACCCTACCCGGCCTACCACCCTCTCCAAACTGCTTAGCCAGAGGTCGTTTAGTGATATACTTTAGTTCATCAGTGGCATACGTTTGATATTCGGTGTATACCTGTCTGAGGTCACCCAGGATAGTAACATTCTGTGTCCTTTCATATTTCTTTTCAAGTGAACTCATTTTAGCTTTGCATTCCGTGATCTGGTTTCTTATATCCCTCAGTATACCAACTGTGGTGCTAATACAAACCCCCTGAAAGGTCGCCTTAAACGCCTCCCAAAGTATGCCTGGGTCGTCTACCGTCGCTACATTTAACTGGAAGTATTCTTTGATAGCGGTGGCAATTGTGTCCGCATATAGTGGGTCCAAAAGTGCTTTAGCATTAAATCTCCAACTAAATGGAGGAGGTGTGTAGTGCGGTATCTGTAACTGTAATGTGATCGGGTTATGGTCAGATATAGTCCTAGGTAGCGTTGTTAGTGTTTTTGTCCACAATAATACATTATCAGACCCCAACCAGTAGTCTATCCTGGACCAACTACCGTGTGTCACATTAACGTGAGTGGCAACAGTTTCTACCGGGTTCCTAACTCTCCAGATATCTTTGAGGGAGACACCATCCATTATGTCCCGTATCTTCCCTCTAGCCCACTTATGTGGTTCAAGGGAGGTCTCGGAACGATCTAGTGAGCCACATAATGCAACGTTAAAATCTCCCCCCCATATAATGTTCGAATCAGCAAATTCTAACATATGATTCCAAATCTCTTGAAAAAATTCAGGGGAGTCTATATTTGGGCCATAAACAGTTAGTAGTGTCAGGCGTTGCCCTCTCAGCACACCAGAAACAATCACATATCTACCATTGGGGTCTAGAATGGATCTGTTAATTTTGTAGTTAACACCTTTTTTGACTAATGTCATTACCCCCCTGGAGTAAGAGGAGTATGTGGAGGAGTGACAGGATTCGGCCCATTTCGTTCCAATCTTCCTGCTCATAGTCGGAGCTATATGGGTTTCTTGCAGTAATGCAATGTCTATGTGATGTCTATCAAACCCTGCGAAAATCTGTCTTTTTTTTTTAGGATTAGTGATGCCCCGTACATTTCAAGATAACAGGTTTAAATTACTATTGCTAGCCATACCTTTGCGTTTGCAGATAATATAACTGTACGAGTTTCACCAAAAAATCAGTTGACACAGTACTCATCACAAGGAACCTGCGTGTATACATATTCTGTACTTGGTACACAATTCAGGAATTATCAATGCATCTTAAATGCCCTGGCACTGTCTGTTGAACAAAACCTCAACTTGTCCCATACCCACCCACTTTAGCAACCCAACTCTGCCGAAGCCATATTCGCCCAAAAACTTCTTCGAAAACCATAACTTTGTGGGGATCTCCCATGTGGAGGTCCGCCGGGGATACACTTTCACCACCCTACTGAAAGGATGGGGGCAGATCTATTACATAAGTGCAGAGTGTAGGTTGAAAGTTGAACATATGATCCAACAGCAAACGGACATGGGACCCTCGCTTCTCTATCTATAGCAAAGTATGTGACTCCATCCACATGGAAACACCCCTTGACAGTTTCAGTTTACCTCCCTGCAATACGTGCGCTGGGATATCCCCACTTTCACCCTCAAATCATGGCCATACGCAGTCTATATCGTACATTGCAGGGGTGGTGTAACGTGAACCATGATAGCGTGATAGTGCGGTGGTGTGCCACATAAGCTCTGCCCAAGCAGGTATAGTCTATTTGCCAGTGATTGCTGAATGTACATGACCCTGCATGTCCGTCCGTTTGACTCTAAGGAGATGTATTTTGACAGGGAATCCCGTATCTGGGATGATGCACACCTCACAGTTCAGATTAGCAGGTCGACACCTTACCGTTACTCAGAAACCTGTTGTCTCTCCCTGCCGTTCATCTTTCTACTCTTGGAAGTTGCTTTTTTGATGAAATCCATGGCCGCTTTAGGGGTTGTTAGAAATATCTACTTTTCTTCCCACGTGACTCTAAGACGTGCTGGGTAGAGCATGGCATAGGGTATCTGTAGCTCTCGGAGCTTGGCCTTGGCAGTGTTGAAGTCCCTTCTTGCCTGTTGTACCTCAAACGTGTAGTCCGGATAGAAGTCTAATTTATTACCTTTGTAGGTGATGTCGCCTTTTTCCCTTGCGAGTCAGAGGATGGTGTCTCTGTCTCTGTAATTCAAGACACGGGCGACTGTAGGTCGAGGAGTCGCGCCTACTGTAGGTTTCGGCGCCAGGGATCTGTGTGCTCGTTCAATAATAAAAATAGGTGACATGGCATCTTCACCAAACATGTCCTTGCATAATTGTTCGACATATGTCTCCATGCGGCCTGTGTTGGTTGTCTCAGGCAGGCCCGCGATGCGTATGTTGTTCCGGCGCGATCGCGCCTCCAACTCCCCCGCCTTCGCCTTGATGACTTCCAGTACTTTTTCCATGTCCGTGCACTTGGTAGTGGTGGAGTGTGTGCCATCTTCCACAGTGGAGATGCGTTTCTCAGCTTCGTCCAATCTCTCCCCATGTTTCTCCATTTTGGCGGACATTCTATCCATACGCCCTGTCTGGCTGTCTAGCTTTCCATTGATGTCTTGAAGGTTGGTTTTGATGGCCTTGAGGATGTCTACCATATTGCATTCTTCCGAGCCTCTCGCGGCATTGTCTTCTTCCATAGGTTCAGACTGACCTTTTGGGTTTTACGCGTCTCAAAGTTTATTTTGGATTGTTGTCTGTCCGGTTTACCCATGGTTGCCAAGTATGGGTGAGGCACCTGTAAGTGTTCAGTGGAGATTTGGCACTTGTGTCCTTGTAGTAACAGTTGCGTGAGGTGTGGAAACTCAGCTATTGATGGCGGTCGCTCCTGATCACCACTGAGGAGGTGTGATCCAACCCGACACAGTTCCCGCCGTTTTGAGAGGACTGAAGCGTGTACGTGGACTATGTGGGTTGGCCTGCTTAAGTCGTTCCAAAGTGTGCATATAAGAGTCAAGATCACACAATGCGTTTGTGAGATATTCTCCTGGCTAGTCCACGTGACCAGTTGCAGCAGGCTGTCCTCCGTCCATGCACTGCATCTTTGAAGCCGTTAGCACCCACTTCAGTTTGCAAGATAAAACTAAATTTGGCAATAGAGCAACAGGGTATCACGCAATTTCGGTGTTTCAGATGCAATATGGCGTTTAACTCTGAGCCCGCCCGCTCACCGCTCGCTGTTAGTTGCCGCCAGTTGCCCGTTGGGGCAGAGGATTATGGCGCGAAACTCGGGTGACAGGTAAATGTGGATTATGAGCATGCCAGGGCCCTTACTCAGACCTGTTAGGTTCAGCAGTGGAGTCCAATCTATTTCCGAAGCGTTGGTACGCTGCGCTCATGTCGGCACACATTTACGTATATCAAAGGTGCATCGTGATGCATGGGCGCCGCCATCTTGTGATTACAGAATTCCCCTCAGTATCCCACGCCGGCAAGGTCGCAAAGGCCACATAAAAGCCATCTCTTGTGGCGGTGTCATGTCCATTCACTGTAGTGGCATGGAGAAGAGAGGTTTTATACCGAGTTTCGTGTGTCTTTTCATCTGCTACAGATGCTGGTCAATAACATTATTATTGGAGCGTGGGCGCCGCCATTTTGCGCTTTGGAGAACCTGCCCCATAGAACAAGCGACTTGGCCTCCCCATTTTTGCCGATATCGCGATTCCCTGCGTTGTAGTGGCTCACCTCATCTGCCGTATGGTCGGCTGCTGCCAGCTATACTGCTCTCGTCCGTACGTGGTTTGTTACGGGTGTCGGTGCCTCAATGCCTAGACGATCGGCAGGTCGCCATGTTGCCGCGGGACCTCCGAACGCTGTTCGGAGCCGTTTAGTCCTTGATGAAAGCTCGCAGTGGTCATTTAAACCGTTCCAGTTGTGCATTGAGATCTCCCATCCACAGCCATACGTTGTAGTCACGGTTGGATGTTACTTTAACAACCTTAAATCGTTGGTGTTGTATCTGCCCGGCGGAGCTGCTCGTTCAAGCAGCCATCCCGCTGTGCACGCCCTATCGCCTCCCACTTGTCAAGTAAGTTGACACATATGTGTGGCTGATCAATGTTTGACTTCAGACACTTCCTATCATCCCTGTGCCTATACATGGCTTGCCTTGCTGTCTCCTTGAGTTGTTGCACAGAGGTCACTTTTTTTTAATTTCACTCACTGTGCTACTCATGTCTGATTTGATAACCTAAGGGTGGTGTGACATGTTCCTTCTCTTGCATGTAATGTACACATGCTATGTGGCTTGCTCCATGGTTTTCTAGGACTGTCCACTTCACTTTTGGCTGGCCCATTCATTATCCTCCTTTGCTCCTGACTTATGGTATGAGTATGTGGCAGAGTGTCAGCGTGGGGTGTCTTTGGGTGACTTGACAGGCAGTGTGAACAGTTCATTGGATCTTCATGTGTAGTGTGGTCTCCATTTAGCGATTAAACTCAGTTTGCTTCACATGAGTGGGAGGTAGGTGTGAGGAGGAGGGTTATCCAGCCCCAGAACGTTTGTGCAGGGTGTTCCTCTTTACCCCCACCTTCCAAAACAGGCTCCCTTGTCCTTTGGTGTGTGAGGTGCAGGGTCTGGGTACACCTAGCAGATGAATTGTGGGGGGGTGGGGGCACAGAAGGAGCACGCATCATGTTCCCAAATGGGTGTGGCAAGTGTAGTGTGTGCAGGGTGGAGGTGGAGCCCTGTGAATCTTTGAGGACTGCCCATGCATGGCGCCGGCCCTACCTACTACATTGTGAGCAGGTTTTCCCGCGTCATCAGCGCTGCAGTGACGTGACAGGGACATTGCAGTGATTTTGCCATTGATGTGTGACCCAGATGCGGATGGGTGATTTTCTGACAGGTGGGACATGTGTGGGTACATTGGAGGATATGTTCCTGTCCCAACTAGAGTGTCTGATGTGGACAGGAACCGTATATCAGCCCAGGAGTTGTGTGTTGTAGTTGTGTGCTGAGTTGTGTGATTGCGTACCTGCGGCGTTGTCCGCGACGGTCTAATATTTGCTGGTAGTGGATGAGGTACAGCACTGGAAAGGCTTGAAGAGCTAAATCCATTGCGGTCCGGAGCGGTTGGAGGGGATCGGGAGTCTGGTTTTGCGCTCGGCTGTCATGCTTCTGCTGTCTCAGGGTGGGTGGTTTCTCCGCTGCGGTATGATGGGCTATTTGGGCATCGTTATTTGTAGTGGATGGGAAGTCATTCCGCACGGCAGTGGGTCTCTATTGGCTCCCTCTGCTGTAGTGGTGGGTGCCAATATCTGGCAGTTCATGTCGCTCCACGGCAGACAGAAAATTGGCTATTTTTGCCCATTGTAATATGGCGGGCTCGAAGACTGCTGCCTGGGTTATGTTATGTTATGTTATGTTATGTTATGTTATGTTATGTTATAGTTATTTATTGTGCGCACAGCTGCTCCAGCAAAGGAGCGTCCTGGCGCCCGACAAGGTAGAACATAACACAACTAAAAACAAAAACAGAAAGGAACAGCTAAAAAGGCAAAACTAAAACAAGAAGGTTTTAATGGCTTTTCGAAACTGCATGAGATCCTCCAACAAACGAATCTCCACTGGGAGAGAGTTCCAGATAGCCGCGGTTTTCACACGAAAGGATCGGCCACCGGCACGACAAAGCTTGAACCGGGGGACCACGGCGAGGGCCTGGCCCGAGGATCGGAGAGAGCGTGTCAGGACATAGAAGGACAAAAGATTGGACAGAATCTGAGGGGCAGTGCCTTTCAGGATTTTAAAGGCCAAACATAGTACCTTAAAATGAATTCTCATCCTCACCGGTAACCAATGCAAGGAGCGAAGAACGTTGGAAACGGGACAGAATCTGGGCAGGCCGACTATCGCTCTAGCTGCGGCATTTTGGACACGCTGCAGGCGGATGATTTCTGCCTGGTTGGCCCCCACCAAGAGGGAGCTGGCGTAATCAAGCCGGGAAATAACCGTAGCCTGAATCACCAGCTGCCTGGTCGGGGCATCAAAAAATTTAAGAACAGGTCTTAAGCCCCGAAGAACGCCAAAACAGCAGGCCGCGGTTTTCTTGGTATGGCCAACAAAGTTAAGGCTAGCGTCCAGCCAGACTCCCAAATTTCTTAGTTCCGAGACCGGAGTCAGAGCTGGTCCCAGCTCTGAGGGCCACCACCTGTCCCCCCAAAGCTCCACTCTCTTACCGACAATCATAATCTCTGTCTTTGTTGCATTAAGCTGGAGACAGTTCGCCGTCATCCAGTTGGCCACCGCCTTCAGTCCCTTCTGAAACCTAGGGGCATCTCGCTCCGCATCCCCACTGAGAGTAACCGCCAGCTGAGTGTCATCGGCATAAGAGACCATAGTCAGGCCCCACTGCCTTGCGACCTCAGCCAGCGGTCCAACGTAAAGGTTAAATAGCGTGGGACTCAGCGAGGATCCCTGCGGAACCCCCATGGCCAGAGGCTGGAATTTGGACTGAAAGGGTGGGATGGCCACGCAGAAAGAACGATTGTCGAGAAAGGAGCGAAACCACTGCAGAGCCTGTCCCCCAACACCAATCTCCTCCAACCGGTGCAGCAGAATGCTGTGAGAGACGGTGTCAAAGGCGGTGCTGAGGTCTAATAATACCAGCGCCTCCGTCTGACCAGCATCCAACACCGAACGCAGGTGCTCCACCATAGCAAGAAGGGCCGTCTCCGTGCTGTGCCCAGCACTGAAGCCATTCTGCGTGGAGTCTAGGACATTGGCTCGAGCAAGGTGGTCTGACAGGGCCAGATTAACATGGGCCTCCGCAATCTTCGCCGGCCAAGGGAGTAATGAAATATGGCGGTAGCTCTCGGGTTTCGAAGGGTCCAGCGAAGGCTTCTTCATAATTGGAGAAACCACCGCCTGCTTCCATTTAGTTGGAACCACACCCGAGGCCAGCGAGAGGGTGCGGAAAAGGCCATTTTCTGCCACCGCCAGCACTGCGATTGTGCCTCCGCTCGTCATCCTAATGAGCCCCAAAGTGTGCAATTATGTTATATTAGGCTTGTGCTGCCTGATCTATGTTTTAAAATATTATTCATTTCAGACCATGATCTAATACCTTAAGATTGATCCTGATATATTCAATGTTCTCTTGTTAAAAAGATCAGTGTTTACTGTCATGTAATGTCGGGTTTAAAAAATCTCCAATTTTGACTCCTCCTTACAGTGGTTATATATATGTTGATTCCTTAGAGTTAAAGGGGATGCCTGTGAATATCAAGAAACAGGATGCTTTAATGATAATTCAAAAACCAGCACCCCACTGTAATACCTGTGCTCGTTCAATTAATTTAAGTCACCTCTGAGGCTATGAGTTTACTATCCCACCTCCTCGTTACTAGCATTATCGGGGTCCAAAATCCCTGAGCACTTTTTATTGCTCCACTTTTATTTATGAAAGTTAATGGCCATAACAACACTTCTGTTACAAGAGTTCATAATTAAGTGTTAGCGTATCTCTATCTGGACACGGAAAGCGGAATACCATCACCCTCTCTATTTTTGAATCATCGTTTGAAGTGGGACTTTATTTAACATGTGCCTTTCCCCAGCCTACTCCTTTCTATCTGCAAATAATAGACTCACCTGGGCATTCGTAGCCTGTGACCTCACATCTTTCTTTCTATTTAGACCAAAGCTCAAACGGGCAGCAATTTGTATACACCCATGATACCAGTGTATGATCATCGATCTAAAAAAAGTTTTAGCAAACATTACCTAGCAGAGCCATCTTGGACTGGCAGGTAGATAGGATGCATTCCCTAATCAGATATGTAAGTACATGGACATAGAAAGAGTCTCTGTTTTCCAAGGAAGGTTAACTAGCGCCACCATCTTAGACTGGTCAAAGTTGATGATCTGGTGCACAGACAGAATATTGAGTTGTAAATTTCGACCTAACATTATATCGAGTTGTAAATATCGTAGTGGAAGAATATCAACTGCAAGAATATCGTGGTCCGGAATATCGACTGTAAGGTAAGAAATATTGTTTTTGTTAATATTGAATTCAGTAATATTGTTTGTAAAAAAATTGTTGTTTATAATATCGATTGTTATATTAGTGTGATGTATTTTAGCAAGTATTATAAAAGTATGTGATTGAATTTTTGTTGTATAAGTATTGCTTTATTTATCTATGTATGATTTTTTTTTTACATGAATACAATTTTGGGTTTTAGTACCATAGCGGGTTTATAGGGGAATAGGGCGGGAAGTAATTAAATTGCAATAAATTGAATTTTTTTTTTTTCAAAACCATTTTTATTATGAGTTCAAGCAAGTTTCAGTACAGCCCTCCACAGTCAGGAGGAGACTGTCAACGACAGATATGAAAAGACACAGCATTGACACAGCATTGAACCCAGTGTTATAGAATGAGACAGCCCTAACTACCCCTGCCCACCCAACCCCAAGAACACCATCCAACCCCTCCCGCAGCTACCCACCCCTTATCCCACCCTAACCCAGTGCACGTGATCACAGTTCAGCAACATGAGATGGCATACAAAGGTGGTGCCGGCCAGCAGCCTAGGGTGCGGGATCCGCATCCAGTGGCAGTGCATCATCAACGTCCATGGGAGGGTCGAGGGTCAGGCCCCTGTAGTCCGCCCACCGTTTCCAAATTTTGTAATGTTTGCGGGGACACCCCCGGGCTTCGAAAACAGGCTGTTCCAGACCCATGAGGAAGTCCAGGCCCGCCTTCCAGGCACTGAGTGGGGGGGGGCGCTCGCTCTTCCAGGCCTGCGCCAGATCCCTCTTCGCCACCACAAGCCCCAGCAACAACAGATGGCGTTTGTAAATGTTGCCCCCAACGTTTTCTAGAACGTGAAGAAGGCCCAACCTAGGGGTACGAGGCAGGTCCCACCCCAACACCTCGGACAAGCAGTCCCAAACCCCCGCCCAGAATCGAGTCAGTCTCTCACAGGACCACACAGTATGAAAAAGGGTGCCCCTTTCGAAACCACATCTCAGGCACTCCGGAGTTGCTATAAGGCCCGCCCGCCATAGACGGTCTCTAGTGTAATAAGCTCGGTGGAGGTATTTGAACTGGATGAAGCGGAGGCGGATAGCTATAGCAGCACCACGGGGAGATTCAAGGGCCTCGCGCCAGTCGTCTTCATCCAGGGGACCAACATCATTCTCCCATGAGGCCTTCAATGTCGAGAGGGAAGGGGAGCAGTGTGTGACCAGAGAACGGTATATCTGAGAGACCTTCTTGTCACCCAGGTCTCCCATAAAAAGTTTTGCCTCGATGGGACTAAAGTCAGGGAGTTGCTCCAAGCCCACCAGGCTAGGAGTAAGAGAGTGGCGAAATTGGAGGTAACGGAAGAACTGGGACCTGGGCATGTTAAATTCAGAACTGAGGTCCTGAAAGGACTTAAGGGTAGTGCCAGAGAGGAGATGCCCGAGGGATGAGATCCCGATCGAGTCCCAGCCGTCGAACCCGGACAAAGACGCCAACGCCGGTAGCAGGCCATTACGCCACAACGGAGTCTCGGCCGTCAGCCTACCCCACCAACCCATACGGTGCAGGGCACGCCGCCAGACCGTGAAAACAACCTGGGTGACCCGGGGAAGCAGTCGTCTCCGCCTGGCCGAGTACAGCAAGGTGTGGAGGGAGGCGCCACCCATCAGAGAGTGCTCCAGGGCATAGGCCGGATCACTGCGGTCCTCATACCACCACTCGTTAAGCACAAGGAGATGGGAGGCCTGATAGTAGGACAAAATATCCGCGGTCGCCAAGCCGCCGCAGTATGTAGAGAGGAAGCATGTGCGTAGCGCTACCCTGGAGGCACCCCCAGCCCACAGAAACCGGCCCAGCACAGAGTCAACACTACGGAACCACTGCGGGTCAATCTTAAATGGATGATTCTGTAGTTGGTAGAGGAGACGGGGCAAGGCCACCATCTTAAAGATGGCCGACCGGCCGTAGATGTTAAGAGGCATACGCGTCCATGTCTTGACGTCCATCTGGACCCGATCCCATACTGGCTGGACGTTCCGGTCCCATGCTACTGTGGGCGAGGCAGAGAGGAAAACACCCAAGTACTTCACACCCTCCACAGCCACCTGAAGGGATGCAGCCCAAGGACAGTTCACCGCGTCACCCCCCAGCACCCATAGGGTCGACTTGCGCGGGTTAAGGAAGAGCCCCGACGCCCGACCAAACTCTTGCATCAGTTCCAGGACACGAGGGCCCGTACGCTGCAGGTCGGTCATGAAGAACAGCATGTCATCCGCATATAGAGCTATGCGGTCCGAATGATCCGCACCCCACACGAAGCCACGATAGAGCACATCATGGCGTACCCTGGCGGCCAACGGCTCCATGGCCAGCGCGAAGAGGTGGGGGAGAGTGGACACCCTTGACGCGTGCCCCTGGTCCCCGGGAACCGAGCTGAAGCCGCCCCCGAGATACGCACCGAGGCAGTGACCTCAGTATAAAGCAACCTGACATAGGAGATGAAGACCGGGCCGAGGTTCAGCAGCGGTAAAAGAGTAAAAAGAAAGGTCCAGCTGACCGAATCAAAGGCACTGTCGATATCGGCCAACAGTAGCGCCGCCTGATCCTCCGAAGATCCGATCGCTTCTATCGCAGCCTGAGCCCGCCGAATATTGTGCCTCGTTTCCCGGCGCGGCATAAAACCTGCCTGATCTGGGTGAACAAGGGCCGAAATGTGTGGAAGCAAGTGGTTCGCGAGCGCCTTGGCCAGGAGCTTGGCTTCGAAGTTAATGAGGGATATGGGGCGATAAGATTCATGGCGATCAGGGGGCCTACCCGGCTTCTGGAACACCACGATTTTGGCATTGCGCCAATCCGGTGGGAGGCGGCCATGTTCTCGCGCCTGCTCCAGGGCCCGCAAGTAATGCGGCCCGAGCTGCAGGTGGAATTTCTTATAGAATTCGCTGGGGAATCCGCTCGGCCCCGGCGCCTTGCCCACATTCAGTTGACCCAACGCGTCACCCAGCTCCTCAGCCGTCAGGGGAAGGTCCAGGGCATCGCGCACTTCATCGGACACAGCAGGTGGGGGAACTGACGCGAGATAATCCGCGATATCGGCAGGGGAGAGAGTCTCCCGGGAGGCATATTGACGCCCATAATAGTGCGCAAAGCTCGTTGTAAGAGTTGCCGGGTCCGTGATCGCCACTCCTGCATCATAAACAAGTCCCGGCAGTGTAAGAGGCTGCAAATTCTGTTGGCAAAGCCTATGGAGCATAGTGCAAGACTTGTCGTCCCACTGGTATACTCTGCTACGGGTGGCCAACCACGCCTGGCGAGCCTCGTCTAATAAGACCGAGGAGTAAGACTGCTGCGCCTGCAGGAGCAGCCGCAGCGCGACATCAGCAGCTGCCTCTCTGTGGCGAGCCTCAAGGTCCTCTACCTGCGCTGCAGCAGCAGCAATACTTTCTAGCCGAGTCCGGCGAGCAGATGCACACCAAGCAATATCTATTCCCCGCAGGGTGGGCTTCATGGCCTCCCAGACGGTCACCGCGTCCACCCCCCAGTAAGGTTGTCCTGCCAATAGTGGGCGATCGTGCCACGGAGATGCTGGGAGTAATCAGGGCGCTGCAGGTGCCACGTGGACATCCGCCATCTGAAAGGTTGGCGTGCTTTGCACAAATCAATTTGGACTGCCACAGGGGAATGATCATATAGCCCGCGAGGCCGGATCGCCGCCCCCCTCACCCTATCAAGGAAGGCCCTCGGTACAAACACACAATCCAGGCGCGAAAGGGAGCCATGGACAGCCGAAACATAGGTGTTCTCTCGCCGCTCCGCATGCAAGTGCCTCCACACATCCACCCATCCCAGACCATCAATCATAGCCCCCAACCGTGCAGGGGAGGACACAGGCGCCACCCCGGGCCTCCTCTGCTGGTCCAAAGCCACGTCCACTACATTGTTCCAGTCACCACCAATCACAGCCAAGGAGTGGGGGAGTTCAGTCCATAAGGCAAACAATCGTTCAGCTAAGGCCCATTGCAGGGGGGGGGCATACACACAGCCAAACACCACAGGCTCCGCACCAACCTTCCCTTGAACAAATACAAAACGTCCCTGGGGGTCGAGCCATTGAGTGTACGCCAGCCGTCTATGAATAAGAATGGCCACCCCCCTGGAGCCCCTAGTAAACCCGGCATGAAACACCTGATGAAAGCCAAAGCGCTGCAGACTCAGGGGCTTTGTACCTAGCATGTGCGTTTCTTGAAGAAGGAGCACATCCGCCAGGTCCCTCTTAGCCCAGCGAAGCACTGCCCCCCGTTTAATCTTGTCCAAGAGTCCCCGGACATTCCAGCTAAGAACATGCATGGAAGCGCCAGAAGACGCTAAGCGAGGGACATCAACCATTATCACAATGCACCCAACCCCACAATCCCCGGCTCCCGGCCCAGGCCCCAGACCCCACAGTTGCAAAATTCACGAAGCCCATGTGCACCCCATAAAACAGGACCCCAAAACCCACAACCCCCGAAAAACAGACCCCCCCCAACTAGCCACCCAACAGCCCAAGACCCCCCTCCCCCACCCCTATACCTCAAGAAACAATGAAGTATCTGTCGCGGCATACGGTACTTCAGGCCCAAAACATAGCGCCGAAAGTCAGACATGCCAAAGGATCCCAAACAGCCCCCCTACCACCAACCAAGTACACTCCCAAAACCACCCCCCAGACCCAACAGGAGGAGGCAGCCCTTAGAACATGCCCCAACCCCCCCCCCCCAGCATAAGTCACAATCAAAAGAGGTGCATGATAAAGAGCATCAGTTCACATGTATCCCAAATATAAGCCAAAGAGCCAGGTAATACTGCACCAAGTCATGTCTGTACCGCCGACTGGCAGGCGGTCACCGCAGCGGACGGCCACAGAAGAAAAGCAAGGATCAAAAAGTCGGTGAACAGTAGTCAGGGCCCCCTGCCAGAGTGATCCGTCTCCGGCTGTGTGTCCCCCAAGAGGGGGTCGCGGGACAAGGACCTCCGCCTCGAACGAGACTTGCGATGCCGCTTCCCATTGTTCGGTCGGTCGCTCCGTTCCTGAGAAGAACTGCGTGAGGAACCGGAGTGCAGCCCCGGCTGGACATGTGGTCGAAGCCTGACTGTCTCGTCAGTCCAGGCGAAGACGGCCTCCGGGGAATCGAAAAAGTGGGTCTTCGAGTTGAAGATCACGCGGAGGCGGGCCGGGTAGAGCAGCGAGTATTGGATCTTCAGGCCCCGTAGCTTGGCCTTGGCCGCCAGAAAGGAATGTCTCTGCTGCTGGACCAGCTTGGTATAGTCCGGGAAGATCATAATTTTACAGTTATCAAACAGCAGGGTGTCTTTGAGCCGGGCCTCCCGGAGGATGACGTCCCTATCATGGTAGTTGAGGATCCGAGCAATGATCGGGCGAGGCCGCTCCCCAGCCGGCGGCTTTTGTGTCAAGGCGCGGTGGGCGCGCTCCACCACGAAGCAGCGTGACAGGGCGTCCGGGGGTAGCCAGCTCTCCAGCCATCGGAATAGGAAAATATCCATAGGCCCCTTCTCGCAGTCCTCCGGAAAGCCGACAAAACGCAGGTTGTTCCGCCGTGCCCGTCCTTCAGCATCCTCCACACGGAGCGCCAGGCCCCGCTGCGTCTGCTCCAGGTCGGCGACTCTCTTTTTCAGGGCGCCGACGTCGCCCTCCACCGTCGTGACCCTGGTTTCCGCCTCTGTGATGCGAGCGACCGCGTTGCGAAGGTCCTGGCGCAGCAGCATCACATCGGCGCCCACCGCGCCAATCTTCGCATCCAGCATATCACGAGATTGTGTGATGGCCGTCAGCAGCGCTGCATTGTCCGGGCCAGCAGTTTAACCCCCTCCGGCTGCCCCGGCACCACCCCCGGGGCCGGTGAACTTGTCGATGGGCCCCGTCGTGGAGGTAGTATGGCCACCCCTGCCTCTTGTCATGGCTGCCGCCGAGGTAGTCCGGTGATACGCACCCGCTACGGGATCACCCCGTGCGAATGGTCAGCGAGCCGAGTCCGGGGCGTCCACAGCACACCAATCCCTCGGGACCAGCTCGCCCCCAGCCCGTCAGGACACAGGCCAGAACCACGGGAAAGGCACTCCACCAGGGCGCGGGTATCACCAGACAGGGGTCCAGGGCGGAACCGCCGGATTGGCGCCTCCAGTCCGTCCGCCTCAGTCAGCACAGCAGACCCCTCGAGTCCGTTGGGGTAGTCCGACCAGGATGAACGTCGGGTCCGCACAGCCGATTCGTCGGGACACCACTCCGCAGGATGCGGCCAACGGACCCTCCGTCCCACAGCTCCAGTGACTCCGCTCCAGCCTTGCGGGCCAAGACATACGGCGTCCGGCCGGCGTCCAGGGTTATCCGGCGGGCGGGACAAAAATCGAGGTCCCGGCTCACCACGCGGCAAGTAGGCCCAGCAGGCACGGTCTCCAACGCCCGCATCGGCGGAAGTCCGAAGCTCCAACAGCCACGCCACCGTGTTCTGCAGGACTCCAGCAAACTCCTGCACCAGTAGAGACGAGGGAAGAGGGTTTAGGGCAAGGATAAATTAGCGGATGAGGATCGGGCTGGCAGGAGCTCTACAGAGCCGCGTCCGCCATCTTCGCCCTCGAGGCCACGCCCCCCAATAAATTGAATTTTAATTTTATTTGAAATAAATTTTGCGTTTTAGCTCCGTAGCGGGTTGTGGTATTATAGGGGAATAGGGTGACAAGTCATTTAATTATATTGAGGTAATTAATAATTGTTATTTATTAGTATTGATAAATATTTATTTAATTAATTACTTATTAATTGGTTATTAATATTTACTAATTAATTATTTGATGATTATATTAATTGTGTTATATTTTTGGGAGTGGGTTGTGAGATTATAGATGAATTGGGTGGGAAGTAATTTGATTTTAATACGTAATTAAGAATTGTTATTTATAAATATTGGTTTATTAATTCATTATTAATTGTTTATTAATTATTATAAATTAATTAATTGATAATTATGTTAATTGTGTTATGTCTTTTGGGGGTGGATTGTGGGTTTATAGGGGAATAGGTTGGGAATTATTTTGTTATAATTAATGAATTTATATGTTTTATTAATCAATATATATGTATTTAATATTTTATCATCTTATTTGTGGTAAATAATTTATCATTAAGTAAATATTAATTGGTTATTACTTTTTAATAATTTATTGTGAATTGTGTTAAATGTGTCTTTTTTTAGCAGCAGTTGTGGGTTGGTGGGGAGAAGGGTGGGAAGTAATTTCCTTTTAATAATGTTTTAAATATTTTTTTATAAAATGTGTATTTAATATTATTTCATAGTGTTAATTGTGTGAATTTATTTATTAATAATTGTTTATAAATTGCTTATTAATTTTTATCAATTTAGTAATTAATGGTTAATTGATGATGGTACGGCATGGGGGGTGTCATTTATAGGGGAACATGTTGTATGGTAAATAATGTTTACTTAATAGTTTGTTAATTATTGCTGTGAGTGGGAATCGTGAATTATTCTCCTCTGCTATCCAACACTTTTCCTACTGTTGCATAGGGGTGGGCGTAAATCTCTGTTCCGCCCACGGAATGTGCTGAATTTTGCCTGTTCTGCAAAGTAGGCGGAACAGGCAAATCTCCGCACACTCGCGGAGGAGCGGATTTGGCCTCCCACCTGCTTCCCTCACACACTATTAAAACGTTAAAAAAAATCTATTTAAAAGACCCAGAAAACTCCTTACCTTATCGGTTGCACCCCAGGGCTGCCCTCTTACGCTATCGTGACTTGTTCATGAAAACTGCACATGCGCAGGTGCACTCGCATGCGCATTTCTCGCATTTCCCGCAACACCCACTACGCCCAGCCTTACTGTTGCACTTATTGGAGTGGGAATAGTAAATGATTCCCATCTGCTATCCAACACTTTCACTACTGTTGCACTTGCTGGAGTGAAAATAGTCAATTTTACCCCTCCGCTATCCAACACTTTCCCTACTGTTGCAATTGCTGGAGTGGGAAAAGTAAATTATTCCCTTCCGCTATACAACCCTTTCCCTACTGTTGCACTTGCTGGAGTGGTAATAGTAATTTTTACCCCTCCGCTATCCAAAACTTTCCCTACTGTTGCACTCCCTGGAGTTGGAATAGCAAATTATTCCCCTCCACTATCCAACACTTTCCCTACTGTTACACTTGCTAGAGTGAGAATGGTAAATTATTCCCCTCCACTATCCAGCACTTTCCCTACTGTTACACTTGCTGGAGTAGGAATAGTAATTTTTACCCCTCTGCTATCAAACTCTTTCCCTACTGTTGCACTCTCTGGAAATGGGAATAGTACTTTTTACCCCTATGCTATCTCTACTGTTGCACTCACTGGAATGGGAATAGTAATTTTTACCCCTCTGCTATCCAACACTTTCCCTACTGTTGCACTCCCTGGAGTTGGAATAGTGAATTATTCTCCTCCGCTATCCAACACTTTCTCTACTGTTGTACTCCCTGGAGTTGTAATAGTAAATTATTCCCCTCCGCTATCTAACACTATCCCTACTGGTGCACTCACTGGAGTGGGAATAGTAATTATTATCCCTCAACTATTCAACACTTTCCATAATGTTGCACTTTCCGGAGTGGGAATAGTAATTTTTACCCCTACGCTATTCAACATTTTCTCTACTGTTGCGCTCACTGGAGTGGGAACCGTAATTTTTACCCCTTCACTATCCAACACTTTACCTACTGTTGCACTCTCTGGAGTGGGAATAGTAATTTTTACCCCTCCGCTATCCAAGCCTTTCCCTACTGTTGCACTCCCTGGAGTTGCAATAGTAAATTATTCCCCTCCGCTATCCAACACTTTCCCTACTGTTACACTTGCTGGAGTGAGAATGGTAAATTTTTCCCCTCCGCTATCCAGCCCTTTCCCGACTGTTACACTTGCTGGAGTGGGAATAGTAATTTTTACCCCTCTGCTATCCAACTCTTTCCCTACTGTTGCACTCTCTGGAATGGGAATAGTACTTTTTACCCCTATGCTAGCCAACACTTTCTCTACTCTACTGTTGCACTCACTGGAATGGGAATAGTAATTGTTACCCCTCTGCTATCCAACATTTTCCTTACTGTTGTACTCCCTGGAGTTGTAATAGTAAATTATTCCCCTCCGCTATCTAACACTATCCCTACTGGTGCACTCACTGGAGTGGGAATAGTAATTATTATCCCTCAACTATTCAACACTTTCCATAATGTTGCACTTTCCGGAGTGGGAATAGTAATTTTTACCCCTACGCTATTCAACACTTTCTCTACTGTTGCGCTCACTGGAGTGGGAACCGTAATTTTTACCCCTTCACTATCCAACACTTTACCTACTGTTGCACTCTCTGGAGTGGGAATAGTAATTTTTACCCCTCCGCTATCCAAGCCTTTCCCTACTGTTGCACTCCCTGGAGTTGCAATAGTAAATTATTCCCCTCCGCTATCCAACACTTTCCCTACTGTTACACTTGCTGGAGTGAGAATGGTAAATTTTTCCCCTCCGCTATCCAGCCCTTTCCCGACTGTTACACTTGCTGGAGTGGGAATAGTAATTTTTACCCCTCTGCTATCCAACTCTTTCCCTACTGTTGCACTCTCTGGAATGGGAATAGTACTTTTTACCCCTATGCTAGCCAACACTTTCTCTACTCTACTGTTGCACTCACTGGAATGGGAATAGTAATTGTTACCCCTCTGCTATCCAACACTTTCCCTACTGTTGCACTCCCTGGAGTTGGAATAGTGATTTATTCTCCTCCGCTATCCAACACTTTCCCTACTGTTGTACTCCCTGGAGTTGGAATAGTAAATTATTCCCCTCCGCTATCTAACACTATCCCTACTGTTGCACTCTCTGGAGTGGGAATAGTAATTTTTGCCTCTCTGCTATTCAACACTTTCCCTACTGTTGCACTCTCTGGAGTGGGAATAGTAATTTTTACCCCTACGCTATTCAACACTTTCCCTACTGTTGCACTCACTGGAGTGGGAACAGTAATTTTTACCACTTCACTATCCAACACTTTACCTACTGTTGCACTCTCTGGAGTGGGAATAGTAATCTTATCCCCTCCACTATCCAACATTTTTCTTGACTGTTTCTATTAAAGTAGTGCAAACTCTATTTTAAAAAGAATAACATTATTTTAATTTATTATATATATATATAATGTTAATGTTAGCAGTGTATGTGTATATATATGTATATTTATTTTTTTATATTTTTCTAACAATTTATAATTTATTAAAATAATTTTTATAAATATAATTAAGTGTATGTAAATATTATATTTTATATATATGTATGTTTAATTTATTTTGATATTATGGGGTAGATTCCGATTCGGGAAAGAAAACCGTCCAACGATTCGTATTCGTAGCAGTTTCCGTACGAATCGTACGAATCCGTCCGAATCGCGTAGTACCATCCGCTGCCCAAAAATACGTCCGAATGTTTGCGAACCGTAAAAAAACAAGCGAAAATCCGTATGATACGGACTCGGAAAGTGAACCGTACGATTCGTAAACATGCCGTACGACCTGACAAGTAGGTTCCAGCCCGGGGACCGAGAAAGCGATTCGTACGGGAAAACGTTGTCGTGTACGAACAGCGATTTGTACGGAAAACATCGCGTATGAGCGAGCAGCACAATCAAATACGACACGAACCCCCTGAACGAAGCGAACGCGAACCCCGTAAAAACGTCGCGTATGAGCGAGCCAAACAAACAAATCCAAAACGAACCCCTTTAACGAAGCGCACGCAAACCCAATAAAAATGTCGCGCATGAGCGAGCCACACAAACAAATATGAAAACGAACCCCCCCTTAACGAAGCGCACGCGAACCCCGTAAAAATGTTCCGTATGAGCGAGCCACACAACCAAATATAAAACGAACCCCCCTTAACGAAGCGCTAAGCATGGGCTGAAAATTCATTCCGCTCGTGGAATTTGCGGATTTTCCGCGATTTCGCGATCCGCGAATCTCGCGAAATTGCGGTAAAATATGTGAATCCGCGAGCGGGACGAATTTTCGGCCAAGCACTTACAGGATTACAGCAGTAGGTGCAAAAGTTGAAGCTAATTTTTTGTAACCTTTTACAAAAGGGTTAAAAAGAAAATAACTTCAATTTGGGCACCTGCTGCTGTAAGCCTGTAAGTGCTTCCTGGCGCCTTGTTGCCTACTTGCAACTATTCTCTGACCCTGCTCTGACCCTTGAAGCAGGGTCAGAGAATAGTTACAAGTAGGCAATGAGGCGCCTGTCACGAAAATCAAACCTCAACAGGAAGCACTGACAGATATAAAAACAAGCATTTGCAATGTAATTGGTCTCGCATTAGGAAAGTTTGAGCTATTGGTCTTGTAAATGACAATTTTTTTTATTTATGTGTTGGTTTTGAAAATAGCTAAATTAATAGCTTAGTCATTTACAATGCCAATAGTTATAACTTTCGCAAATGTGACACCTATAGCATTTGTAATGCAACATGTTTTGTATTTACGTGACTTAGATGTATTGATATTACAAATGACAATGGAATTTAATTTATTTAAATAATTAATACTTAAATAAAATTGATTTTAATTTATAATGGCAATAGCTTAAACTTTTGTAAATAACTTTTTTGAAGATTATGTTCAGTGTATTTTATTGTGACGAAAATCCAAGAACAGAAGAGAAATATTAACATCTTTTTCTGACATTTATAATAAAGCTTGAAACATTGAGAGAACATATTTGAACCAGTTGTTTTTGAATTGTTGCGCAGATTGATGCTGGGGTGGTGCTGAATGGTGCTGTGGTGGTGCTGTGGTAATGCTGAGTGGTGCTGTGGTGGTGCTGAGTGATACTGGGATGGTGCTGAGTGATGCTGGGGTAGTGCTGAGTGGTGCTGTGGTGGTGCTGTGGTAATGCTGAGTGGTGCTGTGGTGGTGCTGAGTGATACTGGGATGGTGCTGAGTGATGCTGGGGTAGTGCTGAGTGGTGCTGTGGTGGTGCTGAGTGATAATGTGGTGGCGCTGAGTGATGCTATGGTGGCGCTGAGTGGTGCTGTGGTGGTGCTGAGTGGTGCTGTGGTGGTGCTGAGTGGTGCTGTGGTGATGCTGAGTGATGCTGTGGTAGAGCTGAGCGATGCTGTGATGGTGCTGAGTGGTGCTGTGGTGGTGCTGAGTGATAATGTGGTGGTGATGAGTGATAATGTGGTGGTGCTGAGTGGTGCTGTGGTGGTGCTGAGTGATAATGTGGTGGCGCTGAGTGATGCTGTGGTGGTGCTGAGTGATGCTGTGATGGCACTGAGTGGTGCTGTGGTGGTGCTGAGTGGTGCTGTGGTGGTGCTGTGGTGGTGCTGAGTGGTGCTGTGGTGGTGCTGAGTGATGCTGTGGTGGTGCTGAGTGGTGCTGTGGTGGTGCTGAGTGATAATGTGGTGGTGCTGAGTGATAATGTGGTGGTGCTGAGTGGTGCTGTGGTGGTGCTGAGTGATAATGTGGTGGCGCTGAGTGATGCTGTGGTGGTGCTGAGTGATGCTGTGATGGCACTGAGTGGTGCTGTGGTGGTGCTGAGTGGTGCTGTGGTGGTGCTGTGGTGGTGCTGAGTGATGCTGTGGTGACACTGAGTGGTGCTGTGGTGGTGCTGAGTGGTGCTGTGGTGGTGCTGAGTGGTGCTGTGGTGGTGCTGAGTTATAATGTGGTGGTGCTGAGTGATAATGTGGTGGTGCTGAGTGATGCTGGGATAGCGCTGAGTGATGATATGGTGATGCAGAGGGCAGAAAGGCACATAAAGCAGTCTAACAAAGGGCAGAAGGGTAGAAAAACAAGGGAAAAACAAGTCTAACAGAGGGCAGAAGGGCACAAAAAACGAGTCTAACAGAGGGCAGAAGGGCAGAAAAACAAGGGAAAAACGAGTATAACAGAGGGCAGAAGGGCACAAAAAACGAGTCTAACAGAGGGCAGAAGGGCAGAAAAACAAGGGAATAACAGAGGACAGAAGGGCACAAAAAACGAGTCTAACAAAGGGCAGAAGGGTAGAAAAACAAGGGAAAAACAAGTCTAACAGAGGGCAGAAGGGCACAAAAAACGAGTCTAACAGAGGGCAGAAGGGCAGAAAAACAAGGGAAAAACGAGTCTATCAGAGGGCAGAAGGGCACAAAAAACAAGTCTAACAGGGGGCAGAAGGGCAGAAAAACAAGGGAAAAACAAGTCTAACAGAGGGCAGAAGGGCAGAAAAACAAGGGAAAAACAAGTCTAACAGAGGGCAGAAGGGCACAAAAAAGAGTCTAACAGGGGGCAGAATAAATCCCATCCTGCGTGTTTGTCCACGAAGATGCCACTGTTTTGTGCAATACCTCTACTCAACTGGATTACTTTCTACTGTCTAATCAGTAAGTGCTCCCTTGTTGGCTAAATGTATTGGGGCAGATTTACAATAACTGGCGCATCCCCAGGGATGCGCCAGTTATTGTGCGCCGCAGCTCCGCCACCCATGGTGCGCCGCATTTACAATGTGGCGCACCATGTGGCAAAAACAGCACAGGTGCGTCACGCATCAGTCCCATAAAAGCAGCGCATTGCTGGAGCTGCATTGCAAGCGTGACGCAGCTCCAGCAATGCTCTGGGGGGCCCTATCTCCCCAATGCTGCATCAAGCCTTGCGCCTGCTTCAAGCAGGCGCAGGGTTTTGACGCAGCATAGGCCTAAAGGTGACTGAGTGAAATCTTGTAGATTTCACTCAGCCACTTTTAGGAGGCGTTCCTGCGGAGGAACGCCCTCCCCTGTGCCGGAACGCCTCCTGATGGTGCAGGGCTTTACAACGTGACACATCTCTCAGATGCGTCACGTTGATAATACCCAGCACCATGGCGCATCTTTTGTGCTGCCGCTGCATCACAAAAGTGACGCCACTGCGTCGCAAAAGAGGCGCAAGCGGCTTGTAAATCTGCCCCATAGTGCTTTTACTACACTGCAGCTGCGTAAAGGGCCAGAAGATGTGTCTCCAGTGACCATGTGTGCCTGTGCCTATGTTACAGGCACACATGATCACTGGAGACACATCTTCTGGCCCTTTACGCAGCTGCAGTGTAGTAAAAGCACTATACATTTACCCAATGAGAGAGCACTTACTGAATCAGCCAGTAGAAAGTACTCCAGGTCAAATCGCAAAAAAATCTGCGATTTTGCGGGAAAATTTGCGAATTCACAGATTTTTTTTGCGATTTTGCGGGGAAATCCACGAATTCGCGGAACGCGAATTTGCAAATTTCGCCAATGCTTACGAAGCGCTTGTGAACCCCTTAAAACGTCGCATATGAGCGAGCCACACAACCAAATACAAAACAAACCCCCTTAACGAAGCGCACGCGAACCCCGTAAAAACGTTGTGTATGAGCGAGCCACACAAACAAATACGAAACAAACCAGCCCTTAATGAAGCGCACACAAACCCCTAAAAACAGCCCAAGGAGGGTGCAAACGACTCGCACAACACCCCAAAAAATGTCTCCTGTGTACAAACCATTGGAAATGAATGTCCTGGCCAGATCCAAACAGGCAAACAGAGGTCCCAACTCAGACCCACCCCTTATAACACACCCACCAAAATGTTCAAACTAAGCCCAACCTACAAATGTACCAATAGAAATGGCCCACACACACACACCATCATCCTTTGCAACATAGCCATTTAGCTACAGACACAGAGACAACACACCAACAACTGCACACATCCACCTTCACACATACCCACCCTATCACATTTAGACCCATACACGCCATTCACATTCAGACCCACACACCCACATCCATACACACCGTCACCCCCAATCACATTCACCCCACATCATGTCCGCACAAAAGAATCCAAAGTTCACAAAGGAGGAGATGGAGATCCTTGTAGATGAAGTCATCAGAGTCGAGCCACGGCTGTTTGGCGCATTGGTCAGACAGACCAGCATAGCTGACAAAACACGCCTGTGGGTGAGGATCGTCAATAGGGTCAATGCTGTTGCACTCATCAGGCACACCAGGAAGGATTGCCAGGCCAGGTGATACGATCGGCGGAGGATGGTGAAGCTGAAGATGGACAAGGACTATGCCAATAGCCAGTACACTGTAGGTGGTGGTCCCCGCAGACCAGTACAGTACCAGCCCTGGGAGGAGAAGGTCATGGCCCTGCTACCACCGGTGGGAGTACATGGCATTGAAGGAGTCGTGGAGCCTGGTGAGTATACAAACAACTCAAGTAACATGGGGGTAATGGCATCCACACTCCAAGTACAAAAAATGCCTGCAACAAGTGGCAAGCACCCGCCGCACATAACTACAGGCCAAAATTACGCTAATACCACTAACATGTGTATGCCCCATTGACAAACCAAGGCCATGCTATGTTCCATGCTACAGGAAGCACAAACCCAAGAATGGACGTCCGGTATCCTGGGAGGGTGGCTGTCTCAAAATGCATTGTGGCACTCCAAATAAGACCCAATTGCATGGGCGTCCACAGGGGGGCAAGGCTGGCTCTTGGCCACCCTGGATCACCAGTGTGTCTGGTGTGGGCCAAGTCAGGGCCGGCCCTAGCCCATTATGCTTCTGAAATGGTGCCATTGTCCCAGGTGGCAGCACCCTCCATTGCGTGGGAAGTGTGCAAGGGGGTTGCCGAGAATTGTGCAAGGCAGAGGGGAGGAGGGTGCAAGGCGGAGGGCGAGAAGGGTGCAAGGCAGAGGTGAGGAGGATGCATGGCAGAGGGCCCGAGGGTGCAAGGGGGAGGGCAGGAAGAGTGCAAGGCAGAGGGCGAGCAGGGTAGCGGTCCCACCCCTCCTTCGGACCCATCCACACGCCCCTCTCCCATACCTGTCCAAAGCACACGCAGGAAGGCACTATCATGCACACCTACGGACACATGCAGCACACCCCAACAAAAGTCAAAGCGCACACCTCCTGGCAAGCAATCTCAGAGGGTGGCAGGCACACCCACAGGGACTGGGGTCAGACCACACACATGCAGCCAAACTCACAGTCCACAACCCGCACAGCCCTCAACCTCCACTCCCATTGTATCCCCGGGTGCAGGGGGTGGTCTTGACGAACTGGCAGCAGTGTGCAGCGCAAAGTACATTTCCACCTTTGGCGCTGCACAAGACAATAAGGACGATACGTCCCACCCTGCTTTCCCACTACTGTCCCTTTGGTGCCTGGTCCTGAACTCAATGATGCCCCCCAAAGGTCAACAGACCATTAATGCATTCCTGTGTAGGCAAGTTTGGGGTAGACGACTTCCCCTAAATTCCCCAAAGGACTTTGTTATGGACTGACAATTGGACTCCTTAGAGCTTGGACTCATTTTTCTTATTATTTGATTTTGAAGCTGAATAAAGCCTTTTATTTTGCATTCTACACTATTGCATTTCAGGTACTTGATGTTGTTGATGAGGGTCCTGGAGTTGGTGTCATACTAATGTTTTGGGGTTGTGAACTATATTTTTTGATGATGGTCATGAGGTCGACCTTGGGATCTGTGTGTCTTCACAATGTCTCTGCAATTAATCATTGTTTGTGTATGTTCAGTTTGGTTACAGACATTGTCCCAAAAAGTGTTCCTTCCCCTGTGACAGCTGAGATCTTCACTGCAGACAGTTGCACAATTGTTGTGCTGACATGTGTGCACATTTCCTGTTTTGGTGACGGTTCCCTTCAGCAAGGGCCATGCCTGCTCACAGATGTGTACTGCTCATTTGTCTGTGCCATCCATGCTACTCACTGTACTTGTGTTTTGAGTATGTACAAATGCCTTCATGGACACATTCACCCTTTTTGGCACTATGCATGTGTGTTATCACAGCCTACCCCTATGTTGGCAATTGTTCTGCATGGTATTTGGGCACATGACTCACAATTTTGAGCATTGTACCTAAGGGTTTTGAACCCTATTCCTTCCATGCTAGACGAAATCTTGGTGGCCTGCCCACCACCTGGACATTCATATCAGCCTAGGGATGTACGTGACAGTGTGTGTTCCATTTTGCTCTCTTTGTTTGGTGGGCTATTACACCACTAGACACTATAGTGTCATGATGGTCGGGTGTGTATTTAGCCAGCAAACTCCATGGGTGTGTATGCTTGTTGAATTTGACATCACATCCACATGTGGTGTGTCACGCAGTGTGTGACAGTAATCCATCCTCCACGGAGAGGGACACTGCTGTAAGTGATGTGTTGCTATGGCACTGTCATGAAAGTCACAAGTTAGGGATGTGCACATACCCCCATGTAGTTGTGGTATGCTGATGATGATTGACACACCCTATATCTGAGCAGTGCTGGGAGTCCTCTGCACCCACCCCTCATCTGTCTGGACCCTGCTGGGAGTCATATCCACCCACCCTTCATCTGTCTGGACACTGCTGGGAGTTATATCCACCCAAACTTCATCTGTCTGGACACTGCTGGGAGTCCTCTGCACCCATCCCTCATCTGTGTGGACACTGCTGGGAGTCCTCTGCACCCACCCCTCATCTGTGTGGACACTGCTGGGAGTCATATCCACCCACCCCCATACTGTTGGCCTATGCTGGAAGTCCTCTGCACCCACCCCTCATCTGTCTGGACACTGCTGAGAGTCATATCCACCCACCCCTCATCTGTCTGGACACTGCTGGGAGTCATACCCACCTGCTCCCATACGGTTGGCCTATGCTGGGAGTCCTCTGCATCCACCCCTCATCTGTGTGGACACTGCCGGGAGTCATATCCACCCACCCCTCATCTGTGTGGACACTGATGGGAGTCATATCCACCCACCCCCACACTGTTGGCCTATGCTGGGAGTCCTCTGCACCCACCCCTCAGCTGTGTGGACACTGCTGGGAGTCATATCCACCCACACTTCATCTGTCTGGACACAGCTGGGAGTCATATCCACCCACCCCTCATCTGTGTGGACACTGCTGGGAGTCATATCCATCCACCCCTCATCTGTGTGGACACTGCTGGGAGTCATATCCACCCACCCCCCTGCACAAGACAATAAGGACGATACGTCCCACCCTGCTTTCCCACTACTGTCCCTTTGGTGCCTGGTCCTGAACTCAATGATGCCCCCCAAAGGTCAACAGACCATTAATGCATTCCTGTGTAGGCAAGTTTGGGGTAGACGACTTCCCCTAAATTCCCCAAAGGACTTTGTTATGGACTGACAATTGGACTCCTTAGAGCTTGGGCTCATTTTTCTTATTATTTGATTTTGAAGCTGAATAAAGCCTTTTATTTTGCATTCTACACTATTGCATTTCAGGTACTTGATGTTGTTGATGAGGGTCCTGGAGTTGGTGTCATACTAATGTTTTGGGGTTGTGAACTATATTTTTTGATGATGGTCATGAGGTCGACCTTGGGATCTGTGTGTCTTCACAATGTCTCTGCAATTAATCATTGTTTGTGTATGTTCAGTTTGGTTACAGACATTGTCCCAAAAAGTGTTCCTTCCTCTGTGACAGCTGAGATCTTCACTGCAGACAGTTGCACAATTGTTGTGCTGACATGTGTGCACATTTCCTGTTTTGGTGACGGTTCCCTTCAGCAAGGGCCATGCCTGCTCACAGATGTGTACTGCTCATTTGTCTGTGCCATCCATGCTACTCACTGTACTTGTGTTTTGAGTATGTACAAATGCCTTCATGGACACATTCACCCTTTTTGGCACTATGCATGTGTGTTATCACAGCCTACCCCTATGTTGGCAATTGTTCTGCATGGTATTTGGGCACATGACTCACAATTTTGAGCATTGTACCTAAGGGTTTTGAACCCTATTCCTTCCATGCTAGACGAAATCTTGGTGGCCTGCCCACCACCTGGACATTCATATCAGCCTAGGGATGTACGTGACAGTGTGTGTTCCATTTTGCTCTCTTTGTTTGGTGGGCTATTACACCACTAGACACTATAGTGTCATGATGGTCGGGTGTGTATTTAGCCAGCAAACTCCATGGGTGTGTATGCTTGTTGAATTTGACATCACATCCACATGTGGTGTGTCACGCAGTGTGTGACAGTAATCCATCCTCCACGGAGAGGGACACTGCTGTAAGTGATGTGTTGCTATGGCACTGTCATGAAAGTCACAAGTTAGGGATGTGCACATACCCCCATGTAGTTGTGGTATGCTGATGATGATTGACACACCCTATATCTGAGCAGTGCTGGGAGTCCTCTGCACCCACCCCTCATCTGTCGGGACCCTGCTGGGAGTCATATCCACCCACCCTTCATCTGTCTGGACCCTCCTGGGAGTTATATCCACCCAAACTTCATCTGTCTGGACACTGCTGGGAGTCCTCTGCACCCATCCCTCATCTGTGTGGACACTGCTGGGAGTCCTCTGCACCCACCCCTCATCTGTATGGACACTGCTGGGAGTCATATCCACCCACCCCCATACTGTTGGCCTATGCTGGAAGTCCTCTGCACCCACCCCTCATCTGTCTGGACACTGCTGAGAGTCATATCCACCCACCCCTCATCTGTCTGGACACTGCTGGGAGTCATACCCACCTGCTCCCATACTGTTGGCCTATGCTGGGAGTCCTCTGCATCCACCCCTCATCTGTGTGGACACTGCCGGGAGTCATATCCACCCACCCCTCATCTGTGTGGACACTGATGGGAGTCATATCCACCCACCCCCACACTGTTGGCCTATGCTGGGAGTCCTCTGCACCCACCCCTCAGCTGTGTGGACACTGCTGGGAGTCATATCCACCCACACTTCATCTGTCTGGACACAGCTGGGAGTCATATCCACCCACCCCTCCTCTGTGTGGACACTGCTGGGAGTCATATCCATCCACCCCTCATCTGTGTGGACACTGCTGGGAGTCATATCCACCCACCCCCCTGCACAAGACAATAAGGACGATATGTCCCACCCTGCTTTCCCACTACTGTCCCTTTGGTGCCTGGTCCTGAACTCGATGATGCCCCCCAAAGGTCAACAGACCATTAATGCATTCCTGTGTAGGCAAGTTTGGGGTAGACGACTTCCCCTAAATTCCCCAAAGGACTTTGTTATGGACTGACAATTGGACTCCTTAGAGCTTGGGCTCATTTTTCTTATTATTTGATTTTGAAGCTGAATAATGCCTTTTATTTTGCATTCTACACTATTGCATTTCAGGTACTTGATGTTGTTGATGAGGGTCCTGGAGTTGGTGTCATACTAATGTTTTGGGGTTGTGAACTATATTTTTTGATGATGGTCATGAGGTCGACCTTGGGATCTGTGTGTCTTCACAATGTCTCTGCAATTAATCATTGTTTGTGTATGTTCAGTTTGGTTACAGACATTGTCCCAAAAAGTGTTTCTTCCTCTGTGACAGCTGAGATCTTCACTGCAGACAGTTGCACAATTGTTGTGCTGACATGTGTGCACATTTCCTGTTTTGGTGACGGTTCCCTTCAGCAAGGGCCATGCCTGCTCACAGATGTGTACTGCTCATTTGTCTGTGCCATCCATGCTACTCACTGTACTTGTGTTTTGAGTATGTACAAATGCCTTCATGGACACATTCACCCTTTTTGGCACTATGCATGTGTGTTATCACAGCCTACCCCTATGTTGGCAATTGTTCTGCATGCTATTTGGGCACATGACTCACAATTTTGAGCATTGTACCTAAGGGTTTTGAACCCTATTCCTTCCATGCTAGACAAAATCTTGGTGGCCTGCCCACCACCTGGACATTCATATCAGCCTAGGGATGTACGTGACAGTGTGTGTTCCATTTTGCTCTCTTTGTTTGGTGGGCTATTACACCACTAGACACTATAGTGTCATGATGGTCGGGTGTGTATTTAGCCAGCAAACTCCATGGGTGTGTATGCTTGTTGAATTTGACATCACATCCACATGTGGTGTGTCACGCAGTGTGTGACAGTAATCCATCCTCCACGGAGAGGGACACTGCTCTAAGTGATGTGTTGCTATGGCACTGTCATGAAAGTCACAAGTTAGGGATGTGCACATACCCCCATGTAGTTGTGGTATGCTGATGATGATTGACACACCCTATATCTGAGCAGTGCTGGGAGTCCTCTGCACCCACCCCTCATCTGTCTGGACCCTGCTGGGAGTCATATCCACCCACCCTTCATCTGTCTGGACACTGCTTGGAGTTATATCCACCCAAACTTCATCTGTCTGGACACTGCTGGGAGTCCTCTGCACCCATCCCTCATCTATGTGGACACTGCTGGGAGTCCTCTGCACCCACCCCTCATCTGTGTGGACACTGCTGGGAGTCATATCCACCCACCCCCATACTGTTGGCCTATGCTGGAAGTCCTCTGCACCCACCCCTCATCTGTCTGGACACTGCTGAGAGTCATATCCACCCACCCCTCATCTGTCTGGACACTGCTGGGAGTCATATCCACCTGCTCCCCTACTGTTGGCCCATGCTGGGAGTCCTCTGCATCCACCCCTCATCTGTGTGGACACTGCTGGGAGTCATATCCACCCACCCCTCATCTGTGTGGACACTGATGGGAGTCATATCCACCCACCCCCACACTGTTGGCCTATGCTGGGAGTCCTCTGCACCCACCCCTCAGCTGTGTGGACACTGCTGGGAGTCATATCCACCCACACTTCATCTGTCTGGACACAGCTGGGAGTCATATCCACCCACCCCTCATCTGTGTGGACACTGCTGGGAGTCATATCCATCCACCCCTCATCTGTGTGGACACTGCTGGGAGTCATATCCACCCACCCCCCTGCACAAGACAATAAGGACGATACGTCCCACCCTGCTTTCCCACTACTGTCCCTTTGGTGCCTGGTCCTGAACTCAATGATGCCCCCCAAAGGTCAACAGACCATTAATGCATTCCTGTGTAGACAAGTTTGGGGTAGACGACTTCCCCTAAATTCCCCAAAGGACTTTGTTATGGACTGACAATTGGACTCCTTAGAGCTTGGACTCATTTTTCTTATTATTTGATTTTGAAGCTGAATAAAGCCTTTTATTTTGCATTCTACACTATTGCATTTCAGGTACTGGATGTTGTTGATGAGGGTCCTGGAGTTGGTGTCATACTAATGTTTTGGGGTTGTGAACTATATTTTTTGATGGTGGTCATGAGGTCGACCTTGGGATCTGTGTGTCTTCACAATGTCTCTGCAATTAATCATTGTTTGTGTATGTTCAGTTTGGTTACAGACATTGTCCCAAAAAGTGTTCCTTCCTCTGTGACAGCTGAGATCTTCACTGCAGACAGTTGCACAATTGTTGTGCTGACATGTGTGCACATTTCCTGTTTTGGTGACGGTTCCCTTCAGCAAGGGCCATGCCTGCTCACAGATGTGTACTGCTCATTTGTCTGTGCCATCCATGCTACTCACTGTACTTGTGTTTTGAGTATGTACAAATGCCTTCATGGACACATTCACCCTTTTTGGCACTATGCATGTGTGTTATCACAGCCTACCCCTATGTTGGCAATTGTTCTGCATGGTATTTGGGCACATGACTCACAATTTTGAGCATTGTACCTAAGGGTTTTGAACCCTATTCCTTCCATGCTAGACGAAATCTTGGTGGCCTGCCCACCACCTGGACATTCATATCAGCCTAGGGATGTACGTGACAGTGTGTGTTCCATTTTGCTCTCTTTGTTTGGTGGGCTATTACACCACTAGACACTATAGTGTCATGATGGTCGGGTGTGTATTTAGCCAGCAAACTCCATGGGTGTGTATGCTTGTTGAATTTGACATCACATCCACATGTGGTGTGTCACGCAGTGTGTGACAGTAATCCATCCTCCACGGAGAGGGACACTGCTGTAAGTGATGTGTTGCTATGGCACTGTCATGAAAGTCACAAGTTAGGGATGTGCACATACCCCCATGTAGTTGTGGTATGCTGATGATGATTGACACACCCTATATCTGAGCAGTGCTGGGAGTCCTCTGCACCCACCCCTCATCTGTCTGGACCCTGCTGGGAGTCATATCCACCCACCCTTCATCTGTCTGGACACTGCTGGGAGTTATATCCACCCAAACTTCATCTGTCTGGACACTGCTGGGAGTCCTCTGCACCCATCCCTCATCTGTGTGGACACTGCTGGGAGTCCTCTGCACCCACCCCTCATCTGTGTGGACACTGCTGGGAGTCATATCCACCCACCCCCATACTGTTGGCCTATGCTGGAAGTCCTCTGCACCCACCCCTCATCTGTCTGGACACTGCTGGGAGTCATACCCACCTGCTCCCATACTGTTGGCCTATGCTGGGAGTCCTCTGCATCCACCCCTCATCTGTGTGGACACTGCTTGGAGTCATATCCACCCACCCCTCATCTGTGTGGACACTGATGGGAGTCATATCCACCCACCCCCACACTGTTGGCCTATGCTGGGAGTCCTCTGCACCCACCCCTCAGCTGTGTGGACACTGCTGGGAGTCATATCCACCCACACTTCATCTGTCTGGACACAGCTGGGAGTCATATCCACCCACCCCTCATCTGTGTGGACACTGCTGGGAGTCATATCCATCCACCCCTCATCTGTGTGGACACTGCTGGGAGTCATATCCACCCACCCCCCTGCACAAGACAATAAGGACGATACGTCCCACCCTGCTTTCCCACTACTGTCCCTTTGGTGCCTGGTCCTGAACTCAATGATGCCCCCCAAAGGTCAACAGACCATTAATGCATTCCTGTGTAGGCAAGTTTGGGGTAGACGACTTCCCCTAAATTCCCCAAAGGACTTTGTTATGGACTGACAATTGGACTCCTTAGAGCTTGGGCTCATTTTTCTTATTATTTGATTTTGAAGCTGAATAAAGCCTTTTATTTTGCATTCTACACTATTGCATTTCAGGTACTTGATGTTGTTGATGAGGGTCCTGGAGTTGGTGTCATACTAATGTTTTGGGGTTGTGAACTATATTTTTTGATGATGGTCATGAGGTCGACCTTGGGATCTGTGTGCCTTCACAATGTCTCTGCAATTAATCATTGTTTGTGTATGTTCAGTTTGGTTACAGACATTGTCCCAAAAAGTGTTCCTTCCTCTGTGACAGCTGAGATCTTCACTGCAGACAGTTGCACAATTGTTGTGCTGACATGTGTGCACATTTCCTGTTTTGGTGACGGTTCCCTTCAGCAAGGGCCATGCCTGCTCACAGATGTGTACTGCTCATTTGTCTGTGCCATCCATGCTACTCACTGTACTTGTGTTTTGAGTATGTACAAATGCCTTCATGGACACATTCACCCTTTTTGGCACTATGCATGTGTGTTATCACAGCCTACCCCTATGTTGGCAATTGTTCTGCATGGTATTTGGGCACATGACTCACAATTTTGAGCATTGTACCTAAGGGTTTTGAACCCTATTCCTTCCATGCTAGACGAAATCTTGGTGGCCTGCCCACCACCTGGACATTCATATCAGCCTAGGGATGTACGTGACAGTGTGTGTTCCATTTTGCTCTCTTTGTTTGGTGGGCTATTACACCACTAGACACTATAGTGTCATGATGGTCGGGTGTGTATTTAGCCAGCAAACTCCATGGGTGTGTATGCTTGTTGAATTTGACATCACATCCACATGTGGTGTGTCACGCAGTGTGTGACAGTAATCCATCCTCCACGGAGAGGGACACTGCTGTAAGTGATGTGTTGCTATGGCACTGTCATGAAAGTCACAAGTTAGGGATGTGCACATACCCCCATGTAGTTGTGGTATGCTGATGATGATTGACACACCCTATATCTGAGCAGTGCTGGGAGTCCTCTGCACCCACCCCTCATCTGTCTGGACCCTGCTGGGAGTCATATCCACCCACCCTTCATCTGTCTGGACCCTCCTGGGAGTTATATCCACCCAAACTTCATCTGTCTGGACACTGCTGGGAGTCCTCTGCACCCATCCCTCATCTGTGTGGACACTGCTGGGAGTCCTCTGCACCCACCCCTCATCTGTGTGGACACTGCTGGGAGTCATATCCACCCACCCCCATACTGTTGGCCTATGCTGGAAGTCCTCTGCACCCACCCCTCATCTGTCTGGACACTGCTGAGAGTCATATCCACCCACCCCTCATCTGTCTGGACACTGCTGGGAGTCATACCCACCTGCTCCCATACTGTTGGCCTATGCTGGGAGTCCTCTGCATCCACCCCTCATCTGTGTGGACACTGCCGGGAGTCATATCCACCCACCCCTCATCTGTGTGGACACTGATGGGAGTCATATCCACCCAACCCCACACTGTTGGCCTATGCTGGGAGTCCTCTGCACCCACCCCTCAGCTGTGTGGACACTGCTGGGAGTCATATCCACCCACACTTCATCTGTCTGGACACAGCTGGGAGTCATATCCACCCACCCCTCATCTGTGTGGACACTGCTGGGAGTCATATCCATCCACCCCTCATCTGTGTGGACACTGCTGGGAGTCATATCCACCCACCCCCCTGCACAAGACAATAAGGACGATATGTCCCACCCTGCTTTCCCACTACTGTCCCTTTGGTGCCTGGTCCTGAACTCGATGATGCCCCCCAAAGGTCAACAGACCATTAATGCATTCCTGTGTAGGCAAGTTTGGGGTAGACGACTTCCCCTAAATTCCCCAAAGGACTTTGTTATGGACTGACAATTGGACTCCTTAGAGCTTGGGCTCATTTTTCTTATTATTTGATTTTGAAGCTGAATAATGCCTTTTATTTTGCATTCTACACTATTGCATTTCAGGTACTTGATGTTGTTGATGAGGGTCCTGGAGTTGGTGTCATACTAATGTTTTGGGGTTGTGAACTATATTTTTTGATGATGGTCATGAGGTCGACCTTGGGATCTGTGTGTCTTCACAATGTCTCTGCAATTAATCATTGTTTGTGTATGTTCAGTTTGGTTACAGACATTGTCCCAAAAAGTGTTCCTTCCTCTGTGACAGCTGAGATCTTCACTGCAGACAGTTGCACAATTGTTGTGCTGACATGTGTGCACATTTCCTGTTTTGGTGACGGTTCCCTTCAGCAAGGGCCATGCCTGCTCACAGATGTGTACTGCTCATTTGTCTGTGCCATCCATGCTACTCACTGTACTTGTGTTTTGAGTATGTACAAATGCCTTCATGGACACATTCACCCTTTTTGGCACTATGCATGTGTGTTATCACAGCCTACCCCTATGTTGGCAATTGTTCTGCATGCTATTTGGGCACATGACTCTGAATTTTGAGCATTGTACCTAAGGGTTTTGAACCCTATTCCTTCCATGCTAGACAAAATCTTGGTGGCCTGCCCACCACCTGGACATTCATATCAGCCTAGGGATGTACGTGACAGTGTGTGTTCCATTTTGCTCTCTTTGTTTGGTGGGCTATTACACCACTAGACACTATAGTGTCATGATGGTCGGGTGTGTATTTAGCCAGCAAACTCCATGGGTGTGTATGCTTGTTGAATTTGACATCACATCCACATGTGGTGTGTCACGCAGTGTGTGACAGTAATCCATCCTCCACGGAGAGGGACACTGCTCTAAGTGATGTGTTGCTATGGCACTGTCATGAAAGTCACAAGTTAGGGATGTGCACATACCCCCATGTAGTTGTGGTATGCTGATGATGATTGACACACCCTATATCTGAGCAGTGCTGGGAGTCCTCTGCACCCACCCCTCATCTGTCTGGACCCTGCTGGGAGTCATATCCACCCACCCTTCATCTGTCTGGACACTGCTTGGAGTTATATCCACCCAAACTTCATCTGTCTGGACACTGCTGGGAGTCCTCTGCACCCATCCCTCATCTGTGTGGACACTGCTGGGAGTCCTCTGCACCCACCCCTCATCTGTGTGGACACTGCTGGGAGTCATATCCACCCACCCCCATACTGTTGGCCTATGCTGGAAGTCCTCTGCACCCACCCCTCATCTGTCTGGACACTGCTGAGAGTCATATCCACCCACCCCTCATCTGTCTGGACACTGCTGGGAGTCATATCCACCTGCTCCCCTACTGTTGGCCTATGCTGGGAGTCCTCTGCATCCACCCCTCATCTGTGTGGACACTGCTGGGAGTCATATCCACCCACCCCTCATCTGTGTGGACACTGATGGGAGTCATATCCACCCACCCCCACAATGTTGGCCTATGCTGGGAGTCCTCTGCACCCACCCCTCAGCTGTGTGGACACTGCTGGGAGTCATATCCACCCACACTTCATCTGTCTGGACACAGCTGGGAGTCATATCCACCCACCCCTCATCTGTGTGGACACTGCTAGGAGTCATATCCATCCACCCCTCATCTGTGTGGACACTGCTGGGAGTCATATCCACCCACCCCCCTGCACAAGACAATAAGGACGATACTTCCCACCCTGCTTTCCCACTACTGTCCCTTTGGTGCCTGGTCCTGAACTCAATGATGCCCCCCAAAGGTCAACAGACCATTAATGCATTCCTGTGTAGACAAGTTTGGGGTAGACGACTTCCCCTAAATTCCCCAAAGGACTTTGTTATGGACTGACAATTGGACTCCTTAGAGCTTGGACTTATTTTTCTTATTATTTGATTTTGAAGCTGAATAAAGCCTTTTATTTTGCATTCTACACTATTGCATTTCAGGTACTGGATGTTGTTGATGAGGGTCCTGGAGTTGGTGTCATACTAATGTTTTGGGGTTGTGAACTATATTTTTTGATGATGGTCATGAGGTCGACCTTGGGATCTGTGTGTCTTCACAATGTCTCTGCAATTAATCATTGTTTGTGTATGTTCAGTTTGGTTACAGACATTGTCCCAAAAAGTGTTCCTTCCTCTGTGACAGCTGAGATCTTCACTGCAGACAGTTGCACAATTGTTGTGCTGACATGTGTGCACATTTCCTGTTTTGGTGACGGTTCCCTTCAGCAAGGGCCATGCCTGCTCACAGATGTGTACTGCTCATTTGTCTGTGCCATCCATGCTACTCACTGTACTTGTGTTTTGAGTATGTACAAATGCCTTCATGGACACATTCACCCTTTTTGGCACTATGCATGTGTGTTATCACAGCCTACCCCTATGTTGGCAATTGTTCTGCATGGTATTTGGGCACATGACTCACAATTTTGAGCATTGTACCTAAGGGTTTTGAACCCTATTCCTTCCATGCTAGACGAAATCTTGGTGGCCTGCCCACCACCTGGACATTCATATCAGCCTAGGGATGTACGTGACAGTGTGTGTTCCATTTTGCTCTCTTTGTTTGGTGGGCTATTACACCACTAGACACTATAGTGTCATGATGGTCGGGTGTGTATTTAGCCAGCAAACTCCATGGGTGTGTATGCTTGTTGAATTTGACATCACATCCACATGTGGTGTGTCACGCAGTGTGTGACAGTAATCCATCCTCCACGGAGAGGGACACTGCTGTAAGTGATGTGTTGCTATGGCACTGTCTTGAAAGTCACAAGTTAGGGATGTGCACATACCCCCATGTAGTTGTGGTATGCTGATGATGATTGACACACCTATATCTGAGCAGTGCTGGGAGTCCTCTGCACCCACCCCTCATCTGGCTGGACCCTGCTGGGAGTCATATCCACCCACCCTTCATCTGTCTGGACACTGCTGGGAGTTATATCCACCCAAACTTCATCTGTCTGGACACTGCTGGGAGTCCTCTGCACCCATCCCTCATCTGTGTGGACACTGCTGGGAGTCCTCTGCACCCACCCCTCATCTGTGTGGACACTGCTGGGAGTCATATCCACCCACCCCCATACTGTTGGCCTATGCTGGAAGTCCTCTGCACCCACCCCTCATCTGTCTGGACACTGCTGAGAGTCATATCCACCCACCCCTCATCTGTCTGGACACTGCTGGGAGTCATACCCACCTGCTCCCATACTGTTGGCCTATGCTGGGAGTCCTCTGCATCCACCCCTCATCTGTGTGGACACTGCTTGGAGTCATATCCACCCACCCCTCATCTGTGTGGACACTGATGGGAGTCATATCCACCCACCTCCACACTGTTGGCCTATGCTGGGAGTCCTCTGCACCCACCCCTCAGCTGTGTGGACACTGCTGGGAGTCATATCCACCCACACTTCATCTGTCTGGACACAGCTGGGAGTCATATCCACCCACCCCTCATCTGTGTGGACACTGCTGGGAGTCATATCCATCCACCCCTCATCTGTGTGGACACTGCTGGGAGTCATATCCACCCACCCCTCATCTGTCTGCACACTGCTGGGAGTCAAATCCACGCACCCCTCATCTGTGTGGACACTGCTGGGAGTCATATCCACCCACCCTTCATCTGTCTGGACACTGCTGGGAGTCCTCAGCACCCACCCCTCATCTGTCTGGACACTGCTGGGAGTCATATCCACCCACCTCCATACTGCTGGCCTATGCTGGGAGTCCTCTGCACCCACCCATCATCTGTGTGGACACTGCTGGGAGTTATATCCACCCACCCCTCATCTGTGTGGACACTGCTGGGAGTCATATCCACCCACCCCTCATCCGTGGACACTGCTGGGAGTTATATCCACCCACCCTTCATCTGTCTGGACACTGCTGGTAGAACTCTGCACCCACCCCTCATCTGTCTGGACAATGCTGGGAGTCATATCCACCTACCCTTCATCTGTCTGGACACTGCTTGGAGTCATATCCACCCACCCCTCATCTGTGTGGACACTGCTGGGAGTCATATACACCCACCCCCATACTGTTGGCCTATGCTGGGAGTCCTCTGCATCCACCCCTCATCTGTGTGGACACTGCTGGGAGTCCTCTGCACCCACCCCTCATCTGTCTGGACACTGCTGGGTGTCCTCTGCACCCACCCCTCAGATTTCACGCACTGTACCCCAACATTGATGGCGTATGTGCGGCTCGTATCCCTATTGCAATGGAGGTATAGGCGAACATGTAAGACGCAACGTACAAGTAGACTTCCGTTGTTGCGGTTCTGGTACTCACCATCTGCGCCGTCGTCGGTTTCTATGCACCAGGTCGTAGGCGTACAGGACTGGGATGACACGGACGATGGGGTTTATGGTGTGTATGTCGCGTACCGAGGTGAGTACGAGCCGGACTCTGCTTTTACTGCTGTTTTCAGCTCCCGGAGAAAAAGGTTCGTACGGAGTGTCGCAGAGACGAGTCGTACTTGCTGGGCTGGAAACTGCTGCTTCTTTACGTACAGACTGGGTACAAATCGTTTATATTTTTTGATCGGACGGTGTTTGGTACGATTCGTACGGAGATCTGCTTTGGGTTTGGATCATACTTGATCGTACGTACGGGTACGTTGAAGCTGTATGAATCGTATGGGAAAAACGCTCCGTACAGCGAATCGTAGGGAATTTTACCGAATCGGAATCGGCCCCTATATGTATCATTTATCATTTTTTTCATTTTCTAATAATTCTAACTATGTTTTTTTTAATTATACATATTATTTTCTTTATTTTACATTGTTTTTAAACATTTTGTAGATAGGACTTCGATATTCTGGACAACAATATTTTTGTGTGATTATTTTTCTACCTCGATATTTTCGTAGTCGATATTCTGTTAGTGATTCAATGATCTATGTGCCGAGGCAACACCAATATTTAATTTTATTGTGTGCCCGCAAAACCATTCCTTTATGATTGCTGAATAATTCCTTTTGTCCCAAAATATAGAAGATGATAACGATTCGTTTTAATTCAAAATAACAATTTCCTAATAGTGCCTTCTCCATCAACAAAATAATCGGGGTACAGCCATCTTTCGATTTTAAACATTCATGGGGTAAACCTCCAAATAAAATTTGAGGGCCAAAGCCCAAATTCACATTTACAGCTTAAAATTATTAAAAAAGTAATTGAGCTGTCGATCCTATAGCTACCTCCTATCCATCAATTGTACACAGCTAATGCCCTCTGTGACCTATGGTACCGAAATTATGAGCGTCATGAAATTTCAACTTCAAATAACTGCCAAACAAAATTTTATAAAAACGTCTTCCTCATTCAGCAATCAGCATCACCGGCTCAAGTCCAACTCAAAATAATGCGGAGTAAAGGTGCTTTTAACAAACTATGTGGGAGGCTCAGAGCATCCGGAGCCGACTCCATCGAGCACCTTTGCTGGAAAGAAATAGAAGCTCAAAGAGATAATTAAACACAAGGTTCCTGGGCCTGCAACCTAACGCAGGTTATAGAGGATTTTTCTGCCTGAGAAATTTGGAACTCAGGCATGGGAAACTGGCCCTCAAATTAAGTAATTAAACTACCGAAAAAACTCCTTATTACAAAGACGTCACACTTGGAAGGTGATTAAGTCATTTGGTATCAGGAAACCTCAGGCAGATTTATCAGCTCATTTTTCAACCATCTTAAACAATCATTTCATGAATTTATGCTGTGGTATGTCGGAAACAAAGGCTTTGATCCCCTCCATGAAACACCAGCATCAAAATCAAGACTACAGATTGTGCAACTACAAATATGAATCTCTACCACATATGCTCTGTGCATGTCCAAAGTTATTAAAAGAAAGAAAGATGTTTTTGAAAGAAACATTCATTATTATGAACATTGGAACATGGAAAGAAGCTGTAACCACCTGGTTAGGTGGGGCATCGATTAGTTATGTAGGCTATAAAGCGAGGGGTCCGGGGTTCGATTCCCGGTTCGGGGGCATAGGAATTTTACTCCACTCATAAAACTCCCAGCATGCAAAGCGCTCTGGGCTGGTCGACGTTGTCGCAAAGGACCAGAGTTTTGTAGGCTATAAAGCGAGGGGTCAAGGGTTCGATTCCCGGTTCGGGGGCAGAGCATTGTTATTTAAATCATGAAACTCCCAGCACGCAAAGCGCTCTTGTCTTCAATAGGGCCTAGGGGCAAGGTATTAGACTTCTGTCCCAGCCAGCGTATAGCGGGCCGTGCACTGACTCTCCTCACTGCCTCTAGCTGTCCTCCCGGGACCCAAGTTCGAGTCCGGTGTGTGGCACAAGCATTGTAAAATTTAATACATTAAATGCGTGCCTCTAATGCGATTGGAAAGCACCCCGTGGCGCGTGAGTAGTTAGCTCGCATATAGGGGCCATGGACACACGACAAGCTATGTATTGGTAATTCCGAAGTGGAAAAGAGTGTTGGCCTAACGGCTAGGGCGCTCGACTTACGAACTGGGGATGTGGGTTCGAGTCTCGGTATCGACGCTAAACATCCTGTGATTCTGGGCAACTCACTTAAATCTCCCAAAAAATGAAGGTGTCCTTATGTAATGTAACTGGAGCTATGTAAAGCGCTCCTGATACCCGATTCGGGTCATGTGCACGCTATATAAAACCATAGCTGCCAAGGTTCAGATTGCTATGTGTGACATTTTAAACATCGATTTAATGTGTGGAGAATGTTGCTGGTGTTAGTGGCGTGAAGGCAGGGTTTCTTAGGGCAAATAAATTAATACTGGTGTTACAGGCAAGACCCAAACAAGCCCATCCGGATGACGAGTGTACAGTTTGTGTACTGTTTGGTCATAGGCGACTGAGAGCATCTATCTAAACCCTGCTCTAGAATTAATTATATGGCACAGAAAATGCGTCCTATTCATATGGAATAAGGAGTTAAGTAATTTTTCACAGTCCGGATATTGTTTGAGCCACTCCCCTCTATCTTCATGAATGGAGGGAAAGATAGCCTTTTAACCCTGCACAGCTTTGCACTGCCTTTTGGCGAGATTTACGCTGTGCAAAAGCTACTTACGCACGTTGGTAAATTATCACCTCTTCGTCCCATGCCTTTATCGTTGAACGGCTCGTCTGCCCCATAGAACAGTTTACATAGATATGGAGGCAGGACACTGATTCCGTGCATATTAGGGTTGCTGCATTATAACTAGATGTACAGGTAATTCTAGGATTTCTCCAAATGCGTATGTCTGGGATGCAGGCTGAGCAGTGGACTGCTTCTGAAATGTGCTGCCCTGTGTGTGCGATTGCATCTTATACAGAGACGGGCGTGTGGGTTCTCAGTGGCCTTTGGTGACCTCAGAATTTGTTTCGGGACATGTGCCAGTATTTCCCATGATTGCTTAGTTTCACCGTGTTCTATGCAGATATGTATCCGTACCACCATTGGTGATCTCAGAGCACAACTGTGCACCAGGGCTCGATAGCGCCTTTCTTGCTTTCATGTGTGCATGTACAGGAAGGACTGGAGAAAGGGTGTGTGTGTTGATGGCTATGTGCATACTGTGTGTGTATCTGTGTGCACACATGCAGGTGATGAAAACAATGAAGATTGCATGGACGAAAAGTCAGGAATGGGATTCTGTTTCGGCATACATGAAGCTATAGATAGCTGCCTGCGCTACCATTTAGTGGTCATGTTAAAAATCGCGGAATCAATTGTATTTTCATGCTTTTCAGACGGGATACATAGAAGGGGATTTAGCGTGACTTAAGGGGGGTTACATCACATGGGGACGACCGAATCTGCGCTAATAGTCGTGTCTTCATTACCCTAAATTAAAATAGTATAGTTAGTGTATCTATCTAATTTACAAATCGTAGTGTGGATTAGGAGATTACAAAAAACAAGAGAGGTACTGAGAGTCTGTGAAATGAAGAAATGACAGGACCAGGTTGTGTCCAGTATAAGTGTTCAGATCAAACCATTGATCTTGAGCACATGACACTATTATGTCATAGAGGTGAGGATAGGAAGATACAGGGTTTAGAAAGTAAGAACATAGTACCCATCCGCCCACTCATCAGTGGAATTTCGTCATCTGGGTTGGTGAAAAGAAAGGTGTCCTATGGGCTTCTCCTCAGGGAGAGTCTGAGGTAGCCAGATGTTGGACCCTTAAGAACCACATCCAACCAGCAGAGGATAGTGTGTGAGTGGAAGGGGCAAATAAATTTGCAGTGCTCAGAAAAGAAAAAGGAAACTAATCCTAGTGATTAAAAATACCTACTTTGATGACATAAGAAGACTTTTATTCGGTGTGACCATCAAAGTGGTATCGTTAAAAACAGTAAGCTGATAGCATGTAAGGAATTGCTATCTATCACGTGTATTAATCGGTCGACATGTTTCAGCCTATACCGGCTTTCTTCAGGACCTATGATAAGCTACTGCAACATATACTTATCGTGAGTTGGAGCTTGAACATGAACAATCTCCAACAATTGAAGGTGTATCTCCTCCTGTGCATAGAAATGTGGGAAACAAAAAGACACAGTGTTAAATATATACAAACTATGTAGTGTTTACCTCAACCTCTTGAAATGCAAAGAAAACATAGTCTTCACTCACCCCAATTGTAGGGAGAAAAAACCTCACCTCGCCTGGCAACAGCTCAGGTTGGAAGGAGGCCACGCACTAAAAAGATAAGTGCGAGAAAAGGAATTAGTAATGCAGTAACTTGATAAGTCCTGCATTTTGTTGTAGACTTTTACAAACAGTGACACCAAAAGGCATAAGGAGGCGGCTGGATTGAGAAGCTGATGTGAAATTCATCTCTAAAAATTATATCAAACCCCTTAATGTTTCAAGGTTGTACTATCAGTAGAGTTATTCAAGGGTGGCAAAAACCGCCATATTATGTTGTTAGCGTTAAGTTAAATCAAAGGGAGATGGAGTCTTCCTATTCAGAGCCCTCTCAGAAAGAAGCGCAGCATAGAGCGCTAAAGAACTCACCTCTCCGTCGTTACCTCGGGTAGAATCCTGAGCCGAGGGGGAGGTGACTGGCTCACTGAGAATGGCTGTTAATAACAGCCGGTGGCGGACCTGAGAGAGAACTCTCAGTATATGCGTTGTGATAGGTTGTGAGAAATCGACCAATGGTGGCGATGCAAGTTAAGCCTGCAAAGGCACAGACCTCTTGGCGCGTTCTCATTGGTTGAGACTTAAACCAATGACAGCGGATGTAGGCTATTTTGCGGAGCTGTGTAAAATGCGTACCGCTAGTCTTTTTATCAGTCATTTATGGTGATCATAAGTCTGTTTAGGCGAACGACCTCATCTTAGGACTGCATGTAGAGCATTCAGCATGGAAAACGTATATCACCCAATGACTCTGAGAATATCAGGGAAATGTCTAAATGGGCTTTGGCACAAGGTGTGTGATTGGTGAGCTTGCAACCAATCACGCAATAACAGCCGGTGGCGGACCTGAGAGAGAACTCTCAGTATATGCGTTGTGATAGGTTGTGAGAAATCGACCAATGGTGGCGATGCAAGTTAAGCCTGCAAAGGCACAGACCTCTTGGCGCGTTCTCATTGGTTGAGACTTAAACCAATGACAGCGGATGTAGGCTATTTTGCGGAGCTGTGTAAAATGCGTACCGCTAGTCTTTTTATCAGTCATTTATGGTGATCATAAGTCTGTTTAGGCGAACGACCTCATCTTAGGACTGCATGTAGAGCATTCAGCATGGAAAACGTATATCGCCCAATGACTCTGAGAATATCAGGGAAATGTCTAAATGGGCTTTGGCACAAGGTGCGTGATTGGTGAGCTTGCAACCAATCACGCACTGTTTAGTAAAAAAGGGGTTTTTGTTTTGTTTACTTTACGTAATGCCAGTGTAATATGTTACAGACCAAGTCCGCTTTCAATAAGAGCTCCGCAGTTGCAGAGAAGTGATAGAAAGCAAGGTGATGTTGATCTGCACTCCGTGGTTACATCAGGTGGTGTGTAACAAAAGAAGTTATCATGTCTAACCGGTCGTATCCGAGTGTGAACAAATGAATAGACAGATCGACCGGTAAATTGCAACCAAGTCGTGTATACCAAAGGGAAGGCAGTATGTCGGATGCTTGTCCAATATTATGTGCAATCCCTAGGTTACGGCTGCGTGTGACAGTAAAGTTGGGCAAGATTAAATTAACCTGGTGTCAATACCAAATGGGAAGTCAATTCTATGGACCAAAGGGAGCGGGCCTAGACGCTGACAACCTCCCGTGTGGGACCAATGAGGTGGAGGTGGTGTGCACCCATGTTTGAGATGTTAGCCCCAGGTGCCCAAAAGCCAAGGTGAACTGTAAATCTGATGATGTTTAAGATGGATGCTCACAGTTGCATCCAGGGTATATCATCGTTGAGCCCTTGTGTGTCGCTTCGCAGTTTGTAGACCCACCTTTGCTCTTTTCTTAGAAGGAACAATGAAATGTCTGTGATGTGACTGGGTATGTGTGGTTGTTCCAGGATTAGCCACCTCAGTTCATCAGGATGATGTTTTTTCTCCAGAAAATGTGAGGTAAGGCGGGTAGCCTGTTTTGTGCGTCGTTTTAGTTTCCAGGGTGTAGTGGTGCCAATATCAACTTCCAGGATTTTGCTGGTTTGGGCACACACTGAGCAGTTGCCACAGGGATAATGGCCCTGCACTGGAGGAAGATTCCATAGGTTAGGAGTGGATTCTGCAATGTCATCACGAGGTCTTGTGTGTACAAGAGCATCTCTAAGATTAGCCCCTCTCTTAAAAGAGAACAGTGGTAGAGAAATGTGTTCACCAGAGCTATTTAAAATGCGCCATTTCTGTCTAATTATTTTCTGTATTTTAGACGAAGAGGTGTTGTATGTGGTGACACACACTATTCTGTCGAGGGGTGGTTTAGCAACTGGTGGTTCAAGTAGGGCCTCACGATGATTGTTGGCAGCACGTTTGAAAGACTTGTGAACCAGAGATTTAGGATATCGTCGCATTCTCAGTTTGCTAGTAAGATCCTTAGCTTTTGCACGGAAGTCTGCAGTGTCAGAGCAGTTCCTCCGGACCCTGAGGAACTGGCCAAAAGGAAGGTTTTCCCTCAGGGAGTGGGGATGATGGCTGTCGAATCTGAGCAATGAGTTCCGTGCCATAGGTTTTCGATATAGAGAACTGGCCAAGTGCCCTTCTTGTGGAAAGATTGTCAAATCAAGAAAGGGTAGTTCGGTTTTACTATGCTCTACAGTGAACCGAAGGTAAGGATTTTGTCCATTCAACCAGTCTTGAAAAAGCAAAAGGGATTGTGTATCTCCTTGCCAGACCACTATGATGTCATCAATGTACCGTTTCCACATCTTCAAATGATGAAGATGTGGATTGATGTTGTTCAGTACCTGTTGGGTCTCAAAATGATGGACATAAAGATTCGCTAAGCTGGGTGCGAATTTGCTGCCCATAGATGTCCCCGAGATCTGTAAATACAGAGAGTCCTCGAAGGCGAAAAAGTTTTCGGTCATGGCAATCCTTGCCAGTTCCATTATAAAATGGATGGGGGTTCCAATATCTGCCGAAAAATCTTCAAGAAGTGTTTTAACCGTCTCCAGTGTCTCAGTCTGTGGTATACACGTGTAGAGTGATTCGACATCAAAACTTGCTAGAATGTCAGTATTGATGTCGAAAGGGACATCGGGTAGTTTCCGTAAGATGTCCTTGGTATCTTGGAGATATGTTGGCATGGTTTTCACAATCGGAATGAGAAAAACATCAACAAAGCTTGATAGAGGCTCTAACAAAGATCCAATCCCAGAGATAATTGGACGGCCAGGCGGTGGTCTGGCCGGTTTATGAATCTTTGGAAGGGTGTAGAAATACGGAATGACGGGGCATTTCGTGACTAGAAAGTTGGCCTCTTGTGGGGTAATCCATCCCTCAGTGCTCGCTTCTTCCACTAGACATTTAATCTCATTGGAGAGTCTGGCAGTGGGATTGTCAGCAAGGAGGGTGTAGAACTGTGTATTGCCTAATTGTCTGAGACATTCATTACGATATGTAGTGATGTCTTGAACGACAATGGCTCCCCCCTTGTCCGCCGGTTTGATCACTATCGTGGTGTCTTTGGAAAGCGAATTAAGGGCGGCTCTGTCTTTCTTTGAAAGGTTCTGGTAGTTACCTTCTTTGGAGAAGTTTATAGAATTCAAATCTTGCAACACTGCTGCCTCAAAAGTGCAAACCTTGGATGGAACTTGTTGGAGTAAAGGCATGAAGTTGGATTTTACTTTCAGTCCTGTATTCGTGTCATTGTTCGGTATAGCAGGCTCTTTATCTTTGAAAAAATAGTGTAGCCTGATAGTCCTGAAAAATCGTTCGATTTCATTCCTTAACAGAAAGGGTTCTCCACGGTTAGTGGGAACAAACCCGAGACCTCTGTTGAGAACCTCTTGTTCACTGGGGGTGATGATCCGGCTGCTCAAGTTCACAACCAGATCTTCTTCAGGGGGCTGGGGTGTGTCGTCTACTGGCCTCGTTTGTTGTGGCTCGTCGAAGGATCTTGATCGGCTGCCCATTGTACATGGCCTTGTCCCTGCCCTCTTCGTCTGCCTCGGTTCCAACCACGGCTCTGTCCTAAAAAAGCCTGGTTGTCAAAATACTGAGGCTGCATGGGGTAGTGAGACATAGGTGGGGGAAATTGAGGATAACCCCATGGGGCGGGTGGCCACCATGGTCCTGTCTGATACATATTGCCCCGTCCGTTATATCTCTTATTGGCTCGATTGTTACGGCCTCTGCCCCTAGGTTGGCTGGTATCCCCACTGTCTGAGCTAGAGGAATCAGTGTCTGTTGATGTGGCATAGGAAGAACCTTGAATGTTTTTCTGTTTATGAGAGTCAGTGGGAGTGTAATTATCACTGGTGTATGGGTATATTCTCTCATGTGAAAATTTGGCCAGGTCTTTCTTGAATTTCTCTATCTTGGCCAAAAAGATTGGTTCTTTATATTCCTTATTCGCCTTATTGGAATCTTCTTGTTGTTTCTCGAATTTTTTAGCTGTTAAGGTAGTCTGGATTTGTCCTTCAAGGACCTGTATTTCCACCAAGATGGCGTCTGCGATACGTTTGGCTGTAGTGATAATTAAAATCAGCCAGTCTCTTGTACAGCGCCATGCTATTAGCTACCAGTCCTTGATAAAGGACTTGTCTGTGAGAAACAGCCTTGGCGCATTGGTCACTATGAGACCTGTAGGGGCACATTTTCCATGCAAATACTCCGCCATGATCTGTCCATGTATGACTGTGCGAGAATTGCTTTTCTTAAGGTTAAGGACTGTCTCCCAGTCTGCCACTACAGTGGGTGTCGGGGTTGGGAGTTGATCTAGCATGCTCGGATTCTCTGATAGAATGGATGATAAAGTCTCATCATCAAAACCCAAACCACCAAAGTCTGCCATGGTATCACTGAATGAAAATGTCAAGTAACATTCGCACAATGGTGCGAGATTATGGAAAGGTACGGACCCGCAGCCTGAGCTGCACAAATGAACAAAAATACAACAGAGTATTGGGGGGTCCTAGGGGAGTTAGTTTATAGACAATGTGAGTACCTTGTCCCCCAACTACTACTACAAAAAACAAGAGAGGTACTGAGAGTCTGTGAAATGAAGAAATGACAGGACCAGGTTGTGTCCAGTATAAGTGTTCAGATCAAACCATTGATCTTGAGCACATGACACTATTATGTCATAGAGGTGAGGATAGGAAGATACAGGGTTTAGAAAGTAAGAACATAGTACCCATCCGCCCACTCATCAGTGGAATTTGGTCATCTGGGTTGGTGAAAAGAAAGGTGTCCTATGGGCTTCTCCTCAAGGAGAGTCTGAGGTAGCCAGATGTTGGACCCTTAAGAACCACATCCAACCAGCAGAGGATAGTGTGTGAGTGGAAGGGGCAAATAAATTTGCAGTGCTCAGAAAAGAAAAAGGAACTAATCCTAGTGATTAAAAATACCTACTTTGATGACATAAGAAGACTTTTATTCGGTGTGACCATCAAAGTGGTATCGTTAAAAACAGTAAGCTGATAGCATGTAAGGAATTGCTATCTATCACGTGTATTAATCGGTCGACATGTTTCAGCCTATACCGGCTTTCTTCAGGACCTATGATAAGCTACTGCAACATATACTTATCGTGAGTTGGAGCTTGAACATGAACAATCTCCAACAATTGAAGGTGTATCTCCTCCTGTGCATAGAAATGTGGGAAACAAAAAGACACAGTGTTAAATATATACAAACTATGTAGTGTTTACCTCAACCTCTTGAAATGCAAAGAAAACATAGTCTTCACTCACCCCAATTGTAGGGAGAAAAAACCTCACCTCGCCTGGCAACAGCTCAGGTTGGAAGGAGGCCACGCACTAAAAAGATAAGTGCGAGAAAAGGAATTAGTAATGCAGTAACTAGATAAGTCCTGCATTTTGTTGTAGACTTTTACAAACAGTGACACCAAAAGGCATAAGGAGGCGGCTGGATTGAGAAGCTGATGTGAAATTCATCTCTAAAAATTATATCAAACCCCTTAATGTTTCAAGGTTGTACTATCAGTAGAGTTATTCAAGGGTGGCAAACCTTGAAACATTAAGGGGTTTGATATAATTTTTAGAGATGAATTTCACATCAGCTTCTCAATCCAGCCGCCTCCTTATGCCTTTTGGTGTCACTGTTTGTAAAAGTCTACAACAAAATGCAGGACTTATCTAGTTACTGCATTACTAATTCCTTTTCTCGCACTTATCTTTTTAGTGCGTGGCCTCCTTCCAACCTGAGCTGTTGCCAGGCGAGGTGAGGTTTTTTCTCCCTACAATTGGGGTGAGTGAAGACTATGTTTTCTTTGCATTTCAAGAGGTTGAGGTAAACACTACATAGTTTGTATATATTTAACACTGTGTCTTTTTGTTTCCCACATTTCTATGCACAGGAGGAGATACACCTTCAATTGTTGGAGATTGTTCATGTTCAAGCTCCAACTCACGATAAGTATATGTTGCAGTAGCTTATCATAGGTCCTGAAGAAAGCCGGTATAGGCTGAAACATGTCGACCGATTAATACACGTGATAGATAGCAATTCCTTACATGCTATCAGCTTACTGTTTTTAACGATACCACTTTGATGGTCACACCGAATAAAAGTCTTCTTATGTCATCAAAGTAGGTATTTTTAATCACTAGGATTAGTTTCCTTTTTCTTTTCTGAGCACTGCAAATGTATTTGCCCCTTCCACTCACACACTATCCTCTGCTGGTTGGATGTGGTTCTTAAGGGTCCAACATCTGGCTACCTCAGACTCTCCCTGAGGAGAAGCCCATAGGACACCTTTCTTTTCACCAACCCAGATGACGAAATTCCACTGATGAGTGGGCGGATGGGTACTATGTTCTTACTTTCTAAACCCTGTATCTTCCTATCCTCACCTCTATGACATAATAGTGTCATGTGCTCAAGATCAATGGTTTGATCTGAACACTTATACTGGACACAACCTGGTCCTGTCATTTCTTCATTTCACAGACTCTCAGTACCTCTCTTGTTTTTTGTAGTAGTAGTTGGGGGACAAGGTACTCACATTGTCTATAAACTAACTCCCCTAGGACCCCCCAATACTCTGTTGTATTTTTGTTCATTTGTGCAGCTCAGGCTGCGGGTCCGTACCTTTCCATAATCTCGCACCATTGTGCGAATGTTACTTGACATTTTCATTCAGTGATACCATGGCAGACTTTGGTGGTTTGGGTTTTGATGATGAGACTTTATCATCCATTCTATCAGAGAATCCGAGCATGCTAGATCAACTCCCAACCCCGACACCCACTGTAGTGGCAGACTGGGAGACAGTCCTTAACCTTAAGAAAAGCCATTCTCGCACAGTCATACATGGACAGATCATGGCGGAGTATTTGCATGGAAAATGTGCCCCTACAGGTCTCATAGTGACCAATGCGCCAAGGCTGTTTCTCACAGACAAGTCCTTTATCAAGGACTGGTCGCTAATAGCATGGCGCTGTACAAGAGACTGGCTGATTTTAATTATCACTACAGCCAAACGTATCGCAGACGCCATCTTGGTGGAAATACAGGTCCTTGAAGGACAAATCCAGACTACCTTAACAGCTAAAAAATTCGAGAAACAACAAGAAGATTCCAATAAGGCGAATAAGGAATATAAAGAACCAATCTTTTTGGCCAAGATAGAGAAGTTCAAGAAAGACCTGGCCAAATTTTCACATGAGAGAATATACCCATACACCAGTGATAATTACACTCCCACTGACTCTCATAAACAGAAAAACATTCAAGGTTCTTCCTATGCCACATCAACAGACACTGATTCCTCTAGCTCAGACAGTGGGGATACCAGCCAACCTAGGGGCAGAGGCCGTAACAATCGAGCCAATAAGAGATATAACGGACGGGGCAATATGTATCAGACAGGACCATGGTGGCCACCCGCCCCATGGGGTTATCCTCAATTTCCCCCACCTATGTCTCACTACCCCATGCAGCCTCAGTATTTTGACAACCAGGCTTTTTTAGGACAGGGCCGTGGTTGGAACCGAGGCAGACGAAGAGGGCAGGGACAAGGCCATGTACAATGGGCAGCCGATCAAGATCCTTCGACGAGCCACAACAAACGAGGCCAGTAGACAACACACCCCAGCCCCCTGAAGAAGATCTGGTTGTGAACTTGAGCAGCCGGATCATCACCCCCAGTGAACAAGAGGTTCTCAACAGAGGTCTCGGGTTTGTTCCCACTAACCGTGGAGAACCCTTTCTGTTAAGGAATGAAATCGAACGATTTTTCAGGACTATCAGGCTACACTATTTTTTCAAAGATAAAGAGCCTGCTATACCGAACAATGACACGAATACAGGACTGAAAGTAAAATCCAACTTCATGCCTTTACTCCAACAAGTTCCATCCAAGGTTGGCACTTTTCAGGCAGCAGTGTTGCAAGATTTGAATTCTATAAACTTCTCCAAAGAAGGTAACTACCAGAACCTTTCAAAGAAAGACAGAGCCGCCCTTAATTCGCTTTCCAAAGACACCACGATAGTGATCAAACCGGCGGACAAGGGGGGAGCCATTGTCGTTCAAGACATCACTACATATCGTAATGAATGTCTCAGACAATTAGGCAATACACAGTTCTACACCCTCCTTGCTGACAATCCCACTGCCAGACTCTCCATTGAGATTAAATGTCTAGTGGAAGAAGCGAGCACTGAGGGATGGATTACCCCACAAGAGGCCAACTTTCTAGTCACGAAATGCCCCGTCATTCCGTATTTCTACACCCTTCCAAAGATTCATAAACCGGCCAGACCACCGCCTGGCCGTCCAATTATCTCTGGGATTGGATCTTTGTTAGAGCCTCTATCAAGCTTTGTTGATGTTTTTCTCAGTCCGATTGTGAAAACCATGCCAACATGTCTCCAAGATACCAAGGACATCTTACGGAAACTACCCGATGTCCCTTTCGACATCAATACTGACATTCTAGCAAGTTTTGATGTCGAATCACTCTACACGTGTATACCACAGACTGAGACACTGGAGACGGTTAAAACACTTCTTGAAGATTTTTCGGCAGATATTGGAACCCCCATCCATTTTATAATGGAACTGGCAAGGATTGCCATGACCGAAAACTTTTTCGCCTTCGAGGACTCTCTGTATTTACAGATCTCGGGGACATCTATGGGCAGCAAATTCGCACCCAGCTTAGCGAATCTTTATGTCCATCATTTTGAGACCCAACAGGTACTGAACAACATCAATCCACATCTTCATCATTTGAAGATGTGGAAACGGTACATTGATGACATCATAGTGGTCTGGCAAGGAGATACACAATCCCTTTTGCTTTTTCAAGACTGGTTGAATGGACAAAATCCTTACCTTCGGTTCACTGTAGAGCATAGTAAAACCGAACTACCCTTTCTTGATTTGACAATCTTTCCACAAGAAGGGCACTTGGCCAGTTCTCTATATCGAAAACCTATGGCACGGAACTCATTGCTCAGATTCGACAGCCATCATCCCTGCTCCCTGAGGGAAAACCTTCCTTTTGGCCAGTTCCTCAGGGTCCGGAGGAACTGCTCTGACACTGCAGACTTCCGTGCAAAAGCTAAGGATCTTACTAGCAAACTGAGAATGCGACGATATCCTAAATCTCTGGTTCACAAGTCTTTCAAACGTGCTGCCAACAATCATCGTGAGGCCCTACTTGAACCACCAGTTGCTAAACCACCCCTCGACAGAATAGTGTGTGTCACCACATACAACACCTCTTCGTCTAAAATACAGAAAATAATTAGACAGAAATGGCGCATTTTAAATAGCTCTGGTGAACACATTTCTCTACCACTGTTCTCTTTTAAGAGAGGGGCTAATCTTAGAGATGCTCTTGTACACACAAGACCTCGTGATGACATTGCAGAATCCACTCCTAACCTATGGAATCTTCCTCCAGTGCAGGGCCATTATCCCTGTGGCAACTGCTCAGTGTGTGCCCAAACCAGCAAAATCCTGGAAGTTGATATTGGCACCACTACACCCTGGAAACTAAAACGACGCACAAAACAGGCTACCCGCCTTACCTCACATTTTCTGGAGAAAAAACATCATCCTGATGAACTGAGGTGGCTAATCCTGGAACAACCACACATACCCAGTCACATCACAGGCATTTCATTGTTCCTTCTAAGAAAAGAGCAAAGGTGGGTCTACAAACTGCGAAGCGACACACAAGGGCTCAACGATGATATACCCTGGATGCAACTGTGAGCATCCATCTTAAACATCATCAGATTTACAGTTCACCTTGGCTTTTGGGCACCTGGGGCTAACATCTCAAACATGGGTGCACACCACCTCCACCTCATTGGTCCCACATGGGAGGTTGTCAGCGTCTAGGCCCGCTCCCTTTGGTCCATAGAATTGACTTCCCATTTGGTATTGACACCACGTTAATTTAATCTTGCCCAACTTTACTGTCACACGCAGCCGTAACCTAGGGATTGCACATAATATTGGACAAGCCTCCGACATACTGCCTTCCCTTTGGTATACACGACTTGGTTGCAATTTACCGGTCGATCTGTCTATTCATTTGTTCACACTCGGATACGACCGGTTAGACATGATAACTTCTTTTGTTACACACCACCTGATGTAACCACGGAGTGCAGATCAACATCACCTTGCTTTCTATCACTTCTCTGCAACTGCGGAGCTCTTATTGAAAGCGGACTTGGTCTGTAACATATTACACTGGCATTACGTAAAGTAAACAAAACAAAAACCCCTTTTTTACTAAACAGTGCGTGATTGGTTGCAAGCTCACCAATCACGCACCTTGTGCCAAAGCCCATTTAGACATTTCCCTGATATTCTCAGAGTCATTGGGCGATATACGTTTTCCATGCTGAATGCTCTACATGCAGTCCTAAGATGAGGTCGTTCGCCTAAACAGACTTATGATCACCATAAATGACTGATAAAAAGACTAGCGGTACGCATTTTACACAGCTCCGCAAAATAGCCTACATCCGCTGTCATTGGTTTAAGTCTCAACCAATGAGAACGCGCCAAGAGGTCTGTGCCTTTGCAGGCTTAACTTGCATCGCCACCATTGGTCGATTTCTCACAACCTATCACAACGCATATACTGAGAGTTCTCTCTCAGGTCCGCCACCGGCTGTTATTGCGTGATTGGTTGCAAGCTCACCAATCACGCACCTTGTGCCAAAGCCCATTTAGACATTTCCCTGATATTCTCAGAGTCATTGGGTGATATACGTTTTCCATGCTGAATGCTCTACATGCAGTCCTAAGATGAGGTCGTTCGCCTAAACAGACTTATGATCACCATAAATGACTGATAAAAAGACTAGCGGTACGCATTTTACACAGCTCCGCAAAATAGCCTACATCCGCTGTCATTGGTTTAAGTCTCAACCAATGAGAACGCGCCAAGAGGTCTGTGCCTTTGCAGGCTTAACTTGCATCGCCACCATTGGTCGATTTCTCACAACCTATCACAACGCATATACTGAGAGTTCTCTCTCAGGTCCGCCACCGGCTGTTATTAACAGCCATTCTCAGTGAGCCAGTCACCTCCCCCTCGGCTCAGGATTCTACCCGAGGTAACGACGGAGAGGTGAGTTCTTTAGCGCTCTATGCTGCGCTTCTTTCTGAGAGGGCTCTGAATAGGAAGACTCCATCTCCCTTTGATTTAACTTAACGCTAACAACATAATATGGCGGTTTTTGCCACCCTTGAATAACTCTACTGATAGTACAACCTTGAAACATTAAGGGGTTTGATATAATTTTTAGAGATGAATTTCACATCAGCTTCTCAATCCAGCCGCCTCCTTATGCCTTTTGGTGTCACTGTTTGTAAAAGTCTACAACAAAATGCAGGACTTATCTAGTTACTGCATTACTAATTCCTTTTCTCGCACTTATCTTTTTAGTGCGTGGCCTCCTTCCAACCTGAGCTGTTGCCAGGCGAGGTGAGGTTTTTTCTCCCTACAATTGGGGTGAGTGAAGACTATGTTTTCTTTGCATTTCAAGAGGTTGAGGTAAACACTACATAGTTTGTATATATTTAACACTGTGTCTTTTTGTTTCCCACATTTCTATGCACAGGAGGAGATACACCTTCAATTGTTGGAGATTGTTCATGTTCAAGCTCCAACTCACGATAAGTATATGTTGCAGTAGCTTATCATAGGTCCTGAAGAAAGCCGGTATAGGCTGAAACATGTCGACCGATTAATACACGTGATAGATAGCAATTCCTTACATGCTATCAGCTTACTGTTTTTAACGATACCACTTTGATGGTCACACCGAATAAAAGTCTTCTTATGTCATCAAAGTAGGTATTTTTAATCACTAGGATTAGTTTCCTTTTTCTTTTCTGAGCACTGCAAATTTATTTGCCCCTTCCACTCACACACTATCCTCTGCTGGTTGGATGTGGTTCTTAAGGGTCCAACATCTGGCTACCTCAGACTCTCCCTGAGGAGAAGCCCATAGGACACCTTTCTTTTCACCAACCCAGATGACGAAATTCCACTGATGAGTGGGCGGATGGGTACTATGTTCTTACTTTCTAAACCCTGTATCTTCCTATCCTCACCTCTATGACATAATAGTGTCATATGCTCAAGATCAATGGTTTGATCTGAACACTTATACTGGACACAACCTGGTCCTGTCATTTCATCATTTCACAGACTCTCAGTACCTCTCTTGTTTTTTGTAGTAGTAGTTGGGGGACAAGGTACTCACATTGTCTATAAACTAACTCCCCTAGGACCCCCCCAATACTCTGTTGTATTTTTGGATTAGGAGATTGCCAAATCTGGAGGAGAGTAAAACTATGTGACCCCGCAGCCTGTTGTAGTTTGTTTGTTGTTAGTTTGGAAAATTCAAGCCGGTACAATTCACTCTGCAAGCACCACACACAGGCCAGAGTAGAACGGAGGGAGGGAAATATGTCGCACAGAGATCCCATCATAGTTTGTGCACCTCAATTGACCTAGGCAGACAAAATGAGTTAATTAGCCGTGAGCGGGATTCTTCCAAACCAGAAGATCATCATTTAAAATGTGTTCATGCAGTTAGACAAAAACGCTTTAAAATGGAAGTTATATTATTCAACTGAGAACGGATATTTGAATTTGAGACCATGTTTTGAGTGTTGCAGCCTGGATTTGATTCTCCCTAGGAAACATGAGAGAGGGTAGTAGATGGAAGGCAATTGTGGCCGGAAAGGCCTGGCATTTCTCCTCATTCTGTCAGATGCCAGCAGCCCGCAACTCTGTCTTTGAGTCTGGATGGAGCTCTCAATGAACGGTTTCAAAGGCGATGGAGAATTTATGTATGTCTATCCACTTACTTTGATAGCAGAATGTAAAAGCGTTTAACCGTGTTACACCCTGTCTCTCGTCGGATGCAGTATTCAAATCTGCTCTGCGAATGCCTGGACGTGGCAGCGCTGTTCGTCATACGTTCAAATTATAGGTCTGCAAAACGCGCACTGAGCGCGGAGAATTCATTCGCAATAATGGTGTTGCCCATCGAACCCTGATGCCCTGCGGGGGTCGCCGTCAGCTGGCTCAATTGGCCGCAGGAAGGGAGCTTTCGAGCATTCTTGTTATTGGTCTAGCTTTTCCGAGAAATAGATATCGTGTGGTTGGTGGCGGGCACACAGAGGAACCACGAAGGGCTCAGTGGCACAGGGTAAATTACAGAGAACGTGTGCTACATTTGGCCACAGTTAACAATTTTCAGTGGGAATGAATTTTCGAGGGTTGGCTGACTTCAGGTATTCAGTTACCAGAGGCTCGAAGACTGATAATGCTGGGCCCCAGAAACACCAACTGGCACTACGTCAGACTCTGCAAATGCCCGCAGCTACATGCTTCCGAACTGCTCGCGAACTGGGCACGGTAATTACGCCTGCACACGTTCATGAGTACCAGCATTAGTTAGGGATATGCTGTGCTCGGGTTAATTTGCTCTATAATTGACTTATGAGTCTTCTGTAGGCCCTGCTTACAACGGTATCATTGAGGGCTCGCTGAAGGTTGGACTGTGCCAGATGTATTGGCAGTTCTGCGCGGCGGTTTTACCACTGTTTAAACTTACTTAAGCTAACTCAAGAACGCAATAGATACCCAGCATTGCTTGTTTAGCACCCCCCTCTCATTTGAATATTAGCACTTACTTTGCTAAACCGATGCACTTATAGTTAAAATCCAGTTGCCGCATGTTTCATAGAAGGTGGGGAACCATGGTTGCACACGATGCCCCTTATCGACCGTGGGACCGTGAAGACCCCCACGGCCACACATGTTAGGAATATAACTTCAGTAAGGTATGGCGAACTCACTGCTTCCGTAGGGCTACAATTTGCATGTATGGAAAGCTGTACAGAAGCTTCAAAAGAGCCCACTTATCATCATTTCTTTCATTAGTGGCTGGGTGTAGCAATCAGTGCATTACAGGAGGAAAGGTAATGTGTCCAAGTCACAAAACATACAAAGTACAAGGAGAGGTATAATACTACAATAAAGGGGACACTCAAAACACAAGAACGAACGTAGCTTAGGCAAGGGTAACAATTGGGGTGAGTACCGGAACCAAACACAATGCAAGAGGTAGCAATCAAGTGTTGCAAGAGAAAGGTGACGTGTGCATGTTACAAAGTACCAAACCAGGTAGAAGGATAATACTGTATATATGGCAAACTCTCAAGCCACAGGAACGCACTGGGAGGACCCCTGCATAGTTAAGGAGAATGGCTGGGTGTCTAAAGTTAGCTAAATGAATAGTGGGTATCCTCAAAGTGGGTCTAAGATGCGCATCAAATGCGGACAAGTCAGAGTGTTACTAAGGATGCACATTACCCTATGTCCCCATATGACCATAAAATAGTTACAATTGACAAGAAAATGTAAATGAAATGCATAGAGAGGACAACTAGAAATGCAGAGATAACGGAGAACTCCACAAACCTATTGAACAAAAAGGGAAATCCTCAAACGCAACCACAGACTAAATGGAAGAGAACCCTGATAGGCATATGAAGGTTATTCCTGTTGTACAATGAAAACATTGCAGAGTTGACTTTACCTTTCCACCAGCTGCATTGTCAGTAACCCTCAATTTCACCATAAAATATCATAAGATTATTTGTAAATTTATCTCTGCATGGAGGAGGGATACCACCCCTCGAGTGAACAGCCTGACGCCAAGGCACAGACTCGGGAGCAGCCCAGGTACATCAAAACACCACGGTATCAGCCCTGCTGCAGGAGGCGCGGTGGTTGAGTTGGTTAAAGCACCTGTCTAGTAAACAGGAGATCCTGAGTTCGGATCTCAGCAGTGCGTAGTGTTTATTAATAGGTCTTACATCAGACAAGAGAATAGTGGGGGGACGAGTTAGTAGGGGACGCTGGATCACTCAACCCAAAGTGCAGTGGTCGCTAGCAGATTCGGCAGGTGAATAATGGACGTAGTTCTAAGACGCTGCATCAATGCATCAAACAGGCTTGGCCGGGGTAGCGTATGGGACAGTGCGGCCCATGTCTCACTACAGAATATCACGATTGGCAGTAGAGGGGGGGGGACAGGGCTTCTAATGGATGTTTTCTGTCTCTAAATGCAGGAACGGCGTTGGAAGAACCGCCCTACCCACACCACATGCTATCAGCAGGATAAGGGTCGTAGCACACATGGGGCAGTTTGCTAGGGCAGGGACCCATGCCCTCCTCAGTTGCCATTCAGTTCTGGATGTGGGGCGCACAGGTTACACCCATGATAGTGATACGCTGGCAGTCATCGGTGGGGACATTTAGGTAGCCCCTGGGCAGTAGTGTGACGTTCCAACCTGGTAGAATCTGAGTAGGTCAGGTGGTAACGCAAGCAGAAGGACCAGGGCGGGCCCGTGCTGGGAGCCTAAATGCGGTGTCTGGTAGGGGCTTAAGGGGGGCAAACAGGTCCTGACTGCCCGTAGGGGAGAGGAACCAGGCATAGCTTGGCGTTGGCACTAACTACTAGGGTTTTGCCCCCCCAGTGCGCCTGAGTGCTCCTGCCAGCTGCTGGAAAATCTGCCCATAGGTAACGGGAGGAGTAACCACAAGGGTAGACGTCCACCCGGAATGTTGCATATATGGCTGGCCCACACATACACAATCTAAGAGCTGGATGATCCCACAAAGACCGCCCCAAACAATGGTCTTTTAGAGTCCCTTGCGGGTGGGATGGGAGTAATTACAGTAATGAGCCTCCCTCAGCCTCACGGTTTAGTAATCAACAAGGAAGATTCATCCCCAGCCCTATGGTAACTCAGCAGGGTTCACAGGCAGTGGAGGGCCCTGGGCTAGGGACACCAGTAAGTGTGCGCCCTGAGGCAGAGTGAAGTAGGGGTGAGTCAGGTCATAAGATGGGAGAACAGGTGGTAGTAAGTACCCTGCACGGTTTACTGGTAAGGTGAGGGCTAAAGGAGGCCCAAGCAGCTAAGCGCAGGCTGGGGGAAACCAGTGCCGTGCATAGGGAGGTCAGCCTAGGTCCAGGACAGGACACCATGGTAGATAGCTTGGGCAGCACACACGGGCAGGAGATTTCAGGAGGGGCTTAGCACAGCTAAAGGTGACTACTGCAGGTTGGAAGCAGGCACCAAGAGAAGGAGGCTCTAGCCCATCGGAGACCGTCAATAGCGCCTGCGCCAGAGCTAGGATCTAGGCAGTGGGGGTAGCTGCCACAGCTAACTGAATGGGGTGCAACCACTGAGGGAGGCGTGGGGTCAACATAACTTGACTACTCACTGCTCTGAAGGGCTCAACAAGTTAGTAACAGTGTTACCAGTTGCCAACTGGGATTACATCAGGACAGGGTGCGTGTCAGAAGGCCACATGGGATCCAACAAATGATCGAGAGTTGGCTGGGCACGTGATGGGTTGCACGACTAAGGCGAATACATTAGGGGCAAGCATATGATAAAGGGAGGCCCATGCCCTTGGCCCGAAAAATAAACCTAGTCAAATAAGGATACCTGCGCCAGAGCAGGAATGGCAGGATAGTTCCCATGGAGGAGATGGTCATTGTGGCGCTCCACAGGTCACGGACAGCTGCCCACACTAGCTGGAGCCTGTAAAGGGGGTCCCCAGCGAAGCCACCATGAATGGGCTAGGGTTGGACAAGCCCCCCCCTGAAGTTTGTAGCCCGGCACCATTACTGGTAGAAGTACTGGGGTCATAAGTGGTTAACAGGGTGTACCCATCGGCAGGTTGGCACTTCATGACATATGCAATGTCTTAGGGGACACCTTGCACTATTCCTGCTTACCTGATGGGCCCCCGTTGCGGGCGCCAGGGATAAAAGGAACGTAACTATGAAGTTGTCTGGTCAAGGTGGCAAAGTCGGGATGGATACGTTTCTCCCGTACATGCATATTGCCCTTGAAGCTGTGGGAAGCAAGTAGGGAGCACAGAGGTGGGGGGCTCTGTTATCGACGGTAGCCTCCTCCAGAGCTGTGGCGGAGTTACAGGGCGATCTGGAGGCAGCCGGTACAGTAAGGGTACCTCTGCGGCAGACGGGTACAGTAAGGGTACCTCTGCCCGGCACAGTAAGGGTGCCCGAGCCTAAGACCGTGAGCCGCAGGAGGTTCCGGAAACCACAACGGCGCCCCGTTAGTCCTTCGGGCGGTTGGGGGGCCTGAACCAACCGGGGGTGTGCCATGCCGCTCCGCCCTCAAAGGGGTGGGAGTCCAAGATGAGGATCTACAAGGTGCGGCACTGTCCGGGCGTTGTCCCACTGTGCTGACTGGCTCTACAGGTGGGCGGGGCAGCGAGGGGCTGCTTGCACTGGATCGCCCGTAAGATGACCCACTAATGTCATACCATGTTTGTATGATAATAAACCTGCAACAGTTCTTTCCCCATAAACAGAGTGTCTGGTGTATCATTTATGGGGGGTGAAATGTTTGAAGTGTTGGGAGGAGCGGGTGACGGTGTCGGCACTATAATGAATGAAGGCTTTTAACTTTATAATAATGTTTTTATAAGATGCTCTGAGCAAGTAAAATAAATGATAGGGTGTAGGAGTTTTAAAAAACCGAACCGAATAAAACTGCACAAACTGTACAAACTGGCCCAGTTGTTCTTCCTACCATGTAACTGCATCCATTAGGATTTTGCGCATGTAGAACATCTCAGTATTCACTCAAACCAGACGTCGGGGCAGGAATTCACCCTGTAATAGACTTTTTTTTACTTACACAAGATGTTGTGGTGTATATTGTTGGCAGGCGGTATACCACCGATTTCACCATTAAAAAAGCAGGTAAGATCAACATGTACAGGATTGTGCAGGATCTGCATGCAATTAATAATGTGTGTCATCCCTAACAAATGTATGGCTTTTAGAGTTATATGCACCAACTGATTTACAGCGAAAGCTCTGGTCCACTGAAACAGCAATTGCCTTGTATTATTTTTCTTGCATATAGGCTGTTTTGCAGTAAACATGTCAGACATTATAGACTATCCTGATTCTTTCGTTTTATTTTTTAACCATTTGCAGAACAAGCTTCCCTCGACTCACATAAAGATCTTACAGAGCAGTGGTGCACAGATTGTGTACAATATTAGTAGCACAGAGCAGGTACAATGCAGTCCTCTATAGCGAAGGTTTCACAACCTATCTGACATACGACACCCACATATACACAGTACTGACAGAACCATAAACTATTTTCAAATATCATAGAAAGTGAAGAAAAAAACTAAGAAGTGTGTGGGATCTATCTTAAAGGAAATGGCACGTTTCAATGTAATGTTATCTTTGAAAGAGTGATAATGACAATCTACACATACATGGCCTCGTTTATCAATCATTTGCAAATCCGGTCTTGTCTTGCATATTTGCTGCTGTTTGGTGACATTGTGGTTCCCTGGAGTTAATATTAAGCCACCTTTGTAGTTTTAATTCTGAATAAGAGTATACAAAGACATGACACATTGTCCAGAAATACATGGGTTGAAGTATCTAGAGAAGTGTGCAACTCACCCTACACCATTACTGTAAATCATGTGTATCATATTACCCCATTAAACCTAATTCAATGGATGTCCAAACCCTCTTATCATGATCAAGCAAGCCCAGGATAAATACCTTACGCCACACTGATCACCATGCACTCACACTGATCTCCATGCACTCACACCATTCACCCGCTCACCCTGCACTCACACTGATCACCATGCACTCACACTGATCACCATGCACTCACACTGATCACCATGTACTCACAATTCACCCGCTCACCCTGCACTCACAGTGATCACAACGCACTCACACTGATCACCATGCACTCACAACATTCACCCGCTCACCCTGCACTCACATTGATCACTCTGCACTAACAATGTGCTTGCATTGTTCACCCTGTACCTCACCCTGCAGTCACACAAGCACACTACTCACCCTGCACTCATGTGACACTTCACGCACCTGTCCATCCCTCACTGCTCAATCTGTAGCTCACTCAAACAAGGCCATCACTAACCATGCATTAATTCGTCCCACTCTGCACTTACAGCCAAACCCAAATTCATATGATCACCTCACTCACCCTGCAGTCACTCCTTAGGACCTGGATCCCCCAGCATGCTCCCCGCTCCCTCCTGATAATTTGACAACCCACATTAAATCATCAACAGAGATTTTTGTGGGTGTAAAAACGGCCATGTTTAATATTTGACATTTCATAAACATGACAAGGCATTTCAAATTCATTATTTACAGTTATCAACACAATTTTATTATTGACTTTCCAAATCTTCTTCGTCGAGACTCTAGTCCTCCAGCACTAAGGGGCCTTCCATCTTGCATCTTCCATGCAGAACATCCACGCAAGGTGCAACCCACCTGCGCCCCATGAGGAGTGGGCCCCCAAACCTCTGATCCGTGTCCGCCCTCTCCAGGGGCCCACCCTCCGACCACCAGGCTGACCAGGGACCCAGGAGGCTCGTAACCTGTCGCCCTAGCCTCCCCAGCCAGGGTCATATTTTACAGCGGAGAGCTTACCGTCTCTCCCCCCCTCCGTGCTGGCCTAGGGAGTACGCAAGGCGGACTACCGTCCATTCCGTCGGTCAATTTTACTGTTCCAAGGTCTTTCTACCGCCACACAGGTGACCAGGGCCCCCAGGTCCGTCACCTTCCCCAACTGCGCTCTGAATGAAAGACCCCAATTGCCCAATCTAGGCATCTGTACCAATGTCAGATAACTGTACTCCGTCCCTGTTAACGCTCACCTCACCGGAAACCCTTCAGTGTGGAATAAGGAACCAGCGGCCCTTCACTGAGCACAACCTGGCCCATTCTCCCTTGGGCCGCATCACTGTGTTCGATAGCTGCACTCCATCCTCGTGATACATCACCTCACCTGAAGACCTTTCGGGTGGAATGTGCCAAGAGCGGCCCTTCACTGAGCTCAACCTGGCCAATTCCCCATACCGACACATTCCAGTGTCTTGCCCACCTCGCCATAGGAAGTCTGTCCCCTTCGGGCCTCCAGGCTTCATCACTCGTCGCTGCCATAGTCACCTCGTAGCGTGACGCATGAACGAGTGCCCCAGTACCCATACCACCATTGCGGGCATACTACTGAAGAGGAGAGAAATAGAAAAGTCAAGCACGGTTGTTGGCAAATCATCAGCATTCTAGTCCCAAAGACTCCGGCCGAATGTGTCTCTCATAACCCTCGGACAACCATCGCCCCGGCCTTTCCATGGTGCTGTTTGGTAAGCCTGCTTCTGCAGCTAGCGTCGTCGCACCTGCCCTGACCAAGTGGGACGAATATCTTAACGCACCTAGTCCCAGTCCTGTTAATGCTCACCCCAAAACATCTACCTTGGTACTGTACCAAGCTGTCGCCAAGCTTGAAGTAAAACCCAGGCGCCTGGCCAAGTATGACCGCTTTCGGGCCTCTAGCCAAGCAGGACCCCGCCGTATTCTAGCCCCCTATCCCTGCCTTTGATTTCTTCAGGGTCCCCTTCAAGTCCCCCGGAGTTCACTTTGTATCGTAGCCCTGGATGTCCACCCCCCCCCCGCCTGATCGGATCTGGATGCCCTGTGATAACCCCGAGATGGACAGCTCCAAAATTAAAGGATCGTGAGGCGGCCGTCCCATTCTAGTGTGCCCTTATACACTGTGCTGCACTTGTAGGAAGGACCTCAGGGATGTAGGGCAAGGGTAGAACATCTAAGGGATCTAGTCATTCCCGCCACGGCTCATCCAGCTTGGGCCACCCTGCCATGCTGATCTGACCACAAGGACGCCCCCGGGACAAGCTCTCCTGCCAGTGTCGCAAAGAATCGCACTGCGGGCACATCAGGCTTAACATGCTGACAATGTCACTGAAATGTTTGGCCCGGGCGCCCACTGTAACGGAGCAAAAGGTCACTAAGTTTTTCTAGCTTTGGATATTTCCCCACCCCATAAATTGTTTACGTAAACGAATCTCCCGGGTGTAAGTCTAAATTTTTCTCAATTACCGATGGCATTCCCAATTCCGTATTGCATCGAACCCTTATGATCCTCTATACTCTGCGATTTCCCCCATCTCGGGCCAGGGCTGTCTTGTTCCCTCCCCATTGTGTCCTCATAAAGCTGCCAGCTGCGTGTCCACTAATCCCTCCCCCTGCTAGGTTGTACTCTGACCCACCATGCCGTCCTGCTCAGGCCGATTGTCTCCGCCATGGGTACCAGCCAGCCAGGACCCCCTGGCAGTCCGACAAAACTGTTCAATGCTCCCACCACCTGATTTCAGGATTCCAGGTCTGCCCGGCCATTAACCAAATGAACCCTCCGGCACGAACTCTGGGGTCTCACCAGTTTTTGCGGATCATCCGCTCCCATCGGTGTGTGGCACCGGAATTGCCTCCGCACCACTCCTCCTCTATTCCATACCCCACCCCACTTCCTGCACCTATTGCGCTACATGCTAAAGTTTTGAACTTACAGTATGGCTTTACCATGGGTGCGGGGGTCACATGACCGAGCCCCTAGTGCTCCTTACGGTACCGAAAACCCATCTAAGGGCAGATATTGGTTCCTTCAAAGAACATTTAACCCGGCTTAAATGGGGCAGGCACCCTATGTGCACCTTAGCTGTTTACGACCTCCAAACTCTGGTTAAACAAGCACTACCCACCAGACAACCATCCAATGTCGGAGCATGTGCCCACTGTCAATTTCCTGTTCTGAGCCCATGATTCATTCGCTTATTAACTCAATCGTTAAGGTACAAGTTGGCCAATCTTTGAGCATCCTGCGATTTAAGGTGTTATTGCCTCTCCGGCATTCGATGCGATCCCACAAACCAGGCCAAACATTGCCACCTGCGAAACTTACAGCCAACTACGCACTGAACCACTGCTCGGTATCCACACGCTGCACACTTACTCTGTAGGTCAGGACACAGAGCCGCAGGCCTGAACTCTACTTCCTAAAGTACGCTTATTGCTAAGGTCTGGACAATTAGATTCGGACCAAGGCCATAACTACATGTACATGACGACCACTGATTGAGCCAAAAAAAAAACCCATAGGGCCGTAAGCTTGTTGTCCCCTGACTCTAAGGGCTCGCTACCATATCACTTTCACTGTACCTCTCTTGGTGAGCAACTGGCGCCCGACCACTGCAGAGTAGGCCGCCTGCCCTGGACAAGCCGGATTGATTGGAAGCGCGGCGTCCCCCTGACATCTTCGTCACCCTTCCCCCCTTTACCGGTACATTTTTCGGCGCCAACTCTTAGCAGGCAAGGTACCGCTGGGCTTCAATTCCTATGAAACCCCCACCCTGAAGCATGCTCCCGTGACAACACATACAAGGCCCCTGACCGGAAGATGCTTCACCTTGACCTGCAGACATATGGATACTTTGGAAGTTTGTCCTGTCCCTATGTACGAGTAACCACAGGTGCAACTTACAATAGACCAACCTTGAATGGATGTGTGGTATCCCGACTTCGGACATTAAGGAAATGGAGCATCTAAACCGAGTAGAAAGCACGGGGGGGCTGTTGCTCCTGCAAGTGTACGGCAAATGGTGGCAAGTTAAGATACCCTGTATACAGCCGTGCGATTAATGTGATAGCTATGTACACTGAGAAAAAGTAAATTAAACTAACGACCTTGGTTTATCCTTCAAGAACAAACACAAATGTCGAATAACAAAATCTTATGAAGACAGACCATTAGGGTAAATTAGAAGACTTTACAATTAGACGTTTATAATATTCCTCTCTACGTGGAAGAACAAGATAATGTAACTCGACATTGACTTTTTATCTATACTTTACTGTGAATTGCAAGCTCATGCAAATACCACCAGATCTTCTGCACGACTCAGCAGCAGGTGAGAGGCCTGCTTTGAAGTGCACATCAATGAAAGCGCTGCATTTGCAAGTCAAAATTCTAAGGTGGTTTTGAAGAAGACTTATGCGCCACAAAGCTCCCAATATGGGTTCCGGTGCTCTATAGTTACCCGAAAGGACCCAGATAGAGTGTGTTCCCTGTAAACTGCCAATGCATCCTGGGCCCTACAGGTGAGACATTCCCTCATATGAAGAGCCAAACTGGCTTTCGGTTTTACTGAAAGAAGATATCTTGCTCTGCATCACCATAATTAACTCAGAAGTGGGGCATAAGAACTAACAGAATAAAAAGCGCAAAAAGAAAAGAACATTTCTATCTTAATACACATTATACATTCTGTATTTATGAGATTATCTTCCAGCACAAAATAAAGCCCGCCTTTTTTATATCATTATTTCAGGAACTATCCATGAATATTGTAAGCCACGCATTTCATCCACGGACAACTTTGTTGGTAACGAAACATTTGTGAAATAACTTTTTAGGACCCTTTACGAGATGAAAGGAAAACCCGCCAGTGAAAGTACTGCTGGGAACGGCGATGACTTTCAGAAATTGCCAAGCGCGAGCATCGATGATACTCAGACTGGTAAACCCTTAAATTAGAGCGCTTGAAACATCTACTAACGCTAAACATCAGACTAACTTGAAGCCACATTTTAAAGAACTATCTAGGCCAGACACCCCTCCAAGCAAGACCCAATGGCGACACTGTTTAACGCTTTCGCCAGCTCAGAAGTTCATACTTGCAAGAGTGGCAGAAATGCAGTGTCCCGTTCTTGTGTTGACACTCCTTGGAAAGGAACCTGAAGCCTACACCCTTGTGAACCGTCACACCTGGCATCAAGCACCATTTTTGTAGCAGCTTTGCGCCACCCTTTCCTGTAACGATACGGAAATGTGGAAGCACATTCCGACAAAGTTTATTCTCCGTGAAAGGCTTCTGGACCACTGACGCCTGATCCTCGCTAAACCAACTTTAACAAGCATTTACAATGCAATGGTTTCGCCTTTGGAAAAGTTAGAGTTATTGGCATTGCTCATGACATTTTTTTTTTTTTTTTTTAACTTATAAATAAATGGCATTGTTATTTACATTGCCAACAGCTCTCACAGCCCACACAGCCCACACAGCTCTCTCAGCCCACACAGCCCTCTCAGCCCACACAGTTCTCACAGCCCACACAGCCCACACAGCCCACACAGCTCTCACAGCCCTCACAGCCCACACAGCCCACACAGCCTCACAGCCCACACAGCCACACAGCCCACACAGCCCACACAGCTCTCACAGCCCACACAGCCCACACAGCCCACACAGCTCTCACAGCCCACACAGCTCTCACAGCCATCCGCCCACACAGCTGTCACAGCACAGCAGTTGCTCTCAGTGCAAGTGTGCACTGAAGCAGGTACTGTAGTATAATTGGCCTATACCATGTACTGCACTGTGACATGTGTTTTGGAGATGTGTCGTGCTCGTGGGTGGTGGTCCACAGTGGATGCCCCTGCCAGAATCACCCTCGTTTGTCATCTTCCTTGCAGGAACTGGAATATGGTTGTGGTGCTTTAACATGCTTTGTGCAGACTGTGCCTTTAGCGGTGGTGGAGGCCTTGGAAACACAATGGTTAAACACTCCCGCCATTACCTGTTCCCCACATCCATGGAAACAACAATCCACAGACAGGATTCATGGAGCAGACTGAACAGGTATTGTGTGCGAAAGCTCAGCTTCCCGCCTCTGGCTGGCGTCCATGCTCACTGCTCGGAACAATGAGTCTCTGTAACCGTGGGGACCCAGGTTGGGCATTTTTGCATCATGCTATTTTACGAGAGGCACAAAGAAGGCCTGTGTGCGCGGGCTCCACTACAGAAAGAGCAGTACCACACACAGGCGCATAGTGCACAAATACATTCTTCCATATCTTCCACTGTATCTCTTCACCAGGCAGCATGAAACATTTTTTTTAAAGGTAGAGGTACAATATTCTGCATGGTCTATTGCCTCCTTCGCTTACAAATATTAATTACACAAAAAGAAATTTAACCAACAGTGAAATAGAAACAAAAATGATATCATTTAACATCGTCCACAGTACACCAGTGACAACTCCAAGGCTTCGTAAAACAAATGCAAGAAAAATACTAGAAAATGCGCAATAAACAGAAAGAAACAAAATAAGTCTATGCGCTCACTGGATACATCCAGCACGTGTCAAATGTACCTTTTGTTACATGCACACCTGTGCATTCCAGTGTTGAGAAAGCAGACAATGCCAAGGGCCAGTGAGACACCACAGTTTACTTAGACGTGCACATCTGTGTCGCAATCAATGGCAGTCGCCGTGGTTAGCTATGCACGTCAGCAGGACAGGGTAGAATGTGGACTGGTTTATTGTGAATATCTCTTCTTCCCCTTGATGGGTCCATACATCTGTCAGTCCCAAACACACAGGGTGCAGCAGGGGCTCAAACTCTGTATTATTTCACCCAATTAAAGAGCATGTTCCTGTGGTTGCATCACAGAGGAATACGTTTAAGTCAAGGAACCCATCTTCCCACGCGGGACTAGTTACCTGTCTGCACTGATTCAACATGTGTTCTGATACTGCACAAGATTTTTAAAGTCCGCTGTCTTTGAAGGATGCTCTAAATACAAAACGAACATAATGATTCTTTACTCGTAGCCTGATATGTGTATAGGGTACTGATAGTGGCGGCTGCTATCGAACGGCGGATGTGGGGAGGGCAAGTGGGTGGATTTGGGGGCAGGAATAAACAAGCATTTACAAGTACAGCCCCCCCCCCCTCTTTGAAAGCACCCGCACTCACCGGCTGTCTTCTGGCGGGCGGGGCTAACCTCCTCACACGGGAGCCTTGCTCCCTGCAGCACTCCTCCGGCGGTCGTTTTGGGGCCGCGGGCGGGGTTCCTCTCCTCCTGGGCTCTCCTAGATGCAGCAGGGCTCCCTCGCATCACGGGAGCCCTGCAAACCGGCCTCCAGGCTTCTTCTTTCTTCCCCCCGGGCTGCGGGGGCGGGCACTTCCGGCCAACCACTTCCGGGTCGCTGCGGGCAGCGCAGCGGCCCTTCTCCTTAGGCAGGCAGGCGGGGGCTGATTTTATCGGGCAAATGCCGGGTGGGCACCGAAGCTGGCGCCATGATGACAAAATAACATTAAAGCAGTGGCGGACGGCGGTTCTTCCCCCCGGGCTGCGGGGGCGGGCACTTCCGGCCAACCACTTCCGGGTCGCTGCGGGCAGCGCAGCGGCCCTTCTCCTTAGGCAGGCAGGCGGGGACTGATTTTATCGGGCAAATGCCGGGTGGGCACCGAAGCTGGCGCCATGATGACAAAATAACATTAAAGCAGTGGCGGACGGCGGGAGGGGGCGGGAGAGGACACAGGGGGCGTGAGGGGGGCGGGAGAGAACACGAACGGCAGGAGAACGTGCCGGGGAAAAACACTCACGATGCCCAGGACAGCAGCAAGCACGGCCCGGCCGGAGGAGACTCGGGGGCGTTCCCGGCTTTTGGCTGACGTATCATGACGTAGCCAAAAGCCAAAGAATCTCGGGAACGCCCCCGAGTCTCCTCCTGCCATGACGGACGCCTCTCTGTTCCAATGGCTAGCCTCCATTTATGGAGCTAGCCAATGAAGCAGAGGGGCGTGTTCCAGAGTCACTACTGCAATCAAGAGATTTCTCTGGAGGCGGAGCCTAACGGCTCCGTTCCCCAGCGAAACCTAAAAAGGCATATTTGGTTATCGTGACATACTATCAGCTAGTCACCCATTTAAATGAAAAGGAGCATAACTGCTACAGCCTATACATGGAACTCCGCATCAAGCGCCACTGCTTTCCCCCCTGCTACGGTTTCTCACTATACCTGGCCCCCGTCGACAGGAGAGGAGAACAGCATGCCCAGGGGGTCGCGAGAAAAGGGGGGGCCAATCCGCCCCCACGCAGGCATGGCGGGGCCCGGCCCCTCCCATATCCCGTTCCCTTCGTGGTGGCTTGCCCCCGACCCCTCGCCCCGGAAGTAGTTGTGCACTTCCGGGCCGAGGGGGCGGGGCCGCGACCTCGAGGGGGTTAAGAGCCTGGGGAGCGTGGGTAGCGGCCTCTTTGTGCCCAGGCTCGCTCCTCGCCCCACCGTGGGGCTGTTTAATTTTCTCCTGTTTTTCTTTCAGTGATTTCTGGAGTTCCAGGTATCGAGGAGCGTTGTTTCATGGCGGAGCCGGGAGAATCTGCCGTGAACGGAGATCGGGCGAGCTGTTGGGCCCACAACGGCCCGTAATGTTTTTTCCTCTTTGTTCCCTCTGCAGGTCCGCGTTTTCGTACCTGGGGAGCAAGCAGAATCGAGGAGGATCGTGGTCTCGGGAAGGAGCGGACAATGGCGAAACAGGGGAGGATTCCATCCGAAGGCCCCGAGGCATGGTGGACAGCCTTTCAGCAACGCTGCTCCGGTCCAAGATGATGGAGCAGCGTCGTCATTGGGGGAGCCGCACTTGAAGATAAAGGAGCGACTTGGCCAAGTCAAAGTTAAGTTGCTTAATGTGTGCTGTTGGGAAAATGTTATTCCGAGGCCCCGTTTGTCTTCTTGGGCATGGAGCGGGATTGTTGCAGTGCCGGTGCCCTTGTCGTGCAGATACATTTAAAGAGTGCTGTTTTTACCGAGTACACTTAATGTGCTGAGCATTTTTAGAGATAATGCTTAGGTGGTAATGCTCAGATGGGAGTGAGAATTGTCTTTCAATTACTGCCACAAATGTGTCTCGCCAGTGTACTTTATACCTGCTAATCACATTGTTTAACACCATTACGCATTCTGCACCAGGCGCTCATACAACAGTCGTCTATCTAGGTACCAGGCCTAAGGCTCTCAGTTTAATAAAGTTCGTATGTGGCTTTCAAACACGTGTTGGGTACACTGTTGGTTGACTGGCTTGATTGGGTTTGCAATGCTCGTGATGACCGAGCCAGCATTTTTGTGTTCACTGCCCCGATTGCCCCGCACCATGTGATTCTGAGCGATAACTGGCCTAATCTTCCCGTCGGCGCCTAGAGACCCGTACGGGTGTTTGCTTTGCATTGATTTCCCGTTTTTGCATATTTGTGTTTCGGGTTTTGAAGCCTTCGGGCCGGTAATCTCTCAAGTGGCTTTCCTTCCGTTTTCGTACAAAACGTGTCTGACCGAATGAGGGCTTAAAAGGCGCTAGGTTAAGGCCGCAGTTAACCCCCTCCGCTTTCTACTCGGACCTCAGCCTATATACATTCCCTTATAGCCTCTTGTGAAAGTAATTGCGCCGGAACAGTCCTTAACTGGTGCTATTTAAGGCGCTCTGATTCAGGATTCATGTTCACGCTATACGAACCGGGGATGAGGGTGTGAGCCTCGGTATCTACGCTAAACATCCTGTGAGTCATTGCAAAAAATTACTTAATCTCCCAAAATGAAGGTGTCTTTATGTAATGTAATTCGGTTCGCGCTATTTAAAGCCATTGCTGCCAGGGTTTCAGATTGCTATGTGTGACGTTTTTAAACATTGTTCTTTCCACCGCCAGCCAGGAGTCAGGCCGTTCTCACAGCAGCCCCCACCGCAGGCGGGGCTGGGCACCCAGAGCAACCCTGGAAAATGTTGTAATGGGCGCTGCACACGGAAGAGAAAACATTACTGCACATGGGAACACATTACTGGGGGGGCTCACTGGCGTGTGGGGGAGGGGGCCAGAGGGGGGTGGCTACCCCTCTGTAACGTTCCCCTTTTTGTGTTTAGACTTGTGTATCAGGTTGGCATCTTGTATAACTCCATGTGCTCTGAAGTCCTTGTGTAATGTAACTGGTTCTGTTGTGAAGCGCTCTGACACCTGTGGATGAAGAACAGCGCTATAGAAAAACGCATAAATACATATTAGTCACTCTGGAAAAGGTCCCTGGTGTTAATGATGCCAGTCCGGATGTGGGGCTCATAACACTGCACATATAATTGTTTAAAACCGAATTCTCTGCAAGGGCCCGGTGCGCCGCACAAACATCATTTCCATAGGTTGAACTGTCAGGCAGAGGCAAACTAACATGCAGTTGCTTTAGCAATAGTTTCATGCTTTCAATGGTGCAACAGGTGCAGTGACACAGGGGCCCAAAGTTCTAGGAACCCCTGCTTAACACCTAATATTGCTATATTTTGCTACTGAACAGGCAGTTACGAGTACTGGTAGCTTGCAGACAACAGGGCATGAGTTGAAGGGTGCAGTGGCGCCAAATAAAAAGTTGTCAGAATTCCTCTAAACTGTTAATGTGGCTATTACATAGGTAGTGGTGTTCCTATACGTTCGTATGAGTTAAACAGTTTCTGTACGAAATACAAATTAATCCGACTAGGGTGATCATTCTGCTCCCTTGAGACGCGAGCGTAGCTACCCCTTTTGGATCAATTCACGTGTTTCTAGGTTTAAGATTAGTTGAAGCAAGGGCATCTCAGACTGCCTTAAAATATATGCGTGTATTTTATTTATTTAAAATTTTCTCAACGAGTCATTTTACTTAAGGGACACAAACCGTGTTTGCAGCTGTCAGTTTTAAAATGACTTGGGTGTAAGACAAGGCACCCAGCGTGTGCAGAAAAGGGAGGCCATAGGAGATAAACTCTCCTGCAGGGCAACGCTCACAGGTGAAGGACACCGTCCAAGCCAATTCATTCAAGGTGGCACGACGCCAAGCGCTTACTGGAAAGTGGGTGGTGGGCATCGCGCAGTAATACACGGCACTGTTCGGCAACTTCCCTAGCCTCACGTTTTTATATAACAAGCATTGAACATGCAATAGCATACCTCCCAACTTACAAGGGTGTCATCCGGGGACACACGAGAAGGCCCCCACCACACGATCTGTGGGAGAAAAACCAAGGTTGTAGTGACCAATTTTACACAGTGCTTAAAGTGGGACGACCAAGTTTGTAATGATTGCTTTTACACAGCGCTTAAAGTGGGACATTTTTAAACACTGCATTTTCAATTGTAATTTTATCCATGTAACGCTGTTTTCTATGCAAAGCGCTTTGACGTAGTCAGGCTACAGGTACGAAATGTGCCACATTTGCGTTATAATAATTATATAAGGCAGCTCGTTTTACCTGTTATAATGCAGGGGTGAAGAACAGAAAGTAGAGCCACACCAGGTGTATATAAATAGATGTATTTGTTCTAAACACATCCCTCTAGTCCCTTTAGGAGGCTAGAGGCAAAAAATTACAGTCAGTAAGCTTATTTACACCAGTCTAGGCGACCCTGATTGATGGTAGGTTAAAGACACCCTTATTAGAAAGCTATCCTGCTGGTAGCTGTGGAGAGCAGCCTGTAGGCTAAGGCTTGTAGGGAGGTAAAGCAGCTGGTGTTACCTGTCTAAAATCTCACGAGTGAGGAAACTAAAGTTGTACCACACCAGGTGGATATAAATATAGGGATTTATTCTAAACACTTTCTTCTGGTCCCTTTAGGAGGCTATGAGGCAAAGAATTACAGTCAGTATAGCTTATTTAACACACAGTAACTTAGCACAGTATACGTAGTGCCCTAGGGGCGTACCGGACCATATAGCAAGAAAGTGGTATACGGACCACGGCTGGCATTCTGACAAGGCTTGCAGCCTTTAGAACAGGGGGGGCCATTAGGAAGATTAGAAAGCTATCCTAGTGGTAGCTGTGGGGAGCAGCCGTCAGGCTAAGTCTTGAAGGAATGTAGAGCAACTTGTTTTACCAGTCTATAATCTCATGAATGAGTAATAGAAAAGAGAACCACAACAGGGGTATAACAAACATATGTATTTGTTCTAAACACATCACTCTAGCAGTAAACTTATTTAAGCTTTGATCTCACTAGTACCCTCAGTTTTTTAGAACTCTTATACACCCTGGCCCTTTATTGTACCTTCAAAGGTATCCCGGCGCCCAGTTGCAGTATCAATTGGGCAGTGGGAGATCGGTGTCTAAACCCCTGGGCTCCACTGTTGGTAGTGCGCTTTGGTAGCGTTGGTAAGTAGTCATGAAAGGGCTATGACATTCACTGTGGCTACAGGTTTATTCTTAGGCAAGGTTATACTAATGGGCACACCACGGTAGCATTTAGTTGAATGCGCTACATGTCACACAAGCTGATGCTATGCTGACCACTCGCTAGTGGCGAGTGAGGAAGGGAATACATACGGGGTTAATGCCAGCTTGGGCTTAGCATTCTGAGGACAATGAATGCAGACACTGGTGGGGCAGCTGTAGTTAGGAAGCCAGGAACCCTACCCATCGTACAGCGCTATTGCACGGCATTTCACACTGTGTATTGTCCTGAAGTAATCATTAATGGGCTATTGCATTTACGGTGGACTACAGGTCTGGGCTTTCATGAAGGTCAGATTACCGGGCACCCTCACGGAACACTTACAGATGGAAGTGTTAATGAGTATGCATCGGGCGCTAATTTTATCTAAAACTTAGCATGTGATGGCAATGTAAGACAAGCACGTGTACGGCAGTTATCGCCAGAAACACTTATGGTTTGTGTTTATCTTTTCCATTTATGTATGGCTGGGCCCATGGTGGACATCCGGGAAGTGCTCCACACCACAACGGCGGCAACAGGTGGACAGCCCAAGGGATGCGTACGTCAGGTAGAGGATGGTAAGCAACAACGCAAGTGTGGTGGCCGAGCGAGCAAGGACGCAGGAGGTGCCAGCACAGGGTTGATTGTTTTGTTCCTCGGGCCTGCGACGCAGGACGGAAACTACCCATGGATCATCACATCAACTCATCAGCATCACGGAATTGCCAGGAGGACGTAAAGAAGACAGTGGTAGTATGGGTAGTAGGACATTCATAAGTAAAGCACGCTAATCCTATTTCGTGCAGGATCGGGTAGACGGAGGGCGGAGAGTGGGGGGTGCGCGGTCTCCTTCCACGGCAGGGGGGGGGGGCTTCGCCTCAGTCAGTTCAGGGATTATATGTTGGATTTACTAAGAAGACATACTGCACCTCCTTCGGCGGTGATCCTTCATCTGGGGGGGAATGATCTGGCAGGTCTGGCTAGAAGGGTCCTCCTGGAAGAGATTATATCAGCAGCAGGGTGGCTGGCAAAGCGGTTACCGGGGAGCGTGATTGTATGGTCACAGCTGATACCAAGAATGCAGTGGAGAGGGGGGGGACTCAGCGCGTTGAATCACTCAGTAAAGAGGGTCAGCAACAAGCTGGACAAGTTATTCAGAACTCCGGTCTCACAGACCATACCTCATGGGTGCATCTGGGGGAGCACTTCTAACTGCGGGACGGGGTCCATTTAGCAGAGGCGGGAAATGCCCTTTGCATAAGGAATATCTTGGCATTGGTTAGAGATCATATCAGCAGCAGGGTGGCTGGCAAAGCGGTTACCGGGGAGCGTGATTGTATGGTCACAGCTGATACTGAGAATGCAGTAGAGAAGGGGGGACTCAGTTAGCGCGTTGAATCACTCGGTAAAGAGGGTCAACAACAAGCTGGACAAGTTACTCAGAACTCCGGTCTTACAGACCATACCTCGTGGGTGCATCTGGGGGGAGCACTTCTACCTGCGGGACGGGGTCCATTAACAGAGGCGGGGAATGCCCCTTTTCATAAGGTATATCCTGGCATGGGTTGAGGTCTTTGGAGGTAGGTTATGACCTTTCTATAGGTAGGTGCGGGGGGGGGCCAGATAGTCGGTCAACTATGCTGGCCTGTGGCGGTAAGGTCATAATCGGTGAGCAGCATTTTAAGGTCCTTAGGGGGGGGCGGGCCCATTCACGAAAGGGCCGCCCGTCGGGAGGGATTGGTCTCTCCCAGAACTTCAGGGGCAGGATATGATATCCATTACTTAGAAGGGTGCGGGGGAGGGAGTCCACGCTTTCCTCAGGCTGGTAGCCACCCCTCACAGACACTATGACGTCATCAAGGTGCGCAAGTGTGGGCCCTCCTGTTATGGTTTAATGGAGTTCAGAGCGCACGTGGGTGAAACGTGCCCTGGGTTGCGCATGCGCCATCTCGAACGTGAGAGCGTAGCTGTAAAGGATCTGACACCGGTTAGCGACCTTGCCGTCCGACTTAATTATTAGAATGCATTTAATTTTCAGGATGTTTAGATTAGGTTAGGAAACACGCTGTACTAGATATTTGTTAAGGTTAGCCCATCATACAATGTCAAAATGGATGTTAAATCTAATGTTCTGAAATGTGCATTTAATAATTGTCAAAATGTTTATTTTATTAAAATTTTCATTTTATTTCATATTTTAATAAATACGGCCAAGGGGGCCCTGTCCCCCTGACTTCCAAAGACCCATGTCTTGACTTGTTGAATTAAGTAATGCATTTTGTGAAGTAAGGAGGGGGGTGGCCGGTAGTCCCAGACCATGAGAAAAGGGGGGGCCAATCGGCCCCCACGCAGGCATGGCGGGGCCCGGCCCCTCCCATATCCCGTTCCCTTCGTGGTGGCTTGCCCCCGCCCCCTCGCCCCGGAAGTAGTTGTGCACTTCCGGGCCGAGGGGGCGGGGCCGCGACCTCGAGGGGGTTAGGAGCCTGGGGAGCGTGGGTAGCAGCCTCTTTGTGCCCAGGCTCGCTCCTCGCCCCACCGTGGGGCTGTTTAATTTTCCCCACCCACCATCCCCTTGGTTAGCGGAATTGGGGTAAAGACAATGGTAGGTATACTGTCTAGCGATGTCCAGGATCATAGGAAAGGAATGCTTGCTGCCTTAGGCCTTTTTTCCCCGTTACAGGTGAAATGTGCATATGTATATGCTTGGTGCTTTGCTGTGGTTTTTTAACTAATTCTTTCCTTAGGCTTTTTTCCCGTTTACAGGAAAATGTACATATGTAGATGTGTTGTGCTTTGCTGTGGTTTTAACTAATTTTCTCCTTAGGCCTTTTTTCCCTCTTAGATAGCAATGTCGTATTTATTATGTGGGTTTGGCGGTAAGGTCATAATCGGTGAGCAGCATTTTAAGGTCCTTAGGGGGGGGCGGGCCCATTCACGAAAGGGCCGCCCGTCGGGAGGGATTGGTCTCTCCCAGAACTTCAGGGGCAGGATATGATATCCATTACTTAGAAGGGTGCGGGGGAGGGAGTCCACGCTTTCCTCAGGCTGGTAGCCACCCCTCACAGACACTATGACGTCATCAAGGTGCGCAAGTGTGGGCCCTCCTGTTATGGTTTAATGGAGTTCAGAGCGCACGTGGGTGAAACGTGCCCTGGGTTGCGCATGCGCCATCTCGAACGTGAGAGCGTAGCTGTAAAGGATCTGACACCGGTTAGCGACCTTGCCGTCCGACTTAATTATTAGAATGCATTTAATTTTCAGGATGTTTAGATTAGGTTAGGAAACACGCTGTACTAGATATTTGTTAAGGTTAGCCCATCATACAATGTCAAAATGGATGTTAAATCTAATGTTCTGAAATGTGCATTTAATAATTGTCAAAATGTTTATTTTATTAAAATTTTCATTTTATTTCATATTTTAATAAATACGGCCAGGGGGGCCCTGTCCCCCTGACTTCCAAAGACCCATGTCTTGACTTGTTGAATTAAGTAATGCATTTTGTGAAGTAAGGAGGGGGGTGGCCGGTAGTCCCAGACCATGTCGGCAGCCGCAAACTACCCGATCCGGACAGACAAGGGGTCCGCAACAATTCCACCCCTTATGTTCTCCACGGCTGCCCCCAGGCCCCCCAAGCGCGCCCCCCACCTCACCTGACGAGATGTATGCCTCCCAAAGCCGACGCTGCGTCTTCCTGCCCGCGCTCGTCGTCGCCCACGAGGACCGGACTCAGCTGTGCTGGAGCAAAAGACCACCGACCTCCAAATCACACGAGGAGAGCAAGTTAAACTAAACAATGGAGTGAAGAGGGAAGACGCTCCTGGGAGCCAGCAACCGGTCCGGCGTCGTGGAGGAAGAAGAGACTGGGGTCCCTGTCCCATGACCCTAAATAGGTCCCCAGTCCCCGCCCTCCACACCACCGGAAGTGCATCACCTTATGCCCCGGAAGTACTAGGCGGCCGGTCGCCCATTAGGGCTGACCGGCCGCCTCTAACACTAGATGAGTTAGGGGGCGGGGGCCGGGGGGCCAGGTCCTAAGTGCGCGCTTCACGATGCTCGCGCTTGGCATTTACCAAACTCTCACACTGTTGCATCGCTCACCGTGCAGTCACATGGGCACTCTTGTCACCCACACAGTGCAGAAAGTTAAAGTGCCTGGTACAAAGAACATGTAAAATGCACATCACAGAACTGAGTGTGAGTAAACTATGAGTAGCGCTATAATAAAATGAAATGTTTGTCAGGAAGGTGCTATAGAGAGATGAGGTGTATTGCTGGTGAGTGGTAGTGAGGGAATTCATGGAGAAGGTGGAAAGACTGTTGCACCATGTGCGACCAGTGCTAGGGCCAGCCCTGGCTGGGAGTGTTAACCCCCCCCCCCGAAGTTTGGGACTAGTGGATCCCCTGCTTCTACCTATTATTATTTACATTTATAGTGTGCTACTGTTACCAAAAGGTGTCCTGGGGCTAATAACCATCTGCTGCCTGAAGGCAAACGAGAAACAAACAGAAGGGGAAGGAGAGCCAGCCAAATGGGGTGACCTACAGAGCATAGAGCCAGGTTTTTACATCTTCCTAAAGGATAATAGATTCTTGGTGGAGCGAAGCAAAGAAGGGTGCAAGTTCCATAACTGCACGGCCTGCACCAAAACAACAAGACAGACAAATCATGCCTTCCTGAATTAGGGAACAATCAGCAGAGTGGCACAGGGCGAGAGCAGCATAGGTGTCCGACCCATATGCTCCATGAGGAGAGATGAAAGAACAGCAAGGGAGTGGGAGAATTCGATTGAAGAGGTCAGGGATGAAGTGAAATGTGAAGTTCTGAAGCGAAGCGCAGACACGCAAGAAGTGAGTATGAGCAAAAGATGAGGGCTACTGTTAAACTGTGCGATAAGATAGCTGAGAGATGATCTGTGATCTAAAAAGATAATTTGATGCGACATAGGTGAGGGACAGCAGCAATAGGGGAAGAGAGGGAGTATTGGGGTGTGTGATGAGCAGTGATTAATTTGTAATACAACATATGCCAGGGCCCTCACCAGTAGGCCATTGCAACTTTAACCACTCACCATTGCCTGGCCTGTGCGGCCAATGACAATACCTATGCAACAACCAACCATAACACTCGTACAAGTGTGACTATTCAGACTATTTCAAGCCCCCAAAGCTATAAAGAATGGCGTAGGTTTCAGGAGGTTATCATTTTTAGTGTATATTGATTTAATAAACAGCTGTTCTTCTCATCTCTAAATTACACAGACAGAGCCACCATCTGGAAGTCTGTCATAGTGCCAGTGTGCATAAACCACCTGCTCAAATTAGGCACTGGTGCTGAGGTAACAGGGGAGAGGGACGTTAGTTCAAGAAGGTGTGGAAGACAAAGGGGAGATGTGAAAGATGAATGGGAGGGCTGGAGAGGTGTAAGATGCAAATAGACAAAAATTTGAATGGAGAGACTTGAGGTGAATGAGAAGTGATGATGTGCACAAGAGGTGACCGGGCCAGAGAGACCATGAGATTAATGTGAAAGACTGTTAGAGATGAGGGCAGTGAAAAGACAGAATGGCAAGAGGTGATTAAAGGTGAAGTGAGAGGTTGAATCAGGAGTTCAGAAGTTGTAAAAAGGGGTGAAAGAAAATGGCCTGCAATGTGAGAGAGGGATACGGGGTTGGGAGAGGAGAGAAGAGAGGGATGGAAGGAACTGGGTGAGAGGAAAGGGACATGGGTAAACTGCTTAACTCTGCACAAGACCGCCAGGGTTTGAAGGGACCCTTGCTGCTCCTGGCCAGGTGAGCTTCTAGTGTGGCAGCGCGTATTCGTGCGGAGTGGGAGGCCCTTCAAAAAGGTTGACTAGACATCTTTCTGATGTTAATTGCTGTATTTTGGTTATAAACTGGTACTGATAGGGTGAAATCTTTCCTCAGTGTTACTGTGTTTAAAAAATGTCAAAATAATAAAGCAATGCTATCCCAAAATACGTGGCATCACAGAACATTATTTACACTTTCTACCCACACAATGTAGTCAAGCCTGTTGCATAGTTTGGTCCTCACCTGCCTCATAATTCCAGTAGCCCTGCCTACAGGTTTAGAAATTTTTGTCAGGAGGGGGTCCTTACGCCTGCAAAAATGTTGACAGGGGGGTCTCGGCATCAAAACGTTTGAAGACCTCTGCCTTACGGTCTCTTTATTGTGCGTTCAATCAGTGCTCCAACTGTGTTGCATGGGTGATACAATGGTGAACAACATACTGTGAGTCTCTTCTCTATGCTACACAAATTCTGTTCTCATACATTTATAGAGTAACATAGAAATAAAAAGTACCATGTCCATATGTTTTGAGCCTTATCTATTGTGGCACCCAGGCATCCTTGCTTAATCGTTGACTCTGTGTCGTGATCTTCTCAATGACAAGAGAGAAGCAAACATTGGCATTTGTGGGAGAGATGCTTATTGTAGCATCACGTAACAGCAGCAGGAAACAACTGCCACCCATAACATTCCATACAAAACGTAGAACATCCTACATTAACCATTCTATAGTAAAGCATCATGAACTAAGCATTGCTACACTCTGCCATGTCCCCCTGTTTTGATGTTGCTCACCGCATTCAGCAGTGTTTGGTAGCTCCTGTAATCTGCATTGCACTATACTCCAAGCCTTCCTCAATCCAATTTTCAAATATTACAACAATCACAATCAGCTAAAATAGCCGAGAACTATTGGTTTGCCAGTACTTGTTTAATGCATCTCCCACTTATTTTACCGGGTTGGACGCCGTCCCCCTGCCCAAAAGCTGGACTTTCAATGATGGCGTTACTTGCCCGCACGTCCGCCCCATCGATCTCCCAAGTACAAGGCTGACTGTCAATCTTGTGTAGCGCGCCAATGCTCTACCTATCAAAATTCTACTTTGACCTTTGAACCTGCCCCCATCGCCTTCCAGGAGCCTACCTGGTTAAGCACCAGAAACTCCCCACTGTACGAATAAAGGAGCCACAGAGGGGAATCTTGCGCTGTGCCCAGAGGGGGTCGATTCACAGAGCTTTTTACAGAAGTGCGACTGACTGCTGGAAATTTAGGTTTAAGTTACATCCAAGTTGTAATTAACAAACACCTACTCAAAGAGAAAAGCAGTGTGAACTAGGCAGAGGCAGGTCCTATCTATCGGCAAAGAGTGCCGTCACTTATTTTCTAAAATGAGTAAACCTTCTCAATACGAAAACCTGCTCCAGGTGAAAAATCTTTTTGTTCCAGTTATTGACTTGTAAAAATACAGTTTGGGACTGGCGGCTGTTTGCGTGTTAGCATCACATACATCAAGGTTGTCCTATAATGTCCTACAGGACATGTTCCATTACCCAGCTCAGTAAGCTGAACGTCCACTGTTGACAATTGCGTATTTGTGAATGTTATGTGCAAACCCTTCAATGCCGGAGGTCGGTAATTGGAGGAACATAAAATAGGCGCCAATGCTTAGAAACAGGGTCTAATGCCCACTATTGTAAGTGGTGTGACCTCTGGTCCTTAAGAAGTGCAGTACAGCGCCAACTTCAGTAGGGGTGAGACAAACACAGAATCGCTCCCAAAAAAACACAGAGAATTACGCTACATTCCACAGTGGGTTATCTGGCCCCCAAGTGAAGCAGGCCTCCCGGTAATAAGAGGGGACTACCTTTCATGATGTCACTTCCTGTCGTGATGTCCCTTCCTGTGACACCACTGAACTTGGAGCGTCCCCCCACCTCTTTTTTTAGGACTTGTGCCCTGGCCTCATAGATATAGTGTGAGGCAATGCAGAGCAAGTCGTGTGTTGCCTCACACTGCGATAGGGAGGCGTGCCATGGATGTCATGGTGGGTGTTCCCACGTACCACCCATGGCATTTGACACATTCCCTGATTCACAACATGCTGTAAGCCTGTGAATGCATCAAAAGCCTACTACTCCCTGGGGTGGTGAAACGGTTGTTTTTGTGAAGGAAGATGTCCTTTCCTGCATGAAAACAACCTGAAATAAACACTGGCACCCTTGCACCAAAATGAGGCCCTTAATGCTGATTTGTATTCTGAAGAAATGTATGTATTAAACAATTGCTTACAACGTTTTCTTTCAGATAAATCCCCTAGAAATATACTTCACTGCGGCAGGCGGCAGAAGCCGAGCCAAAATTCTAGTGAGATGATTTTTTATGCAGTGTCTAATCAGCAGCCTTTGTTTTTCTAATCACCAGTTTCAATCAAGGTGATTAAGCAGTTAATAGCAGCTTTTTGTTAATTGGCGAGCAAGAGCAGCAGAGGCTGTTGCTAAAAGGCGCCGAAAGGTTGCTGAGTATTCAGTCTCTTCTGCAGCCTTTACTGGTTCGTGCTCGCTGAATTCCGGCCCAGACTGTGGTGGTACTCGTGGCATCTTTAGTGTGATAACTTCTGAAATGCCATATACTATTGTCTAACTGATTACTCGAAGACTGCAAAGTCCCCACCTTCGTTCGACTCCATTCACATACTACAGTGACGTAAGGCCCAAGGTTGTGTTGGTTTTCTGGTTTCTGTGGAACAACATTACCAATGCCTGCATTTCGACCATGCTGCCTCGTGTCCGCACGTACTTTTTCCCGTGGCTGTTGTTCTCGTGTCGATGTCTCTTGTGTTCACATGACCAGTTAGTGGGGATGAAGGCATTTCCAGAATTTGCCTGGTAAAGACTCTCGCAAACATGAATTCAGATGAGCTTTACCAGCCACAGCTGCGAGGAGTATTTTGGTAGCTGCAGAGTGCATGACAAAGAATCTACTTCAGAGAGATGTTATTGTTATTTTGCGGACAAGCGAGGCTATCTTCTGGTGAGATATGGAAATATATTTCAGAGATTTTTGAGAGGAAAAACTGTTGGAAGGAGGCACAGTGGCTGGTTTTAAAATTCTGGAAAGCAGCAAATGCAGCGCCATGGCGTTCTTGTAGAATGTCTAAGCATGCAGTTGATGACAGTTCTGCTACCAGTAGAAATCGATAATACTGAATTATTTCTACTACTCAATGTCTCCCAGAGTCCGGTCTGAAGAATCCGAAGTTACAACTGCTATAGGGTCTGATTCAGAGTTTTGGAGATAGTTTACTTGTCAAAGACATGATGGACACCCGTCTGCTGTTTACCTTTGCCATGGGAGATAATGCACTTGTAATAGGGTGACCGTGGCATTCCCCATGCTTAGGATGGAGGAACCCTTCCACCCAACTCCAGATCAGACCCATAGTCTTTCTCCTTGTGCAGATGTCAAGATTGGGTCTGGGTGGAATCATCTGTTCCTATTCTGACAAAAGTGACGTGTTTGTAGAGCCTTCATGATCATCTTGCCCATGATGGAAACTAGACTTTCTATGGGAACCCATTTTTTGTGAGTCTAACCTGGATGGTGTTGTGGTGTCAGGAAAACACGCAGACACTGGTAAGATGCTCAATATACTTTGTTTCTTTTCTACATTCTCATGCCCACATGCACGTTTGTCCCTGTGCTCTTTTGTCGTTGCTATGCCCTCTTCGCTCCCTGACCGGAAGGGGTGTCCGGTTCATGCCCGCTCCCACAATTCAGGTGCAGGGTCTTAGTGCCTTCTGACGCAGGTCACTACTTCTCCCCACTTGTGGAAAGAAATGAAGGAAGGTGACAGCAAGTGATAGCAAGAGAGAGAGAAAGAGAGAGATGATCCTCATCATTACACTTCCTCAATCAGTCTTTACATTTCCTCAATCAGTCTTTTTGGCCTTTTGCTCACTCTTCTTGGACATGCTCCTTCTGCTTCCTTTTGTGATCCCTCTTCTGGGCTCTCGCCATGGTCTGTCCTTCTTCCCTTGCCATCCATAACTTCCTCTTATTCATGTGTTTCTTTGTTCGTTGCTGTGTCTCCTCCACCTTAATCTATTGTCTTTAGTTCCTTGAAGTGAGAACTGTTTCTGGTGATCCGGTAGGGGCCCGACGCAGCTGTTATCATTGGCCCCTTGATGCTTGTTATTGTCAATTGTTCATCCAAGAATGGACTGTCTGATTCTCTTGATTGCCGTTGGCACACCACTACTTCCTCCCCTGGCTTCAGGTGCGATTAACTGGCATGTCTCCTGGCGTCAGCATAGACTTTCATCTTGTTTTTCGCCTCCTGGTCTCTTGCTGCAATGCTGTCATAATCTGGTGATGCCTTTGTTTCCAGTTGGAGCAGTCTTGTCCTGCTTGTCCTTCCTAGCAGTAGGTCTGCTGGACATCGTCCCATGGAGCTGTGGAGTGTGTTTCAATAGTCTCTTAGTATTTGACAGAGTGCTTGCCCTATGGAGATTTGTGGTAGTTTTGCTCTTTGGACTACTTTCTTTATGTTCCCTATGAATCTCTCCACAATGCCGTTTGCTTGTGGCCACTGAGGCGTTATTTTCCGATGGTGAATCCTTTAGGTGCTATGTATAGTGATTTTTATCTTGAAACATATTTTGATCTGCTTATACACTGCACAGTTTACTAACTGGCACATGTATCTGACATGTATTTTCCTCCTTGTGTTTAACTACCAATTATTAACCGTTGGATTAGTATACTGACATATACATTTTTTTGTATTACACCTGTCTAGGTTCTCGCCCCTGAAGAAGGGAACAGGGCTTCCCGAAATGCATCGGGCGACAGCAATTGACCATACATAATGTTACTGCTCTAAATGATTAATTACGCAATACAGTGACTCACATGTATATATGCATAAAGTTTATTTTCTTTCATGCCATGAATAATATAGACATATGAGATGTTCTTGGTGTATGATTTAAAAGAGAATTAAAGAACATAGTATTGTTCTGGAATAGCAACATTGCAAAATAAAATCAATGTTTGCAGCATAAATTCTAAGACTACTGATTTAATACAGTTAATTATTTAACTTTGTGAGAATATTCATTCTCCTAGGAACAGTGCATCCTGCATGTAGGCTTTGCTTGCATTTTTTTTGCTGTTTTCATACTATGTAGCCAACATAGTTCATCAGCTTGCACCCTTGGTTTACCCGATAACATATGATTACAATATAAATTTGAGTGCTCCTCTTTCCTTTGTAACTGGAATCCCTAGGTAGTCCATGAATTTGCGAAACTTCTCTGCTGAGAAGGGAGGACCATTGTCTATCTTTACTGTCCTGTTATTTAGCATAGGTGACAATTTATGATGGTGTTCTCTGCCAGTCGATCCAGGTCGGGAACCATACTTTCTCCCGTAGCATTTTTTTTGTTGCTACCATGCCTCTGTGGAACTCATATGCCAAATTTACAGTCTGCCGCCGCAGTGCATTTGGCATGACTATCCTTGTCCCTCGTAGTATGATTCCTTTTTCTCTCTCAGAGGTCCTCGTGTATGTTTTTGAATGCCAGCATTTCTTCCCTGTTGACTCCTCCCATAGCGCTGCTGCTGTTTATGTGACTACATCTCTGCTGTTGTGTTGTTATTTTCACAGCTTGCATTGTGGCATCCTTCGCTGTCGCTTGTTCTAGCTCTGCAATTGGTATGGGTGCAGGAGCGTTTTGCCTCAACCCAAAATTGAGATATTCCTCTGCCATTGATGTGTTTTCTGGTATCTGTGGTAAGGGATGTCGTGACATGAAGTCAGCTGGGTTGTGTTCTTTTCCCGGCGTGTGCACGATCTTGAAATCATAGTCCATCAGTCTTATTCCCAATTGTTCAATGTGTGGTGGTATCTTTGCATTTGGATTTCCATATATTGTCACTAGGGCCTGATGGTCTGTTACAATGGTAAATGACTTCTTGTAGATGAACATGTCATAGTGTTCACACACCCATACCACTGCTAGGCTTTTCTTCTCTGGCTGGGAGTATACCCTTTCGATGTCAGACAAACTTTTGCTCGCATATGCAACATTTTTCCAGGGTGACTCTCTCCCAGGCATGTGTTGCACTAGGATTGTCCTAACCCGACCTGGCTGGCGTCCATGGTCAGCTCAGTGCATAGCGATTGGTCAAAATAGCCAAGGTGGTCCACAGCCAGTGCGTGTCTAATGGCCTCAAGCGCCTTATTGCATTCCTATGTCCAGAGAAACGTCATCACTGTAGTTCAAACTGTTCTTTACTGGCCTTATTACTTGCCTTATGACCTCTTGAAAAACTCTCTGCTGATGATGATATTCCAAAACTGAGTTGTTTGTAGTGAAAAAGACCCATGGTGTATGGAGAAGGTAGTGATGTACTATGATTTCGGGACAAGCTCCCGCTGATGGTATCCTTTGCACAGGTCAAGTTTTGAAAATCGGCATGTGCCAGTGAGACAGATGATCATTATTAAGATGACGTCCGGGGTGCCTTTCCCTCTCAATTGCTGTGTTTGGTACTCCCATGTCCACGCATATATGCATCTTTGAGATGTTCTTCTTTGGCACTGCTACTATTGGACACAACATTGGAGTCGGTCCATCGGCTGAGCCACAGGTTTTATGGCTTCATTGATATGCAGCTTTATTTGTTTTTCTTTAAGTTTGTCCAGCCCTTGTAGTATGGCCGACTGCTCTCTCAGAATGTTCTGTCTTTCTGACATGTTGTAGGCCATTGCTAGGAGCCACATCACCTGTACGGTAATGTTGCTTAGTAGGCAGGGTGCAGGAATGTCCCCTCACAGTTCATGTATTTCCTCATTACTTGACCTTTCTTTGCAAGTTAATGTCTCTGTGAACTTCCCCATGTTCACTACTGGTTTCTCGAGCCCCGGGTGAAGACATCAACAGTGGATGGTGATATTGGCGGTTTCACTCTCATCTTCTCATATTCCGACATGCACATGATGTTGCAGTAGCTCCATTATCTAACACAAAGCTTGAGCTGTATCATCCTACTTCAATGTTCACTGTCGCTGTTTTCTTTATCTGGTGTTTTTCTACGAGATGAATGTGTTCTGGTGTGTGGAATTCTGCTGGTTTATCTGACATCAGATACAGTCATTCCGCCGCCACTGGCGTGGTTGCTCCATTCGATTCAGCAGATGGGCTGCGATTCTCTTTTCCATGTGCCTTCCGTATCTGCTCCTCACTGTCCATGATCATGCCTGTCTTCCTCGCTCACTTCTAAATTGTCTGCTCATGCAGGTGCTTGCAAAATGGTTTTCTCTGTTGTATTTTCTGCATGCTCCGGTATGTGGAAATTCAAGTCTGCATCGATAGCCCGTTCTCTCTTGCTACTTTCTTGTTGGTGGTGTATTTTCTCTCTTCTTAACATTTCCAGTTACATGGTTTGCTTGTTCCATTCTTCTTTCCTTTCCCAGTTCGATCTGTCTTGCATGTGTTGTCGCTCCTGCCTCCGCTCGGGCCATGGTCAGTATTTTTTTGAGCGAAGAAGGTTCCTTTAGAATTCTTGTGCGGAATTCCACTGACTGACAGCCTTCAATGATGCACAGTCGTATTGCTTGTTCATTGTCAAATTTGTCGAAATCGCAATATGTTACTAGTTTCTGCAGTCTAGTGACTCCAGCTAGTTGATACGTGGTGTTGAATGTGTACCTCTCGCATTACCCTGCACGTCAAATTTGTCTGTCAAACACTTTATTAGTCCTTTGTATGTTGCTGTTTGATCCTGGTGAAAAGTAATCAGCAGGTCCTCAACCTCATCACTGACTGAGTTTAGGAACAAGTCCATGTTGTGTTCATCTGTAAATGATGTGAAGTTAGCACGCATGTATCGTTCAAGTTGCCTTATCCATCTTTCCCACCGAATGTCTGTTTGTGGTTCCGACAAACTGAATGGTAGAGGTCTACAAAAAATTGCATTTGCGCTATTCTTGTCTCTTACGACTTCCATCATTTTGTTGGTGTGCAGACCTTCTTCTTCTAATGCTGTGTGTAGTTCTTTTGTTTTTTTTTCTGTATTAACCATCCTTTTGTTCAACTTACTTTCTTGATATTCTTTTATTTTCTCCTTAATTTCCTTTCTTTCCCCTTCTGTTGTAGGTATTTCCTTTTGTTTCTGCCTTTTTGCCTACTTTTTAGACACTTTTTCTGTGTTGCTTGACTTCAAAATGGCCGCCTGGCCTTTCCGAGCTCCGTATTGGCTCCCCCTCCTGACCCCAAGATGGCCACCGAGGTTTCTGCTCTGCTATGCTTTCTATGGCCTGACCTTAAGATGGCTTCCGGGTCTTCCTCAGCATCTCATTGGCCTTCTTGCCTGACTTCAAGATGTCCGCCAAGCTCTTGGGAGATTTCAGCTTGAAATCTACTTGCGGGAGGCTCGGGCTGTCTTTTGAGTTGGTGGTCAGCTCTGGTCACGGCCGGGTGCACCACTGCTTCTCCCCTCACCTTCTTTTCTCGATGCGGCTGGAGTGGGCTCCCGAAGTCGCTGTAGTCCTCCGCACGCGGACCAGGATGGGCTCCTGGCACCTCTCTCATCGCAATAGGGGTGGGCTCCTGACTTCGCGTTTTCTTTGAGGACACGTCGCGTTTCAGCTCCATGTTGTTGGTGGACCAGGGTGGGCTCCTGGCTTTGCTTGCATGATGTCGCAGGGTCACGCGCTCCTGGTGGTTCCTTCAATCCCACCAGATTGTCACCAGTTGTTGTGTTATTCTTCAGGAAACCCAAAAAGCGGCTTGTTGGAGACGCACCCCAGTGCAAAATGTTACCTGAATGTCCATTCAGTTAGGTGGTGCCCGTGGAGTAGCACCCCCTGTACTTGGGGTGAGAAATACGTGTGATAGCACTGTTTCCCTTGAGAACAGTGTCCCTTCAGAGCACTCAAAAACTGATTCCTTAATTTGTTCGAAGAAAAATTTAGTCAGAGTCCTCTTCTTTTATGGTTGAGCATATTCTTCTTTATTTTAAATTCATTATAGTTGCAAATTCATCACATTATTGATTCCATAATGTTCATGCCAGTGGTCCAGTGGCCCAATGCATTTCTGGCATTGCCCTTCCTCAGGGGCCGTATGATATCTGAAAGTGACCAAGTACAGTGTTCATTTAATTTCTGATTCACGGTACATATGGTACAGGAACATAGATTTTCTGTTAATCAGGTATAACTCGTTTGTCAACATGCACAAAGGAGATTGGGAGATTACAGGGTAGGTCAAAGGTGACCGATTACGTGAACGGATTGTGCATAGATAGTATTTTAAAAGATGACAGTTCTAATGTGCACGCAGTACGTGACGGGTCTAGTGAAGGAGTGTGCTTGCAATTTAAATGTGAAAAATCTAAAAAGTGCGTATGCGGTACTTAAAGTTTTACGAATCTGACCTGATTACGAGGTAGGGTCTGTTTCTTTAGCGGGTTCACAAATGTGAACTAAACCTGTGTTTAAAGAATGGGAAATGTCATATGAGCGTCCCAATACTATCACCTACTTGCTATCATGTAGGATAGGACACAATATGTCCAAATAAAGGGGGGTGGCTTACCGCGAAGTGAATGTCGAATGTCTTTGTGCTCTGATGATTGAATTTCCCGGTAATGTCCGAACGCTGTTTACTGAGCTCTAAATGGGTGTACGTGATCATGTGATTCGGCGATTGAAAATCGAACCCGGATTGGCTGGATTGTGGTCACGTGCTTTCGCGATGGTATGGGAAATTCGCGATTTGGGTATACATAGGGTAACTAGAGATAATATCATTTATAATAAATGCCTAATAAGAATGCTGGATACTTACGGCGCGATTTTGACCTTTCAAATTAGTCTACACGACCGTGTGACTCGGCGAAATGATACCTAAGCGGTGATAGGCTGGATGGTGGTCACATGTTACCGCAATGGTGTAAAAGATAGTAAAACTTTACGTGTTCTGAACAGGTGAACAATAGGGGACAAGTGAATAATAAGGATAAAAAAATATCAATGGGTATACACATAGTGTGTACAAACATGTTCATTACTGTGTTCATGTAAAGTCGCTGATGTAGAAATAGAAAATGTATATAAAAAATATACAAAATGTTCCATGATTAATTCCAGTTCAGTAGGTACTAATGTTATAAATAACAGCTAAATTCAAGCCGTTCATTCAATCCTCTTGGCGTGGTTGATGATAGCCTGTGTATCCAATAAAGTTCTCTTCTCAGAAGATGTTGATCATTGTTTCTTCCTGGCAATACAGGTACCAACTCCAGTATGCAGTATCTTAGTTGACTTGGATTGTGCTGATGTTCATTGAAATGTACTGCGACTGTTGATTTGACTGATTTTAATCTGATGTTGCTTTTATGTTCTGTCAGTCGAGTTTTAATTTTTCTTGAGGTTTTACCCACATACGGAAGTCCACATGGGCATTTCAACATGTAAATCTAATTTGTGCTGTCACAGGTGCCATTAACTTGTAATTTGATTTTAATTCCACTTGATGGATGGGTGATTTCATTCCCTTTAATAATTGAGTTGCAATTCCCACAATTGTGGCATGGTAGGGTACCTTTGTATATTTTTGTGGATGAGGTTCGTTTTTGTTTCAACAATTCTTTGAGATTTTTGGTTCTTTCATATGCAAACCGTGGATTGAGGGTGAAAATTCCATGGAAATCTTCTTTAAGAGCTAGTAATGGCCAATGTTTTAGAATAATCCTTTTAATATTTTGTCTCCTTGTGGAATATTTGGAGACAAACACTGATCTCCGTTCATCTTTTGTGCCTGCTAGTGATAGTAGTTGTTGTCTGTTCATGGCTTGTATCCTGTCTACGGCCTGTTTCAACATGGTTTCTGGACATCCACGATCTTTAAATCTCTTGATGGTATTTTCTTTTTGTTGTTCATACATTTCTTCAGAGGAGGCGATTCGTTTAACTCGGATTAGTTGAGAAAATGGAAGATGGTTTTTCAACGAAGGGTGGTGAAAACTCTGATGGTGCAATAAATTGTTCCTGTCTGTAGGTTTCTGAAATACCGTTGAGTGTATCTTGTCAAGTACCTTCATAACCAGTACGTCTAGGAATGATATTTGACTTTCACTGATGTTATGCGTGAATTGCATACGTTCATTGATGTTATTGAGATCATGGATCGCTGATAGTAATTGGGTGGTAGATCCGTTCCAAAGGATGAAAATATCGTCAATGTATAGTTTGTACAGTATTAGGTGATCTTCCAATATTTGTTTGGATAGTATATGCTGGGTCTCGAAATAGTGCATGAAAATATTGGCGTACGATGGGGCAGCACAATATCCTATGGATGTACCCGTACACTGTGCAAAAAATTGATCCTCCCACTGGAAATAACTATGGAATAACGTGAAATGCATTAATTCCATGATTAACAATTTGAGGTCTTCCTCCTTGTCACTTAGAATGTTTTCCAAGGCTGTCAGCCCCAAATCATGAGGGATTGAAGTATATAGTGCTTTTACATCAATGCTGGTTGTGAATAGTGTTTTGTGGTCTTCCAATATATTCAAAAAGTGGTTGGGATCCTTTATGTAGGTTGGAATTTTTTGCACAAGTGGTTGAAGATGTTTATCGATAAATTTCCCAACAGGTTCATGGATTGAGTTGACAGTAGAAACGATCGGACGGAACGGGGGGATGGTGGGGTGTTTATGTATTTTTGGAACCATATAGATGTAAGGTATTGATGGATTCTGTTTGATGAGATATTCCTTTTCCTTGTTACCAATGGTTCCTGCATCAATTGCTTTGTTGATGACAGTAGTTAAGATCTTTACATATTCTTGCGTAGGATCACCTGTCAATTCCATGTATGTGTTGGCATCGTTGATGTGTTCACGAATATCTTTGTTGTAGAAATCTGTATCCATGATTATGAGGGCACCGCCCTTATCTGCCTGTCGTATCGTGATGTCTTTGTTTTCCGCTAAAGTTTGGATGGCCTGCCTCTCTTTCTGTGTGAAATTGGTCGTTTTAGTCCCGGGAGACTTAAAAATCTTGACAATGTCTTGGTTCCCAACTTTTTTGAAGGCGTCGAGTACTTTATGGCCCACGGGAGATAAAAATCGGCTAGGATTCCTAAGACCCATGAGTTTGTCTGGTTCGTTGTCTCCTCCTGCAAGTGGTCTTTCAATGACGTTGGTGAAGAAGTGTCTCAAGCGTAAACTTCTTAAGAATTTGTATAAGCATACCTGCGTTTCTAATATATTTGAATGGTATGTCGGGACGAAGGACAATCCTTTTTGTAAAGTTTGTAATTGAAAGTCAGAGATATTGGGACTGGAGATGTTAATGACTAGATTCTGTGGCTCCTGGTGTTTTGTGAGACCATCTCTGATGCATGACTTCCTCCTGCTTCTGGTTCTCCCCCTCCTGGTTCTTTTTGGCGTCCACGGAATCTCTCTAAAAAAGAATTTGGAGCAGTTGAGGTTTGTTGTCTAGTGCTGTCTACAGATTGAGTTTCATCCTGAGTTTGTTGAGCATTTCTTTGGACCGTAGGGCCTCTTTTGTTTGATTGTGAATTGTCGGATGCTGTTTCATCTGATGTTTTGTATTGGGTTGGTTTTTGTTGGCGCCGGGGGTGTAAATGTCTGCCCAATTGCAAACTTCTCCAGTTCGGTAATCTGTGGTATCTCTCTTGAACTTCCTAATTTTATGATCACTAATCTCTTTGGCGTAGGTGTCTAGTTGTATAATAATGTCCTTCAAAACTTGATCCCATTCTTCCTTTGATAACATAGAATTCAGTTAATCTTTGAGCTGTGTTGCTTCTTTATTCAAATCCTCAGATAGTTTATATAATTCCTCGATTATTAATAATAATAGGTCGAGCGAACATTTGTTGAGGATTGCGAACCATTTTTCTCTAAATCGTGCATTATTCTTGCATAAGGTGGATTTTAGCGATATCCTTAGGCCACGTGGAATCCGCTGTGCCTTATGATATTTTATGAGTGTGCTCGCATGGAGCCGTTGATTTCGATGCGTTTAGACATGTAAATTAGTTGTTTAATGTTAGTATGAGTTGAACCTGTACTTGTACTTGGACTTTCATCCTCTTGTATTAGCGAGTAAAGTCGCTTGGAGTCTTCATCTGTAAATTCCAAAGTTTCAGCTCTTTGGTCCGTGGAGTGTGTCATGTCGTCAAATTGCATTGTTCGGTAGGGTGCTGTGTCCTCAATAGTACAGCTGAGTTAGTGAGATATCCAAAAAGCGGCTTGTTGTAGACGCACACCAGTGCAAAATGTTACCTGAATGTCCATTCAGTTAGGTGTTGCCCGTGGAGTAGCACCCACTGTACTTGGAGTGAGAAATACGTGTGATAGCACTGTTTCCCTTGAGAACAGTGTTCCTTCAGGGCACTCAAAAAATGATTCCTTAATTTGTTCGAAGAAAAATTTAGTCAGGAAACCACACAGAGACTGGTAAGATGCTCAATATACTTTATTTATTTTCTTCGTTCTCATGCCCACATGCCCGTCTGTCCTTGTGACCTCTTGTTGTCACTATGCCCTCTTCACTCCCTGACCAGAAGTGGTGTCCGGTTTAAGCCCTCTCCCACAATTCAGATGCAGGGTCCTAGTGCCCTCTGACCCAGGTCACTACCGATGGCTTGGATGAGCTCTGTTGATAATCTTCCTCCTTTGACTAGTGGGACCAGACTTTGTTCTGACCAGTCTAACTCTTCATTGAGCTGCTGAAATGCCAAGAACTCTGCAATATCTCTGCATGATGCATTGCATCTGCCTTTTTAGGTCGAAACCTATGACATGTGACCAAACTCTCTTGAACAAGCCGGATTTCCTACAATGCATGTTGTGTACTGGAGCGTAAAAGCTTCCCCAGTCACGCGCTTGGCCTCACTCACACCCCATATGCCTGCTCCCCCTCCCCCGCCCGCCACGCCTCGCACCGGACTCCCCCGCCGCTCGCAGTATGCTCATTCCCTCCCAATAGCAGCCTGCGGCCACTGATCACAGTAAAGGCTTTGATCTATCTCATACCCCTCTCCCACTCCCTCCTCCCACTTGCTCCTACTGACAATGTAAAGGGGACAACACTGGAACAATGGCTGCCTCGCCAGGAATGGCCTTCTGTCAACCCCTTCTTACATCGTCCTGACATGGCTGAGGCAGCTTCTTCCTGCAGTTTGTTCTTTGGGCGAGGGTATTCCTGGGTGTGGCAGAGCTGCATGCAGTGTATGTCCATGCACACCACAACTTCGCCTTGCTTTGTTGTATTTTTGCATTGTTAATGTTCAAATTTGTTCGCAATTCGCCATGTGCCTTTCGTTTCTGTCTCACTCTCTCCTACCCCTTCACTGTCTTGGCCTCTCCACTCTTCCTCCATATCTGTCTCACTCTCTCCTGCCCCTTCACCCGTCTTGGCCTCTCCACTCTTCCTCTATTTCTGTCTCACTCTCTCCTGCCCCTTCCCTGTCTTGGCCTCTCCACTCTTCCTCTGTTTCCGTCTCACTCTCTCCTGCCCCTTCACTGTCTTGGCCTCTCCACTCTTCCTCTATTTCCGTTTCACTCTCTACTGCCCCTTCACGGTCTTGGCCTCTCCACTTTCCTCAGTTTCCGCCTCACTCTCTTCTGCCCCTTCAGTGTCTTGGCCTCTCCGCTCTTCCTCTATTTCCGACTCACTCTCTCCTGCCCCTTCACTGTCTTGGCTTCTCCACTCTTCCTCTATTTCTGTCTCACTCTCTACTGCCCCTTCACTGTCTTGGCCTCTCCACTCTTCCTCTATTTCTGTCTCACTCTCTCCTGCACCTTCACTGACTTGGCCTCTCCACTCTTCCTCTATTTCTATCTCACTCTCTCCTGCCCCTTCCCTGTCTTGACCTCTCCACTCTTCCTCTGTTTCCGTCTCACTCTCTCCTGTCTTGGCCTCTCCACTCTTCCTCAGTTTCCGTCTCACTCTCTCCCACCCTTTCACTGTATTGACCTCTCCACTCTTCCTTTATTTCTGTCTCACTCTCTCCTGCCCCTTCATCCATCTTGGCCTCTCCACTCTTCCTCTATTTCTGTCTCACTCTCTCCTGCCCCTTCCCTGCCTTGGCCTCTCCACTCTTCCTCTGTTTCCGTCTCACTCTCTCCTGCCCCTTCACTGTCTTGGCCTCTCCACTCTTCCTCTATTTCCGTTTCACTCTCTCCTGCCCCTTCACGGTCTTGGCCTCTCCACTTTCCTCAGTTTCCGCCTCACTCTCTTCAGCCCCTTCAGTGTCTTGGCCTCTCCGCTCTTCCTTTATTTCCGACTCACTCTCTCCTGCCCCTTCACTGTCTTGGCTTCTCCACTCTTCCTCTATTTCCGTCTCACTCTCTACTGCCCCTTCACTGTCTTGGCCTCTCCACTCTTCCTCTATTTCTGTCTCACTCTCTCCTGCACCTTCACTGACTTGGCCTCTCCACTCTTCCTCTATTTCTATCTCACTCTCTCATGCCCCTTCCCTGTCTTGGCCTCTCCACTCTTCCTCTGTTTCCGTCTCACTCTCTCCTGTCTTGGCCTCTCCACTCTTCCTCAGTTTCCGTCTCACTCTCTCCTGCCCTTTCACTGTCTTGACCTCTCCACTCTTCCTCTATTTCTGTCTCACTCTCTCCTGTCCCTTCCTGTCTTGGCCTCTCCACCCTTCCTCTGTTTCCGTCTCACTCTCTCCTGTCTTGGCCTCTCCACTCTTCCTCAGTTTCCGTCTCACTCTCTCCTGCCCTTTCACTGTCTTGACCTCTCCACTCTTCCTCTATTTCTGTCTCACTCTCTCCAGCCCCTCCACCCGTCTTGGCCTCTCCACTCTTCCTCTATTTCTGTCTCACTCTCTCCTGCCCCTTCCCTGTCTTGGCCTCTCCACTCTTCCTCTGTTTCTGTCTCACTCTCTCCTGCCCCTTCACTGTCTTGGCCTCTCCACTCTTCCTCTATTTCCGTTTCACTCTCTCCTGCCCCTTCACGGTCTTGGCCTCTCCACTTTCCTCAGTTTCCACCTCACTCTCTTCTGCCCCTTCAGTGTCTTGGCCTCTCCGCTCTTCCTCTATTTCCGACTCACTCTCTCCTGCGCCTTCACTGTCTTGGCTTCTCCACTCTTCCTCTATTTCCGTCTCACTCTCTACTGCCCCTTCACTGTTTTGGCCTCTCCACTCTTCCTCTATTTCTGTCTCACTCTCTCCTGCACCGACTTGGCCTCTCCACTCTTCCTCTATTTCTATCTCACTCTCTCCTGCCCCTTTCTCTGTCTTGGCCAATCCACTCTTCCTCTGTTTCCGTCTCACTCTCTCCTGTCTTGGCCTCTCCACTCTTCCTCAGTTTCCGTCTCACTCTCTCCTGCCCTTTCACTGTCTTGACCTCTCCACTCTTCCTCTATTTCTGTCTCACTCTCTCCTGTCCCTTCCTGTCTTGGCCTCTCCACCCTTCCTCTGTTTCCGTCTCACTCTCTCCTGCACCTTCACTGTCTTGGCCTCTCCACTTTTCTTCTGTTTCTGTCTCACTCTCTCCTGCCCCTTCCCTGTCTTGGCCTCTCCACCCTTCCTCTATTTCCGTCTCACTCTCTCCTGCCCCTTCCCTGTCTTGGCCTCTCCACTCTTCCTCTGTTTCCGTCTCACTCTCTCCTGCCCCTTCACTGTCTTGGCCTCTCCACTCTTCCTCTATTTCTGTCTCACTCTCTCCGGCCCCTTCCCTGTCTTGGCCTCTGCACTCTTCCTCTGTTTCCGTCTCACTCTCTCCTGCCCCTTCACTGTCTTGGCCTCTCCACTCTTCCTCTATTTCTGTTTCACTCTCTCCTGCCCCTTCACTGTTTTGGCCTCTTCACTCTTCCTCAGTTTCCGCCTCACTCTCTCCTGCCCCTTCACAGTCTTGGCCTTGTAGTGTAGTTCCTATTTTCCCTATAGGCCCTGAGCATTGGAATAACATAAACAGCAGTTTAGACGTAGGACTGAGGTCTTCTAGATCTCTACTGACTATGTTAGACTTAATTTAGGTTTGCGCCAGCTAGCTCAGAGGTCACTGGAAACTTTCTTGACTGAATAGGAAGTGATCAGCTTCCCTGGCTCAGACAAGAAGGGATTCAGCTTCCGACAACCGCATAAACATGACAACTTTGCTCCCTCAGAATAAGAGTCAATCTCTAGAGTCGTGTGAAACAATAGACAGCTATTTCACTCAGTCAGTTGTGCATATTTAATTTCACCAGGGTACAGAGAATAGAGAGACGGGCGTTTTCAATAAAAGGTATTATTTATTGAGCAGTCTTCCTTCTCATGCAAGAGAAATGAATTGCCACAATTGCAATACTTGTTATAAAGTAAAGTACGTACAGTAAAAGGAGTATTATGAAATAATACTGTAAAAGCATTGATATGGTTTCTTAGCCATAAGACACTTTAAAATGGATAAAACATATATACATAGGCTAACGTGCTCAACTGGTGCTTCTAAAATACGCCTACCCCGGTGTACCTGACCTAAGCCTAATACGTGGGAAGGAGTAAGTAAGTAGCAGTTTAAGTTAAGTAGGTTTGTTGCCAAGGATCTGTTCAAGAATTCTCTTTAAGGGTTTAGTCAGCACTGTACCTTGGGAATAGAATGTAGGAGGTCTGGTATCTCCCTCTCAGGACCCGATATCCCAGTCACCCGCAAGGGTAGGCTGGAAACGCCGGAGCTGGATTTTCTCGGCAGGAGAAAAGACAGCTTCTTTCTCAGCGCGTCAAAGAGGAGGGGCAGCGTCCGTGGGCTTCTCGCTTCTGCTGGGCTCTCGGAAAGTAGATTAGCTGCTCTGCTCCAGAATCACCACCGAGTGTCTGCTTAAGGCAACGTTGGTATATTTATACCTGTAGGTGCCGAGTTTGACGTAAGGTTTGGACATAAGACGTCAATAAAGATGTCCCTAAGAACTGGTTGTTCTTACAGTGCTCGCAGGAGTTCTATTACAAATCAAAACAAAGCAAGCGGGGCTTTCCCAGGTTGCTGGGTGTTTGGTGTGCCGAAAGAAGTCAGTGTGCTCTCGAGGAATCTAAGGAAGCAGCTTCTGCTGTGTCATAGACTGCAGAGGCGATTTACTGAAATATGGCTCTGATTATTATGCCATTATATGGATATTTATTGATTATAGCCGTATAGGGGCATAAGGTCACATTATTGAATCGGGATCCTAGATAAAACACATCAGCCTCTCCACTCTTCCTCAGTTTCCGTCTCACTCTCTCCTGCTCCTTCACTGTCTTGAACTTTCCACTCTTCCTCAGTTTCTGTCTCACTCTCTCCTGCCCCTTCCCTGTTTTGGCCTCTCCACTCTTCCTCAGTTTCCGCCTCACTCTCTCCTGCCCCTTCACAGTCTTGGCCTTGTAGTGTAGTTCCTATTTTCCCTATAGGCCCTGAGCATTGGAATAACATAAACAGCAGTTTAGACGTAGGACTGAGGTCTTCTAGGTCTCTACTGACTATGTTAGACTTAATTTAGGTTTGCGCCAGCTAGCTCAGAGGCCACTGGAAACTTTCTTGACTGAATATGAAGTGATCAGCTTCCCTGGCTCAGACAAGAAGGGATTCAGCTTCCGACAACCGCATAAACATGACAACTTTGCTCCCTCAGAATAAGAGTCAATCTCTAGAGTCATGTGAAACAGTAGACAGCTATTTCACTCAGTCAGTGTGCATATTTAATTTCACCAGGGTACAGAGAATAGAGAGACGGGCGTTTTCAATAAAAGGTATTATTTATTGAGCAGTCTTCCTTCTCATGCAAGAGAAATGAATTGCCACAATTGCAATACTTGTTATAAAGTAAAGTACGTACAGTAAAAGGAGTATTATGAAATAATACTGTAAAAGCATTGATATGGTTTCTTAGCCATAAGGCACTTTAAAATGGATAAAACATATATACATAGGCTAACGTGCTCAACTGGTGCTTCTAAAATACGCCTACCCCGGTGTACCTGACCTAAGCCTAATACGTGGGAAGGAGTAAGTAAGTAGCAGTTTAAGTTAAGTAGGTTTGTTGCCAAGGATCTGTTCTTGAATTCTCTTTAAGGGTTTAGTCAGCACTGTACCTTGGGAATAGAATGTAGGAGGTCTGGTATCTCCCTCTCAGGACCCGATATCCCAGTCACCCGCAAGGGTAGGCTGGAAACGCCGGAGCTGGATTTTCTCGGCAGGAGAAAAGACAGCTTCTTTCTCAGCGCGTCAAAGAGGAGGGGCAGCGTCCGTGGGCTTCTCGCTTCTGCTGGGCTCTCGGAAAGTAGATTAGGTGCTCTGCTCCAGAATCATCACCGAGTGTCTGCTTAAGGCAACGTTGGTATATTTATACCTGAAAGGTGCCGAGTTTGACGTAAGGTTTGGACATAAGACGTCAATAAAGATGTCACTAAGAACTGGTTGTTCTTACAGTGCTCGCAGGAGTTCTATTACAAATCAAAACAAAGCAAGCAGGGCTTTCCCAGGTTGCTGGGTGTTTGGTGTGTCGAAATAAGTCAGTGTGCTCTCGAGGAATCTAAGGAAGTAGCTTCTGCTGTGTCATAGACTGCAGAGGCGATTTACTGAAATATGGCTCTGATTATTATGCTATTATATGGATATTTATTGATTATAGCCGTATAGGGGCATAAGGTCACATTATTGAATCGGGATCCTAGATAAAACACATCAGCCTCTCCACTCTTCCTCAGTTTCCGTCTCACTCTCTCCAGCTCCTTCACTGTCTTGAACTTTCCACTCTTCCTCTATGTTTGTCTCACTCTCTCCTGCCCCTTCCCTGTCATGGCCTCTCCACTCTTCCTCAGTTTCCGTCTCACTCTCTCCTGCCCCTTCCCTGTCTTGGCCTCTCCACTCTTCCTCTGTTTCCGTCTCACTCTCTCCTGCCCCTTCACTCTCTTGGCCTCTCAACTCATCCTCAGTTTCCGACTCCCTCTCTCCTGCCCCTTCACTGTCTTGGCCTCTCCACTCTTCCTCAGTTTCCGTCTCACTCTCTCCTGCCCCTTCACTGTCTTGACCTCTCCAGTCTTCCTCTATTTCTGTCTCACTCTCTCCTGCCCCTTCTCTGTCATGGCCTCTCCACTCTTACTCTGTTTCTGTCTCACTCTCTCCTGCCACTTCCCTGTCATGGCCTCTTCACTCTTCATCAGTTTCCGTCTCACTCTCTCCTGCCCCTTCACTGTCTTGACCTCTCCACTCTTCCTCTCTTTCTGTCTCACTCTCTCCTGCCCCTTCCCTGTCTTGGCCTCTCCACTCTTCCTCTGTTTCCGTCTCACTCTCTCCTGCACCTTCACTGTCTTGGCCTCTCCACTCTTCCGCTATTTCTGTCTCACTCCCTCCTGCCCCTTCACTGTCTTGCCCTCCCCACTCTTCCTCTATTTCTGTCTCACTCTCTCCTGCCCCTTCCCTGTCTTGGCCTCTCCACTCTTCCTCCTTTTATGTCTCACTCTCTCCTGCCCTTTCACTGTCTTGGCCTCTCCACTCTTCCTCTATTTCTGTTTCACTCTCTCCTGTCCCTTCCTGTCTTGGCCTCTCCACCCTTCCTCTGTTTCCGTCTCACTCTCTCCTGCCCCTTCACTGTCTTTGCCTCTCCACTTTTCCTCTGTTTCTGTCTCACTCTCTCCTGCCCCTTCCCTGTCTTGGCCTCTCCACTCTTCCTCTATTTCCGTCTCACTCTCTCCTGCCCCTTCCCTGTCTTGGCCTCTCCACTCTTCCTCTGTTTCCGTCTCACTCTCTCCTGCCCCTTCACTGTCTTGGCCTCTCCACTCTTCCTCTATTTCTGTCTCACTCTCTCCTGCCCCTTCCCTGTCTTGGCCTCTGCACTCTTCCTCTGTTTCCGTCTCACTCTGTAATGGCCGGATTTTCCGTTTAGATGGGATCAGCCCCCAGGGGCCCCTTATGACCCAGCCAAAACGTACTCACCTTCCCTCCTTAGAACGTATTCACAATGGATTGATATACAGGTATATATACAAGTCGCACCTAAGGATGGGGAATAGCAATACACATGCATAGATTTTCTACAATATCTTATTCACATCAGTTGGTCTCGCGGCCACCCCGACCCAGACCGGTCTACCCTAGGGCAGATATGACACACAATCCGGTGCATCTACACATGGGCCTGCAGAACCCGATGCTCCCTTTTCCAAACGATCCACAATCCGATAGATCTCCACGGCAGTATCCCCCCTGGCGCTCTCACTTATGCAAGCCACAATCCTGTGGGTATACGCGCTGGTAATCCTCCCCAGCGTTCTCACTAACGCCGCATATCAACGACGACCACATTCCTATGAACAGTCATCAGGACAATGTCTCAGTTATCTACTCGGGATAAAACTATAATAATGACTTTTAATACGGTTCCCAAATTATATGATGTACCTCCTATTCTTGGCATCAAAGGTCCACTCACTCCCTCTTTGTTCGATCACTATTTACCTGATCGGGATTTCACATCCGTTCGCATAAACAATTCTCGACTAGGAGATGCATTTACCAAGATTGAACAGGAACACAAGGCACACGGTAGTTCTATAAGAACTAGGATATTTATTGGCAATAAACACATATCACATTACTATGCAACATAATTTCTGCAAAGAAAAGGTAAAGATTAGAGTGCACGCTAATTGGGAAAAGGGCGGAGATCACCTGGTTAATATGAAGTCTGGGCTCGGCAGTCATCTAGGTTCCCTTCTCGTCTCTGTGTCCTGGCTCGCCTCGCAGTCACACCCCAGCCGTCACAAGTACACGTCTGCACCGCTAGGCTCAACCTCGTCTGCTTCCCTCCAGGGCACCGGAACCTTGCTGGTTATTAGTTACCGTCTCTCTCTCTCTCTCTGTGCCAGTGCGCTCCGCGCTAATTCTCCTTCAGTCTTTCTCAGAGAGTTTCGATCTTAAATCTTTCTCGGACTTCAAAGATGGCGACTGTCCGCCATGAAATAATTAATGGCAGAGATGCTAACGGCTAGATGCCGCCTACGGACTAACTGCCAAACTGACTAACACCTTCGCTAATATCAAAGCCCGTTCCTTCATGGAAAGCTACGGCCAGCAACCTGCCGCCCACCAAATTCTTGTACCTCCCCGTACCAAGGACACGTTCCCAGCCGGCCGGCCTGAAGTTGTGTCTTCGGTGTGGAGAAAAATACATTCCTTCGATAAGGGCCAGCCTGAGCCGGTTCTCTCCAAGCGAACAACAGCTTGAAACTAAAACATTACACTTCACCTAGAAAGCCTTCTCGAGCTACCGGGCAGAAAGCAAAATGGAGTCTGTCTCGTTTAAGGCCTACAGGGCCCACAATATGCGTAACTCCATGGAAAATATCCTAACATGTTAGCAAATGGGCAAATCATGACTAATACTTATATATCTATCCCCTAACTTAAATTCATAAGCCCTACATTAAGGAAAGTGACACGAAAATGCTCTAATATATGGAAGGCAGGGGCCCTGTCTATAGTCCTAATCCCTATGCTATGGGGGTGATAGGCTGGAGTCACTCTCCATCATTCTTCCCCTTAAAAGAGCCAGAAAAAGGCAGCCATTACACACTCTCTCCTGCCCCTTCACTGTCTTGGCCTCTCCACTTTTCCTCTGTTTCTGTCTCACTCTCTCCTGCCCCTTCCCTGTTTTGGCCTCTCCACTCTTCCTCAGTTACCGCCTCACTCTCTCCTGCCCCTTCACAGTCTTGGCCTTGTAGTGTAGTTCCTATTTTCCCTATAGGCCCTGAGCATTGGAATAACATAAACAGCAGTTTAGACGTAGGACTGAGGTCTTCTAGGTCTCTACTGACTATGTTAGACTTAATTTAGGTTTGCGCCAGCTAGCTCAGAGGTCACTGGAAACTTTCTTGACTGAATAGGAAGTGATCAGCTTCCCTGGCTCAGACAAGAAGGGATTCAGCTTCCGACAACCGCATAAACATGACAACTTTGCTCCCTCAGAATAAGAGTCAATCTCTAGAGTCATGTGAAACAATAGACAGCTATTTCACTCAGTCAGTTGTGCATATTTAATTTCACCAGGGTACAGAGAATAGAGAGACGGGCGTTTTCAATAAAATGTATTATTTATTGAGCAGTCTTCCTTCTCATGCAAGAGAAATGAATTGCCACAATTGCAATACTTGTTATAAAGTAAAGTACGTACAGTAAAAGGAGTATTATGAAATAATACTGTAAAAGCATTGATATGGTTTCTTAGCCATAAGACACTTTAAAATAGATAAAACATATATACATAGGCTAACGTGATCAACTGGTGCTTCTAAAATACGCCTACCCGGTGTACCTGACCTAAGCCTAATACGTGGGAAGGAGTAAGTAAGTAGCAGTTTAAGTTAAGTAGGTTTGTTGCCAAGGATCTGTTCGAGAATTCTCTTTAAGGGTTTAGTCAGCACTGTACCTTGGGAATAGAATATAGGAGGTCTGGTATCTCCCTCTCAGGACCCGATATCCCAGTCACCCGCAAGGGTAGGCTGGAAACGCCGGAGCTGGATTTTCTCGGCAGGAGAAAAGACAGCTTCTTTCTCAGCGCGTCAAAGAGGAGGGGCAGCGTCCGTGGGCTTCTCGCTTCTGCTGGGCTCTCGGAAAGTAGATTAGCTGCTCTGCTCCAGAATCACCACCGCGTGTCTGCTTAAGGCAACGTTGGTATATTTATACCTGAAAGGTGCCGGGTTTGACGTAAGGTTTGGACATAAGACGTCAATAAAGATGTCACTAAGAACTGGTCGTTCTTACAGTGCTCGCAGGAGTTCTATTACAAATCAAAACAAAGCAAGCGGGGCTTTCCCAGGTTGCTGGGGGTTTTGTTGTGTCGAAAGAACTCAGTGTGCTCTCGAGGAATCTAAGGAAGTAGCTTCTGCTGTGTCATAGACTGCAGAGGCGATTTACTGAAATATGGCTCTGATTATTATGCCATTATATGGATATTTATTGATTATAGCCGTATAGGGGCATAAGGTCACAATATTCAATCGGGATCCTAGATAAAACACATCAGCCTCTCCACTCTTCCTCAATTTCCGTCTCACTCTCTCCTGCTCCTTCACTGTCTTGAACTTTCCACTCTTCCTCTATGTCTGTCTCACTCTCTCCTGCCCCTTCCCTGTCATGGCCTCTCCACTCTTCCTCAGTTTCCGTCTCACTCTCTCCTACCCCTTCCCTGTCTTGGCCTCTCCACTCTTCCTCTGTTTCCGTCTCACTCTCTCCTGCCCCTTCACTCTCTTGGCCTCTCAACTCATCCTCAGTTTCCGACTCCCTCTCTCCTGCCCCTTCACTGTCTTGGCCTCTCCACTCTTCCTCAGTTTCCGTCTCACTCTCTCCTGCCCCTTCACTGTCTTGACCTCTCCAGTCTTCCTCTATTTCTGTCTCACTCTCTCCTGCCCCTTCTCTGTCATGGCCTCTCCACTCTTCCTCTGTTTCTGTCTCACTCTCTCCTGCCCCTTCCCTGTCATGGCCTCTTCACTCTTCATCAGTTTCCGTCTCACTCTCTCCTGCCCCTTCACTGTCTTGACCTCTCCACTCTTCCTCTCTTTCTGTCTCACTCTCTCCTGCCCCTTCCCTGTCTTGGCCTCTCCACTCTTCCTCTGTTTCCGTCTCACTCTCTCCTGCACCTTCACTGTCTTGGCCTCTCCACTCTTCCGCTATTTCTGTCTCACTCCCTCCTGCCCCTTCACCGTCTTGCCCTCCCCACTCTTCCTCTATTTCTGTCTCACTCTCTCTTGCCCCTTCCCTGTCTTGGCCTCTCCACTCTTCCTCCTTTTCCGTCTCACTCTCTCCTGCCCCTTCACTGTCTTGGCCTCTCCACTCTTCCTCTATTTCTGTTTCACTCTCTCCTACCCCTTCACTGTCTTTGCCTCTCCACTCTTCCTCAGTTTCTGCCTCACTCTCTCCTGCCCCTTCACTGTCTTGGCCTCTCCACTCTTCCTCTCTTTCTGTCTCACTCTTTCCTGCCCCTTCCCTGTCTTGGCCTCTCCACTCTTCCTCTGTTTCCGTCTCACTCTCTCCTGCCCCTTCACTGTCTTGGCCTCTCCACTCTTCCTCTATTTTTGTTTCACTCTCTCCTGCCCCTTCACTGTCTTGACCTCTCGACTCTTCCTCAGTTTCCGCCTCACTCTCTCCTGCCCCTTCACTGTCTTGGCCTCTCCACTCTTCCTCAGTTTCCACCTCACTCTCTCTTGCCCCTTCACTGTCTTGGCCTCTCCACTCTTCCTCAGTTTCCGCCTCACTCTCTCCTGCCCCTTCACTGTCTTGGCCTCTCCACTCTTCCTCAGTTTCCATCTCACTCTCTCCTGCCCCTTCACTGTCTTGACCTCTCCACTCTTCCTCTATTTCTGTCTCACTCTCTCCTGCCCCTTCCCTGTCATGGCCTCTCCACTTTTCCTCAGTTTCCGTCTCACTCTCTCCTGCCCCTTCACTGTCTTGACCTCTCCACTCTTCCTCTATTTCTGTCTCACTCTCTCCTGCCCCTTCCCTGTCTTGGCCTCTCCAATCTTCCTCTGTTTCCGTCTCACTCTCTCCTGCACCTTCACTGTCTTGGCCTCTTCACTCTCCCGCTATTTCTGTCTCACTCTCTCCTGCCCCTTCTCTGTCTTGCCCTCTTCACTCTTCCTCTATTTCTGTCTCACTCTCTCCTGCCCCTTCCCTGTCTTAGGCTCTCCACTCTTCCTCCTTTTTCATCTCACTCTCTCCTGCCCCTTCACTGTCTTGGCCTCTCCACTCTTCCTCTATTTCTGTTTCACTCTCTCCTGCCACTTCACTCTCTTTGCCTCTCCACTCTTCCTCAGTTTCCGCCTCACTTTCTCCTGCCACTTCACTGTCATGGCCTCTCCACTCTTCCTCAATTTCCGCCTCACTCTCTCCTGCCCCCTCACTGTCTTGGCCTCTCCACTCTTCCTCTATTTCTGTCTCACTCTCTCCTGCCCCTTCACTGTCTTGGCCTCTCCACTCTTCCTCAATTTCCGCCTCACTCTTTCCTGCCCCTTCACTGTCTTGGCCTCTCCACTCTTCCTCTATTTCTGTCTTACTCTCTCCTGCCCCTTCACTGTATTGGCCTCTCCACTCTTCCTCTATTTCTGTCTCACACTCTCCTGTCCCTTCACTGTCTTGACCTCTCTACTCTTACTCTATTTCTCTCTCACTCTCTCCTGCCCCTTCCCTGTCTTGGCCTCTCCACTCTTCCTCAGTTTCCGCCTCACTCTCTCCTGCCCCTTCACTGTCTTGGCCTCTCCACTCTTCCTCTATTTCTGTCTCACTCTCTCCTGCCCCTTCACTGTCTTGGCCTCTCCACTCTTCCTCTATTTCTGTCTCACTCTTTCCTGCCCCTTCGCTGTCTTGGCCTCTCCACTCTTCCTCTATTTCTGTCTCACTCTCTCCATCCCCTTCCCTGTCTTGGCCTCTCCACTCTTCCTCTGTTTCCTTCTCACTCTCTCCTGCCCCTTCACTGTCTTGGCCTCTCCGCTCTTCCTCAGTTTCCGTCTCACTCTCTCCTGCCCCTGCACTGTCTTGACCTCTCCACTCTTCCTCTATTTCTGTCTCACTCTCTCCTGCCCATTCCCTGTCTTGGCCTCTCCACTCTTCCTCTGTTTCCGTCTCACTCTCTCCTGCCCCTTCACTGTCTTGCTTCTGTTTATTGTATTTGCACAAATCCAATATCTTGGTCTATTCCTTTTCAATAATCCGGCATTTTTGTTTATTAGGTGTTTATGTTTTTGATGGGTTTATTTATAGGCACTATCTATCTATCTATCTATCTATCTATCTATCTATCTATCTATCTATCTATCTATCTATCTATCTATCTATCTATCTATCTATCTATCTATCTATCTATCTATCTATCTATCTATCTATCTATCTATCTATCTATCTATCTATCTATCTATCTATCTATCTATCTATCTATCTATCTATCTATCTATCTATCTATCTATCTATCTATCTCCCTCACTCTATCTATCTATCACCCTCACTCTATCTATCTATCACCCTCACTCTATCTATCTATTGCCCTCACTCTATCTATCTATCGCCCTCACTCTATCTATCTATTGCACTCACTCTAACTATCGCACTCACTCAGCACCACCACTCAGGGGCACCACAGCATCAATCTGTGCAACCATTCAATAACAACTGGTTCAAATATGTTCTCTCAATGTCTCAAACTTTATTACAAATGTCACAAAAAGATGTTAATATTTCACTTCTGTTCTTGGATTTTCGTCACAATAAAATACACTTAACACAATATTCACAAAAGTAATTTACAAAAGTTTAAGCTTTTGCTATTATAAATTACAATAACTTTTATTTAAGTATTAATTATTTAAAAAAATTAAAAGCCATTGTTATTTGTAATAGCAATACATCTAAGTCACGTAAATACAACACATATTGCATTACAAATGCTATAGGTGTCACATTCGCGAAAGTTATAACTATTGGCATTGTAAATGACAAAGCTATTAATTTAGCTATTTCAAAACGAACACAGAAATAAAATTGTAATTTACAATACCAATAGCTCAAAATTTCCTAATGCGAGACCTATTGCATTGCAAATGCTTGTTTTAAACGTGTCCAGTATTCTGAACCATGATCTCATCAACCGGATGCCCAGAGGCACAGAGGTGTCACTGGCCATTTTCTAGATGACATTCACATTTAGCAATCAACATGAAATGCTGATGATTTCATAGTCATTCTGGCTTGTAGAATTTGTTGTGACATCGAAATCAGAGAGGTTGGATGCTTTTCTCAGTTTGAGAACTACCTGTACTCATATTCCATCATACAAATGCCCCATCTCAAATTCTGTGATGGCACCAAGAATTTAAGCTAATAAATATGTTCAGAGAACCCTTCGCACCGACCATTAAAGAGCCAGTTAATGCAGGTCTGTTAGACTTGGCATCTTTTGGCGTGTTTCCCCTGAGTTTTTGCTTTCTGTCCTCCGGGTTTTGACTCTGTTTTTGCTGGCATAGTGTTTCTGCACACTTTTCACACTGCTGATCAGTGGTTATGGATTGGTGTTTCCATTTTTGTCTGTTTGGTTTTCTTGTCAGCCCCCAGTAAAGTGCACTGAGTGTGCCAGGGCCTGGGTATTAAATGCTATGTGTGGACCTGCAGCACAGATTGTGCCACCCACTTGAGTAGCCCGGAAAAGCTACCTCAGACCTGCCATTGCAGAGTCTGCGCGCAGTTTGTGACTGTCATGTCGACTTGGCCCGTGCACAGACTGGCCAGTCCCTAACTTTCTCTTTTCATAAATGTCGGACACCCCTAAGGTAGGCCCAAAGTACCCCTGTGGCCAGGGTGCAGTGTATGTGAAAGGTAGGACATGCCCTGGTGTGTGTGGCATGTCCTAGTGAATTACATCCCATTTCGTTTTTCACTATTGCAAGGCTACCTCTTGCCCATAGGACAGAATGGGAAGTTTGTTTATAACATCTTATAAACATAACGGGACCTGGGAAATATGTGGGAAAATAAACTTTAGTATGCCTGAACTCAGAATCTAACTTTGCATCTTTTAGTAAAGGTGATTTTTACATTCTGTGTTTGAAAATACCCCTTTTAGGAAGTAGGTGTTTTCTTGCTCAGTTATCCCGTGTGCTGGAATGTAGATTGCCTGTCTGGGCTTTGAACGACAGATGGCTAGGAAGAAAAGGTGGCTCCCCATAGTTCAGGTAGGTCAGGAAAGGGCTGAATAGACCTGGGCTGTGATGGGGGAATAGGGAGGAGATTTCCTTGTACCTCAAAGGGCCTGGTCTGCCTTTGAAAATGCCGTCTCCACCCCCTGCCGTGAAATCACACCAGAGGAGGCAAAACTGGTTCTGGCTGGGCACTGACACCCTCCGCCTAGAGGATCAACGGATTTTTGGATACAAATACTGGGGCACAGACCCCTGAACTTTATAACTCATCTGGATCAAGAAGACTGCCAAAAAGAAGAGCTGCAGTAGCTGTGAGGAGGAATTACGTCTTTGCTGAGTGCTTTGCTGGGCTGACTTGCAGGGGCTGCTTCTGTCTTGGGCAGTGATAAGCCTGGACTGGACTTTCTGCAACCTAATTTGTGAGTATGTCCAAGGGCTTGAGGTAGAGCTTGCCCCCTGTTCATGAAGTCTCAGGCACCGCAAAGACTTCAAGCTCTTCTGTTCGCAGCACTGGGGACTGTGTGTTTTGTGCTGCAACAGAGGAAAAGTAACCCGACAACATCTACGATGCTGCTGCCTACTCCGTGTCCTGACAGCACCACAGAGGGCACCGCCGCACTGCTACCCTGGTCTCATTGACGATGCCTGCCGATGCCGTCACCGAGCCGCTGCTCGCACAATGGCCTGTGGGAAGCGTAATCCGCACCGCCTCACTTCACACTGAAGCCTGGGTACCACAGAGAGCACCGCCGCAATGCCGCACCGTGACCCCTGACATGATGCCTGCTGATGCCGCCTTCGAGTGGCTGCTCGCACAGCGACCTCTGGGCATCGCACTCCACACCTCCATACCTTGGCCTCCCTGACGATGCTGTTCCACACCGAAATTGACACCGCTGCTTGCACCTTGGTTCGAGTGCACAGCTCATAAAGTTACACAACGCACTGCTCTCATCCCGCACCGCAGCCTTGGCCTACTGACGCCGGCACCATCAACTCCCATTCGTCAGCCGACAACAGCGCTTCAGCAACAATGACACTGCTGCTTGCACCGTGACCTGCCAACACCATGATGAGCACCACCTTCATCTCACAACGTGACCCTAGTCTCCCCGACTACGCCATCTGACGCCTCCACCGAGCTGCTGCTTGCACCGTGACCTAAGGGCACCACAAGCCACACCGCTGCACTTCGCACCGCTGCAGCCAACGCCTGCCGGTGCCAGTGCTCCTGATCCCAACAAAGTGGAGCTCGACCTGCAACGCGAGTGACTTCAGAGGCCTTGGCAGCCTGCATCTCTAACAGGTACTGTTTGCGGGTCCTCCCAACACTGTAGCTGGTCTGCGACCAGCCTGAACTGTTTGAATTTGTTTGCTCACAACGCCGTGATAGCCCCGGACGGAGCTATCGACATCAAGGAACAGTTTTCAAAGCATATTTTGATAATTGTAGATTTTTAAGAACTGTATTATGGACTCTTATAGTTTTTGTGCTTGTATATAGAAATATTGGCTATTTTTCTAAACTGGTGTGGGGGCTTTTGTAGTGCTTACTATGCTTTACTGTCGGTTATGTGCAAATACTTTACACATTGCCTCTAAGATAAGCCTGACTGCTCATGCCAAGCTACCAAGGGGGTGATCAGGGGTTATTTTAGGAGTGTAACTCCCTTATCCTGACTAGAAAGAAGGGACCCTATTTTGACAAAGGTGCAAGTCCTTGCCAATTAGAGACCCCCATTTCTAACAAGGTCTTTTCGACATTGTAGCTCAATGCTTTGGCAATGGATGACATCTTGTATAACATCCATGGTGTTCGCTCACATAGAAGGAATAATCACAGGTACGTTTAGAATATGCGCCAGGTCATGGGCAGGATATTGCAATCTATTTCATTTTCATTGTTTTCAGTGCTTAGTTTGTAAAATAATGAGTGTCAGTGCTAAAGGCTCTTCTCAGAAGCCCCCGCTGGTAATATTAAAAGTCATCACATTGAATGCGTATTCTTGAATCCACCTCAGGCTTCTTTAATTCACTTTCAAATATACCCTGTGCAATTCTTTCTCTCTCTTGCAGGTTCTTGTTTCTCTCTTTGGAACATTTTCTATCATCCATCTCTTCCTCCTTATTTCCTGTATATTTGTCTTTCCCTCTCTTGCTCTCAGCTTATGACTGATGAAGAAAAATAAGTGTCATTCCCCAAATATGAGTGCTAGTGGACCCCACCAGCAACCACTGGCTCATATTAAGCACTGGTTGTTGGCTGAAAATCTCGAGAGCCTTGATTTAGTGAAGTAACTCATAGTTGGATGAGGGGGCACTTGCAGGTATTCCCTTACTGTCCAGTGTCATCATAGGGGGAGATTTTAACTGTACATACATAGATGATATTGTGGACATGAATGAAGAAGATTGTAAAAAGTCTATCCCGCCTCTGAACCTAGCCCTAATCAAAAAGTGGACCCCAAGAGCTATCCAAATAAATGCTCTAACAATAGAATATAACTTACGTGCCCTGAATGGTAGGACAATCTCGGACCCAAATGGTGCGATGACATATAACAAACTTAGTTGTCCATCCCGAATTGACTATATTCTTCTTGACACTGGCTCTTGGAATAAACTAATTGATATGGAAGTCATACAGTCACAGGATAGTGATCACAACCCGCTCTGTATGGAAATAAAATGGGGGGTGGAGAGGGAAACCTCAGATGATCCATTAATGATAACAAAAGAATTAGTCCCATCTAACGGTAACCGTAGACCTAAATGGAACAGGGTGTTGTGCCAAGAAGTTAGTCTGATTTGTATCAAAGGTCTGGTGGAATTAGAAACCAGGGAACTTGTATCTAAACTCCCTGCCCACCACACCGATCAAAATTTCAACCTTACAGACTCCTATAATACCCTAATGAAGAAAATTGGTTCCTTCTTCACAATAAAAGACACAGGGAGACCAAAAAGGAAGAATGCAGTAAAAGCCAGTACCCCATGGTACACGGTACAATGCAGGGAAAGGAAAAAGGTCATAGCAAATGCTATCAGAAGAAAGGACACCACAGCTGTAAGGTTGGCTAGAAGGGAATATAACATGTGTATCAAAAGGGCTAAGAGGGATTGGGAGGAGGAATATTGGCAGGAACTTAAGGTCGCTGCCACCTTAAAGAACCCAACTCTGTTTTGGAACCTGATAAACAAATTTGACAGAAGAGGAATGGAGCCCCTCGCCAACCACATAACTGAACAGCAATGGCACTCACACTTCTCAAATTTGTACTGTGGTGAAGATGAGGTAGGCTCTCGCTTCGTGTCCCTAAGGTTTCAGAATGTATAAATCATTTAGTGAGGTTCAAATCAATGTTTACAAAAACTCATTCAACATGACTTCGTGAAGTTTAAAGGCTTATTTAGTAAGCATTGTTTCAATACATGTACTTCAAGAATATTTACAAAAATGACAATGAACATAGAATCAAAAATCCGTTGATTAATCAAACTGTGGTTCAACACAAAATATTATGGACAAAATTAAACATTTCCCAATGCATTTCGGGTCTGCACGACCCTTCTTCAGGGGAATTTTCAAATGTAGAAACAAAATACTGTTCACAGTATCAACCACTTCAGTCCGTTTTCAGGCACTACAAGATTAAATAAAAGATAGTTGTATTTCTTTTGTTATGAGTAATCATGATATACAGGATGAAAAATAGAATTAACACTACTACCCTCAGTGTGATGTGCTTTCTGACATGCATATGTGAAAAAATGTGAAACCATTAACCAAGCCAAAAAATTATGTCCCAAAAGGTTGATAAGGTTATACTGTGCGCGATTGCCATTCTAAATGGTGTGATTATGATGATGACACCCTCGTGAACCGAGTAATTGGCATTCTCAAAAAATTATAAAAAATAATTATCAAGAGAAAAGAAATCCCAATGCTCGCCCTGTAAGGTGAAAACTACCTGTGTGGTGCTTCAATCTGTTCTTGAATCTGGTAAACAGATGTTACTGAATCCAGTTCTAAGTCTGCGGGGATAATATGCATAAAATGCTTACCATGAAAGTTTAGCTATCTACGTAGATGATGAGTGCTGGGAAAGGGTTATACTGTCTTACCAATGAACTCGCTCGTTGTGCTGAGGATAGTAAGTTTTCTCATGCAATTTTCTGTTCTAGTGTACAAGTCCTGAAAGGAATTGAATAACGCTCGTTATGTCTACCCTGGCTGAGTAGATAGCGGCAAAAATGCCGGTCACAATAAATTCTTACCGTGATTCCATATGCGTAAACTTTTACTCCCCCGATGGTCCTACTCGTCTCGCTAAACAACCTGGTGTAAGGTAAGTAAAGGAAACCATTATTCCTCCGCTCACTCCTTCCCTATCTCTTCTCACACGGCAAGCGCCGTCACTGCGCGATGCGCTTACCTCCTTTCTCTGGCGTCCGCTGACCTCTACCCCCTCGAGCGCTTCCGGCATAAACATCCGGTTAGCGAGTACTTTCTTAAATGCCGATGCCTGACATTGGGTATGTGTAATGAAGACAGACTACGCTTCTGTCTCTAATTCAATTCCTGGACCCTGATTTTACCATAGAGAAGAAAAAATTAAATAAAATAAAAACACGTGCAAAGAAATGTATTAAAAAGCGGGATTTGTGAAATGTTCCGCACCTTTCATGGTGATGTGAAAAAATAAGTAAAAAAGGGCTGTGAGTGATACATAAAAACATGCACGAAAAATTTAAATAGTGCAATGGTTTCATTGAGTGTTTTCATAGTGAAATGCGAATAGAACGTTGTTGGTGTGAAACACACTTGGTCATAGTGTCAATCCTGTACAAAACATGAAACGTGATCACAAATTGAGATGCAAACATCTTATTGAATATCTGTCATGATTACTGGTAACTATGCTAGATGTTATATGTTACTTATAAAAAACATACCATTTCGCATTGATCATTGAGCCCACCTGGTGTTAATGTACCAAGCATTTTTATCCAAAATGTCTCTCTACGTGCCAGAGCTACATTGTGGTCTACTCCCTTGTGTTTTTCTACCACTTCTAAAATGGTGTATCGCAGTTGTGGTATAGAATGACTGGACGTGGTCCAGTGAGTTGCAAGACAAGATGTTGTGGACTTATTCCTTATGGTGCTTTTGTGCTCGATGATTCGAGTTTTAACTTTACGGGAAGTTCTTCCCACATAGGTTAATCCGCACTGGCATCTTATCGCACAGATTACCCCCACTGTATTACAGTCTCCACTGTATTTTAGTTGTATGGCTTTGCCACTGTGGGGATGCTTGAATTCTTTACCCGTGATGACATTGTTACATTGATCGCAATTGTAACACTTTCTCATTCCCTTGTTGTTGTCTTTTGGATGATTTGCGGGAGATTTCAGTATTTCTCTCATGTTTTTTGCTCTTGTGTGTGCTATAATTGGAAATGTTTTGAATAAATTGGCAAAATCAGGTTCATTGGCAATAATTTCCCATCGCTTCCTTAGAATCTGTTTAATCCGTTGTGACTGTGTGGAGTGTTTCATCACAAAGACTATTCGGTCATTAGCAGATTTCTCTGTCTTTCTTAGTAAGTCATTTCGGTCCATCCTGGAAACCTTTTGTACTGCAGTTTCTAGTACTCCTGTTGGGTAACCTCTAGCAATGTATCTTTCAACTTGCTCTTCAATCATATTGTTGCTGTTGGATGAATCTGAGGATATCCTTTTAATCCTTATGAATTGAGAGGTGGGTAGGTGATCTTTTAAGTTTTTGGGATGGGCGCTTGCGTAGTGTAATGCGTTGTTTACATCAGTGGGTTTGCGGTAGATATTAGTTGTTATACCGTCGTGTGATTTGGAAATCTCAATGTCCAGAAACTGTATTTTTTGTTCTTGGATGTTGTGAGTGAATTGTATTCTGGGGTTACACTGATTCAATTCTCTGATTAGTTCTTCTAGCTCCGTCTTGGACCCACGCCAAATTATTAAAATATCGTCAATGAATCGTAGGAACAAAATGAGATTCTCCGTCCATCTGGTATTCGACAAAATGAATCGTTGTTCAAAGTAAGCCATGAAAGTGTTAGCGTATGCAGGCGCCCCCGAAAATCCCATGGATGTGCCTGTCTTTTGCAAAAAGAAATTCGATTTCCAAGAAAAGTAACTGTGATATAAAGAAAAGTGTAAAAGTTCTAACAAAAGAATCCCCAAGGAGTGATCCACTTCAGATTGTAGTAATCTCCATTCTATGGCCTCCAGGCCCTCTGTGTGTGCAATTGACGTATAGAGTGCCACGACATCTATAGTGCAAAGTAATGTGGTTTCCCCAATCAGGTTATTGACTTGTTTGAGTTTCAATAAGCAATCTGTTGTGTCTTTAAGGTATGTTTCCCAAGACTGAACCAAAGGTTGTAAATGAAAGTCAATGAATCGGCCAACGGGTTAATGGATCGAACCACATCCTGCCACGATGGGTCTAAATGGTGGATCGGTGATGCTCTTATGAACCTTGGGTATCATGTACATATGTGGTACTTGTGGTGTGTTAGTCCTTAGGTATCTACCAGTGTTGTTGTTGATGACACCTGAATCTTCCGCTTGCACGATAATAGTGTCCAGAATTTTACTAAATTCATCAGTTGGATCTTGTTCCAATTGTATGTATGTCTCGGAATCCAACACATGGGCGTCAACTTTTCTTTCATAAAAAGTAGTGTCCATCATCACCAACGCTCCTCCCTTGTCTGCCGGTTGGAATGTAATCGTTTTGTCTTGTCTGAAATCATTGAGAATTCTCCTTTGTTTGATGGATAAATTCTGTTTTTTGGGTGTCACATATTTGATGGTTTCTAGGTCTTTTTTGACTAGGGTTTCAAAGTTATCCAGAATCTTGTGTGTAATTGGAGACATAAATTTGCTTTTGGGTTTACATTTTTCTTGAATCCTTGTCGTTCCGTTCGTCATGGTGGTTGAAAAAAACCATTTTAGTCTCAATTTACGTACAAAATTTGAAGAGGGCTATTTCAGTTTCCAGACCATTGGATACATAAGTTGGTACAAAAGATGTGCCCTTGTTGAGAACTCTCTCCTCTTCCATCGTTAATTGTCTGCTTGATATGTTGATTATCAAGTTGGTTTCTTTGTGACTTGTCTCTGTGGTCGTCCTGTTTCCGTGGTTTTTTTTGTTACCTTGTCCCCTACGGGTACGTCTGTTCTTGATTCTAAAGACTGGTCCGGTGGTTGGATTGCTGATTGGCCCTCCGCCAAAAAAGAAGGCTGTAGATTCTGAGAGATACCAGACGTTGTGGCCTGTGATGTTGCTGTTGTCATGGAAGCGGGTGCTGGCGGTCTTTGTAATGAAAGATCCTCATCTAATGCCACACTCTCTTCTGATGAGGTGTTCCTGGGTGTTTTACTTGAAAATCTTTTGTGTGCATAGGCCTCCGCCCATGTATATACCTCGTCTAATTTATAATCTATCGTATCTCTACGAAATTTGTGAATCTTCCGGTCATGAACCTCTTTAGCATGAACATCCAATTTATTGTTGATGTCTTCAAGAATCTTTGTCCAGTCTGCATCTGGAATGGTTTTTGATAATTCCTGTTGTAGTTTGAAAATGTCTTCCTTTAAATCAAGGAGTATTTGTGATAGTTCCTCTATAATCAGCAGTATGAGGTCTAGTGAACATTTGTTCAAAATAGCTTGCCATTTGATGAGAAAGGCCTTGTTGAATTTGAAAAGCATGTGTTTTAGCGCTATACGTAGTCCCCTGGGAATTCTTTTCACCTTGTGGTACTCAATTAAAGTTGTTGCGTGTAAACGTTGGTTAACTTCCTTGCGCATGATGTATTCAAGTTGTTTGAGCATCTGGGTGGTTGTGCCTTTCGACGTGCTGAATGTGCGTACTTGTTCAATTAAAGAGTAAATGGAGGCTGCTTCCTCTGTACCATATACCTTAATTTCTGCTTGGTTCAGGGTTAAGTTTGCTATCTCTTGAAAAGAAGCCATTGTCGTTCGTGATGTGGGTGCTAGTCTAGTGTGGGGCTGAAGTTAAACTGCAATGTAAGAGTCTAGACTGCACTCCTCTTTTTTCAAATGTTAATCTTTTTGTTGGAAAATAATTATATGTTTTGGGAGCTACCCAGTGGGTCAGTTGAGCCCACAACTGAAGTTAAACTGCTTTTAGAAGGCCTAGTGTAAACTAGGTCTGAACCGGGAGCTCTCGCTTCGTGTCCCTAAGGTTTCAGAATGTATAAATCATTTAGTGAGGTTCAAATCAATGTTTACAAAAAAACTCATTCAACATGACTTCGTGAAGTTTAAAGGCTTATTTAGTAGACATTGTTTCAATACATGTACTTCAAGAATATTTACAAAAATGACAATGAACATAGAATCAAAAATCCGTTGATTAATCAAACTGTGGTTCAACACAAAATATTATGGACAAAATTAAACATTTCCCAATGCATTTCGGGTCTGCACGACCCTTCTTCAGGGGAGTTTTCAAATGTAGAAACAAAATACTGTCCCACAGTATCAACCACTTCAGTCCGTTTTCAGGCACTACAAGATTAAATAAAAGATAGTTGTATTTCTTTTGTTATGAGTAATCATGATATACAGGATGAAAAATAGAATTAACACTACTACCCTCAGTGTGATGTGCTTTCTGACATGCATATGTGAAAAAAATGTGAAACCATTAACCAAGCCAAAAAATTATGTCCCAAAAGGGTGATAAGGTTATACTGTGCGCGATTGCCATTCTAAATGGTGTGATTATGATGATGACACCCTCGTGAACCGAATAATTGGCATTCTCAAAAAATTATAAAAAATAATTATCAAGAGAAAAGAAATCCCAATGCTCGCCCTGTAAGGTGAAAACTACCTGTATGGTGCTTCAATCTGTTCTTGAATCTGGTAAACAGATGTTACTGAATCCAGTTCTAAGTCTGCGGGGATAATATGCATAAAATGCTTACCATGAAAGTTTAGCTATCTACGTAGATGATGAGTGCTGGGAAAGGGTTATACTGTCTTACCAATGAACTCGCTCATTGTGCTGAGGATAGTAAGTTTTCTCATGCAATTTTCTGTTCTAGTGTACAAGTCCTGCAAGGAATTGAATAATGCTCGTTATGTCTATCCTGGCTGAGTAGATAGCGGCAAAAATGCCGGTCACAATAAATTCTTACCGTGATTCCATATGCGTAAACTTTTACTCCCCCGATGGTCCTACTCGTCTCGCTAAACAACCTGGTGTAAGGTAAGTAAAGGAAACCATTATTCCTCCGCTCACTCCTTCCCTATCTCTTCTCACACGGCAAGCGCCGTCACTGCGCGATGCGCTTACCTCCTTTCTCTGGCGTCCGCTGACCTCTACCCCCTCGAGCGCTTCCGGCATAAACATCCGGTTAGCGAGTACTTTCTTAAATGCCGATGCCTGACATTGGGTATGTGTAATGAAGACAGACTACGCTTCTGTCTCTAATTCAATTCCTGGACCCTGATTTTACCATAGAGAAGAAAAAATGAAATAAAATAAAAACACGTGCAAAGAAATGTATTAAAAAGCGGGATTTGTGAAATGTTCCGCACCTTTCATGGTGATGTGAAAAAATAAGTAAAAAAGGGCTGTGAGTGATACATAAAAACATGCGCGAAAAATTTAAATAGTGCAATGGTTTCATTGAGTGTTTTCATAGTGAAATGCGAATAGAACGTTGTTGGTGTGAAACACACTTGGTCATAGTGTCAATCCTGTACAAAACATGAAACGTGATCACAAATTGAGATGCAAACATCTTATTGAATATCTGTCATGATTACTGGTAACTATGCTAGATGTTATATGTTACTTATAAAAAACATACCATTTCACATTGATCATTGAGCCCACCTGGTGTTAATGTACCGAGCATTTTTATCCAAAATGTCTCTCTACGTGCCAGAGCTACATTGTGGTCTACTCCCTTGTGTTTTTCTACCACTTCTAAAATGGTGTATCGCAGTTGTGGTATAGAATGACTGGACGTGGTCCAGTGAGTTGCAAGACAAGATGTTGTGGACTTATTCCTTATGGTGCTTTTGTGCTCGATGATTCGAGTTTTAACTTTACGGGAAGTTCTTCCCACATAGGTTAATCCGCACGGGCATCTTATCGCATAGATTACCCCCACTGTATTACAGTCTCCACTGTATTTTAGTTGTATGGCTTTGCCACTGTGGGGATGCTTGAATTCTTTTGTTACCAATGATCAATGTGAAATGGTATGTTTTTTATAAGTAACATGTAACATCTAGCATAGTTACCAGCAATCACGTTTCATGTTTTGTACAGGATTGACACTATGACCAAGTGTGTTTCACACCAACAACGTTATATTCGCATTTCACTATGAAAACACTCAATGAAACCATTGCACTATTTAAGTTTTTCGCGCATGTTTTTATGTATCACTCACAGCCCTTTTTTTACTTATTTTTTCACATCACCATGAAAGGTGCGGAACATTTCACAAATCCCGCTTTTTAATACATTTCTTTGCACGTGTTTTTATTTTATTTCATTTTTTCTTCTCTATGGTAAAATCAGGGTCCAGGAAATGAATTAGAGACAGAAGCGTAGTCTGTCTTCATTACACATACCCAATGTCAGGCATCGGCATTTAAGAAAGTACTCGCTAACCGGATGTTTATGCCGGAAGCGCTCGAGGGGGTAGAGGTCAGCGGACGCCAGAGAAAGGAGGTAAGCGCATCGCCCAGTGACGGCGCTTGCCGTGTGAGAAGAGATAGGGAAGGAGTGAGCGGAGGAATAATGGTTTCCTTTACTTACCTTACACCAGGTTGTTTAGCGAGACGAGTAGGACCATCGGGGGAGTAAAAGTTTACGCATATGGAATCACGGTAAGAATTTATTGTGACCGGCATTTTTGCCGCTATCTACTCAGCCAGGGTAGACATAACGAGCGTTATTCAATTCCTTTCAGGACTTGTACACTAGAACAGAAAATTGCATGAGAAAACTTACTATCCTCAGCACAACGAGCGAGTTCATTGGTAAGACAGTATAACCCTTTCCCAGCACTCATCATCTACGTAGATAGCTAAACTTTAATGGTAAGCATTTTATGCATATTATCCCCGCAGACTTAGAACTGGATTCAGTAACATCTGTTTACCAGATTCAAGAACAGATTGAAGCACCATACAGGTAGTTTTCACCTTACAGGGCGAGCATTGGGATTTCTTTTCTCTTGATAATTATTTTTTATAATTTTTTGAGAATGTCAATTACTCGGTTCACGAGGGTGTCATCATCATAATCACACCATTTAGAATGGCAATCGCGCACAGTATAACCTTATCACCCTTTTGGGACATCATTTTTTGGCTTGGTTAATGGTTTCACATTTTTTCACATATGCATGTCAGAAAGCACATCACACTGAGGGTAGTAGTGTTAATTCTATTTTTCATCCTGTATATCATGATTACTCATAACAAAAGAAATACAACTATCTTTTATTTAATCTTGTAGTGCCTGAAAACGGACTGAATTGGTTGATACTGTGAACAGTATTTTGTTTCTACATTTGAAAATTCCCCTGAAGAAGGGTCGTGCAGACCCGAAATGCATTGGGAAATGTTTAATTTTGTCCATAATATTTTGTGTTGAACCACAGTTTGATTAATCAACGGATTTTTGATTCTATGTTCATTGTCATTTTTGTAAATATTCTTGAAGTACATGTATTGAAACAATGCTTACTAAATAAGCCTTTAAACTTCACGAAGTCATGTTGAATGAGTTTTTGTAAACATTGATTTGAACCTCACTAAATGATTTATACATTCTGAAACCTTAGGGACACGAAGCGAGAGCTCCCGGTTCAGACCTAGTTTACACTAGGCCTTCTAAAAGCAGTTTAACTTCAGTTGTGGGCTCAACTGACCCACTGGGTAGCTCCCAAAACATATAATTATTTTCCAACAAAAAGATTAACATTTGAAAAAAGAGGAGTGCAGTCTAGACTCTTACATTGAAGATGAGGTAGGCCCATTTTGCAGGGACCAAAATAACCATAGCAATGAGGGGTCTGCACCCGTAGAACCCTATACAACCCGGGAAGTTCTTGATGCTATTAGGAATATAACCCCCGCAAAAGCGGCAGGCCCAGATGGGCTACCGGGTGATTTATATATATATATATGACCCCAAGTTGTGGTCGGATTTTATTGCTCCCCTTATGAATTTAATCCTCAGTGGTTATTCTGTACCCGACTCCTGGAAGGGTGCGGAAGTGGTCACCATACATAAGAAAGGCGATAGGGAGGACCCTGCCAACTACAGGCCGATTAGTTTAATCAACGCTATGCAGAAAGTAGTTGGCAGGGTCATTGTAAATAGAATGGACAGAGGGTTAGAGGAGGGGAATATACTTTGCCACTTCCAGGCGGGCTTCCGTAAAAATGTGGGTACTATGGACCAGGTTTTTAGGTTCCGGGCAATATATTGGAAAACAGTAACTATTATGAAGGGGAATCTCTACCTGGCCTTTATAGATGTCAGGCACCGTCTCTATGCTCCTCTGGGCTGTGCAGAAAAAACCTATACCCACACCCACACAACCATCCCAGAGCCTGAAGTAAACAACACAGACTCACAGAATAGTTCCGCGAGCGCCGGAAAGGAAGGGAACAGCGGGGAGGAAGATCTGTAACGACAAAGGACACGAAGTTTAGAACAACACCCCCCTTCTTCCTCAATGGATTCCTCTTAACAACCAATCTTAAACAATTCCATTCTGTCTCTCAACCCCTACCTGAAAAGGAAAATAACGAAGTCTTTGTATACAGGAGAGATGGGCTTAGGGTAATACCAGAAACAGCAATCAACTAGAAAAAGGACAATGAATACATTAAGATAAGGTGATATTCCCTAAAGGTTGCATGTACATAACATCAAATCTTGACATACCACAGTAGTTCTGTGTTCTGTTTTGGACTGCCCTTTTCTTTCTGGTTAGATACCCCCCAGGGATTCTCTCTCTCCTGCACTGAAGAAAAACAATGAAGAAAAGGTTGTGCACATAAGGAAACAAAGGGTTACTTCACCAACATCTCTTTCCTTTCCTGAAACGAAGTGTTCTGTAAATCTAGGATCCTGCAATCACAGGAATAGTCTTTATATGGCAATGTGAATCACTCGTGTAGCAGTCTTAAGTTCAAACCGCCTTGATTGTGAGCCTGAGTTTGCAAATTCCAGAAAACACGCTTTTATGCTTGCCAACTCCTCTGCAAACCTCGAACTGATAACCAAATTTCCCCTGCATTAGAAAGCAACCGCTCTTCTCTTCCAAAAATGGAAAACTAACGTGGGTTCTACAGAAGTACACAGTTAATCATACCATGCTAGATACACACCGCCGCGTGTATCTAAGGAGAGCTCCCTCGAACCACAATGACACCCAGCCGGGCGCCTCCAGATCACAAACCAAAACGAATGTTTGTTACTCACAAGTCAGCAGCTTATTCTCTCTCTTACCGACCAGAACTCCAGCACAGCAAGAATTATAGGCGCCCTCAGCAGTCTCTGCAGCGTATTATTTCCTGGATTGACGTGGTTTGCGTCGCTACGGAACGTAGCAGCTTGTGTTGCTGGGAAATGTAGTTCGGTCCTGGAAAAGTGCCGATTGCCACGCTTTCCGCGGACAGCGGCACACTATGACCATAATCCTGACAGTACATCCCCCCTCACAAGGGGAGCTGTCCAAGAGCGGGCCGGTCAGGATGCAGACTATGAAACCGAGACACAAGCCTGGGAGCATGTACTGACCCTGCCGGTTCCCAGGAGTTCTCCTCGGGCCATAACCCTTCCAGGAAAGCAGGTATTGCAGACGCCCTCTCACCCACCTAGAATCAAGAATCTTCTGCACCTCATATTCACGGTCGTGCTGCACCCAGACAGGCAAGGGAGCACAAGGTACAGGGATAAGAGAGGGTTTCAACAAAGACACATGGAAAACAGGATGGATTTTGAAATGAGCAGGCAAACGCAACCTAACAGCCACAGGATCACCCGTTTAACCACCCGATAAGGACCAATGAACCTGGGATTAAACACACTATACTTCCGAAATCTAATGTGTTTGGTGGACAACCACACCAGGTCGCCCGGCTTGTAGACGGGGCACAGCCTACGATGTTTGTCCGCCTGCGCTTTGTACTTTCGATTGGCCTGAACAAGATTCCTACGCGTCGCCAGAAGAATTCTGCGAATACGCATCAATCTTGTCTTGACATCTGGCAGCCTAACAGTGTTACTAGGAAGCACCAGGGGAGTAACCCTAGGGTGATGACCATATGAGCTGTAGAAAGGAGAATGCCCCGTAGAAGAATGTTGCGTGCTATTGTACGCCAGTTCTGCCACCCACAGCCAATCTACCCATGAATCAGTATCAGCCTGAACATAACAACGGAGATATTGTTTCAAAGTTTGTTTAAGTCTCTCCGTTTGGCCATCGGACTGAGGGTGAAAACTTGTGGATAAGGAAGAAGATATGTGTAATGCTGCACAACAGACCTTCCAAAAGCGTGCTGTGAATTGGGCCCCTCTGTCCGATACTATCACCCTCGGGAGACCATGTAGCCTCACTACGTGTGTCAGTAGGAGATGGGCTAAACGACCTGCTGTAGGGACTTGATCACTAGCTATAAAATGTCCCATTTTTGTGAGGTAGTCCACTACGACCAAAATGGCCGTTTTACCTTGGTCCTTGGGGAGGCCAACAATGAAGTCCACAGAGAAGCTCTCCCATGGTGCTTCCGGAGTGGGCAGAGGCTGTAAATAGTCTTGGGGCTGTTGATGGTCTGACTTCATGCGGGCGCACATCTCGCACTTTTTTCCCCAAAGGCCTACATCGAGGCGAATGGAAGGCCACCAGAACTGTCTCAAAGCCTTCTCGAGAGTTTTTGCCCATCCCATATGTCCTGCGCTGGGCGTCTCATGACACCAGTTAAACACAGTTCTCTGCAAGGCTTTGGTAGGAACTAGTACTTGTGACCCCTTCATGGCCACTCCCTGTTTCATTCTCCACTCAGGATGGTGACGAAGCCATGTTCTCCAGGCACAGGACTGTATCCCTGTACGTACTGCTTGCAAAAAGTTCTCTGAATGGGTAACACCCATAACCTTGGAGGGATCGATGATAGATCTGTGTGGGGTTATGGTATGCATGGCAGGGTTTTCTTGCCCGGTTAAAGCGTCCGCCTTTTTGTTATTAACTCCGGGCCTGTAGGTAACTATGAATCTATATTCTTCAAAAAACATCATCCAGCGTAACTGTCTGGGGGTGAGATGACTGGCTGCTCTTAGGAATTGTAGATTACGGTGGTAGGTATACACGGTGACTTGATGAGCCGCCCCTAACAACCAATGTCTCCACTCCATAAACGCATCTCGTATTGCCAGTAACTCTTTTTCCGCAATGGTATAGTTTATTTCTGCGGGACTGAGTTTCCTTGACACGAAGGCAATAGGATGTAAGGTACCGGTGGTTTCGTGCCTTTGAGATAGAACCGCCCCTAACGCCACTTCGGAGGCGTCTGCTTCCACCACGAAGGGCAATTCTGGATTGGCATGCGTCAAGACAGGAGCCTTAGTAAAAGCTTCCTTTAATCAATCAAAAGCACTTTGTGTTTCAGTATCCCAGAGAAAAGGTACGTTCTTTCTTGTGAGACGGGTTAAGGGGGTTACTAAGGCAGAAAACCCACATATAAAGCGTCTGTAAAAGTTAGCAAAACCCAGTAGACACTGGATGTCCTTGACCGTACATGGACGAGGCCAATCTTTTATGGCTTTCACTTTTCTTTCTGCCATAACTTGACCTGATGGTGTGACCATTACCCCCAGGAACTCAGCGGTAGTCACATGAAATTCACACTTTGTGATTTTGCAGTAGAGACGATGATGCTCCAAGGTTCCCAACACCTTGCTCACATGTACGCAATGTTCTTCTGTTGAGTCAGAGTAGACCAAAATGTCATCAATATAAACGACTACGAAGAGATCCAGAAATTCTCTTAGGACCTCATTCAAGAAAAACTGGAAGGCGGCAGGGGCGTTACAAAGCCTGAAGGGCATCACCAGATATTCAAAGAGCCCATACCGCGTCTTGAATGGCGTCTTCCATTCATCTCCCTGTCTTATGCGAACCAAATGATATGCTCCTCGCAGGTCGAGTTTGGTGTATATTTTGGCAGCTCTGACTTGTTCCAATAAGACAGGGATCAATGGCAACGGGTACTGGTTTTTGACCGTGATGGAGTTGAGGGCATGATAGTCAATACAGCACCTCTTCTCTCCGTTCGCCTTGGGGATAAAAAACAAAGGCGACGATGCAGGCGATCTCGAAGGACGTATGCACCCTATAGCCAAATATTTGTCCAAATAAGCGCGTAAATACTCATTTTCGGGCACCGTGAGAGCATAGAGCCTTTCGTTCGGAACAATGGATCCAGGAACAAGATCGATACGACAGTCAAAAGCTCTATGTGGTGGGAGCTCCTCGGCTTGCTTGTCGCTGAACACCTTTTCGAAGGCCGAATAACAAGAAGGTAACACCACTTCTTTCTCTGCAGCAGTGGCAATGTTATGTAACAAGGCCAGGGTCCGTGATGGGCACTCCGTTATTACCATGCATTGTTCTTTACAATACTCAGAAACGAAACTGATCGATTTGGAGGTCCAATGTATATGGGGTTCATGTTTTTGAAGCCAGGGAAGTCCTAATATGATACCATATTGTGGGGCTTGGATAACGTTGAATGATATCATCTCTTGATGCATACCATTGTGGATTAGTTTATGCTCAGGTGTATGGTATTTAATGGGACCAGCGATTAATTCACTCCCATCCACTGCGTATACCATTTCAGGTTGTTTCTTGGTGATAAGCTGGATGCCAAGTCTTGCGGCTTCTGCATAATCCATGAAGCACCCAGTTGCCCCAGAGTCCACCATAGCATTAATTTCTTTTTCTCCAGACTCAACCATCAGTGACATGGCCAAAAACACATGATTCCTTTCTTGATCACAACCAGGAGTAATTGAAGGGATGATAATCGTGCTTGAGGGTTCCCCTCCTTCCACTCTCAAGCACTGGAGTTTTCCGCCTTCTTGTCAGAAGCTCCTGCCGCGATTTGTCCGGTCTTATATCTTCCGGTTTTGGGCTTCACCGGACACTCCCGTAGATAATGCCCCTTTCTCCCACAATACAAACAGAGGCCGTTTTTTTTCGCCGATGTTCCTTTTCACTGAGGGTTAATGCAGCCCTGACGGCTCCTATCTCCATGGAGTCAGAAGTAGAGGTGGTTTTTTCACCTCCGCCTCCTCGATCATAGGCCGCCACTGTTGGCTCTTTCTTCTTTAGGTCACCCTTTCGCTCCCTCATCCTGTGATCCAGGCGTAAAGCAAGTTCAATAAGTGCTGAACAGGTACGAGGTTGCGGATCGATATGTGCCAACACGTCCTTCATGTCATCGTTCAGGCCTTGATAAAACAACGCTGATTGCTTCACTTCAGGCCAATCCGTTTCCGCTACCAGGCGACGGAAATTATTCAGGTAGGTTACTAAGTCAGAACTACCCTGTTTAAGGACCAATAGTTCTCTGTCAGCCTAAAACGTCTCAGCTCTACGGTCAAATGTTTTTTCGAATTCTACTCTGAATTCATCCCAATCATAAAGTAAAGGGTCATCTCTCCTAACCACTGGGACTGCCCATTGTGCAGCTTCCCCCCCAAGGTAAGAAATTAGAAAAGCCACCCGAGCCTGGTTCGATCTATTCTGTCCCTTAATTGTGCGTTCTCAGTTCTGGAAGCCGCCACTTCTCTATTGGAGGCTGCCAGCTCTGTTTGAAACAAGGCCAAGGCTGCCAGAACATCGTCAAGCGGGGCCCTTATTTTCAACACAGCCAAGAGGAGGACAGTATTCTTGCGCCGATAATTCTGTCAGGCACCGTCTCTATGCTCCTCGGGGCTGTGCAGAAAAAACCTATACCCACACCCACACAACCATCCCGGAGCCTGAAGTAAACAACACAGACTCACAGAATAGTTCCGCGAGCGCGGGAAAGGAAGGGAACAGCGGGGAGGGAGATCTGTAACGACAAAGGACACGAAGTTTAGAACAACACCCCCCCTTCTTCCTCAATGGATTCCTCTTAACAACCAATCTTAAACAATTCCATTCTGTCTCTCAACCCCTACCTGAAAAGGAAAATAACGAAGACTTTGTATACAGGAGAGATGGGCTTAGGGTGATACCAGAAACAGCAATCAACTAGAAAAAGGACAATGAATACATTAAGATAAGGTGATATTCCCTAAAGGTTGCATGTACATAACATCAAATCTTGATATACCACAGTAGTTCTGTGTTCTGTTTTGGACTGCCCTTTTCTTTCTGGTTAGATACCCCCCCAGGGATTCTCTCTCTCCTGTACTGAAGAAAAACAATGAAGAAAAGGTTGTGCACCTAAGGAAACAAAGGGTTACTTCACCAACATCTCTTTCCTTTCCTGAAACGAAGTGTTCTGTAAATTAGGATCCTGCAATCACAGGAATAGTCTTTATATGGCAATGTGAATCACTTGTGTAGCAGTCTTAAGTTCAAACCGCCTTGACTGTGAGCCTGAGTTTGCAAAATTCAGAAAACACGCTTTTATGCTTGCCAACTCCTCTGCAAACCTCGAACTAATAACCAAATTTCCCCTGCATGAGAAAGCAGCCGCTCTTCTCTTCCAACAGGGAAAACTAACGTGGGTTCTACAGAAGTACACAGTTAATCATACCATGCTAGATACACACCGCCGCGTGTATCTAAGGAGAGCTCCCTCGAACCACAATGACACCCAGCCGGGCGCCTCCAGATCACAACCCAAAACGAATGTTTGTTACTCACGAGTCAGCAGCTTATTCTCTCTCTTACCGACCAGAACTCCAGCACAGCAAGAATTATCGGCGCCCTCAGCAGTCTCTGCAGCGTATTAGTTCCTGGATTGACGTGGTTTGCGTCGCTACGGAACGTAGCCGCTTGTGTTGCTGGGAAATGTAGTTCGGTCCTGGAAGAGTGCCGATTGCCACACTTTCAGCGGACAGCGGCACACTATGACCATAATCCTGACAATAGACCTTAAAAGTGCCTTCGACTTGGTACCCCATGACAAACTCTGGAGGGTGTTGCAGGATATGGGGTTTCCTCGTTACCTCCTGGAGGTTATAGTCAAACTGCATGAGGATAGCTATGCTAGGATTAGATGGGGGAGACAGGGTCAACTAACAGGGAGGGTGTCTGTGAACAGGGGGGTACGCCAGGGCTGCGTGATGGCCCCGACATTGTTCTCCCTCTTTGTCAATGGGGTGGTAGACCATCTGAGGGAGTGCAGTGCCGATGCCCCGGTCCTGGCAGGGGAGAAAACACCTACTCTCCTCTTCGCGGATGACACCCTCCTGTTGGCCAAAACACCATCTGGATTCCAAAAATTACTGGACAGACTTAGCCTGTTCTGCCACGAACGTGGGCTGACTATTAACACGACTAAAACCAAGCTGATGGTGTTGCCCCCTTCCAATAAAGAAAAGAAAATTAACATCATTTTTAATGGGTCATCTCCTGAGGTGGTCGAGGATTTTGACTATCTGGTAATCAGAATTAACAGCAGAATGAAGTGGGATTCCCATGTGGCCAAGATGCTGCTAAACCTCAAGAGAGTCTCAGGTGCCATTTTAAGGAGCCAGCGAATGTCAGTCAGCAGACCTATTGCCCCGGCTCTCGCTGTTTATGAGGGAGGGCGCTGCCCTCTGCGACCTATGGGGCTGAACTCTGGGGTTGCGAAAATGTTCCTGATCTGGTAAGAGCAGAGAACAAATTTGTAAGGGACCTAATCTCCCTTCCGACCTCAACTCCGCTGAAACCCCTTTTCCATGACATGGGCAAACGCTCTATCTTAGATATAGTTCACCTTCACCCCTTGCTGGTTTGGGCTCGCCTGAGGAGGACCCCAGAGCTAGCAAACTATGCTTTGGTGTTGGATGAACTGATTACCTTGAATAGTGCGAACAAAATACACCGGTTAAACAAATTGAGACAAATGGTTATTAAACTGGGCTTGGCAGAATTCTGGACCTCTCAGTCCCCCCACCCAAAGCAAGTAATTAAGAAAATCTATTGGGAGTGGGTAGATGCAGAGGAACAGAAGAGCTTGAAATGGGGATCTTTAACCACACAGTTCTTAGAACACATGCCAAGCAGGAAGTTGGAACCGTTTTTAGACCTCATCAGAATACCAAGAGACAGATCGGTCTTCCTAAAGATGAGGTATGGGACACTACCTCTCAATAAATTCACTGAAAGATGGAAAGGATCAAGGGTCTCAAACAGTACTTTCCCATGCTGCCCGTGCAAATCAGAATCCCTACCACATTTTCTGTTTGGCTGTAAAGCTTACAAGAGGGCAAGACTGAGATGGTTGAAACCAGTTTGTATAGAGTTGGGGGTCAGAGATTTCCGGGTTGCCCTATGTATCCTTACAACTGATACAACATCCCATCTTATTGTATGTGGAGTGGCAAAGTATCTATCATGCGCCTGGCTTATCCGCACCAGGATGTTAAATGCTAAAAAAGTATAGATCCTATACATACTGTTTCTAACTCACATGCAATCTAACATTGTTGTACTTTAGTATTATCATCAAATTGTTCTTATCAATGTAAATAATGTTTTATTGCCTTTTATTCTATGAAGTGGATATTTTACCAAATATGTTTTTATAGAATGTACGTACTTTTATGATATGACAATATTGAATAAAGTATTACAACAACAACATAGTTGGATGTTGTCCCATATGAGGAAATAGACAAAATATACATCTATAACAGATTCTACCAGTCTTGAAAAAGACATGTTAGTAATTCTGATGTGTTTGCCATAGACTAGACACACTGGCCCAGATTTACTAAATAATCATGCTACGTAGCAAGACTACTTGCTGCTCTTTGTGACATGAAGAGAGCAGATATGTCATAATCTGGTTGCCCCCCACTCATTCACTTATAAATCCACAAAACCTGATTGTTTACGAACACTAATTCATTACCGGATGCCATTAGCAGTTAAGACACCATCTCTGCTCATGGGCTGGCTTTTACAATTAATGCCATTCACCTCCCGATCTGAGTGTTCAATTGCTACTATTTGTCAATACACCAGGTGGCGTTTCATCTTCTAAACAGCAAGTACAAAAAAGGTATGAAAGGTCAGAAATTACCTCACGTAAGCATCACCAAGAGATCTGCTTGTTGGTACTCACCAGTTTGCCCAAGCTATCATCATTGGTAACTTTCATAACCATGAAGAAAAATGAAAGGTGTCCACATTTTAAGAGGTGAAGAAAAGAAAAGGAAGAAGTAATGTGTGCACTGTAAGTGCTTGTCTCATTCTATACCAATCAGGCCCCATCGTGAAAATAGAGAGAGAAATATGCTTCTCCAAGACAAAATGATGTACTACTCACTTGCAAATGAGCAAACTTTATTGGGTGCCGTGATTACCTTCAGATTTAAAGAATTGCATGTATTTGACCATTTCAAATAGGAATGGCCGACATGTTTCACGGCCAATCTATTTGCGGCAACTTCATCAAGGCTCGGGGGACCAGTCTTCACCTCACTGGTACTTCAAGCTTCGCCTGTGGTGATTGACAAATGATAAAAGTAAGATCGTGTCAACCATTAAAAAAGAAATTGAGGTCAATGACTTACAGCTGCGCCAGGAAGTCAACGCATGTAAGCTCGTGTAGGTCAGATATTTACCAGATGGTTGCTGTCATCTCTCGTACCCGCAACACACAATTACGGGGAGCCCACACCTTTTAGCCACGCATCCCCTGCAGATAATCAAGGTTGCCTCACATCAGCCTATAGGTGTGTATGTATATATCTTAGTAAGTACACACTGTTCTCCTCACTTGGCCTTACCCTTCAAGCCACATTGTTGTTCACAGCCCTATTTTCATTCATCCTTGGAGAAGTGTGGCTCAGGGGTTAGAGACGGCAGACCCGGAAGCTGAGATCGGCCCTGGACCAGGGTTCAATTCCCCGCCTCGGCGGGTCTTGGGCCAAAAAATTCCACGGACTCGATAATTCTCGCTCCGGTACCTTCTCGACTCACGGATTCACACTCTGCGACTCTGGGCAATAGCTTGCTTAATCTCCACAACGGCCCCTCACGGCGGGATGCCTGGCTTTCACCTTGTGGATACCCTGCCGGGGTTATCTAACAGGGGAATAGCAGGACGGGTTCCCTAAGCAAGCCCCGGGAAACCCACTGCGGGTAGCTGTGCGCTATATAAGCTCAAATACATTTACATTTACATCCTTGCATTTTACTATATATTGTGGGTTAATGACACCCCCCAGAGACCCATCGTGTCGGTGCTGCACCGTGCTGAGTGCCTTTTGATTATGTACCGTTCACACTTTTTTTCTTCTTGCTGTTTAAAAGATGAAATGCCGCCTGTTGTATTGACAAATAGTAGCAATTGAACACTCGGATCGGGAGGTGAATGGCATTAATTGTAAAATCCAGCCCATGAGCAGAGATAGTGCCTTAACTGCTCCTGACATTCGGTAATTAATTAGTGTTCGTAAATAAACAGGTTTTGTGGATTTAATAGAGAACAGATATGTGCCATATCTAGTAAGATATGATGCATCCTGGCTCTCTCCCTGCCTTGGTGCACTGTGTGCTGTTTAGCGCCAATGCAGGCACCCTTGCACCATGATCCCAGCGTGCCTGCGTTACAGGCATGAATTTTTGTGCAGGAAGGGACTCCTTCCTTCATAACAAACAATCCTAGAGGCATTTTTTCTGTTTCTATGTATGCTGCAGAATGTAGCACATGTAGAAAGAGGAAAATACAAGGAGAAATAAACGTATTTCTTTCTCCTTGTTACACCTCTGTTGGGAAGGTGTACCATTTTGATGCATTCCCAGATTCATATTCTGGATAAATCTGGGAATGCACCAAAACAAATGGGTGGATGCAAGGGAATGTCTACACTCCACCCATGGAATTCCTTCCCAATGTGGTGTAGCTCAAGGCAGCAACTTGCGCTGCCTTGCATTACTCTAGATTTACTAAGCAAAGCAGAGCTATGCAAGATGACATTGCATCGCTTAGTAACTCCGACTTAAGGACAAATGTTGCCTTGTGCCATCTAGTGTGATGCAAGGGCATTGCAAGCCCCTAGGAAATCTTAGCCCAAGTGTTACTACTTTGCTGCGATCTTCCTTACTTGTTTTCATGCAGTTGTTGAGGTATGGCCCTGGACCCTAATGCAGTTAACACCAGTATCTAAATTAATGACATTGAATTTCTCAGACTTTTTCCTTTAACTCAGTGGACAAACAACTTTCAATTATTATGATGTGCATAGCTTCTTTATACATGAATTTATGAAAAGCACGGACTGCAAACATTTTTTCACAGCCTTCTGACAAATCTTTTCTTTGATGCACAGATTGCCTAAATACAGGTTAAAGTTATACCCTTCAAAAGCTGATTTCTGTTTAGATAAATCATTCATTGAAGGTTTTCAGCAGCCTGTCGTAGGGGGTAATTTCATTGCCGAAAAACATAACCAGTAGATCCGTAACATGCACTCATCCAAGGTTGAAAAACATACACCTGCCCCTTTCATCCAATTCGTAAGAGCGACTTTAGCATGTGATGCAAAAGTTGTTACATTTCCTCATCTATTTCTCCCATCTCTAACCCACTGTTAGTGAGTCTGCTATCTCAAAGTGTGGTTCAGTATAAACCTGTCTTTGCAACCCCTTTGTTTTGATCCAGCGGGCCTAAAGAAATTCTGTCTCAAAAGCACTACCCTACACCATGATACTCACCATTAATCATAAACTCTTCACAAGGCCCATATTTGACTGAGACAAGAATTGGCCAACTGAATCATGTGACCTAATTAATCGGAACTATTTCACAAAACTATTTACATTTATATACAACTGCAGTTTATCATTATCATGTTTATTTAAATGGAAACATTTAATGAAGTCACCTAGGCAATGGATTAACTTATGGTAACTAGACTCTAAATAACCAAGACCAGCTTGTCATTTCAAAATCTATTTTATTAACTTTATTATGAAGTAAAGAGCATTTTTAATAAATAAATCTTTTATTAGCATTTAATAAGCATCATTTTATTAAGTAAGGCACATTAGACTGTCAGTTCAAAACGAATCAGTATGAAAAGTATTTAAGCAATAGAATCTCATTCCCTATACCCTATTTCCCTGTCAAAACTTAATTTTAACCTAAAAGGAAAGATATTAGTTCATTCTCCCTTACATGAGTCAAAAGTCCGTCAGCATCTCACGCCCTTCAGGATTCAGGAACGAGCCAGCAGAGCTCCTCCCAAGGGGCCAAGTTTTATACCTTTTCTCTATCTAAAACTAGCCAAAAGAATACGTTTTAAAAGACATCCAGCGATTCGATTGGCTGACAGCCGTCAGTCCACATGAAGTCATTGCCTCTTCATTCCGAAATCATGCCTTTCTATAATGTCTTTGTCTATTGTCTACAAGTGACATTAGCTTCCGAGGTCCTTTGCAACAATTTATTGATTAACAGTTTGTTGCTTCCTCAGCTTTGGCTTTTCTGCCGAATCCTGTCCTTGGAAAATTATACAACACGGAGCACATCCTGCACAGTTCCTCTTATTTTGTTTACTAATGATTATGAATGACAAACTCTTTTTCATTCTTTGCTGTGCTCGGCTCATAATGACAGGATTCCAAAACACCCATTTAAAAGCTAGGCCTCAGGCCTTTTTTTCTAAGCACTAGTATGCAAAGAAACACAAAACATTAATTAATTTGAGTAATGAAAATCATTCTGTTACCCACCCCCATTACTAATGTTAACCCATTAGTTTATGTTACATAGCTTTAAGCAGGAATAAGCAGCAAATATAAAGACCTTCTCCACACAAGCCTCAGGATTCTCCACGAGCCTTTGCCACATAAAAGACACGACTAAGCATGGGCGAATTTTGCGAATCTCGCGTTCGTGAATTTTGCGGATTTGCAAACTCGCAATCCGCAAAATCCGTGAATTCTAGCGAATTTGCGGATTTTTTTTGTGTGTTCGCAAGGATTTCTGCCAGTTCGCGAGGATTTCCTACCAGTTCGCAATTGCGAACTTACATTTCGGCACGCAACGGTCGCGATTATGTTGTTTCTACGTCTGGTTCATCATCACAGGTTCCCAGCACCCTCTGTTTCACCACTGCAACCCTCTGTTACATCAATGCCACCCTCTGGTTCATCATCACTGTAGATTATGGGGGGGAAAAGCAAGCACACCAGCCCTGCTTCAACTGACATGAATTAATTTGGGGTTAGTTTATTAATGTGTCACTGTTTTAAAATTCCAGTCTGGCACCTGCTTCCTTATCTGTAATTTGCTTTCTGTTGCAGTGCATTTTTTCCCCAGGACCTTTGTGGCCTACTTGTAGCTATTCTATGAGCCTGCTGTGAGGGTCAGAGCAGGGTCATATAATTGTTGCAACTAGCAACTGAGTTCTGGAGGGCCCCCAGTCAGGAAGCACTACAGGGAATTGTTACTAATGATGAGTTTGAACTCTTGCCCATGCCGAGTGCTTTCAGTTTTGAAAAACTCATTTTTCTGCAATTTCGCGGGATTCGCGGGGCGCGAACACACGCGAGATCGGATTCGGAAGCCGCAAATTCGTGCGAATATGCAATTTGTTTTTTTGCGGCGTGTTAGTTGGCAAGGTTTTGTGCGTTTTTGCGAGCCGCTCGTAGCACAAGGCGCGAAGTTACCCTCGCGGTCGTTCAAGGGCGCGGCCATCTTGTTTGCCTGACGTATTTCCGTTTCCGGGCGCGAAGTGTAATCTTGCAAAGTCTGCGGCTTGCCAGTACAGTTTCGCGCGTGTTCGCAAGGAAAATCTCGCGCGAACTTACCCACGAGGTCGTCAACGGGCGCGGCCATCTTGTTTCTCATTCATTGCTATGGTTCTGGGCATGGTCTTTGTATCCTCTCTAAATCTCTGCCATCCTTTGCTTGTTTGTAGTTTTTTTTAATCTATTTTACTTATTATCTATCCCTCTATTTTTCTAGCCCTATATTTTTGTGTTTACTGCTACTTTTGGTTAATTTTAAACTACTTTTTTAAACTCTTTTCTTTTCTTCCCTTCTCTTCCCTATTCTATTTTCTTTATTCCTTTCCGCCCAGACCATGGTGAAGGGAGCCGGGAAGCATCCCGAGAAGGGGAAGGGTCCCGCACCCCGTGTCCGGCTCCCGTGCTGGCGTTTGAGGGGGGAGGAGGTCATACCCAGGGAGATCTTTACCCCGGAGGAGGTGGGCCAACTCATTTTTTATGTTCAGCGCCGCCTCCCCAGGACCATCATGGGAGGCGGCAAGATCAGTGCCAGGTACGGGGTCCAGGAGCGCCGGAAGCGGTGGGAGAAGGTTGCCAGGCCATTTACCACCACTCTCAGGTCTGGTGCACCTACAACCAGGCCACCCACCGCTGGACGGATGTCCTGACCCGTGAGCGAGATCTGCTCGACCTCCTTGGCCTTGAGATCCCCGGGCTTGGTGAGTAGTAGTAGCTATTTCTTTACTACTATGTTTTCTCCTGCTGTGTTATTATATTGCAAATTTTTGATTTTTACCAAGAGCAATAATGCTGCTCATTACATTGTAGGTAAATTATATTTCAAAATCTTCTGTGCATTTCAGGTACACTGCTCTCCTTCTTCTCAGTAGTGTTGCTACTATGCTTATTTGTTTTAGATTTTGTGTTCATTTCATTGGCCTGTGAAATTATGTATGAGTGTAGTTTAAAGAACTGCGTAATGCTAGACACTAAGGTTCAGATTTTTAATTACCGGCGCATCCCTGCAAAGTAGCAGGGATGCGCCAGTAATTGTGCGTCATGCCACCATCACCCATGGTGCGCCGTATTTACAATGCGGCGCACCATGGGCCCAAAACGTCACCAAAGCGTTACGCATCTGTGCCGTAAAGGCGGCGCATTGCTGGAGTTGCGTCGCAACGATGGTGCAGCTCCATCAATGCTCTGGGGTGCCCTATCTCCCCAATGCTGCGTCAAGCCGTACGTCTGCTTCAAGCAGGCGCAGGGTTTGAGTCACGCATCATTATCCTCAAAGTGACTGATTGAAATCTTGTAGATTTCCCTCAGCCACTTTTAGGATGCGTTCCTGCGCAGGAACGCCCTCCCTTGCGCAGGAACGCCCCCTATTGGCGCAGGGCTTTACAACGTGATGCATCTCCCATATGCGTCACGTTGTTAATATACGCCGCACCATTGCGCCTCTTTTGTGCTGTCGCTGCATCACAAAAGTCACGCAACAATGGAGCAAAAGAGCCGCAAGGGGCTTCTAAATCAGCCCCTACAGACTCAAGTCCAGTCCTTCCTTTGTACACATGGCGATAAGAAGAAATAGTGGTGGTGGATTAATAGTTTGAGTATTTTAATGACTGGTTAATGTAGTAGGAAACTTTAGTGTTGTCGCTGATCTTCAATCACAATGGACTTTGGCTGTCACTACGCGTGCTGCGGACTGCTGCCTGCCAATCCTAGGCAAACCTTTTTAGTACTTTGTTTAGTGAGTTACATAAGGTAATTTCCAATTCGACGGTCCGCAAATCAAGCAATACTAAAGTAATAACGTAGTCGACCACATGAGATTGGTCAATAATATATCCCGTGGAGTAGTTGTCTATTTGCTATTTCGCAAAAATATTTTGTTAGTTCTTTTGAAATGTTTGATTTGGTTGACAAATATCATCCATGTTTTCTGTTTTTCTTTCTTTCATGTTGTACATCAGCTTCCCCCAGGGGCAAGAGGAGGACACAGGAGGAGGAGGAGGGTGCTGTTGACGATGCAGGCCAGGACCGGGCAGGCGAGGGCTCCTTTCCTGGCCCCAGTACGTTTTAATTTTAATATAGAGTACTTATTTTTTCCTAGCGTTCCTCATTCGATTTTTTCTAAATCGTCTTTGATCTTCTTGTAGACAGGATCTAAATTCTTATCCTGCCTCGACTATGACTCTGTGTAGTATTACTAGATTATTCTTATTAGTCTGTCTGTGTAGCTAAATAAGAGTGCACATTTGGCATTTCCATTGGACTCCCATTCTAGTCAGCAATAGCTCTATGCACTGAGTGCAGTCCTCTGGGATTGTCCATAATGTCTTTTCAAGTATTCTAAATGTTTATGCTTTGACAATTGCCAACAATAAAAAGGTGAATGACCACCAAGAAAGAATAAGATACTACTTTACTTTTGGTTTGGATAGGAGGACAATCCATTCTACTACTGTTGCCTGGACAAATCTGCACAAACAGAACTATGGACACTAAAAAATGCATTGCTTAGCTTATCAATTATAATAGGTGCTGTTAGACTTTCCACATACCTCAGTGATAACAGACTTTGTAGTTGAACCCCCAATCTCCTTACTGACTAGATAGTGTGGCAGAGTCATTTAGCTCCCAAAGTCACCGATGGCAGAGGCACGGACTTATGCTTGCAAAAATTCCAAAACCTTTAGCTCATCCACTCTAGTCTGGAGGACCAAAAACCACAGAGTCTATTTGAGTTTAAAAGCTTTATTAAAAGTAAACACATTTATTGAAATCAAGTTTGTCATAAAAGTAAACGTTTAACTGGAAATGGAAAAGTGCTTAGTGCTGACGATTAATTGGACTCATTTCTTGTGGTCGAGCCGAGCTCTCACCTGGTTTGAACTTGATCCTGCTCGTGTTCTTAGAAGTCAAGCTTCTGTCTGTTAGGAGAAAAAGTGGTGCGTGTTAAAAATAAAAAGCAAGCATTCATCAGTTGTGCCAAAAAGTGCAGCAAGACAACAGCCTTCCATGGAAAAAGGGACATTTTTACTTTACAGTAGACAGTCACAAATTATTAAATTGTATACAGTTTTTTTCACATTTCTTTCTTCCTCCTAGACCAAATATTATATAGTAGTGAGTGGTGTATTCTAACATTATTAAATGTATTTTGTAGGTGGAACATCTGGAGGCGGGGCCAGTGTCGAGGTGGTGGTGGCATTGGACGAGGAGGACAACTCTGGGGAGGAGGCGGTGCAAGTGCCGGACAAATCTGTGGGGGATGACACGGTGGTGGCGGGCAGAGGTAAGCTATACATTCCTTACTCATTGGAGATTGAAGACTGCAGAGTGTGCTTTCTGCACGGGTGTATTATATAAATAAACCAGCTAGTAGGCTCCTCTAAATGTACTTCGACTTAGCTGTGAAGTTTTTGGCGAGAAGAATCCCAATCAGATCTGAGGTGAACTTGATGGAAGGGCTGAACGAAAAGCGAAAGAAGGGTGTAAGTAAGTGTGGAAGGACGAGAAATGTAATGATGACTGGCACAGAAGAATGATATGTGTTTGCTTGGTCCCCGAGGTGGCTGGGAAGGAAAGAATATGGTATGGTGCATGGCTGGGTGAATGATGAAGCAAGGATGGGTGTAAGGAGAACAGCCTGGGTGGGTGAAACAGAAACTGTATGTGTGCATATACTTTGAATGGATGGATGCCTGGATCATTCATGGTACTGTCTGACTCTTAGATAGCATATGTGTATCTAGAGAGAGTAGACGGTCACTGGATGAACTAAGTGTTACTTTGAAGAGCATGTAACACCGCACCCGCATGTCCGTTCTAGTGTAGGAAAGGCAAGGAAAAGAAGTTGCAATTTTGTCCAAATACTACCATGAATAGAAGCAGTAGTTTGTATTGCAACTGCAAGCACAGCATATATCCGGTTATTACGATGGACACTCCCTACCTCTCTTAATAACTTTAGTTTAGTAGTAGTACGTCATTCATGTGTGGGGGTATCACTGTTCACTCCATAATAAGCAAAGCACCTAAAGTCATCCCATATGTCATCAAATACATCCCATGTGAAGTGATAGATAATCAGATTATTTAGCTTCTTTATTTTCCTTTTCTAATACTCATTTGCACTGTAGGGTGAAAGCTTAATTAATTAAGCAGTAGCCCTTTTAACAGAGTATTCTCAGTGCCACCCGTAATAGAAAAGTAAGAGCTTCACCACCTGCATGTACTGGACCGGTACAGTAACGCAAGTCTGTCTCACTCACCATGGTGTGCGTCTGTTTTTCTCGGGTGCAAGTTCACTGCGCTGGCATTATGCCGGCTTGCATAAGATAACGTACCAATTTTCCTAAACAAGAGAGAAGAAGAGGAATAAGACTGGTGTACTGTCATAGTCGACTGTAATGGAAGTCCATAGTGATTGTAGAATTTGTCCCTTAAACTCCCACTAATGTTAGAGCAAGGATGAAGAAGTCGGAGGTTACATAGATACTGTCCTCAATAGTTATGTACTGTGCTTTCAATTTGCTACTTGTACTGTGACAACTTTCTGCTCAATCATTTTGTGTTAATCTTAAGGAGCATTGGTTACAGACTATGTCTTTCTTTCTTCATGTAGTTGCTCTTTCCAAATCCAAGACACCATCAAGGAGGAAGGAGCTGGCTCGAATGGCCCGGCAACGGAGGCTGGATGCCACTGTCGCTGAATATCGGCGGCTGGTGGCCCTGGAGGAGGAGGAGACGCAGTCTGGTACAACAACAACGTCCACGGGGACAGCTGCATCCTCCTCCGTGCGGGCTGCCAGGCAGCGCAGTGCTCCAGCGGTACGGAGCCGGGCTACCAAAGCCCAACGCCAACGCCGAGTAGCAAAGACAGCACCTGCCCCTCACATGATTTACAAGGCACACCGGCGCCGCTTATCCCTCAGACTGTCCTACCTGGAGCAGGAGGTCCTGAACTATTAGAACTTGGTGGAGGGCCTCCGCTTCGAACTTGCCACCCTCCGCAAGGAGCATGATGCCCTGGCTGCTAAAAGCAACAGCACCCTGCCATAGTGTCCCTTGCCCCTTTTTTAGAGACTTTTGGGGGGTGGGAATTGGGAGTTGGGTTTTTTGGGGACTTTTGAAGGACAATCGTTGGGGTTAGGGAGGGTCTTGCGGGAGATTATTTTGTTAGGGCTATAAAAATATAATTTTTTAAACTTTATCTGACCATACCTGTTTTTTACAGCTTTTGAGTCTGGTGGGTGGGGGTTTAACAGTAAGTTTGCTTTCCTGAATAGTCCTGTGACTTTAGTAGTACTACCGTCAATCTCTCGTCTCTCCTAATACTCCATTATACTACCTCCAACCAAACGCCTATCTTACCTGTAATTTCTGTTTGCAAGTAGGGCTAGGCCCAGGGCTGGCTCCACGGGAAACAGCGAATAAGGTTGGCAATCCTGGGCGGATAAAATTTCCTCATAGCGGTGGTACTAGTGGTGTGACACAGTGGCAGTTGCATGCCTATGAAAAAAAAGAAAATGAAATCTGGTTTGTCCTCCTGAGCAATACAATGGTACAATAGAGAATATAGCAGGTGACAGTACACTAGAACAGTGCCACATTGTAGCCTAACAAATGGTAAAGTATAACTACTAATTCGGTTGAAGTTCTTTGACAATAGCCATGGGTCTTTGTCAAGCAGAGTAAGAATATATCCTCGGATTTCTTCACCAGCCTGTTGGTATCACCTTATCCTCCCCAGCAAGTGTGTGGATTTATTGCTGTAATTTAGTCACACATCAATCAAAACCACACAGCCCGGGGGAAGAGGGTTAGGGTTTGAAAAATGGATGGGTACGGGGGTTTTTGGGAAAGGTTTTGTGAGACAAGAAAAAACGCACAGCATGGACAAACAATTGTGAACATAAACAAATCTTTTTTTACAAACCTATCCATCAATCTTTGAAAGTGCATGCACTACTGCATGCATGTCAGTGAAAAGTCAGTAGTACTTTCGACAACTGTGGAAGAAAGAATGCTACAGTACAGGGCGTGTGTGGAAATATTGATAACTATATTCAACATAAGGTCTCTATTGCCAGATACCTGAGAGCCTTGCTGGTCACTATAAATCCATTCACAACACTCAATGGGGTTGGTCTGGAAGGCGTAGTAGATAGAAAAGGAGAAATTGCTCTTTTTCTAGGTGTCCCCTCACTCACCAGGGTTGCCCCTTGGTGACATGCTTCATCATTGGGGCCATCCCAGTCCTCTACGGGCTGGGGCGTGCTGCGACTTGCGAATTACGTAGGAGCACTTACAAATGACTATGTGTGGTGCAGATGTGATAGTGGAGTGGACTAATTGATGTGTTAAAGGATCAATTTAGAAGCAGAGAGAGATCCAAGAAATGCAGTCACAGTCCTAAAAAAACTCAATGGATACTGTATCTGTATGTTGTTGTAGTTGTCCTGTTGAATTTGGTAAGTAAGTTGCATGCAGAAAAAAAATCCTCTTATTAGCGGCACTCCTCCATTGCAGCTGACGCTTCGTCCATCGATGTTGGTCACCACCAGAAGGCACCCTGTAAATTCTGGTGAATTCATGAAAGTCAAAAATCTGCACCGGTGCAAGGTCAAAGATCTGTGGATGAACTTGTGTGACTTAATTATAAGACTGGGGCACATAAAGTATTTATTTATGCATTTAATTATTTATTTATTCATTGTATCTATCTAGTTTTTTTTTACAAAATGTTGCCTTACAAAAATGGCATACTAAAGTTTCCTTGAAAATGCCCCACAATTTTGCAAACCTATCATTAGCCTTCATGTTTTTTTTCTAGTTAATCAAGGCACATTCTGAGAGCATTGTAGGTAGTCACAAATAGTTATATTTTGAAACCATGTATACACATTTTTATATTGGAACTTCTTGAATACAGCTCACTGTATTTCCGAATATCACTCACCCTCATTCTAAAGGTTTCACATTAATGAATCATATAAATACGTTTGAACATCTTATACACTGGGATACATATTTTGCCTTTGTAGCAGCTATCCTCATGTAGTGCTGTAAAGTAGCAGCCAATGGGGTTGTGCTTCTGGAGATTGGGTCAATTTATTTATTTTAAGAGTTTTCTATAGCGCGAACAAGGTATCAGAGCGCTTCACATTACATGAGGTAGTTATAGATAAGAATTTGTAGATTTTCTCAATGTTAAGAGGTAGATACATACAGCAGCAATAGATAGACATTATACATTAGACGTTATACAGTAAAATATATACAGGGTATGACATAGTCTGAGATTTTACATTAATAATTATACAGAGAATATATACAAGATGTGGTAATTGTTTGAATCTGGCTAAAATGAGTGGAATAGAATCCATAAAATCCCAAATGTTTATTGTTTGTGTAGCTTTTTGTTTTCACTCCTTTTTCAAGTGTTCTATTGACCTGGGTTTAGCCTATGGAAGGAACTTATTTATTAGGAAGTTTTTTGTTTCCCTCTTAAAGGATGTAGTGTCTGGAATTTTTCTTATGTTTGGTGGAAGTGAATTCCAGATCCTTGGTGCTGCTCCTGAGAAGGCTCTATCGTACGTTTTCTTCTTCTTGAAGATGGCTGGTCTCAGCACCAGCTCCTTTGCACTCCTGGCCATTTGTCCAGAGGACAAAATAATCATGAAGATGGGTTGCCCCAAACCCAAAACAATATGTCTTCGGTATCAGCCGGTAGTAATGCCGCACCCCTGTTGATGCAGATTCATTATCTAGTTGGTTGCATATACTTTGGCATAACAAATATGCAACGTAAAATGGTTATCCGAAATGCAAAGATATTTTTCTAAAAAAAGGGGTTTACTTCTACTTTCATAGTGCCAGATTTGTTCTAACTACTAAAAGTGTGCTTTTGTAAATGTATTTGTGGGGCGCACCAAGAGAGTGCTCTGGGAGGTGGGTACCCAGGCTGTAGATGTGTTTGCATGGGTTATGAACTTTCACTGGTATACAACCAAGGCTATTTGTCAACACGTGCTATGCCTTTTAGTTTGAGAGTGCCTCAATTCAACATCACTATGTCCCATCATCTTCTCAAAGTGCAAACATTAAAAGGATCAGTCATGTATGGAACACTGACTACACCCTGGGCTATTTGAATTTTTAAAAAAATATTAGGAACCTTCCCTTGACTCTTGGACTCCATCATGGCAGGGCCCCAAGGCTATAACATGGAGGTTCCTTTAGCCATTCCAAGGTTAACCTATAAGAATGAGTACATCCCCTTCCCTCCCAGCAACAGACCCACTCAAACTGTTTATAGGACAGGATAATCTGCCTATAGGTAGCCATTCTTCAAAGGTGAGCTTTCATTGGATCCCTGTTTAAGGTAAATCAGGTAATATTTTGATTTTACTCTTAGTGTCTGTCTCTAGCTTCCCTTCAGCTCACAATTCTAAACAGGTAAGGATAGATGCAATGTAATTAAATATATTCTGTCTCCCTACCAGAGTTATTTCCAGTAGTCCATCTGCTGCCCAAAATCCTTTGGCCCTACTTGAAAGCTACTTAACACTTATTAGCAGGGCTATGGAATACAAGTACTGTCATTGCAGCAGAGGGAGTTTAGCAGAATCGGCTAGATTGTTTGCAGGCTTCGGTCAAAGATAAATATATTTTTCATGAAAACCTTTATGACATTTTACCGACAATAATATTTTTATAAATACTACAACAGTGCACAAATGATTTTTCAAGGACTACTCAAAGCCAATATATGGAACAAAGTCACCATCATTTCTATTCCGTAGAAAAGACCACTTCAGCCTATACAGTGGAGCATCACTTTGAACTGTGTCACTGTCAATCAATCAATCAATCATAGACATTTATAGAGCGCTCTACTTACCCGGAGGGTCTCAAGGCGCTAGGGGGGGGGGGGTGCTGCTACTGCCCGAACAGCCAGGTCTTGAGCTTCTTCCTGAAGGCGAGGTGGTCTTGGGTCAGGCGCAGGTCGGGAGGGAGGGAGTTCCAGGTCTTGGTGGCCAGGTAGGAGAAGGACCTTCCTCCTGTTGTCGTTCTTCGGATGCGGGGGACGGCGGCGAGGGCGTGACTGGCTGATCGGAGGTGTCGTTTGGGAGCGTAGAAGTTGATGCGGTTGTTGAGGTAGCTCGGGCCTTGATCGTGGAGAGCTTTGTGTGCGTGGGTAAGGAGACGGAAGGTGATTCTCTTGTTGACCGGGAGCCAGTGCAGGTCTCTTAGGTGTCCGGAGATGTGGCTGTGTCGTGGGATGTCGAGGATGAGTCTGGCTGAGGCATTCTGGATCCGTTGGAGTCTCTTCTGGAGCTTGGTGGTGGTTCCGGCGTAGAGGGCGTTGCCGTAGTCCAGTCGGCTGGTGACGAGGGCCTGGGTGACAGTCTTCCTGGTCTCGGTGGGGATCCACCGGAAGATTTTCCGTAGCATGCGCAGGATGTTGAAGCACGACGAGGAGACGGCGTTGACTTGCTTGGTCATGGAGAGGGAGGAGTCCAGGATGAAGCCCAGGTTGCGTGCGTGGTGTGTCGGTTTGGGTGCGGTTCCCAGGGCGGGGGGCCACCAGGAGTCGTCCCAGGCGGAGGGCGAGGATCCCAGGATGAGGACTTCCGTCTTGTCCGAGTTCAGCTTCAGGCGGCTGGTCGACATCCACTCGGCTACCTCTTTCATTCCTTCGTGAAGGTTGGCTCTGGCGGCGGCGGGGTCGTTGGTAAGGGAGAGGATCAGCTGGGTATCGTCGGCGTAGGAGATGATGTTCAGGTTGTGTTGGCGTGCGATGGCCACGAGGGGGCTCATGTAGACGTTGAAGAGGGTTGGGCTCAGCGAGGATCCTTGGGGTACGCCGCAGATGACTTCGGTGGCCTTTGATTTGTACGGTGGTAGGCGGACTCTCTGGGTTCTTCCGTCGAGGAAGGAGATGATCCATTCCAGTGCCTTCTCCTGGATTCCGACGTTGTAGAGGCGCTGCACTAGGGTGCGGTGGCAGACGGTGTCGAAGGCCGCGGAGAGGTCTAGGAGGATGAGGGCCGCTGTTTCTCCGTTGTCCATCAGGGTTCGGATGTCATCGGTGGCAGCGATGAGGGCGGTCTCGGTGCTGTGGTTGGCTTGGAAGCCAGACTGTGAGGGGTCGAGGGATCCGTTCGTCTCGAGGAAGGCAGCCAGTTGCTTGTTGACGGTCTTCTCGATGACTTTGGCTGGAAACGGGAGGAGCGAGATGGGGCGGTAATTCTTGAGTTCGGTGGGGTCCGCTGTTGGTTTCTTGAGTAGAGCGCTGAGTTAGGCATGCTTCCAGCTCTCAGGGAAGGTGGCGGTGTCGAATGAGGTGTTGATGATGTCCCGCAGGTGGGGTGCGATGACAGCGTCGGCCTTGTTGAAGACGTGGTGAGGGCAGGGGTCGGTCGGAGATCCGGAGTGGATGGAGTTCATCATGCGGACGGTGTCTTCGGTGCTGATAGGAGTCCAGGCGCGGAGGGTGGTGGTGGGGGGCGGTGGTTCGGTCGAGTCGGGCGTGGCGTTCGTCGGTTGGGTGTTGAAGCTGTTGTGTATGTCCGCGATCTTGTTGTGGAAGTAGGAGGCGAGGGAGTTGCAGAGTTCTTGCGATGGGGTGATGTCGTTGTTTCCGGCGTTGGGGTTGGAGAGCTCTTTCACGATGTTGAAGAGTTCCTTGCAGTTGTGTGCGTTGTTGTCCAGTCGGTCCTTGAATGCAGTTTTCTTGGTGTCGCGGATCAGCTGGTGGTGCTTCCAGGTGGCATGCTTGAGGGTGGTCATGTTGTCCAGTGTTGGCTCCCTTCTCCAGGCTTTCTCGAGGGCTCGGCAGTTCTTCTTGGAGCTCTTGAGTTCGTCGGTGAACCATGGGGCCTTCTTGCTGCCGGGTCTGCTGGGCGGGATCTTCAGTGGGGCGAGTGTAGAGGTATGTTAATCGCATATTCAGCATGGATTACACCTAAAGTCCCATGGCCATGTAGGCTTCAAGACACTACTATTAGATATCTTAGGGATGGCTTGATGTAGCATGTTCAGATCTCACAAAGAGTTAACGGCCTCTCTTCGAAACAACCCTATGGCGTAGCTAGGGCTTCTGCCGCCCGGGGCTTTCCCTCAGATTGCCCCCCATGGCAGATAGCAGAGTGGGGTGGGTTTGATGCTGGGTAAAAAGAACGGTGAGCACTTGAAAGAGGTCCAAGAGACATGTGGTATAGCGCCAAGGCTACACAGTTGAATACAGCAAAACTAAAGTGTTGAACATTGCAAGCACTCAAACCCAGTCAATTGATCTGCGTTTAATCCATCATCATTCTTTAGCTCACTCCGCCACCCCAGTTCAGATCCAGCCATATGCAAATCAGTCTGACTCTGTGCCTCATGGGAACAGTCCAGCCCGAACTGCCAAGCCATGTCTACCCTGGACCGGAAACAAGCATCATGGGACCGGTATCAGATCAGTTGACTGGGGTTGAGTGCTTGCAATGTTCAACACTCAGTCCACCATCCCCTTTGGTTTTTCTTTACACAGTTGAATACACCAGCAGTACAAAGACATACAATTGATGGACGGAATACAGAACAAATCAAAACATCCACCCCCAGTCAAGAGATCTGGGTTTAATCCATCATTTGTTTGCTCACCATGCCACCCCAGTTTAGACATGTTCATATGCAAATCAAGATTGATTTGCATATGGCTGAGTTCAAACTGGAATGGCATAGGAAGCATAAAAATGAAGGATTTAGGCCCAGATCTCTGTACTGGGGTGAATGTATGACATTGTTCTGTATTCTGTCCATCAATTGTTCTTTTTGCAATAATAATATATATGTACAGAGGTATCAAGGTTGACTTGTTTGCAACCTCTAGCATACTTAACCAAAAATATGACCAGAGTCCTATATGCGGTGGCAATGTGTGACATTTTCAATTATGAATGACATTTTCTCGAAAGCAAAATTAAGCAATGAAGATGAGGGAAATATATAAATATGAGAATTTATACCCATTTGAGCAATGTGAAACTCTAATAAGAGCTTAAAACTGTTGTAAAGAACCAGAAATGGAAAGGCACTAACCTGGTAAAAAGTGTTAACTCACAGCTAATCCTCACCAAATACAGTTTTGTGAGTATATGGTTCATGTTCTTTCTCTCCTTCTTCCCTTGCGTCCTCTTTCTTGCCTTTTCCCTTCTTCCCACTGTCTTGTGTCCCATTTCCCTCCGTTGCACTCTTTTTCTTCCTCCTTCCTTACCCCCTCACTCCTACCCCTCTCTGCAATCTGGACCTAAAAGCGCTACGAAGCATTCAGCACAGTCCACTTTCTAGTGCTTTTTTTAACCCATTCCGTGCGGCCGCAATTTTTACCGTGTGCGGCCGCCGGACGAACACGGGCGGGCCATGACGAACCCCAGCCGTCATCAGCACACGAGCACCGTAGTGCATGACGGCTGGGGTTCGTCACCAGCATGGAAGGGGTTAAATCAGTCAGTTATCCAACCCTCCTCCCCCTTTATCCATCCCCCACTTGGTTGCTAAATTTAAAAGCTGTCCCAGAGGGGAGAGCTTGTGGCTTTGGGAATACTTGATATATCTACTCTTCCTCTGCATAATCTGAGCTGCACACACCCCTGCCCAACAACTGCTGACTTGGCCTTGGGTCCGGCATGCTCTCATGAAATAAAGAGCCTTGCAGGGTGTTTAAAAAGTCCACGCTGTGATGAGCTTTCCTGTGTGCTGCAAGCTCCTCTTGCTGGACAATCAGTGATAACACTTCTCCCCTGCATGGCTGCATCTCCCAGCTCCTCTGTTCACACTGTGTGCGAGCGGGAGAGAAAGGTTTGGGTGAGCAGCTAAGGGGCAAATATACACTCCCACTCCATCCACCCCCCCCCCCCCCCCCCCGCCCCGCTGAAATGTAGAAAAAACCAGCCTTGCAAAAAGGCAGAGACGCTCTACATGGCGTCAGAAACTTGTGTTCTAATACATTGAGCAAATCAAAATGACACTATAAGTGAACTCTAGGAATAACAACATGCAAAAATTGATTCCCTGACGACAGTCACAGTGGACACACTCAGATCCCCGGCGACGGAGCAGCTTCTGTGCCCTTCACACCAACCCCAATGCGGCAAATTACTTACCTGCGGTGGTGACTGAATCCATGCGAGTCATTCCACACATTCCAGGCTGGTTGGCCGGCAAGAGCAGATCCATACATGGGCCGACAGGCTGTCTGGGTCGCCTCTGTGTTGGTGAGGAGGCTCGCTCAGCTACTAGCTGCAGCCCTCTCTGGCACTGCAGTTGAGCTCTCTAAACCACCACTTTGCCGGCCGCTGTAGTTATCCTATGTTTTAGCCGCAATCCCTGCTTGGGCCCAGCTGTGTGGCGGCGTAGCAGAGGCTGATATCTTGATTGCAGGATGCACTGCAACATTTAGCTAAAAAACTAAACTGATTTTAAATACCGCGCTACCTGCCTGTAACTGAGTTTCAGATACACCCCTGACCAGTGTGCCGTGCGGCGCAGGACAAATTCAAGTGTTGCACTTAAGCTCAGCCAGCCCCCCCTCCACCTCTGACCTGACGAGCAGCACGCACCGCACGGTTCCTGCCACTCTGCTTCAACCAAATCGTATTTTTTTAACACTAATCAGCCATAGCTTTCGGACACTTGACAGCGAGCCGAGTTGAGGCACTATATGTGTGAGAACGTGGTACACAACCGCACATTGCACCACCACCACTTCGCTAGGTGGTGTGCGTGTGTGCACTGCAGCCAGTGCGCGTTCACTTCCATATGTGCACGTCACGTGTGCACACAGTGCTCCGACCTCAAGCTCGCCATGCGCAAGCGCCAGTCACCACCGCCCCCAAAATAGTGCTGAGTGGGTCAGACCGCCCTCACCCCTTGCTACGCCAGTGGGTCTGCCCCGAGATTGCCCATTGCAGGAAGACCTATAAAAGGGCGAATGTAAAAGGAAAAAAATGCCCTCAAATTAAAAGACTGGGAAGCTCTTCAGGAAGCATGCTTTAAGAATGATTAGAAGGCTTTCTGGACTATTATAAATCAACCATTTCGTAAAACTCACGAAGAACCTATGATTGAATCTACTATATCTGGCCATGAGTGAGCAACCTTTGTTGGGGAGGTTTATTCCATTAGTGACGAATTATGAATTTATAGTGATTCCCGAACCTCAGCAAAGGAGTGCTTTCTCCCTAAGTACTGTACTTCACTGGAAGATGTGGTAGCGGTGATTAGATCCAGCCCCAGCGGGAAAGCCACTCACCCAGATGGGGTCCCTTTAGACCAGTGGTCAAATTGGCCAGGATCAGAGGGGCCCATACATTTTAATTTATGAGAAACAGTTCCCCTGTTGTCTTTAAAAAGACAACTATCCTGGGACATTTAATTCCTATATTTTATGTGCTTGAAGTGAAATGTAAGGCAGGGAATCTCTTGTGCTGTGGAACTGAAGGTGGTAGAGAGCTAAACAATAAACAAGCCTTCTTGCCAGGGTGCCTGCCTACCTGAATGAAATGCAAATATGCGCCACTGGTTAATATGGAAATGTAAAAGGTGTGTGGGAGCCAGTACTGGCTTGAATTGATGGCATCACTTGAAGCTTTGTGATGACAGAGGTTTATCCTTTTTGGGTGGCAGTGCAAGAGAGTTACCAGCTGAGTGGTGCAGTACTTGCATTTGAGGGATAGCTATATAACAAGAAATGCATTATCTGCAGTCTGAGTATTACTAAAATCTATATTTTGGAAGCACCATTTCATCTTAAACATCTTAAACTTTTTTTGCTAATTTTGTAGCAGTCTATCCTACACTGTGTGTAACAGAAGTTTAAAATAATGACTTACATGTTTACTGTGCTTTCAGTCACAGGCTGTGACCTCGTAGCATTACAAATACAAACGTCACTATTCTCCACTACACCAACCAACATTTAACTCTGTGGCTCTCTGGATACACCCAGACCTCCTCAGTGCATTAACCAATAGAGGTTTCATAATTTCATATTTTCTTATAGTGCATTTGCTGCAGATCATTGTAACTTATTAAATGTATTTCTCATTTAAACTTTGCCCTATTATTTATGTAGTTACCTCAAGGTGAAAGACAAAACACATTACTGAATGCCAATTTTTTTAGCCACATCTTTGACCCCTACGCTCACTGACCTCACCCCCATTTAATCCAGCATCACAGTTCCCATACTTTTTTATATTGCACTGCAACAACTGTTTTAGATCTATTTAAGAGTAATTTACATCTGTGGTCCCCCTTGAGGGCTAACGTCTTAAGAGCCGCTAGCTCTTCCAATACAATTCCATCATGATTCAACTCACTAATTATCCCGAGCTTCAAAAAAGGAAACTGAGAGGTCCCTAGTTATTATCACCCTATCTTTCTCCTGGACTCTACCACGAAAGTTCTAGGTCATGTTTTACCCGCCCACCTGAAGGCTTGGGTGGAGGAGAGTGGTACCTTCTTGGATATCAAGTATGGGTTCAGGAGAAGCATGGGTAAGGAAGACCAATGCATCAATCTTTGCCTTTTCTTGGGGAAATATACAATTGATATGCACAGTGCTCTGCACTTGGGTGTCATGGATCTGTCTAGTGCATTTGAGTGTGTATCCCATTCCAAATTGTGGCATAATGGAAGACCTGGGCATTGACAGATCCATTGTCAATACCATCAGAGAAATGTATTGTTTCTCATATGCTATAGTAAGGTTCAGACTGAGGGGAGAGTGCTCCAAGATGCTCAGGGTGCGCAAAAGTGTCAGGCAAGGGTGTGTTCTTGTGCCTTTCCTATTCTCCCTCTATATTAACCATCTGGAGAGGCAGTTAGTATTAAGGTCGGGGACATACCCCAGATTGAAAAGCATCCAATACCAGCTTTATTTTATGCTGATGATGCCGTCCTCATTGGCCACACACCTGTTGCACTGCAGCGGCTCTTGGAGGTCTTAGCATCCTTTATAGAGGGGCTTGAAATGAGGATCAACAACAATAATGTCCTGTGGATATAGGAAGGACCTCAAACAAACTTTCATGCTACTTCTTTTAGACATGTGTTTAATTTTAGTTACGTAGGGTTAACTTTTAATTGCAGACGATCCTGACTGCCACAGTTAAAAATAAGGAATAACCAACTAGCAAGGAGCATTCTCGTTTGCTGCTAATCTAGGTAAAAGATCGTTTTCTCACATGTTGGCCATTTTAAGAGCAAAATGTGTTGGCACCGCATTTTATGGGGTGGGGGTCTGGGGCATACATGCAGCATCGCCCTCACAGGTCGGAGAAAATTAAATGTACCCATAATTTGCTGACTGTCCACCACCTCCTTTATCAGTCATAGGGAGTTAGGGATTTTACATCTTAAAGATATCTTAAGAACACAACCACGGAATTGGTGGCACATGGTCTGGGTCAATGAGGCCCTCTCCCTATATAGAATAATAATTGCGAACTGTTTGTTCCTGTCTTGAGGCTAAGAGATTCCCTGGCTGAAGGGCATCAGGGCCATGACTGGGGCACTGGGCAGACGGGGCTTGATTTGAAGACTGTTTATAAACGTTGCCTATGGTGCAAACAAAAAACATTCAGGGCCTTGTGCTGTACCCGTTTGGAGGATGAAAGGTGAACAAGGGTATCTGAACTCTCTTATGTTGCTTTATATATGCAGCTCAAGCCTCTTAGAAACATTCAACCATTTTTTGTATGACCCACAGCACTACCAGCACTTTATTATACTCAGGTTCTGACTTAGCCTATATCATAGATCAGTTACCTTCCACCAGTGCAAGGATTGGTTGCAAGATCTCCTACCCTTGTCACGTGATCAGAAATCAGCACAGATCACTTTACATGTGGTGTTTTCTGCCCTTTTTATTCATATTGTAGGTCATCTGTTTAATTAAATACTCTGTGCATCATTGTTAAGAGGCAGTGCACTTTTTGTGCTATCTCTGGCCTTAGATGAGATTGTGTTCACCATATAACTTTTCTGAAGCTGGTTGTCAAGGCAAGGAAATTGCTTGTTTAGTGCTCTATATGGTAGTGTGCCTTTCTTTGTATGTTTCTGTTTTAGTTGCATTTCTGTCCTTATTCTTCTTGCTATTTAGACATGTTTGTATTATTATTGTGATGTACTGTATTAATTTCAATTTTAGTTTAAAGAAGAAATATGTTTTACATACTAATTGCACCCCTACTGTGAGAAGCAACATACCACTTATGATCACTTTTTCTGTGGCTTGTACTTGTGTCATGGAAGTATGTATGTAGGCCTCTCCAAGTTGATGGTATTATAGTTGATGCACTTTGTGATTGTGTTTTATCTGCATTTTGACTTTTACCCCCTTTTAAGGATCTTAATATGAATTGATGCTGTTTTATTATGTTTTATTTTATATGATTGCATTTTACTTTTGTGATCTATATTAATATGACCGAATAAAGTTGAATTGAATTGACAACAGTAAATAAAAAATGTCGGACATTCAACGTGCAAAAATGGTTTAGTTTAACAGGCTAGCTGCATCAATTTGTTAAAGCATTCAAGCCTGATATGGCATTCATGCAGCTGTGATTTTCTACTCACACATATGGTTGTAAGTAAGTAAGTAGAGCTCTTGAGGCGGAAAGCCGAGAGCAGGATTTTTAAAGACTAATTTTAAAAACTTGTTATTGTGATATTGTGCTTTTTAAAACAACAACTACAGTCTACCTCTTGGCTCCCCACGTGACTCCCTCCCCGCGCAGCCGAGTCAGGCGCTGCAGCGGGTCGCAGGCGAATCGCCAGGACACCAGGGCCACGCCCATTGGAATAGGCCACACCCCCCTTATATCGTCATATAAGGATGTGCTGGGTTCGGAGGCGCAGCGGACGGGCGAAGCGGGCGCGCCGGCGGTGCGCCGAAGGCGCGCCAAAGGCAAGCCCGTCTGCGCCCGTCCGCGACCAGACGGGACCAGGGGCCACAAACCCTGGTTCCCTCACGTTCCAGAGCAGGACATATAGCTCGACAGCCTTACTCAGCATAGGAAGCACAGCTGCTGTCCAGTGCATGCATATCTATGCTCCTACAGAGCTCCCCCCGCTGCCCGGACTGCAAACACTCCTTTCGTAACACCTCCCCGTTGGCCATAGGCCAGAAATACTGCATGTATGCGTTAAACTGTCGATCACTGCCAAAGCATAGCACACAAATTGCCATGCTGCTCGATGAACACAAGCCAGACGCTATCTTCTTGACAGAAACCTGGCTCACTGCTCAATCGGAGCCTGATATAGTCTCAGCCTTACCCGCTGGTTACTACATCTTCAGATTAGACAGACCGGAAGGGAGAGGCGGAGGTCTGGCCATCATATTAAAGGACCAGTACCGCTGCCGTACTACAGCAGAATCTATTCCTGAATGCGAGAGTGTAGAATTCTGCATAGAGTTCCACGCAAATAGTTCATTCTCTGGCACTTTGATCTATCGCCCCCCTGAGCCTGCGAAACTGTTCCATAGGTCTCTCCCAGAGATTATAGCAAAAAGAATTTTATCTTCTGCCAATCATATGGTTTTAGGGGACCTCAATTTCCACTTTAACTCCCCCTCAGACCACATTGCTATTGAGCTATTAGATGACCTTGGAGCTCTTCAACTGGCCCAATTGGTCACAGCCCGACCCATGAAAAGGGCAATCTACTTGACCCTATTTTTAGCAACTGTATGAATCTGACTGTTGAACAACCCATCCCCCTCCCATGGTCGGACCATTTTTTGGTTCCGTTTACATGGACTACCCACAAAGCCCCCCAGCTACCCCCTCAAGTCACAATGAGGAGAAACTGGTCAAAACTCCCCGTGGAATCCTGGATGCATAACCTGGACTCCACTCGCCCACCACCCTGCTCAGACCCCAATGTGGCAAACGGAAACTATGTAGGTTGGATCACGAACTCACTAGATACGATCCTCCCTCTCCGTAGATCCTCCTCAAAGAGAACGCAGAAATCAGCTCCTTGGTTCTCCGACTCGCTACGAGAGCTAAAACGCCTTTGTAGGCAACGAGAGAGAGCCTGGCGATTAGACTTTCTCCCGGAAAAAAAGGCATCCTACAAAGAGGCGATCAAAGCCTACAAAGAAGGGGTCAGGACGGCTCAGGCAACCTACTACTCTGATAAAATCCTGGAAGCAAAATCAAAGCCCAAGGAAATCTTCCACATAATAAAACAATGCACCAGTGTCATCACTGCCCCCCCTCCGATCAAGACTCAGGACCAATGTAATGAGCTGGCGGAATTCTTCCACAATAAGGTTTTGAAAATCTACTCCACCTTCCCAACAATAGCCTCAACCCCGGATTCGACTGATCTACCCCCCCCCCTAGAATCCCTCTTTCCCCAGACCAGCCAACTCTTGATCATTTCCCTCCCATGGACCTTGACACCCTTGGCAAAATGGCTCTCCAAGTTAAGTTGGGCTCTCCACGTGACCCAGCTCCTCCAGAAGTCCTGATGCAGGCAGGCGAAGCCACCCTGCCTGTAATCTTGGATCTTCTAAACTCGTCCATATCCGCATGCTCAGTCCCCACAGCCTGGAAACAAGCCATGGTGCGGGCGCTGTTAAAAAACCTAACCTGGACCCTGAGGACCACTCCAGCTACCGCCCCATTTCACTCCTCCCTTGGGCTAGCAAGGTGCTGGAGAAATATATAAATGCCCAGTTGGTCGAGTTCCTAGAGAATCACTCCCTATTACACACGTCCCAGACAGGCTTTAGACCAAAGCATGGGACTGAAACCGCCTTATTTATTATTTATTTAAGGTATTTATAGAGCGCGTAATCACCCGTGAGTATCTCAGCGCTATACCAAGTAGTCGGGCAGGGACACAGGCCAGGAAATTAAGAGGGTTTGGGGAAAAGGAGGGTTTTGAGTGATTTTCTGAACCGGAGATGGTTGGATTCCGTTCTAAGTTCCCGGGGCAGCGCATTCCACTGCTTGGCCGTATGCACCGAGAATCGGCGGCCTCCTGCCCGGGCTTTCTTCACTCTCGGTACCACTAAGAAGTTTCCGTGGTCCGATCTCAGTGCTCTGGCCGGTCTGTAGGGGGTGATGCAGTTTTTAAGGATAGGAGGGCCTTTTTCGTGCAGCGTTTTGTGGGCCAGGCAGAGCGCCTTGAACACCACTCTTTCCCTGACCGGGAGCCAGTGGAGCCTCGTCAAGGCGGGTTTCACAGATGTTCTGGCCGGAGTGCCCGTGAGCATCCGGGCAGCAGCGTTCTGAATTTTCTGAAGAGTGTGAAAAGTTGCTTCTGGGGCTCCCAAGTAGATGGCATTACTATAGTCCAGCCTGGATACAATCAGGCCCTGGATCAGTAGTTTCCGAGAGTTAAAAGGCAGCAGGGGGAGAACTTTCCTGCATGCCCTGAGAAGGCCGAAGCAGACGCCAGCCGTCTTCTTTGCCTGTGTCTTAAAAGTGAGATCTTTCTCCAGCCATACTCCTAGGCTCTTCACCTCAGTTTTGGGGGAAGGTGGTTCACCGAGGCAAGCCGGCCAGATGTTAGGGGGGAGGGAAAGATCTCTGTGCCCCAGGAGTAGGATCTCCGTTTTAGACCCATTGAGTTTGAGGGCTGAGCCATTCATCCACTGATGGATTTTGGTGAGACAGCCGTGAAGGTCCGAGGGGTCTTGCTTCGGGTGGGAAAGCGTAACCACCAGCTGTGTGTCGTCAGCATAGCTGATGGTGGTTACTCCAAATGGGGTAACCACTTCCTCCAGTGTGGCCATATACACGTTAAATAACGTGGGGCTAAGTGACGAGCCCTGGGGCACGCCACACTGGAGGGGGATGGTGGGGGAGCGGCTGTCACTTTCCCAGACTTGGAAGGAACGTTGATCGAGAAATGACGTCAACCACTCGAGAGCTTTGTCCCTCACTCCGACCTTCCCCAGGCGTTGGATGAGGACCTGGTGGCTGACAGTGTCGAAGGCCGCACTGAGGTCTAGGAGGACCACTGCCACTGATCCTCCCGAGTCCAGAATGTCTCTGGCCTTCTCCACTGCCGCCAGCAGTGCGGTGTCCGTACCTTGGCCCGGTCTGAAGCCGGTTTGAGAGCTCTTGAGCAGATGGTTGGTTTCCAAGAACTCCGACAGTTTCTTGTTAACCAGCTTCTCCGCGACCTTACCCACCCAAGGGAGGAGGGAAATGGGTCGGTAATTGGATAGATCTGTCGGGTCAAGGGAAGGTTTCTTAAGGAGACCTTTAACGACCGCCGCTTTCCAGCTCGGCGGGACTTCTCCTAGAAGTAAGGAGGTGTTGATTAGTGCGGTCAATGGGGACAGTATGGTCTGGATGATTTTTTTTAGGAACCGTATGGGCACCGGGTCGCTAGGGGCGCCGCTCTTGACCGATGCAAATGTGGAGGCTACTTCCTCGGTAGTAACCGGTCCAAGTGAAGACAGGACCGGGGAAGAGGATTTCCGGGAATACGGGGGGGGGGGAGTGGCGTTATCTCCTTCATTGATAGCGGCAGTGGTCGCGGGGAGGGAGGCAAGAATCTTTTTTATTTTGTCTTTTGCCTTATTAGCAGTCACCGAAGAATCTCGAAGGATACTGGATCAGGGAGGATCAGTGGCAGTGATCCTCCTTGATCTAAGTGCCGCCTTTAATACGGTCAGCTATGCCACCTTGCTGAACCGTCTCTATGACATCGGAGTTTCAGGTGATGCATTAAGGTGGTTCGACTCCTTCCTGTCTGACAGATCTTTTCAGATCTTCGACGGCGACACAACGTCTTCCAGCAGACCTCTCAGCTGCGGAGTTCCGCAGGGCTCTTCCCTGAGCCCTGTGCTATTTAATGTTTACATGAAACCGCTGGCTGGGGTAGTCGAACCGTACGGCATTAAAATTGTGTCGTACGCCGACGACACTCAGCTAGTGGTTTCATTGGCCCAAGAGAACAACAGGCAATCCCCGGTAGGTCTGCTGAAATGCTTAGAGGACGTCAAGGAGTGGATGACCAACTCCTCCCTCAAGCTGAATGGAGAAAAAACAGAGCTCATGCTCCTAGGCCCAGCCTCGCCAATTCCCTTCACTTCCTTGTGGCCCTGTGGTCTGGGTGCTCCCCCCACCCCCAAGGAAAGTGTCAAGAGCCTGGGAGTATGGTTAGATAAAAAGCTCTCCTTCTCCACTCAGGCCACCAAGCTGTCCGCCACCTGTTTTGGCCTACTCAGAACCTTGAGGAAGGTCCTCCCACTTCTACCTCTAGAGGCCAAAAAAGTGGCAGTACAAGGCCTCATCCAGTCCCGCCTGGACTCAAACAACGCTTTATACGTAGGGGCCCCTGAGATGACTCTTCGGAAGTTGCAGGTGGTACAAAACTGCGCTGCACGTACCCTACTCCAGATTCCGCGAACCCAGTCAGCTAGACCTGGACTGAAAAGCCTGCACTGGCTGCCAGTGAGGCATAGAGTGGCTTTTAAGGCGCTGTGTATTGCGCATCGGGCCTTTTGGAAGACGGGATCAGCAATTAATAACAACCTTGTCACCCCCTACCACCCTAACAGGAACCTCCGATCTACGGAGGCTTTCCTGGCAGTTGTTCCCAGAGTGAAGAGAGCCAGGACCGGGGGTAGGCTGTTCTTGTTGAACACCGCTAAACTCTGGAATGCTCTCCCCCTCTCACTTCGGTCCAACCCTGACCTGCTCTCTTTCCGGAAACAGCTGAAAACCCTACTGTTCACCAAACCCTCCTAGTCCTAATCTCCCCTGTTCCGTCACATCTCTGCTTTTAACTCAGCGCTTGGACGCCCGCGGGCAGCAACCGCGCTTAATAAATTTATTTTCATTTCATTTCATTTCATTTCATTAAAGCAAACTACAGGTTGCATATGACATATGACCTTTTTTTGGCATGTCACTGTGGCATTATTCAAAAGTCCGGTATGCCAGTTAGAAGCTACCATCACATGAAGGGCAAATAAAACAGCAGTGCCACAATCTTGGAGAAAACACAGGGTACACACATGATGAGAGACACAGGTTATGACATGGAACCAAAAGCCTGCGTCTATTTACACATGCTTGCTTTTCATGTATTAGAACAATGAAGCCAGACCTCTTGGTTTTTTTAATTTAAAAAAAGCATGCTGTGCATTTGATGTCTGTAGCTCTTGCCCTTTCTGGGTAGGGTGTGTTATGTTCAGGATTTGAATGCAGTAGCTTGGCGTTTCTTTATGAAAGTCAGGTCCAGGATAGAGTTCTTACAGTGGGCTGTTGTTTGGATAATGTTGTAATAGGTTGCTGTTTGATAGGAAGGTTTTAAGGAGGAATGTGTGGGTGCCCTAATCTTTTTCTGAGTGGAAGTTGAAATCTCCTAGGGAATTCTGATCACAAGGGGTGTGAAGAATATTTCTATAATCAACGGACTCATCAATAAAACTATTTTAGTTATCAGATGAGGATTGGAGGTATAGGATATTCAAACTGAGTAGTTTTGGGATTGTGCTTGCATTGCATTGCATTCCATTGGAATGAAACTGAATTGACTGTGTTAATCAATTTGACCTTAAGGAACTTGCTAGTTGAGAAATGAACCACCACACCAATTTATTTCCTTTCTTTTGAAATAGAAAATATTGTATCCTAGTTAAGATACTGTGTAGAACTAAATCCCTAGGAATACAATAGCATCAGGTTGATTATAAGGCATCGTTAAAAGTTGCATTAGAGACAGAAACCTACAGTTGAGGAGGGCAGCTTTGAAGCAGAGGCTTTCTCTCAAATCCAAGATACAGCCTGTGCCCTAGGTGTGACTTTTATAAATTGGAATGTTCTCAAAAACTGCAGTAGGTGCTTGAATTTTAGGCCCCTCACATTCTGGGATCCATGACTTCTGGGATCCTTGAATCCTAAGGTGGATTCTCGAATCCTGCTGTAGCCTGACACTTAAATGAGGAATACTGCCAAGGGGTTTGTAGTGCCTGCATTGGTACAAAATTGACTGTGCTGTTGATGGGGGTTCATATATGTGAAGCACTTATCTGACAGCTTTAATTCTGGGTAGCATGACGTATGTCATACCAGCAGTCTCAACATCCTAAGTGGCAATGCTCTGAGCAAGGAGGGGAAGGGGTGCCAATAATACCCATGAACACGGGTGGATGTGAGTGGGGCAAGCCCCTGTGGCTAACCATTAGAGCCCTCCCACCAAAATCTGCTCCATGGGCTGTGATTTGTATTAAGAGTAGAATAGTTGAACGAAATTTGAAGCCCAACTGGTTGATATGGGCTATCATTGAGTTCATATCCTTTTCAGTTTATTAAATAAAGTTTAATTATGTTCCTGGATACCTTTAACCTCATATTCCGCAAGAATATCCCTGGGCACTTGAGGAGAATGAGGATCAGATCTACTCTGTTCAGGTATTCCACCAGAATATTAAAAAGAGTACACTATTGGACCAAATGTTTGTGAAAGTAAGTATATGTGTATTCATGTATGTGTGTTGGACTTGGCCCTTTTTGAAGGGTCATCCCTGAACTTTTTGCCTTACTCCTGTATTTCTTCTGACCTGTTGTTGCCTGTTTTATGACTCTGGGCACTTTACCATTGCTGATCAATGCTAAAGTGCGTATGCTCTCCCTATTGTAAAGTATTGTATTGGATGAGTGACTCCAAAAATGGCTGGTTTGGTTTGCTTGTCAGACCCTAGTACAGTGCACTGCGTGGGCCCAGGGCTTGTAAATCAAATGCTGATGGTGGGCTTTCAGCACTGGTAGTGCAACCCACCGAAGCAGCCTGTAAAGTGTGTCACAGGCCTGCAGAACCTGTGTGTGGTCTGGCACTGCCCTGTTGACTGGGCAAGTGCACCCACTTGCCAGTTCCTAAACCTTCCCTTTTCTGCGTATTAGTCACCCCCATGGTAGGCCCAAGGGCAGGGTGCATTGTAGGTAAAAGGTAGGACAAGCCCTGATTTGTGTGGCATGTCCTGATAGTGAATTACAGCCATTTTTGTTTTTCACTATTGCAAGGCTTCCTGTTCCCCATAGGCCAGAATGGGCAATTTGATTATAACATCTTATAATCCTAACTGACTCAGGGAACTAGGTAGAAATTCCAGTTTAGAATGCCTGAGCTCAGAATGATAAAATACATCTTTTAGTGAAGTTGGTTTTAACATTCTGTGTTTGAAAATACCACTTTTAGAGAGTAGGTATTTTCTTGCCTAACTATCCAAGCCTGCCTTTGCTAGGTTGTGTATTCCTTATCTGGAGTTTGAGTGACAGGGGCTGGGGGATTCCAGGAGACAGGGTGAGTCAGCACAGGGCTGAATAGAGCTATCTGCATGTAGATGGGTTGCACCTGGGACCTGAATAGGGCTGTGTGCCTGCCTTCCACAATGCTGGCTCTACCTCCTGAGGTGCGTCTGATGTCCCTGGCCCACACTGTTGAAGGAAAGAAGGAGTCCTGTAAACAAAATGCTCCAGGACTGACCATAACTGATTTGGACTAGGCCTTCAGAGACAAAGGATTTTGGTGTATAAAAGAGGGGACCTAGACCCCAGAACTTTAGATCACTTTTGGGAAACAAGAAGAACCTTTGTGGAGGAGAGGAACCAGAGACAAACTGAAGGAGAAGACTATCCCTGAGCTGAGTGCTGTTTGGGGGATTGGCTTGCAGTGGTTGCCTGACCTCCAAAGAAAGGAGAAAGGAACTTTGTGCTATTTTCATCAACTTGTAAAGGATCTCCAAGGGCTTGAAGATAGAGTTTGCCTCCTGCTGAAGTCTCAGGGATAACAGACTTCACCAATCAGCTCCCCTGAGTTCTTTTGAAGTGCCTGCTGTTGAGCTGGGCCTTCAGAGGGACAGCGTCTCACAAGGAGCTGGAAGCACGACTTTCGAAGAAGAAGCTTGATGCCGCCGCAGCCGCTGTCGCCGCGTCACTGAAGAAGGGTGTCGGCGCTGCCGCATCGCATCACAGAAGCACCTCGCATCACCGTAAAAGAGTGTCGCCATTGCAGCAGATGCGGTCGCAACACCGGAGAAGCATGTCGCCGCCGCTGCCACTGTTGTCGCATCATTGAGGAAGAGTGTCGCCACTGCCGCTGTTGCATCGCATCACAGAAGCACCTCACATCACCGGAGAAGACTGTCACCGTCGCAGCAGTTGCTGGTGCATCACCGGGGAAGCGTGTTGCAGGGCATGTCGCAGCTCAGAAGATTCGTTGAGTCACCGCACAGCTGTCAGGAGTGCACGCATCGCTGTTGCATCAAGAAGAAGATGCCATTTTGTTTCATTGCACCAGATCTGCATCGCATCAAAGCGCTGCTGATCGCATCGCCACAGAAACGCAGTAAGAAACCGACGCATTACCTCGCCACGCAGAGAAGAACCAACGCATCCCCTATGCAGCAGTAGGGAACAGACGCATCACCGTTCTTGCGTGTAAGGAACTGAAGCATTACCTTCCCTGCAACACTTTTGTTGTATAGCGTTACGCATCCAAAGGTACATTGAGTATAAAGTGTCGCATTTACCATCTAAAGAGAACTAAGCTATTTCTATCATTTTTAAAGTACAGTATTGTCGATTTTTGTCGTTTGTGGTCTTGAGTTAAGTCTATATAAAATACTTATTTTTATACTACAACTTGTGTGGTGTCCATCTGTAGTGTTGTTATTGGGTTACTGTATGTGTTCACATATGCTTTACATTTTGCCTCTTAGATAAGCCTGCCTGCTCGTGCCAAGCTACCAAGGGGGTGAGCAGAGGTTATTTTAGGAGTGTACCCCCTTACCCTGACTAGATTCAAGGGTCCCTATTTGGTCAAAGGTACCTACCTCTGCTAACTAGAGACCCCTAAATCTAACAGTGTGTATATATATTCAATGAAAATATGAAGATTACTGGGACATTATAGTTTGACTCAGATTTTACTCACAAAAAACAGTGAAATTCAGCAGTTACAGTGACCTGAGCTAACTATAACTTACGCCTGTGCAATGCACTGCTTGTGACCTCACACATTACATCAGTCAAGACATGGTCAGTGAAATCACTGATGATATCACTCATGACTTTTTAAATGGCATGATTTATGGCAACACTGATTTTATCATCCAGTGAGTGTAAGTATTTCATAAAAGTTTCTGAGAATTAAAAATATATACTATTACATAAGTTTAATTACTAAAACTTTTGTACTACAAATGAATGATACTGTGTTTAATATATGTAATCTCAGTAGCACTGTGGCTGTCTGTATTAGTGCAGGAATGGATGTCTGAGTGGCTGCATGGGTATATGAGAGTGTGTGTAAGTGTCTATAGGTGCGAATAAGCAGGTGTGTGAGTGGCTGTATGGGTGAGTGAGTGACTGTGTGAGTGGCTGTATGGGTAGATGAATGTGTTTGTGAGTGGCTGAATGGGTGACTTAGTGGCTGTGTGAATGACTCTATAGGTGAGTGGTTGGGTGTGTAAATGGATGTATGGGTAAGTGAGTGGCTGTTTGACTGTGTGTGTGGTTAAGTGAGTCGGTATATGACTGACTGTTTTGCATAGTAAGTATTTTTGTGAGTGGCTGTATACATGAGTGAGTAGTAGCATGAGTGATTGCATTGATATATGAATGGGTATGTAAATGGTTTTGTGGATGAGTGAATGGATGTGTGAGTGGCTGTATAGGTGTGTGAGTAACGTTAATAGCTGTATGGGTGAGTGAGTGGCTGTGTGATTGGCTCTATGAGTAAGTGAGTGATAGTGTGAGTGGCTGGGTGGGTGTGTAAGTAAGTGTGTGAGTGTTTTGTGTGTGTGTAAGTGGCTGTATGGGTCTGTGAGTGCCTGTGTGAGTGGTTGTATGGATGAGTAGGTAGTTGAATGAATAGATACATAAGAAAGTGAATGTGTGGGTCAGTAGTTGGATGGGTCTATGAATGGGTGTGTGTGTGGTTGTTTTGGTATGTGAGTGGGTATATGAGAGGTTGTAAGGAGGCTGTAAATGGGTTTATATATGGTTCTGTGGATTATGTAAATAGTGATATTATCAATGATGTCACCTAAGCTGTCTTAAGTGACGTCACTGACAACGTCACCAGTGATGTAATATGTGATATCATAAGCTGTGCAATGTGAGGGCATAAGCTATAGTTAGCTTGATTGCTGCTGAATTTTACCTGTTTAGTGTGAGTAAAATCTGAGCCTATCTGTAACGTCCCTGTAACCTTTGGTTTTTTCAGTGAATTTTTAAATATTTTTTAAATTCTATTTCCTAACTGTAAAATCTCTGTAACCTTTGTTTCTTTTCAGTGAATTTTTCAGTATTTTTTAAATCTTATTTCCTAACTATAAAATCCCTTTAACCTTTGTTATTCAGTGATGTGATTTTTAACTTTTTACATTTCATTTCCTAACTGTAACCTTTAACTTTTGAGAGTGGGTCTGTGAGTGGCTATATAGGTAGTTGAGTGGGTGGGTCTGTGAGTGGCTGTTTGGGTCCCTGAGTGGCTGTGTGAATGGGATTGTGGTTGTGTGAGTTGCTTTATGGGTCTGTGAGGTGGTGAGTGAGTGACTGTATGTGTGTGCACATGGCTGTGCAAGTGGGTATAGGAGTGCCTGTGTGGATCTATGACTTGATGAGTGAGTGTGAGTGGGTGTATGTGGGGGTGCATGAGTGTCTTAGTGGGTCTGTGAATCAATGCATGAGTCTGACTGGGTCTGTGAGTGTCTCTGCAGCTCTGTGAGTTGATATATGAGTTACTGAGTAGGTGAGTCAGTGGGTGCATGGTAAAAATGTTAGAGGAGCACAGAGGAATCAGGTCCTCATGCCAACACCCCATGTGACATCCTCCTGTCCAAATTACCCACAATCCGCTATCCTATGCTGCCTTCAAAGTTGGGTCTCCTCTTGCTCCTGCTCTTTATTTGCAGCTTTGTGTTGTTACTCCCTTTATTTTGCCTCTTTCTGCTCACTCCTGACCATTATTCTTGTCGTTTGCTACTGACCTCTATTGTGCCTCTTGCTGCTCGTTTCTGACCTCTATTTTGTCTCTTTCTGCTCGCTCCTGACCTTTATTTTGCCACTTTCTGCTTGTTCTGAACCTTTATTCTGCCTCTTGCTCCTGGTTTCTCACCTCTATTCAGCCTATTTCTGCTTGTTTCTGACCTTTATTCTTCCTCTTTCGCCTCCAATCTGACCATTATTTTGCCTCTTTCTGCTTGTTTCTGACCTTTATTCTGCCTATTTCTGCTTGTTTCTAACCTCTATTTTGTCTCTTGCTGCTTGTTTCTGACCTCTGTTTTTTCTCCTTTTGCTCATTTCTCATGTTTATTTTGCCTCTTTCTCCTAGTTTCTGACCTCCATTAGCTCCCTTTCTGGTTCCTTCTGCCCTTTATTCTGCCTCTTTCTGCTCGTTTCTCACCTCTACTTTACCTCTTCCTGCTTGTTCCTGACCTCTAGTTTGCCACTTTCTGCTCGGTACTCACTGTTATTTTGATTCTTTCTACACTTTTTTCACCTTTATTGTACCTCTACTGCTCCTTTCTGACCTTTATTGTGTCCCTTTGTGCTTGTATCTCTCCTTTATTTTGGCCTCTTTCTGCTCATTGCTTTGTTTGGGCATATGGCAAGACAAGAAGAGCGCTGAGGTGCATGTCACTCCCTAGGAAAAGAGGAGGAAAGGCCTTGCTTGATTTCAAGTTGTATAACTGGGCGGCCGCCCTACAATACATGATGGGCTCCTAGGGGGAGCAGATACAGATGCAGAGTTTGCACTAGGCTCTAGCTCTATATATGCGCTTGTGCTTGGTGATAAGGCCGGGAACGCTTTTTTGAAGTATACTGATCCCAGTTATTTCAAAAGAACGAAGTTTAAAACTGTGATTGCGGCACACAATATTTGGAATGCATTTTCAAAGAGATTTGGGTTAGGGAGATTTAATGCATACACTAGGTTATTTGAGAATCCTACATTACTGCATGAGATCTTTTCAGACACTGTGTTCCTAGATTGGAGGCGGCAGGGGCTAATAAAGGTGGGTGATATGATTGGGCCCGATGGACTCCGTCAATTTTCAGACATCCTGTTAACATATTGTTTTAATTCAAGGAATTTTTTCAAGTACCTTCAGGTTAAATGTTTTCTAACTACTAAAACAGGTGGACCAAATGGGTTTGGGAAGAATGTAAAATTGGAAGCTATCCAAGGGGGAACTAACTGTACGATTAGGAAATTCTGCGCTGAGCTTATTGAGAATAGAGATGACGATTTGGAGAAATATGAAATCAAGTGGGCAGATAAGTTAGGAATAGGACATAAGGCCTTCCTCTCGTCGCTAGACTTAGGTCAGAGAATTCTAGGCTCAGCGCCCCTCCAGACACAACATTACAAGACAATGTATCTATATATATATATATATAAACGAATGTATGACTGTCTGTTTGTCCTTTATGCATTACTATACCATTCATCCGCTCATCATGAAACTTTGGGAAGTTGTTTAGTACACTCCCGCGAAGGTTTCTGGCAAAAAAAATAAAACAACAAAAAATATGTTAAACATCGGCCCCACGGCCCCCCAGGGCCCTCATAATCTTTCCAATACTGAACGTTTACAGTTTCCGGTGCGACTCGCTTTTGCAATGACCATCAACAAAGTACAAGGACAATCGCTGCAAGTGTGTGAACTAGATTTGGAGAATCCGTGCTTCTCACATGGACAACTGTATGTGGACAGCTCACCCATCGGAAAACCTTCAGATTTATTCGTGTGCGCACCAGACGGAAAAACAAAAAATATGGTGTATCCACAAGCACTCGAATAAATAAACAGAATTAAAACAACACTTTAAAATGTTTTCCATAATAAAATGAATACGTTTCAATAAAAATGACACAATGTAAATTGAATGTTATCATAACAAGTTTCCTTAAATTTCATTTCTTCTGAGATCGCAGCAACGCGTGGCGGGTAAGCTAGTATATATATATAAAAACAAAAGTATGTCTGTCTGTCTGTTTGTCCTTTATGTAATACTACACCATTCATCCGATCGCCATGAAACTTTGGGAAGTTGTTGAATACACTCCCGCAAAGGTTTAGGTCAAAAGTACATTTTAAAAATCGGCCCTCATCATCTTTCGAATACTGAAATAGACAGCGAATTTGCGAGCATCGTCGACAGTTATGACCCCCAAATGGAAATCGATTGGTCAATCTACATCAGAAGCATGAAAGAAAAAAGCATTACGAGCTTCAGAAACAGACGAGCAACGGGAAGCAAGATTAAAAGCTGTTCGAATACAAAATGCCCCAGCCTGTAATTCTCAAACGAACAAGCAACGAGAATCAAGATTGGAAGCCGATCAAGTACCCACTGCTCAACCCCGTTCTTCGCAAACGAACAAGCAACCAGAATCAAGATTGGACTGCTCAAGCCACACTTAGAAATGTTTTCAAAAATAAAATGGATACGTTTCAATAACATTGACACAATGTAAATGTAACGTTATCATAACGATTTTCCTTGAATTTCCATTCTTCTGAGATCGCATCATCGCGCGACGGGTAAGCTAGTTTATTATATTATACACCAGCCAGGATTGCATAATGGGGGGAACGCAGGGAATTAATTGTCCTCGCTGTGATAGTGTAGAAGCAGATGTAGTACATATTTTTGCTACATGCCCACACTTGCAGCCTCTGCATGGTTCTATTGAATTATTTTTCAAAAACTCCCTTGAAATAGATGTTAGGCTCACGCCAGCAAGTATTCTCCTTGGGGTAGCTGAGGACGCCATTCAACTGCAATTTGATTATTTCATATTCGCTGCTATGGCCGTGCTTCGACTGTGAATTGCCGCAGCATGGCTAGACCAAACCCCACCCACCATGCACCAATGGCTGGCTAAGTTGCTAAATGCCTATAACCTTGAAAAGGGGATTTATGCAAAGAAAGGTAAAAGGGGAAGAATGTTGGGCCTTAAAATATGGGAGCCCATTAATATATGAAAGGAAAGTTAAGCTCCTGGTGTTTAGATAATTGTATACCCCCTACTGCTATATGATTCACTTCTCTTACTTATTGGCTTTGATTGATTGACTTTGTGGATACAATTAGGTTGACCTATGTATAAATGTATTTCTTTTTAAAATTCAACTTATGAGTTTATACGTGGATTCAGTTCGGAATCAAATGTTAGAAATGCTTTTTAAATCCAAGCTCATGTCTGAATTTGACACTATGCATATTGGTTTGCAGATGTACTTGCTTTATTCTTTATTCCTTTTTTTGTTAAGAATTGTCTGTGCCCTGTAAAAATAAAAGGGGTAAAATACCTTAATAAAAATATTTTAAAAAATATTTTGGTTTCCAATTTTCTTCCATTTGCCCTACAACGTTGTAGCATTCAAATTAGATATTTTCCAAACCTTTCTATAGGTAATGTAGACAACATCTCTGATCTACAATGCAAACATTTCATGTCCTGATTGGCTGTTTTTATCAATTTGTACTGATTTGCAGTCTAGTATCATCAATTATATGAATTGTTATGTTTCTATCTTAGTGGTGGAAGTAAATGAACACTCTTCACATGTATGATCCCATCTGTAACTTAGTTCAATTACGTTTTCAATCTTTATTCCTTCATGTTCTAATACTCCAAGCTTAAGCAATAGAAATGCTTGTGAATCTTGTTGTACATTGAGAGTAAAGGTCAATGAACCAGTACATATATCCAAAAGATGCAGAAGGCCAGAAGCAGTATGGATTTTACTTCTGTCAGTTATCAAATGTTGAAATACATGAAGTAGTAAAGAACAGATTCAATTTTCATAATTTACCATGATTTCATGAAGAAGATCTTGTAGATAAACACAACATTTAGAATCGCATTAGCATAGCAGTTGATACCTGAACTATTTTCCAACTGCCATCCTACAATGTCATCAACTGTTTCCATTTTCTTTTTCTTTACTCCTTCAAGTTTCTCTTCAATTACACATTTCTCATATATGGGATATTCACCTAAATTAGGTGTGTAAAGTCTTCTTAAATGATTTTACTCTCACACAATTTACATCAATACTAACCTTTTTCTCATTGAAATCAATCAAATACAAACCAGACAATGTTCTTACTGGAGATAATGCTACGTATGCCATTTCCTCTTTGAACACTATACGTTGGATATTTACACAAACACTGTCAATACTTAAACCTTGAGATTTATGTATAGTTACTGCATATGCTAATGACAGAGGAAACTGTTTTCTCAGAACATGCAAATCTTTTACAAGCAAAAAACTTACAACACAACTCCCAATCTGTCTTACCTCTTTATTCTGATCACATTTTATAATCAAAAATTCTATTCCATCTCTGTTCTGAAATTTTAGAAAATTCACAACTTTTCCTATTGCTCCATTTACTAAACCTTCTTCTACATTCAAATTACACCATAAAATTTCCCAACAGTTTATATATACATGTAGAGTCTTTTCTACGCCAGCAGTTTTGAATACAGACTTTACCAAAGAATACAATTTAACCTGTAGTTTCTCTGTGGGAATAATAGTCACTCCCTTGTGTTCAATTTTATCAATAGCTTCAATTTCCACTATTGGCTGTATTCCAGTTTCAAAAGGTCTTAATTAAAGGTAGAACACTCTTGCAGTGTGGGCGATAGGCAAACTATAGACTGCTTTTCTTCAAGCATGTTGTACATTACTTCAGCTGCTGTGTTTCCAGTTGTAAATAAGTTCCTTAATAGCCGACTTTCTAAAACTTGTTTACCATGTTTTGTCAAGACATCAATTCTTATGTCTTGATGAATATTTTCAGAATCTTCATCAACTGCTTGTCGCATATTCTTAATATTTAAAATGTACCAAATGTTCACATTTCCAATACTTCCCAAAGATTTCCTAGTGTCTTAATGGACTAGTGTTTTAAAAACAAGTTGTCCTTTTACAGGAGTTAGTTGTAGTAGATCTCTGAATACAATTAAATATTTTCCTCTAAACAGACATCATAATCTGGTTTTAAATTCTGTTGCATTTTCAAGTATACAAAGGCAAGCTTTAAAATTGAGACCATGCTCACATCATCAATGATTCAAAGTTTATTTTTTTCAGTACTCTTGATACTTCAAAACAAGCTTTTTCAGACAGCATCTGATATTCCAATTTATTATCATGTTCAACTGGTAGCATAAGTAATCTATGTAAAGTAATCCCTTTAATGTCGTCTGCTGCCAATTCAGTTGGAGCTGTTACAACACAAGATAAATGTGGTTCTGTAGTTTTCTGTAGATAACTGGTCAAAAGTTTAATAAAGAAACATTTTCCTGTTCCAGCTTGACCAATGATGAGCATTAGAATAGGTTTAAATGATTAACATTGGCGTTCTTTTTTTTATGCAGCAAACCATGTTGTATCTGTTGTGTCACTTGTAGATATATTTCGTTTTGTTCAATATTTAGTTGTTATTCTAACTTTTCCAACAGAATAATATCCTGTTGGGCTTGTTGCATTGCAGTTTCTTCCTCATTCATGGCTATTGCTCCTTCATTTTGGATAATTGGTTGTCCCAGTGGATCTTGACCCAGTGGACCAGAACTTTGACTATCTTGAGAACTGTCTCTAGCTATTTCAGCTGCAATAGTACTTTCTTGTCCAATCTCATCATTTAACATTTGTAGATATGTAGGGAACATTTTGCATTGAATGCTATCTTTACTTTCATTAAAATAATCCTCTTAGCAGTCGAAATCTCCGAGTAATTCTGTTCCACTATGCCATGGCTTGAACAGTTGCAAAAGTGCTAAATAGAAAAATCCCCTCTTATCTGGACTTTTACACCTGAGTTTACAATGGTTAATAAGGTATCCCTTGGCATGTTACTAAACATCCAGTTATTGAATATTTTTTTTTCTTTAATATTTTCTGTAACTTTTCTTTTAAAGCTGCAATGTTGAAGTATTTCATACAGACATCTGTTTTCCTGATATAGACTCCTTTTGCGTTAGTATGTTTCCAACATATTTGCTTTAGCAATATCTTTACTTTCTGGTTCATTCAGTGCTTGGTATTTGATTTCCTGTAATGTTTTCAATACAGCATTTTCAAGCTAAAGCTGTACAATTTCTTGCTAAGACTCTTTCTTCGTGAAATTTCTTCCCAAGTTTCTTTCATCTCTGTCTTTTCAGATTTGGTTATATATGATGTAACATAGCAAGCAACAACAATTGAATTATCTGCAAAATATTGAATACAATGTTTGCATTCCACATTTTCAAAATCACTAGATTGAAGCTATTAATACACTTTGAATCTTTAGGTCTTTTTAAGTTGTTTGTATTCTTCAGAGACTTCCGATTTATTGTATGCCTTACTACTGACATAAAAGTATTTATGCTTCCATTGGAAATTATTTAATGTGGGAATCCAAAACCCAGTCAGTCAAAATCTTTATTCGGTCATTACAACCATCAAAGTGCAAAAATGTACAGTACAAGGGATACACCAGCCCGTATATTGCCATAATTCTTTATGCAGAAAAAGTTAATTGACGGATCAAAATATGCCAACTCTATAAAAGCAATTGAAATTGAGACATAGACAAAAAAAAGTGGGAGGAGCAGAGGCAAGATGGCGTCAGCGTGAGCAGTCGCTGAGCATCACTCCGCCAGCCCTGACCCAAGTGCTGGACTATGCTGGACTATGCCGTTGTGGATTGATCCTAATCCTAATCATTTTTCGCTGGTTATGTGGTGTTGAGTTGAGAACACGAACTTGAGAGCAGTGGTAAGCGGAGAGATGTACGGAACAGAGATCTCGCAAGCTGCAGTCGGTGGTTCAGTGAGTAGATGGTAGTGAAGGAAGCGGTGGTAGTGGAAGAGACAATGTGAGATGCATGATTAACCACGAGGTACAAATTCGATTCTTCAGAACCCCTTGCTAAAAACCTTCTCCAGACCCAGGTGCGGTTTTCTAACATTACAATACCATCCGGAACATTTTTTTAAAAAAAGCATCAAGATTTTCGACCAACAACTTATGATCGAACAACTGATATCTTTTTCAAATCACCAGCTAACGATAGACGAATGAGGGAAAAAAAAGAACTGCCTTATTCCTTATTCCTTATTCCTTACTCCTTATTCCTCCTTTACCCACAAGATATTATCAAAACTGACTTTTTGCGATCGATCAATCAAAGTAGTCTGAGGCCACCGAGTTGGTTGTAGCCGTTGCAAAGATAGCAGTACAGTCGCGGTAATAGAGGATTGAGAGTAAAACAAAAGAAAGTGACAATCAGCCCCGGTATCCGCGAGGTACCCGCAAGGTGTATTTGAGGCAACACAGTTTTACAAAATGACAATTGTCAACCACCAATGACCCCCATATGTCACTGAATGTAACTTTTGAGTGCACTTCAAGCTTTGTACCCTTCAGTCACTTTGAAGAGCCTCGGCCGCTCTCACAAGCCATCACAAGTCACCACCACCAGCACTAGTAGCTTCTTGCCCCTTGCACCTTGCACCGTACGCCTTGCGTGCCTCACGAAGCCTTGCGAAGTGAGCCCAGAGCTAGGGAGCAGCGGCTGTCAACAATCACCAACAGAGCAAAACAGAGGGAAACGGAAATAACAACAACAATACCAACAACAATATCAGCGTCTCCAGAGCCCTGTAGTCTCCCGCACCCACATGCTTTCCCACGATATCACTGACCTGTTGAAATCCTCTAGACTACGGACATCTGCAGACACTCGATCTCGATCTCTCTGCCGAAATCTCCTGACTCTCTGCTCTCCCACTCAGTCTTCCTCCGCATCCATCGCGGCCCCCGCAGTCGAATTGGTGATCGACTCACACAGGTCGTCATCAAGGAGCCCTAGGAATCTAGAGTCAGAACATACAGGACACAGGATACAAGACCGAGATTCAAGATAGAGATCCAATAGTGCGCACGAACTGGTGGAGTCAGAGCCGGGGTCTGTGTTGGGAGCAAGGAACCTGGCAAAGAGCCTATCAAGGGAGGCAGGGAGAGCTGCAACGGAAGTACACGTGTACCTCCAGGGCATCTCTAGCCTGGGGAAGTAAAAAACAGCCCTTAAAAAAATACAGGTTAAAGTTATATCACTTTAGTTACCAGGAGAACAAGGGCTCTCAAGATCAAGCTCAAGTGACAGAGCCACGGAAAACCCTTATTCCTATGTCAGCAGATTCAAGCCTACACCCAACAACAAGCCAAATGATGGAAAAAGGGGCGACAGAGCCAAGCGAACAGACCTCTCATCAAGCCGTACAACCCCCACATGAAGCATTAGAAGGAGCGCCTGAATCTTGAATCACAAGACGCGCAAGATGCTCAAGAATTAGAGATCATCCAGAGCACCCAGAGCGCAGGGAGCTCTCTGAGAGCCAAGGAAGCTCAAAGAAGACCTGAAACTAGGGGGGCCAAAGCAAAAGAGAGTAAAAACCAAGATAAAGATAAAGACAAAGACAAAGACGACCACAAAGACAAGGACAAGGACAAAGATAAAGAAAAGAACAAAGATAAGAAAGACATACACAGCGAGAAAAACACTGAAAAGGAGCATATAAAACAAGGAAAGCAATGGAGAGAAAAGGGGAAAGGGAAGGATGCAGGCAAGGATACAGGGAAGGATACAGAAGGTAACGACCACGACAATCTGGAACTGATGGTCAAAAAGGCAAAACGACTACAAGCAATCAAGAACTTGAAAGCATCCGCCAAAACCACTGGTCAGCCAATAGAGTCTCAGCCAAGGATTTCAAAAATCTTTGCCCTTTTATTTAAGGAAGGGATAGGTGAATCACCCAAACCAGCAGGGAGTGGTCATAATCAACAGGGACGTACAAGGCCGACTGGAAAACAAGCAGAGCCATGTCTGAGCTAAATACTTAGCTCAATTAAAAGCTTACACGAAGAAGTTAAAACAGACAACAACAAGAATCACACCGCCATACAAAATGTACAAGAAGTGATCAAAAAAGTAGGTCTAACTTGCTCTGAAATATAGGACAGAATGGTCTCTGTGGAAACACGCCCCGAAAACCTGAAAAAGACGTTGCTAGCCTCCAAACGCAAGGTAAAGATCAAGACGGTATTATAAAAGATCTGATGCTAAAGGTTGAAGACCAAGAAAACCGAGCTAGACGAAACAACCCCCGCTTCCTCGGAATCCCCGAAGGCGTAGAAGGAAAAGATTTAAGTGCCTTCATGATCTCCCTCCTTAATACAGCCTTCCCTGAACTACAGTCATGGGAAATGGAAAGGGAGGTACAGCGTGTCCATCGCTTTCTATTAACTCTCTCAAAGCGAACTCACAATCCTCCGCCATACCCAAGAGCAGTACTGATATACTTTGGGAATTTTTTGCTTCGTGAAGCCATATACGATCTCGCTCGGCCCAACAGCAAGAAGGAAAACAAGGGGTTCATGTTTTTCACTCGACCTGACTATGCTCATGTTACGGTGGAACGGAGGTAGAGGCTGAGGCAACTAATTACACCATTCGAGCAAATAGGGGCCACCATTTTTTCTGCAAGATCCAGCCAGACTAACAATGAATATCAATGGGACAACACTAAGTTTCACAAGTGAAATTCAGGCTCAGGCTTTCCTCAAAGAAATTTCTTTCTCATGGAACCCTAAAACAGAAAGACAACAAAAACCAGCAGGTAGACAAGATCCAGAAAGCAAATTAAGTATTGGGCTCCATCCTTCTGAAGAAAAGATGGAGTGAAAAGGAAAAAAGAAAAAAAAGAAAAAGAAAAACTAATATCCAAACTATGACGTAATATATGGATATCTACTAAGACACTGAGGAACTTTATTTTGGCACTCCAAATTGTATTTTATGTCCAGCACACTTGGGTTCGGGAGGGGGGGCGGGCTGGGGCACACTCACCAGACTGACACCCACACCTGGATCCTCCTGGATTCAGGAAGCCTCAAGGGGTGGTTATGGGGGGAGGGAAAGGGTGGGAAGGTGGTTGGGAAGAGTACACAAGCAAATAAAACACGGGTAATCATAGTCATACCAGGATCCAAAACAAAAAAAAAAGAAAAATGACACATTCACGCTATAGAATTGCAAACAGAAATGAAGAACACAAGACAAAGGTTAGAGCAAGACTGAACCAGAAATCTCAAAAAATATGGCTAAGCTAAGGATCTTAACTATTAATATTTGCGGTCTCAATGACGGGAAAAAAAGACAAAGGGTGGCAATTGGCCTCAAGGCAATAGGTCCTAATAATATATGCATGCAGGAGACACATGTGGAAGGGTCACAGCAACAACTGCTGAAAAACATGGGATATAGACTGATCATATCAACATCGCAGGCAACAAAGACAAGGGGGGTAGCCATCCTGGCAATCGGTGGGGGGTTACAGTTCACCAGGTCTACCGCCGATAAATTAGAGTGCTGGGCAATAACAGAATGCCTATATAGTCAAGGGAAGAAAGCAACGATTTGTTCCATATATGGGATACTAACAGATGACCCTGATTTATGGATATTCATCCTAAACGAACTAGCTCACTGGTCACCCCCATTTATCATGTGTGGCGATTTTAACTTGAATCTACCCCCGGACTGGCAATCAAGGCCAGACTTCACATATAAAGGAAGGAAGCCAAGAGTTTTTAGTGCTACAAGAAATATGCACCACACACAGATTAGGGGATTGTTGGCAAGCAAAACACCCCACAGATCCGGGTCATACATTTTTCTCCCACCCACACGATACATTGGCGAGGTTAGACTACATATTGATCTCCAATACAATCTTATCAAAATGCTTAATAGAGAAAATTCCCCGAGTCTTATCTGACCACAATCCACTGATGCTTAGTATGGATATTGAAGGTCCGGGCCATAGTCAGAATCTATGCACTTTTGAGAGGGCCTTACTTCTGAAGGAAGAGTATTGTCAATGTTTAAACAAATGGATCCCAGAGTTCCTAGAGAGCAATATGGGGAGCGCTCCAATCGAAATAGTCTGGGACACCTTAAAGCCAGGAATAAGGGGAGGGACCCTAAGATTCTCCCTTAACATTAACCGGGTAGCAAAAAAAGAAATGAAAACACTACAGGAAAGATTAGTAAATGCAGAGGAAGATCTTATGAGGGAAGTACAAGAGGGGCACAAAAGCGAAGAAACACTGGTTACTGTAGCTATCGCAAAAAACAAAGTGGCAGATATATTTTCCAAAAAAGCAATAGAAAAAGATATGGCAAATTAAGAACGCATATATGAACTCAGCAAAGAAGTAGGGCACCACTTGGCGGTACGAACAAGACAAGAAAATATGGCCAATACAATTAAAGAAATTATTGACCCAGAAAAAGGTCTTGCACAAAATCCAATAGGGATAACAAGGGCATTTCAAGATTACTATCAGGATCTGTACACGGAAAATGATAAAAATCAAAGAAATTTTGAAAGGTATATAGAACAGTCTATTAGTCCCCGACTATCTGTGGAAGACCAAGAAAGCTTGGCGAAAATTCCAGAATGGGTCGAAATGTTGTTATCAATTAATAGCCTACCCCCTGGGAAAGCAGCCGGGCTGGACGGGATCCCCGTCGAGTTTTATGCTAGATTTCATAAAACACTGAAGGGAATCATAACCACTTTAATGACGCATATCTTCACGGGGGGCAACCACCGGGCTCATGGGCTAGGGCAAAAATGTTAGTTTTCCCGAAAAAAAACAAAGACCCTGCACAACTGGGATCCTATCGCCCTCTCACACTAATTAATTGCGATTCTAAAATATATACTCGAAATTGCTGGCAACCAGAATGGTGCAACATATACATAAAATTACTTCTCCACGCCAACATGGCTTCATTCTGGGCCGATCGACCACTGATCATGTCCAGAGGGTCATTACACTCTTCGACATTACAGAAGTGGCAGGAGACCCTATGGCCCTGATACTTTTAGATGCCGAGAAGGCCTTCAATAGGGTCTCCTGGCAGTATCTGTGGACAGCAATGTCGAATCGCGGTATCGGCGACCGATTCATTAAAGCCACCCGTATGTTATACACAAATCCAGAAGCGGTAGTCGCAATAAACGGGGAGATGTCCGGGATCATCAGAGTTACCAGAAGGACAAGACAGAGGTGTCCGTGCTCTCCGTTATTGTTTGCAATTTTCATTAATCCTTTCATTCTCAGCCTGGCGATACCACCAATCAAAACTATTAATGGCAATACTAAGACCCTAGCCTATGCGGACGACATAGCAATAGTTACAGGAGATCCTAGTGTAGCAGTGACAGCAATGGAAGAAGATGCCAAACAATTTGGGGAGGTTTCAGGATACAAACTTAACCAGGGAAAAACCAAGAAGTTTGTTAATAGCAAGATCACATATAAGCATGGGCGGAAAATCCGTTCCGCTCGCGGATTTCGCGGATTTTCGGTAAATTCGCAATCCGCGAGATTCGCGAATTTCCCGGAAAAATCCGCGAACGGAACGGATTGGGTCAAAAGTTCAAGCTGACTTTTGTAACTCATTTAGAATGGCGCCGGCAAGCTGCCAGAGCCATTCTAAAATAGTTACAAAAGTCAGCTTCAACAGGAAGCTCTAATAGATAAAGTAAAGCAGGTGCTGCTCAAATTCAGTTACACAATCATTAATCACCCCAAATTTGGGGTGATTAATGATTGTGTAACTTAATTTGACCTTCAACTGGAGCACCTGCTTTACTTTATCTATTAGTGCTTCCTGTTGAAGCTATTTCTAGCTATTTTAGAATGGTGCTGGCAACTTGCCGGCGCCATTCTAAGTGGGGCTGAGGGCAGAAGGGCACAAAAGTGGGACAGAGGGCAGAAGGGGACAAAAAATTAGTGGGGCAGAGGGCAGAAGGGCACAGAAACGAGTGGTACAGAGGGCAGATGGGCATAAAAAACAAGAGGGTGGCAGTAATTAAGCAGGCAAAAAAAACAACTCAGCGAAATTGCAAAGCGCCCCGCAAACACGCAAAGCGCCTCGTGAACACCCCGCGAACACGCAAAAATAAAAAAATCCACAAATTCGCATAAATTCGCAAATTTTGCGGATTGCCAATTCGCAAATCCGCAAATTCGCGAATTGCCAATTCGCAAAATTTGCCCATGCTTAATCACATACCAGGATGACCGGGTAGTTACCAACGCCATGTATCTAGGAGTGAACATTACATCCGACCTAGACAATCTGGTCAAAATTAACCTGGAACCTCTCATAAACCAAACAAGCAAAAACCTCAGGAGAATTCATAATCTCCATCTGACCTTAGTGGGAAGATGCAATGCCATAAAAATGCTATATCTCCCCAAATTTTTATATTTTTTAGGACCATTTGTTTAGATTTCACCTCCCAAATATTCAAGGACATAGATACCCTATTCTCACAGTTTATATGGAATTACAAAAAAACGCGTAGGGCACTCAAATATATTACACTCCCAAAAGAAAGAGGCGGGCTCGCACTACCAAATTTCAAAGTATATTGGTGGGCCACGATCATAGAGTATAGCAACATATTGCTGACACTGAATAACCCTGCAGAATACGAAGGAGCGATCCCAACACCACAGGGAATAATTTTAGGTAATGAAGCTAAAGTACATCTCTGGCAACTAACCTACAAGTGCTACTACAAAAAAGAATGATTTAAAACCCTAAGGGGTGTATACCCAGCATGGAACACGGTTCGAAAGCTTTTGGGTATTGGGAGATTTTTCTACTACACAACGTTAGTGGGAAATACCAACCTCCCAGAAACATTTAGGGACGCATGCATGATAAGGTGGCAAAGGGCAGGGATTACCCAGTGTGGTAATTTTTACTCCAATACAGGATTCAAATCATTTGAGGAACTGAAATCAGAATTTGGACTAAACCAATCAGACTTCTTCAAATTTTTACAAATTAGAGATTTCTTAATGAAGAAAGGGGGAGGCCCCGCCAAATTTGGAAAAAATCACTTAATCGAAACAATAAGTCTTACTCTCACTATAAAGATTGATATTGAAAAATGTATAGCAAACTGGCACGAAAAATTAGATGTGGTGGAAGATACCTGTAAGAAATCACTAAAGGCATCTCAACTATGGCTAATGTCGACCAACCTTCAAGCCCAATATTCTAAAACTTTTTAAAATATATTATACCCCGAACAAGATCGCTAAATGGGGGTCGGGTAGAGGTACGGAATGCCCTCGCTGTAAGCAGTATGAGGCAGACATCATACACATATTTGCAGCATGTGTCACATTGGGTACAGTACGTAGGGAAAGCTCCACCTTTCTACCCAAAATTTTTAACATACAAATCGAAATCACAACGGCAGAACTAATACTTGGTCTAGATGGAGACAAGCGGCCAAAAGAAATTCAGGGGCTCATATTTATTGCAACAGCAGTATTCAGATTATGCTTGGCCACAGCATGGCTAGAACATAACCCTCCTGCTTTTCAACAATGGCAGGCCAGACTCTTGGCCACATATAACTTAGAAAAGGCTATATATCAGAGGAAAGGTAGAAAGATACAGAATCCGGCTGGATAATGATATAATTTAATTTGTTTGCAATTGTATTGAGGAAATGCATATTACGCTTGTTACAATTTGGATACAAAAATGTCATATATCATTTACCGTGTTTTTTATTAAAATGTATATATTCAAGCTTGGAGGGAGGGGGGTGGAGGTCATATATAGTAGCTTTAATTCCTACATATGGGATTTTTATGTAAAATCAAGGAGGGGATAAAATGAAAATGCCTTAATAAAGATTTATTTAAAAAAATTGAAATCGAGACATAAGAAGATGGATATGTCAGATAAGTAACTCGCACACATTGGATCCCCCTGAAAGGATTACATAAAGGTGCAAGTGCTTATAGTGCAAAAAATACATTATTGGATGCATAATATTAAAACAAGTGCAACATCAATAATCCAATTAAATAGCTCCACCAGTTAAAAACAGTAACCCTAGCGGAGAAAAACAATTTTTTTTAAAAGCAATGCATTGATAAGAATCTTAATACGGGCATAATAAAACCTGAACAAAAATGTACTATAGAGAAGGCTCTCACCAGTTATAGCTCTTGAAGAGGTGGAAGAAAGGGCAAGTGCATTTTATGCAAAAGTACAATATAGCATGCATTTTGGGAAATACGATGAGGTCTTAGCATGCATTGTTAGTCACTTGGTTCCCTCAAAAATGAAGTAATAGCTCCAATAAGAAATGCTGCCATATAAACAGCAATCGATTAATAGTACCTTAGAACAGATAGAGGCCAAAAGATATTATACAAAAGACCCTTGTACATGGTCACAATGGCATGGACATCATTTCTAATGCTATTAATACATGCACCATGAAATATGGCTATGAGCTAGCTAAAACGTTTAGATCAATATAAAGATTATAGGTGCCATTTTACCATTCTGCAGTGCAGTTCAAACCATGTACAGCTTTGTATCACACGGAATAGTGATGACCTCCATGTACTGCTCGTACATGCCAAATAGCTTAAACTCAAGGAATTCTGATGTGAGACAGCCTCCTGTTGTATGTGTAGCGTTTCTCTGCTCCACCCGATTCCAAGACTAGGTCTTAACATGGTCTCTACAGGGCAGGAAGCTGGCATTAGACTCATGCCACAAATTTCCCTGGGCAATAGTGAATAACAATGAGTCGATGATGCTAAACCACCCATTTTTTTTTAACCTATCCAGTTTAAGGACTTCTTCAAAGGTGGCCGCATAATGGATAAGCTTATTTATAATTTTTTTACGTTATTTATTTATTTTTATTTTGAAGGTTTTATAAACCGCGAACAAGACTTTTACGAGTAGCAGGGGGCTTTAGAGACAAGTGTAAGAAAGAAACCATAGAATGTAATAAAAATAAGGGATATGTGCAAACATGGTACAAAACTTAAGCATGTAAAGTCAGATATCTTGACAGAGCAAATGTCAGCTAGTTGAGGATAAATACATAGGTAGGAACAATAAAACAAAAGGTAGCAGAACGGACAGGATCACGTGAATTGAGCCAGGAGGATCGCTTTCACTTCTTTTTTTAAGGCGGCAGGGGACGGATTCATTCTTGTTTCCATAGGTAAAGTGTTCCAGATCCTAGGAGCCATACCAGAGAATGAGAGAGAGTATGTTTTTTTCTTGGCAAATCATTGTAGTTTTAGAAGAAGTGTCTTTGCACTCCTGGAGGATCTGCTGCCAGCAGAGAGCTCCCGTTTCTGAGCTAGATAAAGTGGGGAATTGTGGTGAAGGGCTTTGTGAGTCATACAGGTGATTTTAAGACGAATTCTAGCTTCAAATGGTAGCCAGTTGAGAGCTCCAAGGTCAGGCGATATGTATGAGTTTCTCTTTGAGCCAGTGATGAATCTTGCAGTAGAGTTGATAGTGGCTCTTAATGGGGCTGTCGACGATCTTGGGAGGCCGCATAGGGTTACAGCACCGTATTCCACTCAAGGTAGTCCTAGGGCTTGAACAGCTTGTTTCAAATCAGATGCAGGTAGAAAGGGTTTCAGTTTTCGCAGGGTCTTCAGGTGGAAGTTGGCTCCTTTAGTGGAGTCACTGATGTGCTTCTGAAACTTTAGATTACTGTCAAGAATTATCCCAAGTGATTTAGCTGAATCAACAATGAGTGGTTGACCTTTGAGAGCTGTTAGGTGCTTCAGCCAATCAAGGATAGCGGGAATTTTGTTAGGGGTAGCGATTAGGAGAAATTCTGTTTTAAGTGAGTTTAGTTTCAGGTGATTTTTGGCCAGCCAAGTTTGGGTTTTTTGTAAGGTGGAGTTGAGAAATTTGATGTCCTCGAGTAAGTGGATCTTGATATAGATTTGGGTGTCATCAGCATACATATGGAAATGAATCTTGGTGAAGCTGAGAAGATCAGTAAGAGGTTCCATAAAAAGATTGAAAGGAGTAGGTGAGAGAGAAGAGCCTTGTGGAACTCCAAGAGTTAAAAGCAAAGGATTGGACAGGGATTGGTTGACTTTGAATCTTTGGAATCTGCTTTGAAGGAAGGACGCGAACCAATTATATACAATGTCAGACAAACCCATTCTTTGTTTAAGGAGTTCAAGCAAGTTGTCGTGTTTGACGGTGTCAAAAGCCGACGATAGGTCTAGTAGGATAAGTAGACAAGCTTCATTTTGGTCCAGGATTTTTAGAGTGTCGTCAATTATGTGAGTCATGGCCGATTCTGGTCTTTGACCTGGTCAGAAACCAGATTGAAATTGGTTAAGCAAGTTGAATTTATCAATGTGTTTGTTCAGCTGTAGGTTAGCACATTTTTCCAAGAGTTTGGCTAGCGTAGGTATGTTGGAAATCGTCTGAAAGGTTTTTAGGTCCAAGGGGTCAGCTGTTATCTTCTTTAGGATCGGCGAAACCTGACCAGTTTTCAGGATGTCTGGAATGAATCCTTGAAGGAGGGTCGTATTTACTATCTTGGTCCAGAGAGGTAGTAGCAGGGGAAATAAATCTTTTAAGTAGTTAGCTGGGAGTGGGTCTGTGAAATGGTTGGAAGGGTTCAGAAAGGTTAGTGTCTTTAGTATTCACTGTACGTGTTGAAGTGGGACCAATTTGCATTGTTTTTTAGTTTGAATTTAGGGAGGGTGTTAGTTTGCGAATCAGCCGGGTCAGCATATAGATTCTTATCCGTGTCTGAGATAGATAGGAGGTCCTTGGGTAAATCTGATTTTATGGATTCTGTTTTGGAGGCAAAAAAGGATGCAAATTCTTCACAATTTGGTAATTTGGAGGGATGGCGTTCTGGAGAATGGTTATGATCCTATTTTGGGATTTAATAAGGTCGAAAAGCTTTTTGGGTCTATTCTTAGCTTGGCCAAGTTGCGACCTGAAGAAGTCAGTTTTAGACTTCCTTATTTTCCTATAATAGGAGTTTCTCGAGAGTCTAAGGTGCTGAAGGTGCTCAGCTGAGGGAGCAGCTCTCCATCGTCGTTCAATTAATCTGAGAGAGCGTCAATTTTCATTTAACCTCCCGTCTTACCTGGGTTTTGAGTCTTTTGTGGAGGGTCTTTTCTATTGGAGCGGAGCAATGTTGTCAAGAAGATTGGTCATGGAATGGAAGAAGTGATTGGTTAGATCTTGGACATCGTTTAGGTCATCTGGGGGGCAAAGAAGGTTTGCGTTAGTTAAAGCTATAGGGAAAGAGTCAAGGTTTTTCAAGTTTATCTTCCAGATCTTAGGTCTCAGTGGTTGTGTATGGAGGTGTTTAACATCTTCTAAGACTTGGAAAGTGATAATGTAGTTGTCAGACCAATCGCAAGGGATGATCGAGTCAAGTAATGTGAAATCTGCATTTGAAATTATGAGGTCAAGAATTGCACCTTTGTCGTGCGTAGGGATATTATATATTTGTTTGAGATTGAGGTCAGCGAGAAAGGCTTTCAGACTGTTTACACCAGTGCCTTGGTCTGTCCACTATGGTGGTTCTGCCCATATTGAACCTTAGCGGGAGAAGCGGGGTACACAGGGGGAGTGAGCAGAGCGACCTCAAGAAATTATTTTTTGTACAGAGAAGGCCCTCTAGGTTATCGAACCCCCAAATTTCAGCCCCATACGGAGCAGAGCCTACCACCATCTGAAAATATATCTGGAGTGGGGCTGCTATTGGCCTAGTTTGTGAAGCCCTGTGTTCCATAACCAGTGCCCCCATGGTTTTTCTCTGCTGAAGGATTCCATTTGAAATATGCTGTTTCTAGGACATTCTTTCTGTGAGGGTTACGCCCAGATAATCGAAGGTGTCCACTCTCTCCAGAGGGGTCCCCCCAACAGCAGTTTACTGCTGAATGATTTATGGGGGTTAATGAGCATGAGCTTTGTTTTTGTGTATAGACCTCCAATCCTCTCAATCCCCAACTGGAGGCCACTAGGGGTATTTGAAACCAGCATAGTGTCATCCGCAAACAGTAAAGTTGTTATCTTTACTCTCCCTATTGAAGGAGCATCTGCGTGGGCCTCTGCTAGGTATTTCACCACTCCGTTTAGGAAAAATGAGAATAGAATGGGGGCTAAAACGCAGCCCTCCTGTACCCTCTGACAACTTTAATTGGGTCTGATAGCTGCTCTTGATCCTCCCAGTACACCCTTGCATATTTGTACTCATGTAATCGAATTAACAGTGTCAAGATGTCATGTGGAAGCCCCAGATCACGTAGGACAAGCCATAGTTTGGGCCTGGGGATAAGGTTAAAAGCTGACTTTAGGTCAATGAAGGCAGTTTATAGACTGCCCTGTTCTAGTAACACTGTCTTCCAGGCCAACAAGGTGAAATGAAAGACCTGATCAAGGGTGCTTATTTTCCTCCTGAACCTCGTTTGGTAGGGGGATAGTATGTTATTTTGCTCCATCCAGTCAATGTTTTTATTTAGAAGAGCATGGGAGAAGACCTTCTATATACCATCAATTAGGGTGAAAAGCCTATAATTGGAGGGCAGTGAACGATCCCCCTTCTTGAAGACCGGGATAACCTCATCTCCCTTTCATGATAGAGGTATAAGGGCCCCAGCAGCAATTCCATTTTGTAGTGTCCGAATATAGTTTGACCAATTCAGAGGAGCAGCGAGAAATACATCCCCTGGTACTCCATCAGGACCTGAGGCTTTGTTTTTTGCTATGGAATTGATGATTTTCATGATGTCGTGTAGAGAAAATAAGTCACTGTTAAGCTGAATACTGGTAAATTAAGGGAGTCTTCGATGTCCATCACTCGGGATCCTGTATAAACTGCAGAGAAATTATTAAACCAGGCAACCTCTGCAATATTGTTGGTTGGAGATCTGGGTTTTTCAGCTTCACCCCTAGTGACTAGCAACCAGAACTGCTGGGAATCTTTCCTTTGGCAGGAGTCTCAAATCTGTAACTAACAGTTCTCAGCCCACTCCTTTTTTGCTTCTGCCTGCACAATCTTTTAGGACCCCCTGGCCGATCTTATGCCTGCTACATTATTTGCTTTGATCGCTACTGCCAACTCTGACCGCAGTTTTTTGCATTTTTTTGCATTTTTTTGTTAAACCAGGCGAATTTGAAGTTGTCCGGCGGTTTCTCATGGTAAGACCTCGGGATGCTGAAGTAAGAAGCTAGCTGAGTAAATAAAGAAGTATGGATGGTTATGACCACTGGAAGCTCATCCCGCTGTTGTAGTGTATCATAGAGTTTGCTACTGCTATCAAGAAGTGCTTGTTTCATGGCTTCAAGCTTGCTGGAACTCTGGGGGGACAGGTGGTGGCCTCCGGAACTCGGGCCGTCCCCGACTCCGGTTACAGAATTAAGAAATCTGGGAGTCTGGCTGGATTCCACCCTTAGTTTTGCTGGCCATACTAAAAGAACTGCGGCCTGCTGCTTTGGTGTTCTTCGGGGCCTAAGACCGGTCCTCAAGTTTTTCGATGCCTCGACCAGGCAGTTGGTGATTCAGGCGACGGTGATCTCTCGGCTGGATTACGCCAGCTCTTTACTGGTGGGGGCCAATCAGGCAGAAATCACTCGCCTGCAGCGCGTTCAAAACGCTGCTGCCAGAGCGGTAGTTGGCCTTCCTAGGTTCTGCTCCGCTTCGAGCACGCTACGCTCTTTGCACTGGCTGCCGGTCAAGATGCGAATCCAGTTTAAGGTCTTATGTTTGGCCTTTAAAATCTTGAAAGGTTTCGCTCCCCAGATCCTCACCAACCTCTTGTCCTTCTATATTCCTACCCGCTCTCTCAGATCCTTTGGCCAAGCTCTCGCTGTGGTTTCCCGGTTTAAGCTCAGTCGGGCTGGGGGCCGATCCTTTCGTGTGAGAGCGGCAGCGCTTTGGAATTCTCTCCCTTTAGAAATCCGTCTGATGGAGGACCTACTGACGTTTCAAAAGGCTATCAAAACCTTCTTATTTTAATTCTGTCCTGTAGTGGTTTCTTTTTTTCTTTGCTTTTAGGGATGCTGTGTTCTACCTTGTCATGCGCCGGGACGCTCCTTTGCTGGAGAGGCTGTGCGCATTATAAGTACCCATAGCATAGCATAGCATAGCATAGCATAGCAATAGCTACACAAGCCCACTTAAGGCACCTGTTGTCATTCGTAGAGCATATCTCTTTAGACGAAAGCTTTGCACCAGAGCTGTTGGTATTATTGGTCCAGATAACGGTCATGGCGAGCTCAAGGGGGTTATGGTCGCTATCCGTAGTTACTCTAACTTCCATATCCAGCACTTCGAACAATAGTCTCAATTCTATTATTACGTAATTGAGTCCGCTCATGCTGGCAGTTCTTTTGAAGGTATTGGGCCCCATCTTGTCAGATATAGTACAGCCGTTGACTGCCCTAAGCCCGTCCTCAAGGGTTAAGGCTTGGAGCTGCAAGGACGTTTGTGTTAATCTTTTGCTTGGTTGTAGATCAAGCGAGGGGACATGCCACAGTTAATCTACCTTACCACTGTCTGTTACATCTTCTGTGCCCAATGGGTCATAGGTAGTGTTGAAATCTCCTGCTATTATCAGAGGAGGTAAGTACTCTTTCCTTGAGACAGTCTTCCAAAGTTTGTATGGTTGGTAAACTGGAGCCCGCCTTGACACCATTGTGGTATTGGGTTCTCCAGGCCTACATACTCCGCAGAATACCCGCTACACCATAAGAACTGTTGGCACGGAAACTAGAAAATGTAAAAGACAAGTTTATTAAGACCCCATGGGGTGGTGGTACATTCCTACAGCACCCTTCGGCAATGCAAGAAGTATCACACCGAACATCGGTGTAAGTCCTTCTTTTATACAGTTTTACAGACATTAAAAGATGGGTGTTACATGGTTACAGAGTTTTAGGTACATATATGGTCATTTTTGGAACACAGCCAACTCATGGGAGGGGTTACAATACCAATGGTCAGTTTGGCGGAACATTCCTAAGAGATGACTGGTCAATCGGAACTGCGCATGTGCGGGCTTGACCGTTACTAAAAATAGCCTGTTGCTGGGCAAACTCAAGTGGTCAGTGGCACGGACAAAGGACTAAAGGGCACGCTGACCACGAGGCAGCTCGTTCTCTAAAATGGCCGCCGTAACATACAAAATGGTGTTTTCAAGTAAGGCCAAGATAAGGGAAATAACGTGTAGCAAAGCTTAACGCTAACCCAGTCATTGTCAAATTACGACACCATGGGCATAAGCATTGTAAATGTCCACCTCCATACCAGACTTGACCACGCTGCTCCTCTAATATCAGAAATTACCACTGAAACACTTATCCATGGATTCCTATGAGAGGGCAGCCTCACAGCAGTGAGAAACCAAAATGGTGGTCTGTCACTACCAGGACATGTCACACACTTTGGGTACATGTCCTACCTTTTACCTACAACACACCCTGCCCATAGGACTAGCTTGGGCCTACCTTAGGGGTGACTGACATGTAGTAAAAAGGGGGTCAATTGCATGGCACACACTTAGGTGCCATGTCACAGCATCAGTAATACTGAGCGCACAGGCCCTGCAATGGCAGAGACCTGAGACAGGTTTGAAAGGCTACTTTGGTGGGTGGCGTAATCAGCGCTGCAAGCCCACCAGTAGCATTTACTTTACCATCCCTGGGTATACGAGATACCACTTTACAAGGGACTGAAAGGTAAATTAAATGAGCAAAAAAGGTGTAGACCAATCTTACCATATTTTTGACGGGGAGCACACACACTTTACACTGGACAGCAGTGCTAAAGTGCCCGGAGTCCTAGAACCACCAACACCATGTCAGAAAAAAGGCTAGGGAGGAAGGCAAAAAGTTCAGGGATGACCCTGCAATAAGGGCCAAGTCCAACAAAAACACTAGATTCAATGCAGTCCTGTGAGAAGTTGGCCTGATATATGATGTCTCCTATTCTGGGGGCACCTTGTATCAGTCCAAAGAATCCCTTATGGTGTCAGGTTGTAAGTCAACCTTATAAACAAACTATCCTAAGGGTAGCATGGACTAAGCAGCCTAAAAAGGCTTAACTCAAGAGGTTGTGTTAAGCAAGCTGTTTTACCAATCACAATCCTGTAATATCAAATGAAAGGACACCACACAAGTTATATATTATAAAAATATATGTATTTATTACTAGAATAATCCTCTATACTCTTTATGAGTCTAGAAGCACAAGCGTTTAGACAAAAGCACAGTTAAACATATAGAAGTTGCACAATTATGGATGAGGCCCAGGGGCCACTCAAACCATATATCAAAAAAGTGGTATAAGTATCACTAATCCAACAGTGGTCAGGCCTAGGACCTGGGGAATCGCTGGGAGCTATCGGGACTAGCAATGCTGAAGTCGGGAAAAGCCCACGGGATACGGGTGCAGCGCTTAAAGCACACACATGCACCAATGCGAAGTCAATGGTGCGTAAAAGTTACAACGTTACTGTAAAAGGAGACTTCCGCTTAACCTAGAAGGACGAAACTTTAGACATATACACTGGAGGTGTGTACCAGTACAGGAGCACCGGCGTTGCTGAATTACCTCACCCACAGGAAGCGGGTGCACGGGTGCAAAGAAGTGTCGGGTTTCGTCACGCAGGTTGATGGTGCCTGAAGATGAAGATGCTGCAGGCGTCGAGAAGAGAAGTGTCCAGTGTGATCCAAGGGTGGATCAAAGATATAGATGATCTGAAAGCAGAGGAGACAGAGTCTGGGTCACTCAGCAGTGACCAGGGTGGAACCTGGAAGGAACCAGGCAATGTCGGGCGCAATCAGGTCGATGTCGTGAAGCTTGTCTCCGCTGCCATGTAGACTCTGGGGCACCGAGGATGTCCAGGAGTGGATCACGAGCTGTTCCACGAAGGCTCTTGCTGTCGCGGTGTCGGCTTCCGGATTGGAGCAAACAACCCTTGGCAAGCGCAACCAACAAAGATCGCTTAATACTCGGACCAGGAGGGTCAGAGCGGGGGCTCCTTTTCAGGGGATCGAGGGCAAGTCTGGAGCAACCAGACTCACAAGTTAGGTTCCAAAGTTCATCGGTACTGGGGCCGCTAGCCAACGGGCAAGCGACCGGACCAACGCGTTGAGCCAAAAGATGCAGAAGGGCCCCATGCAGCACTCGGTGAGTGTAGAGGGGTGAACTTCGGTGCAAGAGTGGCTCAGGGCTGGGGCTTCTCAAACCCAAATGCACAGCTTCGAGGGTGCCTCGGGAGCTGCACGGTCAGCGCCTCGTGGTCTTTCCAAGATGGCCGGCCCCACGCTTCAGGTTGCCTCCACCGGTCTCAGCTCTGCAGGGACTGTGGATCGGGCTGTTAGAAGGCAGGCACGCTGGGTCTTGTCCATCTCTGTCGCTTGAGTTCCAGTGGGAACTGCAACAAAGCAAACGTTGAGGTGCTGGATGGTGCCTGTTTGCACAGGGTGGTCACTCCTTGACCAAAAGGGAGATTCTTCAAACTTCTACGTCGAGTAGGATGACGAAGGGTCCAGAGTTTCATTTCATAAGTTTCAGTCAGGATAATCTGAGTGCGTTGGCACTGCTCCCATTCTTATACCAATCTAGGGGGCTGGTTACCTGCTAGGTCCCTCCTATGGGTGGGACCCAGGAAGGGGGTGGTTACACCCCTTTCCCTTTGTCCAGGGTCACGCTGGGACTGGGGCTTGTGTGCCCCAAAACCGGTTAGACCGGATTATGCAAATGGAAGCCTTGTGCGCCCCAGGCACTGTCTAGTTTCTTTGAGCCCTCCCTGCCCCAATACACCATCTCCTGTCTGGGGTGGTGTAGCACCTCCCTGCAACAGGAAACCCTTTGTCCAGGCCTCCTCTGCCAAGTTTTGGTCAGCAGCAGGAGGTCAGACTTGTGTCGGTGGCAGCAGCATCTACTTTGTGATGCTGAGGCTCTGGTTAGGATTAACCACGTTTTAGTAAAGTAACATGTCTTCTCCCTCTAGAAGGGTGGAATGCTATCCCCGTCGACAGGACTGTCTAGATGATAGTATTCCAAATCATATGGCACCTTACACGACATGTTTTGATAAAGCCAAACCAAAGTTAGCACATAACCGCAATGGTTTATAATGCTCTTAAGAGTATATGGTATGGCATTATCCCGGAACAGCTAAGGGAGTTGTTCCCGACAGCTGCAGACAGGCTCAGCTCATGCTCGAGCACCATCTCACGTAAAACCAAGCACTCTGCCTCCAAGATTGATAAGGCCTGCCATAGGAGTGACTTATAGGTTTATATGTGTCCAGGTATAGGTTTAGTTATAGGTATACTATATCTAAGCAAGGGGTGATTACACCAACTTGCCCCAGCTGAGTGATCAGCCAGTTGTGTCAATTTAAGAACCAGCCAGGGGTGGCAAAAGCTATGCTGCAGCCCCTAGTAGGCCTTGGATGCACCTATGCCCTTGGCACCTATAGTGCCCTATATAGGGGCTGACAAGGTGTCCAGTACCAATTTGGTTATGCACCTAGGGTGCATGGAGTCCATTTTAAGGAGAGAGCAGATAGCCTGGGGCCCTGATTAGCAGGGAGCCAGGCCAACTAAGTCGAAAACCAGCTAAACACAAGCAAAAAATCTGGGGTAACCATAGTCAGGTGTCCACCTTCCTACAAGTCCACTATCGCATACCACCAGGGGCAAGCCTAGATCAGGATGTATTCCCAACTCAACCTCAGTTGAGCTGCGTAACAGAGGACCATCACCCAGTTTGTAATGGCTTAGAAGAATTGGCACTTAAACATTGTATACTGATGTGGAACATGGCAGGACTAAGGGCCAAGGTCCTACTCCCTCACTGGATCCCCAGTATATTGAACAATTTGATATTTGTCTTCTACAGGTACCTGCTTTTATCCCTGGTTATGTCACGATAAACTGCCCAGCAGCACCTGCCAAACCAGGCCGACCGGCAGTGGGGCCGATGACCTGGATTAAGATTGATTTACAATGTACCATCAGAGAGATTAAGACCAACAGCCAAATATCCTTGCGATCAATCTCAGGGGTAGGAACGGCAAGAGTTTGAAGAGAGAGTTTGAAACCATGGAATGTATATATGCCAAAAAAGAAGTTCTGAGACTGTAGAGAAAAACGGTGCATGTGCGGGCAGTGATACGACGGCAAACTGCTGCGGAGGTGACACATTTCTTCGGCGATGCCACGGCCACTGCTGCGGCGGCAACGCGCTTCTCCTCATTGCGTCATGCTTCCAGCTCCCAGCAACATGCAGTCACAAGAGGTACCCAGGACAACAGTGGACACTTCTCTGTAGGTAGAATTCCCAGCAAGGAAATTCAGGGGGAGCTGGTGGTAAAGTCTTGGTGTCCCTGTGACTTCAGACAGGAGGCAGGCTCAGTTCCAGCCCTTGGAGATTCTTCTTCAAGAAGATGATGAAAAGTTCACGAAAGTCCTCTTCTCCTCTCATTGGCAAATAAAGTAACCACTGCAGGCTAATCCCAGAAATATCACAGCACAGGGGCAGTCTCCTCCTTCAGCTTCCTTGGTTCAACTCCTTGGCAACGGTTCGTCTTGATTCCCAGAAGTGATCTAAAGTTCTGGGATCTGCCATCTGCCATTTTCATTGTCTGCTTTGTGCATTTCTGTATGGTCCACTAACTCCTTCCTCTGACTGGTTTAGCTGCTCAGAGGGATCCTTCACAGTTTGAATTTGAGGCTTGTTCTTCTTCTTGGGGGATCCCTAATACTTTCACTGCATATTTAAAGGTGTTGACGTGATATGATTTGTTGAATATTTCAAATGTGAGACCAAACAGCTAAGACCACTGATATCTAATTTTTTCTTGCCTCAGTTTGTCCATTGCCAGGCTGGGTTGTAAGCGTCTGAACAATGTGGCCGAAGCAATGTCCTGGAAAATTGCACAGGTATACCCCAGGAAGGTGACGTTGTCCATATGGCGTGCTGCTTGCAGTATTGCTTCCTTCACCTTAAATGAATTGAGTTTGGCCTGCACATCTCTGGGGTATTTGTGCGACCCTTCTAGTTGTGGACCCACGCAATGTTATCTTTCAATTTTAATTGTCAGTGACGCATCGTTTAACAGATCTGCAAACATTCCTGAAACAAAGGCCTCCAGATTTGAGCTTTCCACCAGTTCCGCCAGATTTCTTATGCAAATATTGTCCCTACGAGACCTGTTCTCCAGGTCTTCGCATTCAAAGAAAGTCAACTGGAGCTGTGATTCCCTGAGATGAGCTGCTTCTGCCATATTGTGAGCTAGTTGCTTCGAGGCTTGCACTCTGGCTTCCAAATCAGGTGTCCTAGTGCCTACAGAGTCCACATCCCTTTGGAGAGATAGTATACTACCGTTGATATCTGCTCTTAAGCTTTCAATGGATGCGGTCATATCCGTTCGCAATTCTTCCCTTAATTCCCTTTTGAAGTCCTGCAGAGAGGAAAGTAAATCCTTCTTGGTTAGGGCAATGCTGCTGTCTGCGGTCGTTTCCTGTTGGGCCAATGCCGATGAAAAATAGCTGGACAGTCTGTCTTTCTGGGGCTTCTTCTGTGGCATAGAAGTGGCCCGATGGTAAAACCTTGCTTAGCAAACCAAACAATGTTTGCGCCCCAGATCACCCTTGCTGGTCATCATCCCCTTCCTTCCAATCTACTGCACATTTTTAGGGGGGGTTGGGTTTTAGTGCACCCCTCAGCCAGGCTCAGACTCTTCGTCGATTGTAGTCTTCTTTTTGGCTGGCTCCACGCCAATGAATATCTGGCCTGAGTCTCCAGTCACACTTATGCTGCTCCCATTTTGTCCAGATCGCAGAGTGACTGCCATCTATCTTAGAGAGAGTGTTACCTTATTCAGAAGGCCCTTCCTTCTCTCTCTGATTTCCTTAGAAAGATGATGAAGGCCCGGCCTCCAAAATGCTGGGTCTGTTCTAAGTGTCTGGGGGGCTCAGTGTGCAAAATGCCTCAGAGCACCCGTATGTGCAGCTTCAGGCCATCTCTCTGGATGTAGAGCGCATGTTGACAAAGACCCTGTCCTTCAACATACTCTCCTTGCCAGTTGCCCACCTTAATTGTCCCGACCCGCTGCCATCTTGAAGTCAGGCACTGGCGGATTCAAGCTCCCAGTCGATTATGGGGCGGGGGTCCTTCTTCCACACCACCTCTGCTCCCTTGTACCAGCTGCCAAAAGACCCACCTTTCTGTAAGTGCACCACTCGCCCTCCCCCAATATTGCGTGGCGCGGCTTCTAAACACTTCCATCATTGCACCGAAGGGGTTGTTGGCATGGGAAGGGGACCGCCGTCTCACTCCTCCCTCATAATCAGCTTGTCCCGGGGGTCTCCTGCCTAATTTGCCACTTCCCGGGCATCATTCCCTTTGGGGCGAACCTCCAGGTGCTGTTTACTGTTGCGGCCTGGTCTGCTCCCACTGGTTGGCACCTCCCACGATGCAATCCATCGGCATCGGGCTAATCGGCTGGATTTTTTTGCTTCTGCTGGCAGCTGCTAATTCACCGTCACCTTCTTGGATAATTCCTTGCTCCTAACATGGCTCCACGCATGTTATTCCCTGTGATTTTGTAAGTGACACTGCAGAGCCCATGCAGATTACGTCTGCTTGGCCATCTTGGCTGGCAAGGCCCTCTGGTCTGGAGTCTTTTGAGGAGAGGGGTGAAGATGTCAGCGTAGAGCGCATTGTCATAGTTGAGGAGGCTGGTGATGAGGGCCTGGGTGATGGTCTTTCTGGTGCTGACTGCGATCCATCTGAAGTTTCTGTGGAGCATGCAGGGGTGTGGAAGCAGGAAGAGGCAACTGCATTAATTTGCTGCTTCATGGTCATTTCACCATTGTGGACGATGCCGAGGTTGCTTGCATTGTCTGTTGGTGCAGCTGTGGGTCCGAGTTCAGCTGGCCACTAGCTGTGGTTCCATGTGGCTGTATTTCTCCTGAAGATCAGCACTTCTGTCTTCTGTAGTTGGTCACATTATTCATAGCATTGCAGAAGTTTGTTGTGGTGGTGAGAGGTCTTAGAGGATGAATTATGTATCTTATGCGTAAGAAATGATGTTGAGACCATGGAACCTGACGATGTCAGTGAGGGCAGTCATGTAGGTGTTGAGCAATGTGGGGCTAAGGGATGATCCTTGGGGCATGCCACAAATGATGTTCTTGGGTTTGGAGGTGAAGGGGCAGCCAGATGCTCTATGTACTGAGCAAGGTATGAGGTAATCCACTTGAGGGCATTCTCCTGTATGCCGATATTGTAGAGTCTGTTGATGAGGGTGTGATGGGCTACAGTATTGAATGCTGCTCAGAGGTTGAAGAGGGTTAAGGCTTCAGTCTCCCGATGGTCAAAGAGCGTTCTGATGTCACCTGTGTCTGCAATAATTGCGGTCTCTGTGTTGTGGTTGGTTCAGAATCCTGAATGGGAGATGTCAAGCAGGTTGTTTTATTCCAGGTATTTGGTGAACTATTGGTTCATTGGCTTCTCTAGTTCTTTGGCAGTGTAGGGGAGCAGAGATATCGGTCGATAATTCTGAGTTCACTGGGATTGGAGGAGGGTTTCTTTCGGAAGGTTCTGATCTCTGCATGTTTCCATCTGTCTGTGAAGGGGGCCATGATGATGGCGGTATTAAGGATGCTGGTAAGTTTCATGCTGGTTTCAAGATTGAAAGAATGGTGGGGACATGGGGACATGGGTCGGTGGGTGCTCCTGAGTGGATGGATAACATGATGGCTGCAGTGCTTTGTGTATCAAATCAAGGGAGAAATTATTAAGGATGGTGTACCACTTCTCTATGAATTAGGGATTGTTTTTGCATAAAAGTGGTTTTAACAGTATTCTTAACCCTCTAGGGAATAGTGTAGCAGAGCAAGTGAGATACTATGTCTAGTCGGTTCTGGGTTTGTGATTACTAAGGTGGTAGTAAGACCCAGTCCCTATACACCAAGGTCACATACTGCTGTGCATGGTTCTGTATTTGTGCAGAATTCCTGCAACAATGCTAGACCTATAATACCCAGGTATACATCTATTTGTATGTTTCTTTTATATATGATGGCACTAGCAAAAGGCTAAAACACATGTCTGAATGGTTTCAGGAATATCATGAGAGTTACAACAGAAGCATGCTAAGGGTTGCTGCTTTATATTTGGTTAGGCCCAACACTAAGTAGTCGATGAATATTGAACCTGCAAGATAAAAGTGAGGTTTAAGACATGCTGGCAGAGCGAATAGTGATTAGTCTACTTTGTATGAGTCTGTGTAAAGGTACACTTCAAGTGACCCATATAAATGTAGGTATCTGCTTGAAATGGCAAGTGCAGACCGTCAAGTTGAAAGAATTGGAGTTGTGACTGAGGTATATCTGTACTTGTACATGTATTTTCACACGTGTTATGCATCGGAAGACACTAGACCTATAAAATACAGGTTTACATCTATTTGTATATTTCTTTTATGTTTGATGCCACTAGCAGAAGGCACAGACACATGCCTGCATGCTTTCAGGAATATTGTGAGACCAGTGGTCGAAGTGGGCAGGATCGGCAGGGCACGGTGTGCCCCTAGTTCTTTAAATCAATAGATTCTGTTCCCCATCTTTTTAAATTTAAACATGCGTCCCAGGACGGCGGAAATAGCTGAAGCTTACAGATAAGGCTCTGGATTTTTGGCCGTGCGGAGACGAGCAGGGCAGGCAGAGAAGAAAAAGGACTCTGTCTTTTTTTTCTTGCCTAGTGAAGACAAATACAGTGTTCACTTTTGCCCTGCCTCAGGCAGCTGCTACCTCCCTCTCTTTCTTACTCATATTAACTCTCTTTCTGTCTAACTCGTCCTCACTTACTGAAAACCATGACTTCAAGAAACGGTTCTCACCTTCTCTTTCCTCCTTTTGTTTTCTCTCCCCTGAGAAATGGGTCAAACAAACAAAAAAATAACACTTTTTCTTGAAATGTTTTTTTTAAAATATTTTTCTAATTCCAAAGTGCAGCCTCGGAATTAAATGGTTCAAAATATGAAAATTAAATAGGGGGGAGGCTCATCTGGCCAACCAAATCATCATGGCCAGAGGGTGGGTGGCTGGGTTTGTCCCCGAAAGTGGCGAAGGGTGACTGTGTTGTAAAAAATATTAACAATCCCTATGCTCCAAGATTCCTCCTAGATCACCTACGTAGAGTGCTATTGATAAGGCAATAATTCTATCAAGCAAAAGGTCACTCTAAATATATGGATGAGAGATATCAACATCTATCCCTGTAAGCATAGCCTAGATCGGGTTTGCGGTAAGGAGAATCTGATCAGTAATCCTGTCCATCACTTCTCTCATACCAATTAGGGAAATAGCCTTAATAAGACACTATCATCAAGACATATGCTAATGGTTAATAGCTTGTCCACGTCCTCTGGAGCTTTGCCAACAACATTCCGTCAAAGATAACCAGGAATCAACCATAGACTTTATACTGATCACTGACCGTTTAATTGCTAGGTGCTGTAAAATAAAGGTCCAATTTATGGGTTTTAGTGATGATGCTATTTTACTCTGTGAGATACTCCTGGTGCCCAGGGTCGTGACAACCCACCAGAAAGTAGGCCAGCCATTATTAGCCAGGAGAAATGGCTACCAACTCAAGTGGGCTCAAATTGATAAGCTAAAGTTGGTACCCAAAAGAATTAGAAATTCCCTTGTTACTGTTAATAGTTGTATGGACCCTGGTAATCCTCCTCATTATCTGATATTATCCTTCGTAGCACTCCTAGTTCATATAAGGAAGGCACTTACCAGGAAAAAATTCTGAGAAAGCAAAAAGAGGATAAGGGCTGGTTTGATTCCCTTTGCTCAAAAAAGAGGAAAGCTCTTATTATAGCCTTGGGTAAGAAACCTAGAAATATAGCCGAAATTGCCACACTCCAGAGGGAATATAAACTGGTTAGGAAAAATAGGGAGAAGGCATTAAGGGATGAGACTTGGGCTAACCTAGAGCAGGCTTCGGCTTTAGGTAGCTCAAAGGAGATCTGGGCGATAATAAATGGACCCCACTTTAAGATGTAGAAGAATCCTACACTCATAGTTAATGTAGGTGAGGAGGACTGGATGGCACACTTCATAAGTATCTTTTCCCCCATGTCTATCCGGCATTAGACACAGTTATCCCATGTACCATTATCCGGGACCATCTTTCTTTTTTCTCTTGGTTAGAGGCTTGTGGTACCGGGAAAGCCCGGGCCCTGATAATATACCCATTGGCTTCTTTTATGATAATGAAGATTTATGAGTCCCCTAACTGACCAATGTTTTTAATGAAATTGTCATAGTTGGCCCCCCTACTTCCTGGAAAACAAGCATAATTGTCCCAGTACACAAGAAGGGCGACAAAGGTAACCCAAAAAACTACCGTCTGATCTCGTTGATTGATACAACAGCCAAACTTATGATGAGACTGGAGGCATGGGTGAAGGGTTAGAATATTCTAATGAAGTTGCAATATGGTTTTTAAGAGGGAAAGGGCACAATAGATCCGTGCCTGAACCTCTCTCTGATTATGGACAAATATACCTGAGCCAAGGGTGGGAAAATCTATCTTGCATTCATGTTCATGTTTATGTTTACGAAATTTGTATTGCGCAACAAATACCCTAGGGTGTCTCGGCGCATTAAAAACTTCATGGGACAAGAGCCAGCAGGTGGGATCATTGATCAAATAGCTAGGTCTTCAGGGATCTTCGGAAGGCAATGAGAGTGGGACTGGTTTTGATCGATATGGGCAGAGAGTTCCAGAGTTTGGGAGTCGCCACCAGAAAACGTCTGTCTCCCCAAGTTGAGATTCTTGTGCGAGGGACTGGTAGTAGGAAAGTGGAGGCTGATCGCAGAGATCTTTTTAGGGCATAGATCTGGAATGCGTTCCTAAGTAGGCGAGGACCAGTCTCATGTATGGCTTTATAGGCGATACAAAGTGCCTTAAATTTGATCCGGTTCCTGACTCTTAGCCAATGGAGATGGCGTATTGCCAGGGAGGTAGAATGGTGTTTGGGGATGCCGAGCAGGACTCTGGCTGCCGCGTTTTGAATAGACTGCAGCTTGTTTAGGACTTGTTCTTGCGCATTAAGGAATAGCGCATTACCATAATCTATTTTGGAGAAGACCAGAGTGGTAATCAGGGTTTTACCTACTGAGGCTGGCAGGTATGGAAGCAGCTTTTTAATTTTCCTCAGCATGAAAAAGGAGGAAGAGACCACTGAGTTCACATGATGTTTAAATGACAGCTTGTCTTCAAAAATGACTCCCAGGTTTCTGACCTTGGCCACCGGGACTGTTGGAGGCCCCATTTGCTTGGGCCACCAGATGGGGGACCAGTCTTGTGAGAGGGTGCCAAAGGTCATAACCTCGGTTTTATCCAAATTTAGTTTAAAGCAGTTCCTCGACATCCAGGAGCAGATGGCTAACATCCCCTCCTGGAATCTCGAGGCAACAACTGGTCCGTCCCAGTGTACCGCCAGCACCAGCTGTGTGTCATCAGCGTAGGTGGTTAAGGACAGTCCGTGCGCTTTTATGACTCTCGCCAGATCCGCTACATATATATTGAATAATGTAGGGCTTAATGATGAGCCCTGAGGCACTCCGCAGGGTAAGGTGAAAAAGGGTGAGTAAAACTCCCCCAACCTAACCGCCTGCTTGCCGTTGGCCAGAAAGGAAGTGAGCAAGTTTTTGGCCGAATGGTTGACCCCCAAGGCTGCGACACGGTTGATCAAGATGGAGTGATCAACCATGTCAAAGGAGGCGGACAGATCTAAAAGTATGAGGACCGCTGCCACACCGTGGTCTAAGATGGTCCTGATTTCATCAGAGGCCTTTATAAGGGCGGTTTCAGTTCCGTGGCCCTTCTTGAACCCAAATTGCGTGTCATCCAGGAGTTGGTGCATGTCAATGAATTCTGACAGCTGTTGGTTCATCAGAGATTCAAACATTTTAGCAGGAAAGGGAAGACAAGCAATAGGTTTGTAATTGGCTGACTCACCTGGGTCAAGGGATGGTTTTTTGAGGAGAGGTTTAATAATTGCCTTTTTCCATATTTCCGGGTAGATTCCTGTTTGGAAAATGGAATTGCAAGGGGGGCGTAATAGCCTCCATGATGGAGTTAGATACAGAAGGTGGACATGGGTCTAAGGGGGATCCTGACCTAATAGATGTGGTGAGTTTACTGATTTGTTGAGCAGAGACCGGGTGGAAAGCAGAGAAGGTAGGTCTAGGAGAAGGGGGATGAAGGTGAGACAGGGAAATTTCCGGAGAGTTAGAGGGGGTGAAGGTAGAGTATATGTTGGTGACCTTGGTTGCGAAAAACGTGGCTACAGAATTGCAGAGGTCTTGAGATGCCTCAATGGGAGGGCCTGTTGGGGGATTAGCGAGGGAGTTGACAACTTGGAACAGCTTCTTGGCTGAGTTCTGAGCCAAGTCGATTTGAGATAAGAAGTAGTCCCTTTTGTTTTTGATGATAGCTCTTTTGTATTGCTAAGGCATTTTTATAGATTAGTTTCCTTTCGGGGCTATAGTGTTTGCGCCAGTGTCTCTCGAGGTTCCTACAGTGCTGTCGGTGGAGTCTAAGGTCCTCGGTAAACCATGGTGCGGATGGCGCAGCACGATTGGGAAAGATGCATTTAGTCGGGACTAACTGGTTAACCGCCTCCAGAATCCAATCCTGGTACCTGTTTGAACCTAGGTTTGGGTCTGGGGAGGCCTTGTAGGGGGAATTTGTAAGTGTGGCGGATAGGAGTGGGATTTTAAGGTTATTCCAGACTCTCGTGCTTTTGAGAACGTGGGCTTTGGCCTGTGGAGGGTTAGGATTATGGGCTGGTAACGTAAAAATTACTGCGAAGTGGTCTGACCTCTCTCATGGAGTTATCCGCAGCCTTTGACTGCGTGTCCCACCCTAGAGTATGGCATATAATTGAGTAGATGGGAATTTTTTGCAGAGGTAATGAAACGCGACAAAACACCATCCTTTTTATGGATTCTGGGAAAATTTAAATGGTGGAGTTGTTTCCCTACTTAGGTATACTTTTTGACAAAAATAAATCATCGTCTAAACTGGTTGAGGGAAGAGCTATGGGCATGGAGAGGAGTTTAATGGCTCTAAAAGTATTCTCTAAGAGGTTGGGAGCAAAAACTTTAATCCCTATGAAAAAGATTTACCATGCTAATACTAAGGCTGCAGCTTCTTATGAGGCAGGCATATGGGTTATGGCACCTAGTGACGCCCTTCAGTCTATAGAAAATAGATTTTTAAAATCTTTTACTTCTCTTCCCCAGTCCTATTCCAGCTATGGTCTTCACTTCAAACGGGCTCTACCTTACATCCTGGATATTATTAAAATGGCCTCACTCCAGCTGTGGCTTACTATTTGGCGTAGGGACACAGTTCCCCCTTACTCAAATTATTATACATAGAATTTTTAAATCAGAAAACTATAGCAGGATTAGGTTGCTGAAGTATGTAGAGATGGAACTGACGGCCATCGGTTTGAATCATCTCTTTAAGGACCCATTTACCTGCAAGACCTTTATCGATATGGAAGCTGGCTGATACATTTATGTTGCAGGCTCAATACCAGAAAAGGGAAAAAAACTATCAAAGTCAGTTGGGCCTCATGTATAAACTAATTCCAAATCTGCATGAGAGTGGATATTTTTATCTGGCTGACGTCACTATACTACACTATAAATGTATTTCATTAAGATTCCGCCTAAATATGATACCGCTGGGAAAAAATGTAATCACTCTGAACTCTCCTTGTGTCCTTGCGATATGCAATCACCACAAAATTATCTTCACATCCTATTCTTTTGTGGTTTCTAGCAACAGGAAAGACAGAATCTTATTGTCCCGATCTGTAAACAATATGTTTTAAACTTTGTCATGTAGTATTTTTTTTTATAAAATGTCTTCTGAATCCTTTTGTTTGTTTCTCAGTTGCATCGTTCCTATGGACATGTACGAAAAAAAGGAATCAAGTGGGCCCATAATCAGTAGAGGGATTGTCTTTCAAAAAAATTATTTTTTTCTAATATCGAATGTTTTTAAACTGTCGTTAAATAGAAAATATACATACAGATGAAATGGAATGCATGGCAAACTGAGTAGGAGTATCCTTTTAATTATTGGGACTTATGTTTTATGTTATTATGGTTTTCAAAGTAATGAAATCTTATGTACTTTTATGATCTTACTTGTAAGACCGAATAAAGAATTGAATTGAAATATTGACTCATAGAAAGGTAGCACAGAGGGTGAATGCTCCTGCTGCAAAGAACATGTATCATGCAGATCCAAAGGGCACATAATGTAAATAGGTCGGTGGGTCAGTGGATTACTGCTTTTGCCAGAGAGATCATTTTGTTACTTGTAGTTTATATGTTAAAATCCTAACATAGAACAGATGTGAGCTATGAGCTGCATGCAAACTGCAAGATATAAATTAGAGCGTTATGGTTTATCCCCCCAGTCTTTGATTATCCTAATTTTGTAAAAAGTGTTAATTTGGATAGAAATCAATTCTGATTATTAAAGAGAACCCCCAAACCATGGTATTATGTTTTAAATTCAGTGTTTGTGTTTCTCAAGATCAATCACTATTAAACTACACTGCCTACTAGTATGGTTGTCATGTGACTCCTACACCTTGTAGTCCTTAGTCATATGTGGCCTTTTCTATACAGTGATTTACATATGGATAATTGATTGTCTCTGTGTAATGTGTCTAATGTAAATTGCTCTGACACCCTACACTGGTATGAGTAGCGCTGCAAATCAAATTAAATGCACGTGAGAGAGAGTGTGGTTATGGAAACTTGAAGGGCACGGTTAAAGGGTGGTAGTGAGGGAATCCGCGCCAGAGATGGTCATTGAGGGGCACCAATAAACATTGTTGCACAGGGAGCCACCAGCGCAAAAGCCAGCCCTGCCCTTTGAGGCCAGTCCGTCTCACCCATATATTACTTCCATTGGCCTTTTTTCAGCAGTAGTAGCTGCAACTTACCAGGGATCGGAAAGGCATGATTTTTACGCACACCAAACTAACTTAGCAAACCTTACAGTCTCCCTGCCTCATGCACAAGCACTTTTAACATGTGATGCCTACTTAGGGGCCATTAGAAATATGCAGCAAAGGAGGGCAGAACGATGCAGCAGCATTGACTAAATTATGCTGCAAAAAAAAGCTGCAGCGTAATGCAGTATATTTTCTGATACTTTATTATTTTAACATTTTTACAGATGCCAACAGTCTCTGGAAAGATTTGGCCTTATTAGTACCAGTGTAACATACAAATGAAGGCGTGAGAAAGTTGATCAGTCAACCTTTGGAAAGGGCACCCAGATGTGCAAGCAATAGCAGTGTTTCTTGACGCTACAAAATCGTTTGATATGTTAGAATGGTCCTATTAATTCGCAATTCTCGAACGGATGGGATTTAGCCCCTTGTTTCTCAGATTAATATGACTAATATACATCTCACCTTCAGCTAGGCAATGCGTGAATGGCATGCTCTCGGATCCATTCGATATATTGTGGGCACAAGGCAGGGATGCCCTTTGTCCCCCCTGCTGTTTGATTTTTCTTTTTTCAAATGTGGGAGATAAGGTTTTACTTTTTCATTATATTGTCATACACCCATTCGGGGTGTTTTCTTCATGTAAGCATTGTTCATTTGCATTTATTACGGATGTTTTCTCCTGTCGAAGGGCACTGGGTTGTCCGAAATGCATCTGGATTGATGTATTAAAAAGTGTATGGATTTGTGCCCCAAAAGGGCACAAAAACCTGATATGAAGAAATATTGTATATTGATGTAAATAAACATCACAACTAAGAGCAAATTTTCTAATTGGAGGACTATTTATCTTGATTAAACCTCTATCCATTCATTTGGGATTTACAGTTGTGTTCAGCGGGAGATCTCCTAACCAGGAGATGCAACTTGGTTATTCATACCTTAAACACTTTTTGGATTAGAAAGTGAATCCCCAGTAGCACGCTACACCCTTTCAAAAATTGGAAGTATCTTTGTAGTGCGTATATCTAACATTCCTGCTGTTCCCAATTGTCTAACCCTCAGACACAGCACACCCATCCATTCATTTCTGCAACCAATATGGCTTACGAAGAAATTTAGAACCTGACTGAACTAAGAGCCGACACATTCGCATTTGTTGATGAGGATGCAACCAAAATGTATGCTCTGATTCATGAAGAAATCACCCCACGAAGAATAAAGAAAGTAGTATCAGACAACTACTTTATTTGACCAAAAGAGAATCTAACCAAAGATTGCATGCCAGCACACTGATCAGATACCATTGTACCCAGAGGATCCCTATAGGGTTAAGAATACTGTTAAAACCACTTTTATGCAAAAACAATCCATAATTCATAGAGAAGTGGTACACCATCCTTAATAATTTCTCCCTTGATTTGATACACAAAGCACTGCAGCCATCATGTTATCCATCCACTCAGGAGCACCCACCGACCCATGTCCCCATGTCCCCACCATTCTTTCAATCTTGAAACAGCATGAAACTCACCAGCATCCTTAATACCTCCATCATCATGGCCCCCTTCACAGACAGATGGAAACATGCAGAGATCAGAACCTTCCGAAAGAAACCCTCCTCCAATCCCAGTGAACTCAAAATTATCGACCGATATCTCTGCTCCCCTACACTGCCAAAGAACTAGAGAAGCCAATAAACCAATAGTTCACCAAATACCTGGAATAAAACAACCTGCTTGACATCTCCCATTCAGGATTCTGAACCAACCACAACACAGAGACCGCAATTATTGCAGACACAGGTGACATCAGAACGCTCTTTGACCATCGGGAGACTGAAGCCTTAACCCTCTTCAACCTCTGAGCAGCATTCAATACTGTAGCCCATCACACCCTCATCAACAGACTCTACAATATCGGCATACAGGAGAATGCCCTCAAGTGGATTACCTCATACCTTGCTCAGTACATAGAGCATCTGGCTGCCCCTTCACCTCCAAACCCAAGAACATCGGGGCATATTATCAAGGGGGTTTATCTCCGCTTTTTTGGCTTTAAAAGCCAAGAAAGCGGAGATAAAATTATCTCCCTATTACCAAGCTGTCGCTAACACCAGTTAGTGACAGCTAAAAGGAGATAGCGACCATCTTGGGCCCCGCTTTGCATGTCAGTGATATTTATCACTAATGACATGCAAAGTGGGCGTGCCAAGATGTTAGCGACTGGAAACAGTCCCTAACATCGCTATCTCCTATTACCAACTTTTGGAGATATTCGCGCTAAGCGCGAATATCTCCAAAAGCTAACACCTGCCCTGAGCAGTTCTTAGCCATGTTATCCAATGGGAGGTGGATAACATGGCTAAGAGCATTTGCTCGATAATGCATGAATATCGCTGACTTTTCAGCGATATTCATGCATTGCGGCCGTTTTTTATCGCATTTGCGATAAACCTTGCTAATAGCAAGGTTTATCTGCGATAAAAATCGCCGATGTGCGGCGATAATTTTTGTCTCTAAACAAGTTAGAGACAAAAATTATCGCTAGTTGTTGGTAATATGCCCCATCATTTGTGGCATGCCCCAAGGATCATCCCTTAGCCCCACATTGCTCAACACCTACATGACTGCCCTCACTGACATCGTCAGGTTCCATGGTCTCAACATAATTTCTTACGCATAAGATACATAATTCATCCTCTAAGACCTCTCACCACCACAACAAACTTCTGCAATGCTATGAATAATGTGACCAACTACAGAAGACAGAAGTACTGATCTTCAGGAGAAATACAGCCACATGGAACCACAGCTAGTGGCCAGCTGAACTCGGACCCACAGCTGCACCAACAGACAATGCAAGCAACCTCGGCATCGTCCACAATGGTGAAATGACCATGAAGCAGCAAATGAATGCAGTTGCCTCTTCCTGCTTCCACACCCCTGCATGCTCCACAGAAACTTCAGATGGATCGCAGTCAGCACCAGAAAGACCATCACCCAGGCCCTCATCACCAGCCTCCTCAACTATGACAATGCACTCTACGCTGACATCTTCACCCCTCTCCTCAAAAGACTCCAGACCAGAGGGCCTTGCCAGCCAAGATGGCCAAGCAGACGTAATCTGCATGGGCTCTGCAGTGTCACTTACAAAATCACAGGGAATAACGTGCGTAGAGCCATGTTAGGAGCAAGGAATTATCCAAGAAGGTGACGGTGAATTAGCAGCTGCCAGCAGAAGCAAAGAAATCCAGCCGATTAGCCCGATGCCGATGGATTGCATCGCGGGAGGTGCCAACCAGTGGGAGCAGACCAGGCCGCAACAGTAAGCAGCACCTGGAGGTTCGCCCCAAATTGAATGATGCCCGGGAAGTGGCAAATTAAGCAGGAGACCCCCGGGACAAGCTGATTATGAGGGAGGAGTGAGACGGCGGTCTCCTTCCCATGCCAACAACCCCTTCGGTGCAATGATGGAAGGGTTTAGAGGCCGCGCCACGCAATATTGGGGGAGGGCGAGTGGTGCACTTACAGAAAGGTGGGTCTCTTGGCAGCTGGGACAAGGGAGCAGAGGCGGTGTGGAAGAAGGACCCCCCCCCCATAATCGACTGGGAGCTTGAATCCGCCAGTGCCTGACTTCAAGATGGCAGCGGGTCGGGACAATTAAGGCGGGCAACTGGCAAGGAGAGTATGTTGAAGGACAGGGTCTTTGTCTGCATGCGCTCTACATCCAGAGAGATGGCCTGAAGCTGCACATACGGGTGCTCTGAGGCATTTTGCACACTGAGCCCCCCAGACACTTAGAACAGACCCAGCATTTTGGAGGCCGGGCCCTCATCATCTTTCTAAGGGAATCAGAGAGAGAAGGAAGGGCCTTCTGAATAAGGTAACACTCTCTCTAAGATAGATGGCAGTCACTCTGCAATCTGGACAAAATGGGAGCAGCATAAGTGTGACTGGAGACTCAGGCCAGATATTCATTGGCGTGGAGCCAGCCAAAAAGAAGACTACAATCGACGAAGAGTCTGAGCCTGGCTGAGGGGTGCACTAAAACCCAACCCCCCTAAAAATGTGCAGTAGATTGGAAGGAAGGGGATGATGACCAGCAAGGGTGATCTGGGGTGCAAACATTGTTTGGTTTGCTAAGCAAGGTTTTACCATCGGGCCACTTCTATGCCACAGAAGAAGCCCCAGAAAGACAGACTGTCCAGCTATTTTTCATCGGCATTGGCCCAACAGGAAACGACCGCAGACAGCAGCATTGCCCTAACCAAGAAGGATTTACTTTCCTCTCTGCAGGACTTCAAAAGGGAATTAAGGGAAGAATTGAGAACGGATATGACCGCATCCATTGAAAGCTTAAGAGCAGATATCAACGGTAGAATACTATCTCTCCAAAGGGATGTGGACTCTGTAGGCACTAGGACACCTGATTTGGAAGCCAGAGTGCAAGCCTCGAAGTAACTAGCTCACAATATGGCAGAAGCAGCTCATCTCAGGGAATCACAGCTCCAGTTGACTTTCTTTGAATGCGAAGACCTGGAGAACAGGTCTCGTAGGGACAATATTTGCATAAGAAATCTGGCGGAACCGGTGGAAAGCTCAAATCTGGAGGCCTTTGTTTCAGGAATGTTTGCAGATCTGTTAAACGATGCGTCACTGAAATTGAAAGATAACATTGCGTGGGTCCACAACTGGAAGGGTTGCACAAATACCCCAGAGATGTGCAGGCCAAACTCAATTCATTTAAGGTGAAGGAAGCAATACTGCAAGCAGCACGCCATATGGACAACGTCACCTTCCTGGGGTATACCTGTGCAATTTTCCAGGACATTGCTTCGGTCACATTGTTCAGACGCTTACAACCCAGCCTGGCAATGGACAAACTGAGGCAAGAAAAAATTAGATATCAGTGGTCTTAGCTGTTTGGTCTCACATTTGAGATATTCAACAAATCATATCACGTCAACACCTTTAAATATGCAGTGAAAGTATTAGGGATCCCCCAAGAAGAAGAACAAGCCTCAACTTCAAACTGTGAAGGATCCCTCTGAGCAGCTAAACCAGTCAGAGGAAGGAGTTAGTGGACCATACAGAAATGCACAAAGCAGACAAAGAAAATGGCAGATGGGCCTGACAGCCAGAAGACATCACACACCTGAACTGTATAAGGATCACTCCGGAAACCTGAATGTGCTGTAGACCAGTGAGAAATCCATTCAGATAAGACAACGCAGGGGATTGTTGGGATCTTGTTGGGGGGGGCAGGTAATTCAAAGCTGATCTTTATGTTGCATTATTGGTTAGTAGATCCTATAGACTCACTCCTCTGGGATTATGCTAATGTGTTCTGTCTCTATATTTCACGTGGTTCATGAAATAACTATAAATACGCTAAAGCAAACTAGACCATGTCCTATGTAGTACAGTTGTTATGACACAACAATGGGATACAGTTATTTTATGTTATAATGTTGGGTTAAATGTTAAAGTTCTGATTGGTACACGGAACTCCTAAAGGGAAGATTGGAATGGAGCTCCTGCAGAGGGGGGGACAGGGGTGTAGGAAGATGGTGATCAAAATATCAACATAGAAAGTGAAGGGCCTGAATTTCCCTGTGAAACACCAAAAAATATGGAAAAACATTACAGATAGGAGGAATGATGTAGTGTCCCTTTAAGAAACGCACGTAAAGAAGTCAGAAGACCATAGATTATACAACAGAGACTACCCCCTAATTGTAGGTCCTCAACCACATCCAAACACAATGGGGTGACGCTACTATTTCACAAATCTTTGGAGTTTTCCCCATCAAGCCATAAAGTAGACAAGGAAGGGCGTTCAGGAATGGTTAAAGGCCAGCTCAGAGGTCACATGTGTACCTTTGCCACACTATACGTCCAAAACTTCAATCAAATTCCCTTCATACGGCCATTCTTGGAGAGGTTGGGGGTTCGCAGAAGGGGACATTATTCTCATGGGAGACTTTACCTTGACATGAGAGCCCAATCTAGATATCACACATCCTACTAGACACGACATAGGCAGCTTCACCAATCCACTGAGGGACAGGTTTGAAGATCTGGGGCTAGTGGACTCATACCGATTTAGTACCCACAGGGCAGGGACTACACCTTTTTCTCTCCCTCGCATAGGAGTTACTCACAGATAGATACAATTTTTGTGAGCAACACCCTGGTGCAAGCCAGTCATGCAGCCTCCATACATCCCATCACACTGTCGTATCATGCACCTCAGGAAACGATTCTGAACCTGGACAGCACCCCACCCAAAATACAGGCGCTGGTAGTTCCCCAACTCACAGAAGCAAGATAGACTGCTGAGGGATGAACTACGCAATAAATAAAGGACTACTTCCTACACAAAAACACCGGGGACACATCTCCTTCCACTACATGGGTTGCATTCAAAGTGGTGTTAAGGGGACAATGTATTGCCCTGAACTCTAACATGAACAAACAGAGAGCCGCTGAATGGCGGATGTTTGAAGCAGAGCTTGATACAGCCAAAAAGGCACACAAAGAATCCCAGACTCTAGCCCACAAACACACAGTAACAGGATCAAGGTGGAATCTAAACGCCATTTACTCCAATCAGGTGGCACTTACTCTCCTGAGAATGAGTGGATAGGGTACAATCAGTGCAACAAAGTAGGCTCTCACTTAGCATGCCAACTGTGAGTCAAAAGGGAGAGAGAATACATTGGGGAGCTTGAGAATGGCTGGGAAGGGACCACAGAGTCAGACAGAGATAAGGCACAAATCTTCGGGAGATTCTAAGAAACTATATGCAGCAGAGCAATCAACAGCGAAGGACCAGCAAGAGAATTTAGTCGACATTACCTTACCCCAAATAACAAAAACACAAAATGAATGGATGGGAAGTGCCAGCCAGAGGATGAGGTACGGGTAGCACTGAGGACTCACAAGGCTCCGTAGCCGGACACAGTGACGACTCATTTTAAAAGACATTTGGGCCAGAGCTCCTTCCCCATCTGGTGACTTTGTTCAAACTAGGCAACAGCCCAAACGTTGTGGCTCATGTAGGCCCATTACACTTTTAAACTCTAGCGCCAAACTATATTCCAATCAGGGTTCATTAAAGGTTGGAAAATGCATGACAATATTAGGAGGGTGGTACACTTAATTGGAAAGACAAAAAAAGGGATTCCTGCAATCTTAGTAGACCTAGATGCGCAAAAACCCTTTGATCAGGAGGATTGTGAATTCCTTTTTTCTACACTTCTGAGGTTAGGATTTGGAGAGAAATTTATACAGATGGTCGGAGCGAACTACACAGCACCAATGGCAAGGGTACTGGTTAACGAGGTGAGCCCCAACCTCTTTGGGCGGGGAGCAAGACAGGGGTGCCCACTGTCACCTCTCCTATTTGCACGGAGCATTGAATCTCTGGCCACTAACATCTGCTCCTCACAACAGATAAAGTGGGCCATTTTGGTGCTACGGAACACAAAATATCTTTATTTGCAGATGATGTTCTGCTTGCCCTGACCTGCCCTCATACATCACTGCCCCCTCTAATGGTAGAATTGAGGCAGTTTGAAAAGGTGGCAGGTTTCGAATCAACCTAGCGAACTCCTATATAATTAATTTGACTCTGTTCTAGGCTGACAAGGAATTCCTAGAAGCATCTGCTCCCTTTCAGTGGTCCTAGAAGGACATAACATATCTGGGCTTAAAAATAATCAGGCGAATCGAGGGACTCTTTAAGGCTAACTATACCTCGTTGGTACAACAGCTAAAAGTAGACATATACCTGTCATGGATGGGATGCACACAGGCTGTGAAGATGACTGTACTGCCTAGGCTTCTCTACTTGTTTCAATGCCTGTCTATCACCCTGGACAGGGGACTATTCACAATTTTTTGCTCCATGGTGATAAGGTTCATCTTGAAGGGACAACGGGCTCGGCTCCCCTGTAAGGTGTTGCGGGCATCCATGTCTCTACCAGACTTTCTCGTTTACTATAAGTTTGCCCAACTCCGAGTATGTTTGGGGCGCCTTAGTGGGCTACCTCTCCATGGGATTGTCTCTCATTGCATGCCTGACGCGCACCAGAGCCCTGCACCTGTTTCAATTCAATATCGATGTATTGTTGAGGGAGACCCGCCGACAGGGGGAGACAACACTACAGCCGTATGCTGGGACAACCGCCAAGAGACCTCCACAAGGCACTCTATAATTTAAGGGAAAGTTTAAATCCATGTTCCAAAGGGGGGTGGGGGGAGGGAAACATTGAGTATTCAGAAAATTTGGAGAAACCTGTCTCTACAATGTTACACCTTTATGCAGCACACTGGAAAATGTATTAGCACTTTTTTAGGAGGGAGGAGATTCTAGTACGCTGTTTTATTCTTGTCGTACTGCTCCGGGCCAATTCTGAGAGTGTTTGGAGAGTGTTTTTACGTCAATGCTATTAATTGTGCTGTTTCTCTCATTTTAAATCGAACTCTGCTGCTAACTTGAGCTGCTATATTTACTTAAAAACAAACTCTGCTGCTAGATTGAAAACAAAGGATCACTCACACGCACTCACCACACATCACAGGGAGTCCTGGCTGGATAATCTAGGCTGCCATTTTGCTGAGGTTGCGCTCTAGTTGCTAAGGGGGCATTCTTGCATAAATAATGCGCGCTGCATGGACGCGCCCAATGGCGCGCCGAAGACGCACCTAAGGCAAGCCAGTCAGCACCCTGGAAGCGACCAACGCCAGCCATGCTGTCTCACGGGCATCTGACCTATAGACGCGCTGACTGTTTAGTATGGGCGCTCACACGGGTAGGTGTGGGAGGCACGGGATGATGTTGGACAATCTTAACAGTACATGCAAGCAGTGCAACTTCAGCTTTGGCTTCCACATGGCCGATAGTGCCCTGCCTAATCCCGCACCCACAGCTTCTCAAAATGTTCGGTGCATACGAGTGGCTCTAATAAATACCACCACCATGGTAAAACATGCTTAGCACATTTCTGAGCTCCTATAAGACACTCAGCTGGATCTAATTCATAACAGAGACCTGGCGTAATGAATTCTCAGCCCTGGTCATTGCTCTGGCCATCCCTATGGGGTATAAAATAGTAAGGTCTGACCATAAAGTAGGTAGAGGAGGAGGGGTAGCAGTAGTGTTTAGGGACTCCTGGGTCTTTACACAGGGCGAGACCCAGGGTATCAGTGAGGGGGACTTCTTCTTTATCATATCCCCCCACTCCACACTGGGGATTTCTCTGGTATATCATCTTCCGGGCCCTTCAGGCACCTTCCTGAAGGTGCTAGATGCAGTTATTGTGCAAAGGGCCTTGCATTATTCAAACTTTTTGTTGCTAGGAGACTTCAACATTCAATTAGACGGTGCTGAGGCCATTGACACAAGGGAATTGGGCAAGTCTTTGAACCTGGCTCAATTGTCCCAATGGATTACTTCCCCTTCTCATACGGGGTGCATACTCTAGATGCAATCTGTTCCAATTTCCCTTTAAGCGTTCAAGAACCATTTTCCAGTTTCTTGGTCCGAACACTTTTGAATTCATTTTTCTTGGACCTTTCAAGTGCCTTATCCAGCAAAAAAAAAACACTCAGGACAGACCATCTCATAAAATAGAGCCCAATTCACTATGCAGAGTTCTGTCCGACACCCGCCCTATCGCTCCCAAGGATTTGGTTGGTACTATAGGGAATTGTAATAATTGGCTCTCTCAGGCTGTGGAACATCTTTCCCCACCTCTCTCTAACAAGCGAGTGAGACACACCCCTTCCAAACCCTGGTTCTCCAGCGAGCTTAAGGAGCTAAAGCAATCCTATAAACAACTGGAGCGTAGCTGGAGACAGGCCTACTGCTCACTGGCTAAAATAGCGCTTAGGAAATCCTAGAAAGAGTACTATTCTACTATCAAGAACGCTAAAGGCAATTTTTAGGCATTGCTCTGTCCAAAAATAACTCAAAATATATTTTTTCCATTGTTCAAAGCTTTCTGAACCCTTGCGCAGAACGTATGGCCTTCCCTGCCTCCAACTCCTGGTGTGAGAAGCTATCTGGTTTCTTTATAGATAAGATTCATATGATCCAGGATAGTTTTGGAACAAGTACTCAAGGACAGGAGGGACCCATTATTCAGAACGTCCCGGATTCAGCTGCCGCCTCTCTGATGAGTATTTTACCCATCTACCCGCAGGATTCTATGGTCATTCTCAAATCCCTGAAATCTGGTTCACCAGCCGATCCCGGTTTAGCCAGGTATTTAGCAGCAGTTGCCGGGGTGGTCAATCCCAAAGTTAATAATATTACCAACATATCGCTTCAGACTGCCACAGTTCCACACAAGTGGAAACACGCTAAACTGCTCCTGTTGCTGAAAAAGCCCTCTTTAAATCCTGCTTTGTTAGCTAGCTACCGACCCATCTCTCTCCTCCCGGCAGTGGCGAAAGTGTGTGTGAAGGCAGTCTACAAACAACTTTTTAACTTTGTTGAGACTTCCAGTGCCCTCCAGCCAGCCCACATTCAGCACTGAGACAGCACTTGTGGAGATGTCGAAGGCTATTAGAGAATGCTTGGATGCAGGTGGCTGAGCGGCCCTGATTTTATTGGATCTCTCTGCCGCCTTCAACACAGTGCCTCATCGTCAACTCCTGGCCCGTCTCTCTAACATTGGTATTTTGGGCTCAGCTTGGGATTGGATTACATCTTTTTTTATAGGATAAAACCAGCAGGTATGGTTGCCCCTGTTTTCCTCGTCTCCAAGAAAGGTGACTACGGGAGTTCCACAAGGCTCCACTTTGAGTCCCCTTCTCTTCAATGTTTACATCAAGCCTTTAATATATCTGGCAGAGGAGCTGGGAGCCAAGGTCATAGCTTACGCTGATGATACTCAGCTACTCTTTACGTGGAACGAAAAAGACTTGTCTCCGGACTTAGCCAAAAACTGTCTCTCAGACGTTTGGCTGGCTTGCTAGGGCTCAGCTCAAATGCAATGAGTACAAGTCTGAGTTCCTTCTTTATGGGACCTTTCCTCCCCATTTTAGAGAAGACCTGTGGCCGGCAGACTACCTCAGACCAAACTCAATAGGCAGCCCGGTGAAGAATTTGGGGGTCTGGATTAGTGAGGACCTCAAATTCTCACCGCAGATAAGAAAACTGACTGGAGCGTCCTTTGGCACACTAAAATCACAGAGAAAATATCTGCCACTGCTGCCTAGATCGGCTAAGGAAATGGTGACCCATGCCCTCATCCTGTCACATATTGACTACGCCAATGCGCTATATATTGGCCTTCCTGGACGCCAGCTAAAAAAACTACAAACCATTCAAAATGCAGCAGCAAGAATGCTGTTGGGGATCCCTGGCAGAGCTAGTACAAGGCACCACCTCCGAGATTTGCACTGGCTCCCTGTGGCACAACGCGTTTTGTTCAAGGCCCTGACCCTTGCCCACGGCACCTTATACAAATCTGGGCCGCCATATCTGAGGAGATGCTTCGAATTTTATGAGCCCCAAACACATCTGAGATCAGCAGCACAATGCCTTGCAGTTATCCCCTGCTTTCGCCTGGTTTGAAGGGGGGCTGCTCTCTTTCCTTTAAGGCGGCCAAGACATGGAAAGCCCTACCATATGAACTGCGGCACACACAGGATCTCAGGCTGTTAAAAAAAGCTGTTAGATCTTGATTTTTAACTAAAAAGGCAGCTCTTTTAGTCCATAGCTTCTCCCGTTTCTTGCAGTTGGCTTCCACGCCAGGACACTCCTGAGTATCTGTGCGCGCTACAAGAGCTGAATAACATAACATAAAATGTATAGTTCACCTGTAATATTGTGCAGAGATTTGCTTCAATACTCATTTGTATGTAAACAACAATGAACAGAGTTTTGAGGAAAAAAAAGACTCCAGACCATACAGAACGCAGCAGCCAGACTCATCATGGGCCTCGCAAACTGACCCACATCACCCCATCTCAGAAACCTCTACTGGCTCCCTATCCATAAGAGATGCCAGTTCAAGTTCCTCACGCATGCCTTCAAGGCCTTACATGATCAAAGGCCGGCCTACATCAATGACCGACTGAACTTTCATCAAGCAGCCAGACACCTGCTCTCCTCAATAACCCTCGCACACACACACATATATACATCTTAGCCACATCCTTCGCCATTCCTTCTCCTACATCGCTGCAAAGATCTGGAATGTACTGGCCCTCTACCTTCGAACAGCACCCACCCTTGTGGATTTCAGAAAGAAACTCTGAGACCTGGCTTTCAAAGGGAGACCTCGCGCCCCAGTGCCCAGATACCCCCAGGGGTGACAACGCTGTGCTCTACAAATACAGACTGATTGATTGATTGATTGATCGATTTATTGATTAATCTGTAAATTTCAGTCCTTTTGGCTTCCCACACACAGGCCTGCTCGGGTGTCTCAATGAAATATGTTTTAGAGTTGAAAATCACTTTCCATTTTACCGGCAAAATGAGCATATATTGAAGATGCTGACATGGAGCTTTTGTTTGATGTCATCAATGGAGCTCCTATGCTGCTGGGTTATCCTGTGTGTAATCTGGAAAAATCATCATTCGAGAGTCTTGGAAGTGAAGGTCCGATTGCTCCTTGGCTTCGCAGAGGATGGTGTCCCTGTCACATTGATTAAGAAACCAAGTGATAAGCAGGTGTGCCGGAGTCCTGGGAGTAGGTTTATAGGTCAAAGTCCCATGTACTCGCTCCACGACAAACCACAGTGATGGTTTGTCTTGAGAAATCTAGGACCACAGCAATCGCTCCAAGAATCACTATGTCTCTGGGGCCCCCGAACTCTCTTGGAACCCAACAAACCAGAGGTTTTTTCTGTGCAATATGTTCTCAGTGTCCTCAGCGTACTTCTTCAGTACCACTGTCACTGCCAGCAGTTCGGAGACCTGTTTCTTAAGGGTAACTACATTGTCCTCCACTGAAGACACTCAACCCTCATCCTCAATTATCTGGCTGGTGACATTTCAAGGCGGCCAGACCCAGAGAGCAGGGCCCCACATGAAAGGCAAGGTCCACCCAGTTGAGGCCTAAGATCAGAGTGACCACCAGACCCCTCATGCATCAGGCATCACATCTGCACCCCCACAGCCATTAGCCATCTCAGGCCCTTGGGAGTCACCATGGGCAGAGCATAGGTCATAGCAGAACGCCCCACTCGGGCGAGAGGACAAGTTGTGACTAAGTTGGGAAGAACTTGGAAAGACAGACCCCGTGAGGCCGACCTCCACCCCCGGGTACTTCTTGCCAGCAGGCACTGGTTCTCAGACAGCACTCTGCAACTCCTCAATCAGGCTGGCAAAGTCCTGTGCCTCCCTGATCACTACCTCCCAGACAGCCAGCAGCTCCTCAAACAATCTGCGCAACAGCAGCAAAGCACCAGGTCCCAAAAGCTGCTATGTTGCAAGGGCCAGTCACTCAGCTCTAACGCTCTAATGCTCTCAGCTCTCAGCCTCCCCTTGTAGTCCCTCTGCTTCTGGACCCCAGCAATGGGCAGCCAGGCACTTACAAAGTGCAGAGAAGGGTTTGGGCGTTCAATTATATGCACTGGGGTAGCGTATGATGCAGGATTCTTGAGGTAGTGAAGAGCAATCTCAATTTGCGGCCACCATTTTTGCTGCCTTGTCGACACCTCTTGATTGCAGTTTTACTTAAACCTGGAAAGTCTGCCAAACACTGTTCGTCACATCTTCCACTATTTCTGTCAAATCTGTATATGAATACACTTACAAAAAAGAGTGGCAAGAATAATACATCTACATAGGGGAGAGATAGTGTTGACTAAGCAATCAGGCTTTATCTCCAGTAGGTCAACATCAAATAACTTTACTATATTCTTTGCACTTTCCCACCAGCTTCCTGTTGCAGCAGTTTTGCTCTGCAGCGCTAAGGTTTTTGATTCTTTATCATGACCAAACACGTTTGCAAGACTTTATTGCATGGCATGAGGGAAGGACTAATATTCTATAGAGGATTATTATGTAGGTAAACTATTGCTATGCTGAGAGTATTATTAACTGTCTATCCTCTTCCTTTACAGTTTCACGTGGTACAATGCAAGGATGCCCTTTATTATCAATTTTTTGTGCTATAGCAAAAGTGTTACTAATCAGCATATTAAAAGAGATGCACCAGAACAACTAAACATGCTATTGGATTTTCCCTATTGCGGTGCGAAGAGCCAGTTAAATACTTGGGTAAAATGATTAATCGTGTCCTGGTATTGCTTGTCTGGGAAAATAATTGTCATGCAGTCCAAAAGATTAAGATCAGGCTGCTTGCTGGAACATTCTGACGATTTCTTTTACTGAACCTTCACCAATCGGCCGACTCCTCCTTCCTTCGAGAGAAGGATGTCTTACACAAGTCTATTCTGCAAAATTATTAATCTAATAGAAACCATTCGGTATCTACAAGCAAAAAAGCTCCTACCGTCCCAATAGACAGCTTATCTACTACAGTAGACATCTTTCTAATCTTAATATCATTCAATATTACCGCTACATTTGGAATAATTGCACTGAAAAAGTCTCTGACAATTTCTCCAGCACTAGCTCCTCTCCTAAACCTACTTTTCTGTTTCCATACAGTATGAGCAAACTTCTCTACATGATATATCTTGGGGGAAGACTATACCTAAATAATATGTACCATACTTGGGTAATTTGAAGTATGTATTTTTACCCACAAATAAAATAAACTCCAGGAATCGCAGGATCGTCTCTATCTAAGTATAATTCCCATTGAGCGCTAGCTTCTAAGGTATGATCACACTCACTCTTCCCTAGAAACAAAGCATCCAAATCATTCATGTCATTCTGTATACACAATTTCTCTGTATGTTTCCAATCTAAGGATACTGCTCCTGTACTTTCTGCCATTGGATGGTTCATCTCCTCTGGTGCCCATTTGGGCACTCTCATCAATCCAGTGACATTAGCTAATACTGCCAGGAACCTATCTTCCACTAAATCTATACATTTCTTCTCAACATCAGTCAACAAACAAATTAAATTATGTAGATCAGCAAAAGCTGTGTGTAATATTATCACTTCAGAATATGCATGTTGACTCAAATGTTTCAACACAAGAACTTACGGAAAGTAACAAATGATAATTTGAAGAATAAATCTTAAAATGGCTCTGCCTATATAAATAAGACTAAGTATCAAACTACAAGTAACACCATACTTTTAAGGTATGTGGTGGTAAGTGACACCTTTAGCCAAAGGCACATGTAATTTCCTACAAATGCAGCAATCTCCTGCATCCATGGTGTCAACATATTCTTGCAGCAATGCGGTGTATGCATTTAATGTATAATCTCCTCTAGATTAATCTGTATGTAATAGGAGAATCATATAAATAATAAATGTTTCTATCAGGTGCAGGTGAGGATTTTTGGTTTGGACTTAACCATCTCCTCTATAGCAGTAAATGCGGGGAATGAAGTACTACGAGAAACTACATTAATACTACAACTAAGATTAGCAATGTAATCCCTATTATGTATCTATGTTTCCTGTAATATTGGTTAATTTCCATGACTTCAATAAGGCCTGCCAAGTTTGAGAATAGCAGCAACAGAGGCTTCTCTGTCAGGCTCCACCTGTGGTAAAGCAAAACTATAGTCTGTAATGTGCAACAGCATTTTGTACACCCTTGTGAGACCTCCCTATCCCTAAACCACATTCTTCTCAAAGCAATCTAAAATGTATTCTTCTTCTTTCATATGTGCCTTTATGGTCTATACTGGTCAAATAAAAACGTATTGACTTGACTTGTATTCTTCTACTTAGGCCTAGGTAGTCTTCCTGTCCCTTTAATGAAATGTACAAAGTCTCTTATCAACAACAGCTGATGCCAAACTATAGGGTTGACCAACAGTCTATAGAAAAATGTTTTAATAAGAGATGGACACAGTTCATTCACTTCCACAGAAAACTTGTGGGGATCCAGCATAGGAAAATCAAACATATCCAGGAATACATGACTCAGTAGCTCTTGTCGGAATAGGAAAGGCAAATAACAGATATAAATGATACAGAAAGTCAGCTAATAGCAGGTAAACTGCCAATATTGTCCACAAAAACTTTAGGTTCTCCTCCTCAGTCCTTTTCAGCCAGACAATTTTATTCAGGGGAAAAATATCTCCTACAAGGTACCCTTAATCTCTTTGACCTCCTGAAAGCAGATCCCCCTCCTTTGTCACCAATCATATCAGATTCCCCAGATTGTTCAGGAATAACTGGAAGTTCATGTTCAGTTGACAACTTCACTTTCCCCCCTCTCCTGCCTCCTTGGCCAGCATTCATGATCTATTACTTGCAATTCTTCAGCATCAGGTCCTCAGTTAGAGACTGGCTACCTCTAATTTACCACTACAGGACAGACCTCTCCATCCCCAATACCACCTGGTGTGTCTTCAAAACCCCCTCTGACTGATCAAATGCTGCTTCACCTGGACCCCTAAAGCTTGACTAACCTGCTCCAGTGGCCTCTTGACCACCACTGGGGCTTTAGGGACCGTCATTTTATCAAGGGGACGTTGAACTTGGTGAGTGTGAGTAGCATGAACCAAGTTGGGGAGACCTCCACACTTCACAGCAGTTGTAGTGACAAGGATCACCTGTTAGAGGCCACAGCAATGAGTGTACAGGCAACTCTTCCGGACATGTTTTTTCACCAAGACCCAGTCACCGCAACTAAAGTGATGGCACAGCTCCTTTTGAGAAGGGACTACGGACGCATCAATCATGCAGTAGTCAAGAATTAAATCATCTGTGATGTTTACAAAACCATCAGCAGGTAATCTCCCCATGATAATAACCTCTCCAGCACCAAAAGAGAGGGCAAGGAGACCTTGAATATAAGGATCCATAGTAATAAGCTGCTGCACCAAAACCTTAGGTGGAGCAGGGTCAAAAGGGGAACCAAATGCAATACTGGACCCAATATTCTTCAGATCTTCCAGATTTGGGATTGCTAAGTCTTTAAGACTAAATGCTTTGGCTGGTTCAGTTGTCAAAGCATCAAACTTAATGGGACTATCAATTTCAGGAGGGAAGGCGTCATAGATTTTAGCTACTTTAGATGAGAAGAACTGTGCAGTCTGGTTGAAATTCTCCACCGAAGCTGGAGCAGGCGCCGCAGTGCAATCTAACTAGAACAAATATTGTAGGATCGTAAAAAGTTATTTTGATGAACTTTTCGCTGTTTCAATTTTATGGGTCTAGAAACTACATCTGGTTCTCCTAATCAGCACATGATATTTGTTAAGTTCTGGATTATAGGTATTTTTAATAAAAGGGCTATAGTCTTTTCTCCAGATGCATTCTAAGCGCTTGCACTCTTTTTTGCCTAAGCCAAGTTCCTCAGTAAATCAGGGTGCATAGTTCTGGGCCCTTGTGTTTTTTCCCCTGATGTCCATGGCATGGCTTCATCCAATGCAGCCGATATCCAAATTTTTAATCTGGGAATTAGCTAGAGAGGCATTGCCCCCCAACTGGGGCGAGTTGCTTAAAAGAGCATCATTTAGTATTTTGGAATCTAGCAACTTCTATTTCCTTCTCCTAGGCATTTATTCAGTTATGTTATTAGAAATATTCCTATGCAACAGCAAAGTAAACAACACCGCATAGTGGTATGAACAGGGGACCACTAGTGGTACCCTGATTTTAATATTAGGGACGTTAGCGTAGATAGGGTCTAGAGTGTGACCCAGTTGGTGAGTCCGTGAGCATATTCGATGGGTTAGATTCACTGTATCCAGCTCATTGCAGAGAACTAAAGAAACTGAATTAGGATATTTTTCAAAATACATATTCAGGTCACCTAGGACTAACACATTATTATGGCATAAAGCCGGTTGTACAATCCTCTCTGCCAGACTTGAGATTAATTGCGATGCTGAGCCAGGAGGACGGTGAATTAGAAATCCTGTGAGGGCGGCATTACCTGCTAATGTGAGCGAGAATGAAAAGCCTTCACAGTTTTCATTATTGACTTCGTTCATGGTACATTTAATAGTCAGCTTATGAACAATGGCTATCCCTCCACCTCTTTTTAGGAGGCGGTTTAGTCTACAAATTCCCGTAGCCTACCCGGATTGCATCTAGATTGTCAGGTACTAAAGTTCCTTTGAGCCAAGTTTCGGTTAGAAAAAGGGCAGCAGGTTGATTCTCACTAATGAGTTCAAAGGTTCAGTATTTGTGTTTGCTTATCGACCGACAATTAAGCAATAGGAAGCAGTTATTGTTATTTTTAAGCCTGGAAAGTTTAGTTAGTGAAAGGTCAAACTGACAGTGTGGGCATTTCGGGTGGGAGTACTCTGCGTCCAGGGATGTGGTCTTTTTACCATACTGCTTGCGTTTTGTAAGGATATAAGCAATGGCCATTGAAATGTGTCCATTCAGGGCCCTGTAGTCGTGTCCTTAACTTTTCAGGCAAAACCACTCACTGATTTCTGAATAGTGAGTGTAAAAGCATTAAGGTAACCATCTTGTTCCCGCTTACATTTCCCATGGTTTGCTAAATGTTGCATTCCCTATAAGTGTTTGCTTTTTCCAGGATGTTGTAATTTTTTTTGTAGGCCGCATATTGCTCTTGTCTAGTGCGTAATTTAAATTGAGCCGCATCCAGGTGTTTATAGCGGGCAACAATTGGATTGTAGTTGAAGACAGTGGGAGTTTTTCTCAGTGGGGCAGTATGGTGTTCAGTAGGGGAAAGAATGTGGCACTATGGTCAGAGCTGCTGAATTTGGAACTGGGAACCAGGTTCAGCCTTAATAACCAGTCCACCAGACGACTCTCCTGCGAGAGCACAATCACATGCTAGACCTGAGAAGGCTTCGCAACACCTTAGAAGCCCTGGTGTCTTCGCACCAGCAGGTGGACCCTAGCATGACAAGTGTAGGTTAACCTTCAAGGCTTGCCCACCACTATCCCTACTGAAGTTCACCTCCAGTCTTGCGGGCAGGCCTATGAAGCAGCACACCCTAGAACAACAGTCACTGAGGTCACAGGACCCTTGAGAAGGGCCAGCTCTGGGGCGGTGCCACCAGTGTGACGTCACCGGGTGCTGACTTTAGGTGGAGGCATCATGTTTGCAAGTATGTTATGGTTTTAAAGACGCTTGCTGCCTCCTTCCTGGCCTCCAGCAATTTTCGGCAGCAATAAAAAATTAAAAATGTCATGACTCTGGTGATTAATGTTCTTCCTAGAGAGAGATCAGAATTTTGTTTAGTGGAAGTTCTGACTCATGGATAGGTATCTCTGAGGGTTAATGTACCGGCTGCAAAGAACATGTGCCATGCAGATCACAAAGTTCACATAATGTAAATAGGTCAGTGGGCTAATGCTTTTATCAGAGAGATCCTTTTGTTACTTGCAGTTTATAAGTTAAAATCCTAACTTAGAACAGTGAGCTATTAACTGCCATCTAAGACCTGCATACAAACTGCAAGCTATAATTAGAGAGTTATATTTCCCCCCTCCCAGTCTTTGATTATCCTAATGTCCCAAAAAGTGTTCTTTTGGACAGAAATCAATTCTGATTATTAAGGAGAACCCCCCAACCATGGTATTACGTTTTAAATTCCGGGTATTGTGCTTCTCCAGACCAATCACTATAAAACTATACGGGTTACTAGTAAGGTTGTCATGTGACTCCCACACCTTGTAGTCCTTAGTCTTATGTAACATTTTCTATACAGTGATTTACACACGTATTGATTGTCTCTGTGTAATGTGTGTGATGTAAAGTGCTCTGACACCCTACAATGGTATGAGTGGCGCTGTAAATCAAATTAAATGCATCCGAGAGAGAGTGGTTATGGAGACTTGGGGGGGGCACAGTTAAAGGGTGGTAGTGAGGGAATCCATGGCAGAGGGGTCATTGGGGGGCACTAACAAACATTAATGCACAGGACACCACCAGTGCTATGGCTGGCCCTGCCCTTGAGGCCAGTCTGCCTCACCCATAGGTACCTCCATTGGCCTTGTTTCAGCAGTAGTAGCTGCAACTCACCAGGGATTGACAATGCAGGATTTGCACGCACACCAAACTAAGTTGGCAAACTTCATAGTCTCCCTGCTTCATTTACAATCACTTTTATCATGTGCTGCCTGCTGTGGGATCACTGGAATTAATTATGCAGCAAAGGATGACAAAATTATGCTGTAGTGTTGACTAAATTATGTATTAAAAAAAAGGCTGCAATGCAATGCAGTATATTTTCAGATATTTTATTATTTTGACGTGTGTACACATGCTAACAGTCTCTGGAAAGATTTTGCCTTATTAGTACCAGTGTAACATACAAACGCAGCAGTGAGAAAGGTGACCAGTCAACCTTTGCAATAGGCCATCCACTCCGCAGCAACACAAGTCACATTTTTTATTAACTTTTGAAATGTTTGAGCTACAAACAATTTATTAATTTAAATGGTCAGATCATGCAGCAGATCTTGCATTATGGGGCAACTATGGCAGAGCCATAATTCTAGAGAAAACATTTGCAAACTAGGATATTTTGCCATTCATTGTTGAACTGCTGTTGTGGAAAAAGGGAGAAGTGCTGATGACAGAAACTCCATGGCTCGAAGACAAATGGCTTGTGTTTCCACATTTTATCGTATTTGCTACATTCTGTGATTAGAAGCGTATCCCACTTTGTGAATATATTTTAATGTCAATAACTCATTATAACCTTAAATAATCATGTGTATCCATTGGGTGATTAAACTGGGCATGTGCCACACATTTACGGTGCAGGGCTTCCGCATAAGGGAGCTGACCATTATTGTATCCCTAAACGTGCGCACGTTGTCAGTTTGACATTGAATACACACAGAGGGACTCTAGGTTTCTTTAAAAAAATATAGCTAACATTTGGACCTATACATTTTATTTTGTATAAATTAATTGAATGTGGTAAAATTTAGCAATGCCTGGGGAATTCTAGTAAAGGAAGCACCCCTTGGCGAATCACTAGCGTGTGTGATTGCTGCATTATTTATTACTGACTTTTTTGTTGTGCTTTAACTTTGGATAATATTTATCATGAATTCTAGCGCCAAGAAGCCAATATTGGTAAATATGTGCGCTACAAATAATCTCTAACCTACACTGTGCATACAGTATATTTAATCTGGTGCTTTAATCATAGGCTTTTTATAAAGTATTCGGTGCTAAAGACAGCCTTCATTGGTGTTGGATCGAGGACCCGAAAGTCTGCACACCTAGCAGACAGAGATAAAGAAGCTTGTCAGAAAGTTTAGCGTTTTCCCTACAGGCGGTGTTTGTTGGCCTGTGGCAGGGTCAGTCACATGTCCTGGATTCCTGTCATTTAATTGAGTCTATTCTAGTTCTGCTCCCCAGTGTTTCTTGTGCCCCACCTGGCACACATCATGTCGGAGGATGGTGATGACGTTAACATTTCCCGCCCCCCTGGAAAAATGTCTGCGGACGCCCATGACTGCGCACCATTGCAGACATACTAGAGAGGGATTTTTCACCATTTGTCCGCTATGGTGGAACAAACAGTACAACTTGTGCCACTGACAGCTTTGCTTGGATATGTCCAACCTTTAGAAAAGAACATTTGAAGGTTCACAGCAATAGCTCTGTTCACCGCAAAATGACAGACCTCTTTACATTGGGGCAGAACACAAACACCGACTGTTAGGTCCTGGCTTTGAGTCATGGTACATTGTGACACCATGAGTGAGATATTTGCTACCCTGCTGCCATCGACTTCACACCCACAAGACATCTGGCAACCCTTGAAAAATTATTTATTGGTACACCCTCTGGATGGAAATTAATACGCTGCAATGAGTATGGATAGCCATAGTGTGAATCCTGGAGACACTAACACGCTGTGACTTATCACTGAGTATTGAGACATTTGTGTCTCAATGCTATGTGCACAATGTGCAACTGATTATATACTTGTACCCTGTTTTGTTGTTTGAATTTCGTTCTTTGTCAAAAAACTGACTGGTTTCATTCAATTCGAGATGTTAAACATGGACATGCATTAACAATATGTCTACACACTGACGATCTCAGAAAATATATTTAAAAAAAAAGGAGCCAGGCACCTCCCAGCATTAAGTGCTACAAGGAAACTAAAACTTACAGTCCACACCCAAAGCAGAGCAGACATTCAGCTATAAGTGGTGGTAACACACGGGGGAGTGGATTATAACTTGAATGACTCCATTCTTACTGGAGGTCGTGATCCGGCAAGTCTGCGCCACGCCCATGCAAAAATGGACGTCTCCAGGGGCGTGGCCCAATTTCTACCAGTCTAGTGAGAGCAAGGCGGGCGGTGAAATCACACACCACGCCATCCTCACGTGAGCTAGAGCAGGTAAGAACCGGGACAAGAGCCGAAACAGAGCCAGGCAACTCTGGCACTTAGGTGCTACAAGGTAATTAAGTAAAAATGGAGCCAGGCAACTCCGGCACTTAGGTGCTAAAAAGGAAATAAAATAAAAAGACTGCTAGGGAGCCAGGCATCTCCTCGCATTAAATGCTACAAGGAAAATAAAACTTACAGTGCACACACAAAGCACAGCAGACACTCCGCTCCGAGTGGTGTTAACACTCAGGGATGGAGTGGATTAAAACTTAAATAGTCCGTTCTTACTAGAGGTTGAAGGTGTTGTAATCAGGTATTCCTAGCGCCGGGGCATAGAAGAGGCTTTCTCTCAACTGCAGAAATGTAACTAAACAGTCATTGTCCCATGGCACTAAATCCAACTCCTCTTTCTGTGTCAGCTTCTGTAAAGGCTTAGCCACTAGCGAAAAGTTGGGTATCCACTGGCAACAGTACCCATCATTCCCAGATACATCCCGACCTCCTGCTGCATCATTGGCAAAGTCATCTGCATGATCACTGATAGTCTTTCCTGTGACACCTTCCTTGCACCTCTCACAGTGTGATGCCCTAAGTATGGGACCTCTATCAAACAATACTGTAACTTATTTAGGAATTCTGTAAGTCCATTCTGAGCCAAATGGTTCAACAGGCAATAGTATCAATTTTACAAGTGTTTGACGCACTCAGGAGGTCATCAATGTACTGAACCAATATTGAATTTCAGAGCATAATCAAAGACTCCAAATTCTTTTTCACGATCTGGATGGAGATAGAAGGACTATTCTGGTACCCTTGAGGAAATCAACACCATGCCAAAACATGGCTGAAAAATCGAAAGTGAAGGGGAACTGACTGTCCTCATGCAACGGTATGGAGAAGAATGCCTGGAAAAGGTTGATAACAGTGAACCATTCAGCATTACATTGAATTTGAAATAATATCGCAGCTGGATTCAGTACCCCTGGACCGCAAGGAACCACAATGTTATTTATCTTTCTCAGGTTCCGCACAATGCAGTACTTACCAGTCGGCTCCTGCAGGCCCACAATGGGTAAATTACAGGAACTTCCCAATTATCTTCAAAATTCCTTGCTGTATTATGTTCTCAATCACTGGAGTGATACCAGCAACCATTTCCGGCGTCAAATTATATTGTGATGTTCTTGGTTATTCAGAATTTGGCTTTACTTGTATCTGAACAGGCACAGCTCCTTTAATGAGATCACTGTCCTTCATTGAGAAATTCCAAACTTCCATCTGTACGGCACCTCTAAGATCAATGGGCAACTCATCAACTGTCATCATTGGGGACATAGTAACAGCTAGATTTTGATACGCTATCTTGAATGGAGTGTCCTCATCATTTTTCTGAAGTTCTACGCCCTTCAGCGTGCAGTAAATTATGCAATTTAACTAGCACAACAAGTCACGTCCCAAAAGAGATACAGGACAAGAAAAAGGCACCATAAACCAATTTTTGTTCTGCAACGGACCCTACCTTCACAGGTAGGTCCTCTGTCACAGGACTTGACATCTGCTTATTTGCCACTCCTACAACTTGGATTATTCTTCCTGTTAGGATTAGATTTCAGACTTCAACTGTTCTCACAGTAGAACATGTAGCCCCAGTTTCAATCAAAAATGTGACGAGTGGCCATCTAACTCTGCATCTACAAATGGGCCACTGAGGTATACCTCTAAGACTGCACGCAGTGTGCAATCTCCCTCCCCCTTGGACACCAGCAGCGAAGTTGATCAGAGCCATTACCTTCTTTTTGTAATTCTCATCTGAGGTTTCAGCAGGGGGAAGATGCAAGTTGTGAGGTGAGGTCCCAGCTTCCCTCAGTCATCAAGAATACCCAACGTGTCAAAGCCATAAGAGGTGAAATGGGGAAGAGGGGAAAAACAAGGAAGATAAAACACACCTGTCCACAGCATACTCAGAGATATCTAGTAAACTTCGGAGTCTATTAATGTGATTCCTGCATGTAAGAAAAAAAGTAGACTTTTTCATGTATGTAAATAATATTTACTAGCAGCCCGCCCCGGCGTTGCCCAGGGCAGAAGGGGGCTGGGGGTAGCATCGCAGCAGGAGAGGCGCAGCAGAGCGGCTGGGAGCAGCAGAGCATACTTACAGTGTTTCCTTGCTCCCGTTTTGTTGGTCCTGGCCGCTTCTGCCGACTCTCCTGTCCGCTCTTACTCTGCGCTCCTCTGGGCATGTCGATGCTCCTCTACTCGCTCCGGACCTTGGAGGATGTCACTTCCGCTGTTTCTCCTCGCTCGTTTTCTTGGTCCTGGCCGCTTCTGCCGACTCTCCTGTCCGCTCTTACTCTGCTCTCCCCTGGGCATGTCGACGCTCCTCTATGCACTCCAGACCTTGGAGGGTGTCGCTTCCTTTCTCCTGTCCGCTCCTCGCAGGGTGTTGCTTCCGGCTTCCGCGTTCCCCTTGATGTCAGCACGCATCAGCACGCACGTCGTTAGCTGGCGCATTCTTCTAAGGGATTACTTTCCCTTAAAAATTACGTTTCCCTTCTAACATATATATTTTGTTTTTATATAGCCTATGTCCTTCTGCTTGCCTTGAAGTTTTCAAAGATGTATTGGGTGTTTGGATTGGTGGTGTACTTTTCGAGTTTACCTGGCTCAAAGGCCACAGTTCTCTTTTTAATAGTAGTATAGATATGATCTCATGCACTCCTGTTGTAAGAGAATTCACAATAGTATGTAACTACTTGTAAAAATTCCCTCTTCCACTTACGCTACTGGAGAAAAATGCAGAATCATATATCCATCTATGTAAGTAAAAAAAAGATTAGAAGTGTGTATAATTAGAACAGAATAAATATATATATATATATATATATATATATCTACCAAAAAGCCCCCAAGCTTTAGAGACCGCACTCCACGAAGCAAATGTTCACAGAACCTTTATTGCACATGAGGCACAGAGACGACCTGTTTTCATGCAGTCCCTGACGCGTTTCAATGCTGCCTAGCATCTTCTTCATAGGGCGGGCAATGTGGAAAGGAAAAACAGGTATCGGACTTCTGGCCATTTAAATAGCATACATACTCCAGTGCAATGCATGCTAGTCACAGTAGTCCTTTTCAATCCCCTCTGGTGTGGGTCTTTAGTATGGGTCCGTTTTTCCCTCCATAGTACAACTCCCGATTTTAATTAGTCATTTATTTACCCTCTGGTGGGTTCCAAGTTCGAAAATGTGCCTCTTCTTGAAGGTGCTTGCTTCGTACTGGAAATAGGCTGCTGCGGCGTGCTGCTGCCTCACAGACCTGTAACTGACGTTGGCGGCGGTGCGGTCTCCCACGGCTGGAGTTGCCGTGTCCATAAATCTACCAAAAAGCCCCCAAGCTTTAGAGACCGCACTCCACGAAGCAAATGTTCACAGAACCTTTATTGCACATGAGGCACAGAGACGACCTGTTTTCATGCAGTCCCTGACGCGTTTCAATGCTGCCTAGCATCTTCTTCATAGGGCGGGCAATGTGGAAAGGAAAAACAGGTATCGGACTTCTGGCCATTTAAATAGCATACATACTCCAGTGCAATGCATGCTAGTCACAGTAGTCCTTTTCAATCCCCTCTGGTGTGGGTCTTTAGTATGGGTCCGTTTTTCCCTCCATAGTACAACTCCCGATTTTAATTAGTCATTTATTTACCCTCTGGTGGGTTCCAAGTTCGAAAATGTGCCTCTTCTTGAAGGTGCTTGCTTCGTACTGGAAATAGGCTGCTGCGGCGTGCTGCTGCCTCACAGACCTGTAACTGACGTTGGCGGCGGTGCGGTCTCCCACGGCTGGAGTTGCCGTGTCCATAAATCTACCAAAAAGCCCCCAAGCTTTAGAGACCGCACTCCACGAAGCAAATGTTCACAGAACCTTTATTGCACATGAGGCACAGAGACGACCTGTTTTCATGCAGTCCCTGACGCGTTTCAATGCTGCCTAGCATCTTCTTCATAGGGCGGGCAATGTGGAAAGGAAAAACAGGTATCGGACTTCTGGCCATTTAAATAGCATACATACTCCAGTGCAATGCATGCTAGTCACAGTAGTCCTTTTCAATCCCCTCTGGTGTGGGTCTTTAGTATGGGTCCGTTTTTCCCTCCATAGTACAACTCCCGATTTTAATTAGTCATTTATTTACCCTCTGGTGGGTTCCAAGTTCGAAAATGTGCCTCTTCTTGAAGGTGCTTGCTTCGTACTGGAAATAGGCTGCTGCGGCGTGCTGCTGCCTCACAGACCTGTAACTGACGTTGGCGGCGGTGCGGTCTCCCACGGCTGGAGTTGCCGTGTCCATAAATCTACCAAAAAGCCCCCAAGCTTTAGAGACCGCACTCCACGAAGCAAATGTTCACAGAACCTTTATTGCACATGAGGCACAGAGACGCCGCCGCCAACGTCAGTTACAGGTCTGTGAGGCAGCAGCACGCCGCAGCAGCCTATTTCCAGTACGAAGCAAGCACCTTCAAGAAGAGGCACATTTTCGAACTTGGAACCCACCAGAGGGTAAATAAATGACTAATTAAAATCGGGAGTTGTACTATGGAGGGAAAAACGGACCCATACTAAAGACCCACACCAGAGGGGATTGAAAAGGACTACTGTGACTAGCATGCATTGCACTGGAGTATGTATGCTATTTAAATGGCCAGAAGTCCGATACCTGTTTTTCCTTTCCACATTGCCCGCCCTATGAAGAAGATGCTAGGCAGCATTGAAACGCGTCAGGGACTGCATGAAAACAGGTCGTCTCTGTGCCTCATGTGCAATAAAGGTTCTGTGAACATTTGCTTCGTGGAGTGCGGTCTCTAAAGCTTGGGGGCTTTTTGGTAGATTTATGGACACGGCAACTCCAGCCGTGGGAGACCGCACCGCCGCCAACGTCAGTTACAGGTCTGTGAGGCAGCAGCACGCCGCAGCAGCCTATTTCCAGTACGAAGCAAGCACCTTCAAGAAGAGGCACATTTTCGAACTTGGAACCCACCAGAGGGTAAATAAATGACTAATTAAAATCGGGAGTTGTACTATGGAGGGAAAAACGGACCCATACTAAAGACCCACACCAGAGGGGATTGAAAAGGACTACTGTGACTAGCATGCATTGCACTGGAGTATGTATGCTATTTAAATGGCCAGAAGTCCGATACCTGTTTTTCCTTTCCACATTGCCCGCCCTATGAAGAAGATGCTAGGCAGCATTGAAACGCGTCAGGGACTGCATGAAAACAGGTCGTCTCTGTGCCTCATGTGCAATAAAGGTTCTGTGAACATTTGCTTCGTGGAGTGCGGTCTCTAAAGCTTGGGGGCTTTTTGGTAGATTTATGGACACGGCAACTCCAGCCGTGGGAGACCGCACCGCCGCCAACGTCAGTTACAGGTCTGTGAGGCAGCAGCACGCCGCAGCAGCCTATTTCCAGTACGAAGCAAGCACCTTCAAGAAGAGGCACATTTTCGAACTTGGAACCCACCAGAGGGTAAATAAATGACTAATTAAAATCGGGAGTTGTACTATGGAGGGAAAAACGGACCCATACTAAAGACCCACACCAGAGGGGATTGAAAAGGACTACTGTGACTAGCATGCATTGCACTGGAGTATGTATGCTATTTAAATGGCCAGAAGTCCGATACCTGTTTTTCCTTTCCACATTGCCCGCCCTATGAAGAAGATGCTAGGCAGCATTGAAACGCGTCAGGGACTGCATGAAAACAGGTCGTCTCTGTGCCTCATGTGCAATAAAGGTTCTGTGAACATTTGCTTCGTGGAGTGCGGTCTCTAAAGCTTGGGGGCTTTTTGGTAGATATATATATATATATATATATATTCACAGAAAAAACCATAGGTTATAGACCATATATAGTTAGGAATTTGCATTTACAAAACCTTGAAAATTCACTGAAAAAACCATAGGTTATAGACCATATATAGTTAGGGATTAGCATTTAAAAAACCTTATTTTATTTGCACAAAACCATTGAAATTCCATATATAGTTAGTTGCACTAACTATATATCGCGGACCCGCAATCCACTGCTAATGATGTCACATATTACATCATTCATGACATGGTCAGTGACATCACTGATAACATCACTGATGACATCTCAAATGACATCACTGATGACATCACTGATGACATCACTGATGACATCTCAAATTACATCACTGATGACATCACTGATGACATCACTGATGACAACACCCAGTGACTGTATGTTTCTGTAAAGTTAAAATATGTCTTACATATTGAAGAATGAGTGGATGTATAAGTGTCTGGATGAAGGATTTAGTAGGTGCATGACTGACTGTATGAGAGAATGATTAAATGTGTCTCACTGAGTGTATGGGTTAGTGATTAAAGTGTCTTAATTTGGCAATCATTATTTATGTTGTTCTGTAAACTGCTGCATGTTTAAATCAGTAGCTATATCAGTAACTATATGGGTTATTGAATGGTTGCCCAAGTATTTGTATGGGAGACTGAGTATGTGTGTGGGTGGCTGGGAGGTGTATAACTCTGTGCATAGATGTGTGAGCAGTTGATTCCCTAGGTGTATGGGTTCAAAAGTGCATGTAGAAACAGCTGTATGGACAGTTGACTGTGTGCATGAGTATATTGGTGAGTGAATGGATATCTCAGTGCTACATGTCAAAGTAAGTACATATGTAAAACACACTCCATGTGAGAGTTGACATATATAAATAACTGAACATAAGAGCCAGTGAATGTGTGAGTGGCTGTATGAATCATTGTGAACTTGTATCAAGGATTGTATAAGAGAGTAAATATGTGTTACTATATGTTTGAATAAGTAAGGTGTGTATAACTGTATAGTTGAGGAAATGGAGATGTGATTGATTCTTTGCATGACTGACTAGGTGTGTGAGTAACTCCATGGATGTGTGACAGTCTGTGAGTGCCTGTTTACACTGAGTGTATCTAAGGTTATATTAGAGTCTGAAGATGTATTATCACATAAATGATATCATCAGTGATGTAATCAGTAATGTCAAATGAGATGTCAGTGATGTCATCAGTGATGTCATTTGAGATGTCATCAGTGATGTCATCAGTGATGTCATTTGAGATGTCATCAGTGATGTTATCAGTGATGTCACTGACCATGTCATGAATGATGTAATATGTGACATCATTAGCAGTGGATTGCGGGTCCGCGATATATAGTTAGTGCAACTAACTATATATGGAATTTCAATGGTTTTGTGCAAATAAAATAAGGTTTTTTAAATGCTAATCCCTAACTATATATGGTCTATAACCTATGGTTTTTTCAGTGAATTTTCAAGGTTTTGTAAATGCAAATTCCTAACTATATATGGTCTATAACCTATGGTTTTTTCTGTGAATTTCATTGGTTTTTTAAAAGCTAATATCTATAGCTGTAAAATATATTCTTTATTAAGTGACGTATCACGTAGCCCGTGAGACGCCTCATGATGCATCGCATAACCGTGACGTATCGTCTCTGCAGCGCAAACCAAACCCAAAACGTAAGCGCGCCAGAACACGCTTAAAGATATATATATATTTTTTTAACCTTAATTAGACAAAATCCACACGTGCACATATCACAAACGTTCAAAAAACACAATATGTCGGACTCCCGTTACGCTGCCGGTTAGCTGCCCGGTTAACGTACAAGGAAGCACCTTTACCGCGTAAAATCGCAATTTTTTTTTCTTTTGCCCCGCAGGGAACTTTAATAGCCCCCTCATCAATCCTAGGGGTTCAGGAGGGGTCTGCCTTACCCCTTTCATTCATTTACACCTTTTTTTTTCCACCTCTTGTCTCTCGATCCTACCGAGAGACAAGATGGCGGCCGCTCTGGACTGTTTACAATGTTGACAGCCAATCAGCTACTCCTCAGGATTTTTTTTTTTTTGGGCCCCGCGTGGTTTTATAATATCCCCCTCATCAATCCTATGGGGTCAGAAGGGGTCTACCTTGCCCTCTTTCCTTCATTTCCCCCTTTGTTTTGGTCTCCTCTTGTCTCTTGATCCTACCGAGAGACAAGATGGCGGCCGCTCCGGACTGTTTACAATGTTGACAGCCAATCAGCTACTCCTCAGACTCCCGTTACACTGCCGGTTAGCTTCCCGGTTAGCTGCCCAGTTAGCTGCCCGGTTCGCTTACCAAGACGCGTCTCTACGGCGAAAAAATCGGATTTTTTTTTTTTTTTTTTTTGGGCCCGGCGTGGCTCTATAATATCCCCCTCATCAATCCTAGGGGGTCAGGAGGGGTCTACCTTGCCCCCTTTCCTTCATTTCCCCCTTTGTTTTGGCCTCCTCTTGTCTCTCGATCCTACCGAGAGACAAGATGGCGGCCGCACCGGACTGTTTCGAATGTTGACAGACATCGGAGAGCCAATCAGCTTCGCTTTGCAAAGTTCCGATACGCGAAAGGTTCGCTAACCGGATAGCTGCCCGGAGCGCTGTTACAGATATATATCTTGATTTAAACGTTAATTTCTCAAAATCCACTGAAGCACATATATTGAGACCTAGCAAAGGCACATCGGGCTAACAGTCCCTACAATTTTGCCAAGTTTCGTGGAAATCCATTCAGCCGTTCGGGCTAAAAGTGAGTCCAACCGCCCTATGGAAATTAACATGGGAAAAACGCGTTTTGGGACCCCCCTTTTTTCTCGGCCCCCCCTTGACGAACCCCCCCCAAATTTTCAGGAGCTGCTCAGAAACAAAATGTGCCATTTTCCTGAATATTTCAGCCGATTCCGTCCACAAACGCCAAAGTTATTAGACATAGAATTTTCAAAAGTCCCATAGGAAAAAAATCCTAACTATATATACCTACTGGCTATCGCCAGTAGGTAATATATATATATATATATATATATATATATATATATATATATATATATATATATATATATATATATACTGTAATATCAATGTACTAATTTCTGCCAATGCCACAGTATAAAATCAACTGAAAGCCCAAAATAAATATCAATACCAAAAAAGAAAAACAAACTCCCAAATAGGGAAATTGTTCATAGAAAAAAACTAGAGCATGAATAAATACACAAAAAGGGGCAGGGCTAATAATAGGGTATTAATCCTTAACTTCAGTATTCCCTAATACGTTGTTTGTTATTCTCTTTCTTTTCAGGTTTAAAGTACATGTACAGAAGGGAAATGAGATCACCAAGCGTCATAGACAGAAATGCTCAGATAAGTTAAGAACACTAATTATATTCGTAGAGCGAGTTACTGACTTTCTGGGAAGTGATGGTACTTTCATTATTCTTGATTCCTTTTCTTGTGTCCGCAGGAGTGCAGCGAGTTGCTTTCCAATGATTGGTGACACAAAGACAATATAACGAAGGAACTAAGAAGAGCTGACGAACTGCAGCTGACAAAGATATGCCAACCACCGCGTGGAGTGACTCAGAAGCAGCAGGTAGGTGAAACGCCAGGACGGAAGACCAGCACGCCTCAACTAGAACATGAATCGCTCCTCCGCCCTTGCCTACTGTTTTTATGCTGTGCTTGCTCTGCTCTGTCTACACACCCGATCGGGCACAGAACAAGCCTGACACTGGTGGCTCCAACATAGAGAACTGCTGCGCTATATTCTGGTTCTGGAAAGAGGTCTGATTTATGCTTGGACTCTGATTGGAATCGATTTTGGTTACCCCTCTAAGCTGCCTTCATCAGCATAATCATCAACTTTTCCTTGAGTATCTTCTATTCCAGTTCAATCTCACCATGGCAGTATGTGTCATAGTGTAAAATTTAATCAATGGACGTATTCTGCCAGCATTTTAAAGTTATTAAATCATCATACTAATTTCAGATCTCAAGCCTGTCACAAATCTGGAAACAAACTGCCCCATATTATATGCTCCAATATATATATACCACTGTACTGCTTAAAAACCTGCTGTAACATCACATAAAATGCATAAATCCTCTCTTTAGGCTCTTGGTTTGTCCAATCTATCTTAACCCAATAGATGTCTTTTGGCGGCACTTTCGCTTTTAACCAAGTCATCACTTGATCATTCCTTTTCATTGCAACAGCTGATGAGCATGTGCGGCTGTATCTGTTTCCGGCTAACTTTAATGCCAATCTGTAGCTCTTTTGCATGCAGACCACAACTAACTTGGAAAAACAATATCAAACAAATTATTCAAAGCACACCACAGCACCTTGTTCATACCATTCCACAGACTTCTCTCACAACCACAAAAAAAAGTCATTTGTGAATGACGCAATATCACTTCTGCTCCAAGGCACATGGACATAACCGCCACTTGGTACTTTCTACAAGGGGAAAGTGGTGACATCCCCTCCCTCTTCTCCAAAAGGGAGCGGTTCCGCAATAGAACTCTTAGTGCCCTTCTTCCTCGTCTTCCCGTTTATCTAATGTACCCCAAATTCGACTCTCGAATTTGCATTTTCAACTCTGGTATTCTCATATCTCTATCTCCTGATCTGAGGAGATCCAGTAGCTCTTTCGTAGAGCTTTGGTCCACTCTAAATCTACCTCATGCTTTTTTGTCTAAGTTGATTAGTTTATCGTGAGCTTGTCTTGCTCATCTGGAAACATGTTTGCTCATCAACAAAAGTTAATTTGGCTGTAACACATCTATCTGAGCAAATTCCAGCGTTCCACTTAACATCTAATCCAACTCTAATTTAAACATTGGCATATCCACCAAATTTACCTTCAATGTTGATCTAATTGTGTCTTGACTCAATTTTGTACTTCCACCCCCATTTGACACGTCATTGAAGGTTTTCACCCACTCATCAAGTTATTGGGCACTTAAATTAGACTGCTCCCAGGAGATCTTTGCATTGCCCTCTCCCTGAGTGTGCTACTATTTGCATTTAGTGGTGGCTCCCATGTAATCATATCAATCTCTGGGAATCCCTGAAATGTCCTTAAAAGTCCAAATCCTGTTTGATTCATTGATAGGTCTGCACTCTGGCACACATTCATCAGAGCTAAAGGGACAAATCGCCCTACTCCTTAGCTTGTAGGAGCTTTACCTGAAACTTGTTGTTTTACTGGAAGAGCCAAAATACTGGACAGATAGTGACCAGAATAGTAAAGGCATCAGGAGCATTAAGAGCTGGGGAGGTGTCTCACACCCACATCCCTGAATATTTTTATTTACATTCAAAGGAATTCACATTTACTGGGGCAGTAGCCACTCCATCTGGCCACTTACAATAGTGCCTTCCCCACACATCATGTGAGGCACATTCTGACAACAACACACTGAAAACGCTATCACTCGTGTAAGGATTGCTACCCTCTCTCCTGGTCCTTTCCACTTGTCCCTCTTTTCCCTGCCCCACCTCCGCCTTTTCTGTTCCTCTTCCCATCTAGCATACATTTATATCCACACTGCCTTTCCAGCTCTGCCTTGCTATTTCTCCTTCTGACTGGCGTGCTCCACTCACTTCCAAGAATTAAGCACTTCAGACTGAGCAGGTCTAGGTAGAGGTTCATTTCATATAGACTTTTTGAGCTTTCGATGATGCCCACATTAACTGTACCATAGCATGGGTATGCATAGCCAATACACCTTCCTTTCCTGTGATTTTGTGCCACTGGGTGAGCCAAACACAAGTATGAAGTCCTACAACTACCGCCATATAATGGCCTGCCATATCTTCCAGTAGGTACTCTTCTCCATGTCTGACAGGTATTTTCACATCTTCCCTCACCAGATCACATAACATCTTAAAACATCACATTTTCAGCAATTTTGTTAGCAAAATAAATCAGAACATTTTCAATCCAAGCAGAGTTTTCCCCCCAAATTGTCATGCCAAACCAGTGAGCCAAAAGAACCTGACACCCGATGACAGTCTCACTGCAAACCCTACAAAACTCTAGCAGACAAATCACAATACAGTGTCTTCTACACTTTTATTATCATTCTGGGATCTTAAGTCACATCAGACCCAATAATAACTTCCTTATACCCACACGCCCACAACTGTGAAACAACTCCACTAGACCTCACACCACCAACATACAACCCACAAACTACATACAAGCCACTGCCACATCTAACCCTATTTATATTTACTCCTCCGCTGTAACCACCACTCTCTTCTGAACTGCTGGAACGTTGCTGAACCTCCGAATTGGGAAATTAACACTAGGGGTTAGGGTTTGAGGCTTACTAATCTGATATAGTTTTTCCCCTCCCTCTACTTCAGGAAGCCATTATCCTGACACTGCTACCATCTGAGGATGTTCGAAATCTGGTCGATTGTCTTCCTTGGGTCATGGACCTTTTTCTTTGCTCAACAGGTAAGAAGGAGTACAGTAAATTACATATCTCAATAACAGTGAAACAAATTAGTCACACAATAACACTAGGACTACTGGAGAAAGTTAAAGGGTTTAATTACTGACTCAGAAACCAACTGAACTAGATGAGCCTTTTTAGACTTGGTACCTTGGCGTGGGTCTCCCTTCTATTTTTTGCTGTTGCCTCATGTATTCTTGCTGGTTATAGATTCTTTGGGCACTGTGCTACTGCTGTCCCGTGCCACAGTGCAAGTGCTCCCTATGGTAAATTGATGTATGGATTAGTAACTCCATCATTAGCTTGTTTGGTGTACTTGTCAGGTCCTAGTACAGTGCACTGAGTGTGCCCAGGTCTTGTAAACCAAATGCTGTTGGTGGGCTTGCAGCACTGGTTGTGCCACCCACAGAAGCAACCTGTAAAAGGGTGTCTCAGGTCTGCCAATGCAGAGCCTGTGTGCAGTCTGGTACTGCGATGTTGACTGGGGCAAGTGCACCCACTTGCCAGTCCCTAACCCTTCCCTTTTCTGAACATTAGTCACCCCTATGGTAGGCCCAAGGGCAGGGTGCATTGTAGGTAAAAGGTAGGACATGCCCTGATGTGTGTGGCATGTCCTAATAGTGAATTACAGACATTTTAGTTTTTCACTATTGCAAGGCTACCTGTTCCCCATAGGCCAGAATGGGCAGTTTGATAATTACAACTTATAATCCTAACTGACTCAGGGAACCAGGTAGAAATTCGAGTTTAGTATGCCTGAACTCAGAATGATAAAATACATCTTTTAGGTAAGGTGATTTTAAAATTCTGTGTTTGAAAATACCACTTTTAGAAAGTAGGTATTTTCTTGCTTAACTATCCAAGCCATCCTCTGCTAGGTTGTGTATTCCTTGTCTGGAGTTCGATTGACAGGGGCTGGGGATTCCAGGAGACAGGGTGAGTCCGCACAGGACTGAATAGAGAGATCTGGATGTAGATGGGTGGGAGGAGTTGCACCTGGGACCTGAATAGGGCTGTGCCTTCCTTCTACTGCCTGTGGTGCGTCTGATGTCCCTGGCCTACACTGTGAAAGGAAAGAAGGAGTCTTGTCAACAAAATGCTCCAGGACTGACTAGATCTGGTTTGGACTAGGCAAAGGCCTCTCTGCCTTCAGAGAACAAAGGGAAAATGAGTATAAAAGAGGGGACCAAACCCCAGAACTTTAGATCACTTTGGGAAACAAGAAGAAACCTTTGCTGAGGAGAGGAACCAGAGGAACTGAGGAAGAGACTATCCCTAAGCTGAGTGCTGTCTGGGGGGATTGACCTGCAGTGTTTGCCTGACTGCCAAAGAAAGGAGAAATGACTTTGTGCTACTTTTATTCAACTTGTGAAGGATCTCCAAGCGCTTGAGATAGAGCTTACCTCCTGCTGAAGTCTCTGGGACAACAGACTTCACCCACCAGCTCCCCAAGAGATCGTTGGAAGTGCTTGCAGTGGTGTTAGGCTTTCGAGGGGCTGCGTGTCGCAAGGAGCTGGAAGCACGACTCACGACAAAGAAGCGTGTCGCCACTGCTGTCGTCACATCATTGTAGAAAGGTGTCGCCGCTGCCACTGTCGCTTTACCTTGCAGAAGCGCCTCGCATCACTGGAGAAGAGTGTTGCCGTAGCATCAGATGCTGTCGCATCATTGGGAAGCATTTCGCCACCCCAGCTGCTGTCATCACATCACTGAAGAAAGGTGTCGCTGCTGCAGCTGTCGCAATGCATCGCCGAAGCGTCTAGCATCAACAGAGAGGAGTCTCGCCTTAGCATCAGACGCTGTCGTATCACCGCAGAAGAGTGGCCTGTCGCAGCTCAAAAGAGGCGATGAATCAACACACAGCCGTCAGGCGTGCACGCATCGCATCAAGAAGAAGCCACCATTTTGTTTCATTGCACCAGATCTTCATCGCATCACAGCGCTGCTGGTCGCATCGCCACAGAAGCGCAGTAAGAAACCGAAGCATCACCTCCCCACGCAGAGAAGAACCGACGCATCCCCAATTCAGCAGTAGGGAACAGACGCATCACCGTTCTTGCGTGTAAGGAACTGAATCATTACCTTCCCTGCAACACTTTAATTGTATAGCGTTACGCATCCAAAGGTACATTGAGTATAAAGTGTTACATTTACCATCTAAAGAGAACTAAGCTATTTCTACCATTTTCTAAGCACTGTATTGTCGATTTTTGTCGTTTGTGGTCTTGTGTTAAGTCTATATAAAAATACTTATTTTTATACTACAACTTGAGTGGTGTCCATCTGTAGTGTTGTTACTGGGTTACTGTATGTGTTCACAAATGCTTTACATTCTGCCTCTGAGACAAGCCTGTCTGCTCATGCCAAGCTACCAAGGGGGTGAGAAGGGGTTATTTTAGGAGTGTACCCCCTTACCCTAACTAGACGCAAGGGTCCCTATTTGGTTAAAGGTACCTACCTCTGCCAACTAGAGACCCCCAAATCTAAATAGGATCAAAAGCATATTGCAGAAATATAGTATTTCAAGAATTATTTCAAATCTCTTAATCAGGTTCAGTTTAAACAACATAAGGCCCACCAAAATCTCTGCGGCTGCATTACAAAAGATGAGAAATAGAATCTGTAGGTGTATTTGAAGAATTTGATTCTCCTACCTAGTCAATAGTATCTCTAATAAAATCTAGCTTAATCTTCTGTATCCTAACTTCAGGTAAACCCTGACTAACTATAAGAAACAAGGAATAGGTGTCAGTATGATGGAGTCTTTCATAAAAGTACTCTGAGCTTAAAAGTAAAGCATGAAGCTACACCGTGAGAGGAATCGCATAAGAGGTTCATCGTGAAATCCTAAAGGTCTCTGCTCTCTAATTAACAATATAACACCAATTAACACACAAAGTATTCAAGTCAACCAGTGTCATCATTTTACCAGGACTTTTCCATCATCCTGGGTAGAATTTAGCATTTGGTTCTTCTCTCATACGCTTGGTTAGACACATTTGCTTGTCCTTGAGCATCCCTTCTCCACCATGAGAATTCATCTCCCACATTGTTACCATGTCTTCTCCTCCCCAAGAAATTCCTCCTGAACCTTACTTTTGTTACAAACAAACAATCCCCCTACTCTATCTACCGAAGCCTTGTATCAGCACCTGCAGAGGAGAGAACATGTAAGAAGAACAACTCTCATATGAAAACGAAACTTTGAAATTGAGAGGCTGCAGGCCTTTGGTTATTCTAATTTAACAGAGCAGTTAAAATGCAATTGACATTTGAATGCATGTGCACGTGCGTTCCACTAGTAATACATTTATTACATATTATGTGAAATAAATCGTACCTACATGAAGTTTGAAATTACATTGGTAAACAGTTCACTATGAACAAAAAGTAAATTTCTATCCAACACTAGTATACACACATTGTAGAATCCTGCTAAGTTATCATAGAGCATTTCAGTAATACTTTTGAAATCACATGTGTTTTTGATAGAAACCAGAACACACAAACTAAAGAAATGTAATAAGTGATGTGTAAGGGCAGAGTCAAATTAAGCTGCTCCAGAAGTCGATCAAGCATGTACCATGTGTCATGTAGCATGAACAGAGATCATGGCAATGAAAGGGGTCATTCTCGGATGAAACTGAGAGTGTTGCCTATTTAGGACCATAGGCGGAAGATATCAAGGCAGTTGTACAGAATATGTTTTGTAATGCAGTCGGGCTGGGTATACCTCCACCATCGCGAGAAGAGAGCTGAAGTCACCAATTTCTGGGTGGACCAATATTACTTCTGTATCATCTCAAAGAAGAAGAATGTAATTCTGGTCTCATGTGCCTTCTGTCTAAATACTCTAAAGTCTGCCCAATTTTATTCTGTTTATTGCAATTTGAGAGTGTCTTACCAGGAGGTGTGGAGGACAGAAAATAGGCATTACAAGTGTAGATGTTGGACTCCTTTATAGGTTTCCCACAGTGTCAGGTATAGGTGGAGGGTATAAGAGTCCATGGTCTAGTCCCCAAGATACTACGGAGACAGTGTTGTAGTTGCAAGTAGCTGCATATGTGTGGCTGTGGTAGGAGTAATTTTTCTCATAGGGTGTCATAGAATTTCAGGTCACCATTGCTGATCATTTCAGACAGGGCCAGTATCCCTCTGTCTCTTATTTCCTCCACCTTAGCACCAGCAGGTGATTGCCTACCTGTATGGTGGAATCATTCCAAAAGACTACCTAGAGGTGCAGTGGGACAGGGATTTGTAAGAGTTTACTTTCATCATTGTATGTCCCTTGGGGGTTGGGTAATAGGGCAGAGGGCATTTTGTGTTGGGATGCTATGAGTCATGGCACATTCCTAACAAATGTGAACAACAAAGGGGGACCTAAAAGGACAATATTTATGGGGGTCCAGTGTACCTGTCCTAAGAACATGCAACAAGGTAATGTACCCCAAGAGGTAATGCTAATGTGGCAGGGTAGTCTCTCTCTCTAAGGATGAGTGGGAAATCAGTAGTCAGGGAACCAAAGGGGTCCCTTGTCGGAACTAGGAAGCCTCACACAACTAATTAGCTGGATGACTTGTTTCATGCCGCACGATGGTTGTCTTGCCTCATCAACGGCTTCCTGCTCCAACGTCAAGCCGGCGCTGCAATGCCTGACGGGTAACACAAAGTGATACACTTTTATGGAGATCTTTTGTTCCTTGCCGTTGTTGAGTGCGTGTGAGGGGCCTGGGAAGGTGAAGTAGTGAGCGAAGGCAAAGTGTATTAAAAAAGGTTAGTTTAGTCCACTAAGTCAACTTTATTCACATGGCTAACTGCCTTATTAAAAGGGTGAAAGGAGGGGTACCGAGACCAAAAATCAATGTAGTTTGGCCTCGTTCAACCCTCGCCTGTGGTCAACATGTTTCATGCCCTATAGGCAATTTTTCAGGACCTAATTGTGCTCATAAACTTAAAAGGAGCCCAGAATGGGCAACAGTGTATGCAATATACAACCTGGTGGGTCAGTAACCAGAGCAGGCAGATGGTCCTGCGTGACAATCAGACCTAGAGAAATGAGAAAAAGTGTTATATACAAAAAAGTACATGCTAGTTGTTGCATGACAAAATCATATAAAGCCTAGACACATCGGGCGTCGGTGATCACCCAGGTACAGGGAGGTCATATGGTGTCAGCGTGAGAGAGAGACTAGAGGTTCTTATCGCATTATTATACACAACTTGTGTATCAGCATCTTATTGCTAACTGGGACTGATAGTCTACATCTTTTTCATATGACAAGTTCAGTCAGTTAGTATTGCGAAGGTGAGGGGCCAATAGAGTCAAGTGTAGAATGTTAGAGCTAGGATCTTACCCTAATAAACCATGGGAAAATCCCCGCAGACTGTTCTTGTGGGACCTGTGCTTCTAGGTGATTACCTGCAAGGTGGAGCAAGGCGAAAGACGGGGTTAGTTAACCCAGTCAGGGGGCAGATAGAGATATGGAACCGACCAACAACCCGTAGGAAATCTCGTCCCACCACACAGCAGGTGCCCATCAGAAGTACCTCTCGAACCAAAAGAGCGGCGCCGGCGACGACGCCGCAAGTGAAGCCCGAGATAAATGCTCTCTCCACAGGGGACCGTGGGGATGATGGGTGGTCCAGCCCCAACTGGTGCACCAACCGTTAATGGTGCCTCCGGGCGTCGTAAACTGAAACCCTAGGAGACTAAATTGGTTGTCCGCTTAGTAACATCCCAACGGGGCCAGCGGGTGGCACACCACGGTGTGACACTGCGGAGTTCGCAAACCAGCGCCGCTACTCCAGGTGAGGGGCAGTCCTCAGTCATCGCAGAGTGGCGGGGAACCGAGCCTCAAACGGCCTCGCTAGAAGGTCCGTGGACAGGGAAACGAAAAAGCAAATCCATTCACACAGGCTTACCTGGTCAGCGCGAGGCCAGTGCCTCTAGGAACCTACCCCCACACTCCGGCGTGTCACGACACGCATAACAGCTGGTAGAGTACTGGGATTACCGCCGCCATTAAATACGGAGAGTTCCGATCCGCGAGGACGCATTGTGGGGGTGTGTCCCAGAGGACGTCACCAGGCGACACAGCCAATCGGATGCCTAATGTGTGTGGAATATGCTAGAGAGTAAGTCTATGTGATTTAGCGCCATAGGGGCGCGCCATATTGGGAAGGGGTTGCGTTCTCAGGACGGGCAGAACCGGAGGACCCCGTCATGTCTAATGGGCTCCTAATGCTGTAGTGCACCAGACCCCGCCCTCATACTGAAGGTTATGTATGCATAGTAAAGTCCGGAGTTCATGCTTCGTCTCATCCTACTCTCTGTCATAGTAGGGGAAAACTCTAGACAACAGTTAATCGAGTTACCTGGCTAACAAGTTCCAAGGGACAGAATCATTAAGTCCACGTGTGTCTAATTGTAAACGGTGCACCCACCTCTGTTCGATTTTATATAGTGCTTGCTGACTGATGGAAGGGTGCCATTCCAAAACGACCCATTGCATGCTTTCGGCAGAATGGCCATTTTGTTTACAGTGTTCATACAAACGTGTATGTGTCTTAGCGCAGCGGATGTTGCTATTGTGTTCCATAATGCGCACTTTAACAGTGCGCATCGTCATTCCTATGTATTTTAAATCGCAGGGGCATGTCAGCATATAAATGCATTTGCTACTGTTGCAATTTGTGTGCTTGTTAAGGTGCCATGTGAATGTGTCCGACAGTATGATGTCTTTACTTTGTGTAGACTGAGGACAGACAAAACAATTACCACAGCGAAAATGACCTACAACTGGTGGTAACCCCCACAGCGTGTTCTGAGGGAGTGTACTCGTCTTCTTTGGTCGAGTGTGAATGAGTGTGTCCTAAAGGTTTGCTGTTCTTTTAAAAGCAAAGCGTGGACGTGGGATATCTAGTCCAGCCGAATTCAGGATACCCCAATGATTGTTCACTGTTTTTTTGATGAATGTAGAGTTTTTTGTGTAGGACGTTACACATGTAATGACATGCTTGGTATCCTTAGTGTGTGTTTCAAGTAGAGATTCTCTATTGTTGTTAAGTGCTCTCTTCACTGATTGTTTTAGGAGTCTCGTCGGGTAGCCCCTATCCTGGAGTTTATGTTGTAGGGTGGTTGCCTCCCGTTTGTAGTCCGTTATCGAAGTACAATTTCTGCGGATCCGCAGAAATTGACCGAACGGCAAATTTTCCCTCAGTGCCCTGGTATGATGGCTGTTGTAGAGCAGGAGGCTATTTCTGTCAGTATCTTTTCTGTAGAGAGTGGTGGTGATCTCTGTGGGCCCCAACATAATTGTCAGGTCCAGGAAGGGTAATGATTGTTCAGATATGGTACCGGTGAACTTTAGGAATGGGTTCTGGAGGTTAATCCATGTGCAGAAAGCCTCGCAACTTGCCCGGTCACCTTTCCAAAAGATCAAAATATCGTCAATATAGCGTTGCCATAGGGTTAGGTGCTCGAGAAACGGGTTGCTGTCAGGAGAGTAGATGAAGTATTTCTCGAAAGTGGCCATGTATATGCATGCCAGGCTCGGGGCAAAGGTTGATCCCATTGAAGTGCCACGGATCTGGTGGTATAGCTGTGACTCATATTGGAAGAAATTCTCTGTTAGAGCTATGTTTGCCGGTGTCATGATAAACGAGATCGGGGTGGGGGATGTCCACTCTTCCGACCTCAAAGCGGACTCAACTGCCTCTAGTGTTGCCTGTTGTGGGATGTTTGTATATAGGGCTTCCACATCCAATGTCAGTAGAAGGTCGACATCTTCCCTACCATCCACGTCGTTAATCAGGCGTAGGACATCCCCGGTGTCCTGGAGAAAGGATGGGATTTTCTTAACTACGGGTTGTAGGAATACGTCACAAAATTGGGAAAGTGGTTCCAGTAGAGAACCTATTCCGGAGACGATGGGCCTGCCCGGGACAGGGGTGACCCCCTTGTGGATTTTCGGTAGTGTGTAGAAATAGGGCGTTACCGGTTCAGTGGTGATGAGGAAATCGGCTTCCTTCTTCGTTCGAGAGGTACTTCTGATGGGCACCTGCTGTGTGGTGGGACGAGATTTCCTACGCGTTGTTGGTCGGTTCCATATCTCTATCTGCCCCCTGACTGGGTTAACTAACCCCGTCTTTCACCTTGCTCCACCTTGCAGGTAATCACCTAGAAGCACAGGTCCCACAAGAACAGTCTGCGGGGATTTCCCATGGTTTATTAGGGTAAGATCCTAGCTCTAACATTCTACACTTGGCTCTATTGGCCCCTCACCTACGCAATACTAACGGACTGAACTTGTCATATGAAAAAGATGTAGACTATCAGTCCCAGTTAGCAATAAGATGCTGATACACAAGTTGTGTATAATAATGCGATAAGCACCTCTAGTCTCTCTCTCACGCTGACACCACATGACCTCCCTGTACCTGGGTGATCACCGACGCCCGATGTGTCTAGACTTTATATGATTTTGTCATGCAACAACTTGCATGTACTTTTTTGTATATAACACTTTTTCTCATTTCTCTAGGTCTGATTGTCACGCAGGACCATCGGCCTGCTCTGGTTACTGACCCACCAGGTTGTATATTGCATACACTGTTGCCCATTCTGGGCTCCTTTTAAGTTTATGAGCACAATTAGGTCCTGAAGAATTGCCTATAGGGCATGAAACATGTTGACCACAGGCGAGGGTTGAATGAGGCCAAACTACATTGATTTTTGGTCTTGGTACCCCTCCTTTCACCCTTTTAATAAGGCAGTTAGCCACGTGAATAAAGTTGACTTAGTGGACTAAACTAACCTTTTTTAATACACTTTCCCTTCGCTCACTACTTCACCTTCCCAGGCCCCTCACACGCACTCAACAACGGCAGGGAACAAAAGATCTCCATAAAAGTGTATCACTTTGTGTTACCCGTCAGGCATTGCAGCGCCGGCTTGACGTTGGAGCAGGAAGCCGTTGATGAGGCAAGACAACCATCGTGCGGGATGAAACAAGTCATCCAGCTAATTAGTTGTGTGAGGCTTCCTAGTTCCGACAAGGGACCCCTTTGGTTCCCTGACTACTGATTTCACACTCATCCTTAGAGAGAGAGACTACCCTGCCACATTAGCATTACCTCTTGGGGAACTTTGTACATTACCTTGTTGCACATTCCTAACAAACCCAGGACAGTGCTTTGTCTCCCCGGGTTCCATATAAGCAGCTGCGCTAGAAGTAGAGCATGATAATAATGTTTTATGCAAGGCACCCCTGTCCACCACACTTTCTATGCACTATCAGTTTAGAAAAGGCCAGCCACGGCCTCATGTCAGCCCAAATGAAAGGTTTATTACCTTGTTCTCTTGCCCATAGCAGTGGGATTTGGAGTGTTTGAGGATACGGAGGACGTAGATAAAGCAGAGGACTACCACCATTTTAATCCCTTGTGTTCTACCCCACAAGGATAAGCTGAGATGTTGAGGGTCACTTAATCAGCATTTATTTTGGTGAAAAGGGGATCTAGGTTATCTGGAAGCATGCCACACAGGCTCCTATTGATCAGATTGATCCGAACGCCCAGGTAGTTGAGTCTTATATGTTTCCACTGAAATGGGAAGCCAGTGACATTCCTCTTTGTCATAGTTTGGGAATATGAGTGGGCAGAACTTGTGGAATTTGACTCCACTGAATTCTGCAGAGTTACATAAAAACTCAACGAGATTCTGCGAAGTTCCGCCAATGAGCAGAAATAAGAACGTCATGCTGTTCGTTCTGTGATTTTGTGGCGGGAGTTTGTTCCATGCTGAAAAATCAGCGTGAATGTCACCTCGCAACACACCAGAGGGCAAAGTTACTACATTTGTCTTTTTTTGCTGCTGCTCAAGTAGTTTTTCTATTTGAGTGGCAGCATTCCGACTGTGAACCGTCACGACTGCTCTTGATCACCCGCGGTAGAAATTTCTCACCAGATGTCCTCCTAATGACCAGAAGTCATACTAGGGGGCGCCAAATCTCACTTGTGCGAGCCAACTTACAGTTAAAAATTCCTCAATGCAGTGATTACAGGAGTTTGACTGGAATTTGCCGTAAAAAGATTCCACAAATTCCTCAGGAGGGAACAGAATATTTCATCCACCCCAATATGGGACATGGGCAATGTCTCACTATTGTCCCAGTTGATCTTGTTTATTTTGTCTCCCGGGGTCATAGAAAAGGATCATATAAGGGACAATAGAGCTGGTAGTGACCTATTTATGTCCATGAGTGCTAGCAGAATATGGCTGCATATGAAACAATTTGGTAACACCTGCAGTGGTAGATTTCTCGGCTATTTCGAGAAGACTGTCGGAAAGTCACTGCCTCCATTGCTAGTAGGAACAATAGGGGTGAGATGGTTCAGCCCTGCCTAGTCTCTCTACAGAACAGAAAAGAGTCTGACAGCAACCCCCAGCAGTTGACTTGGGATGTAGGTTTGGTGTAGAAATAATGGACATTTGGGAGGAGGTTTCACCCCGGGCCCAGTCAGTGAAGGACGCTAAACACATACCCCTAGTCTATGCGGTTGAATACCTGCTTGGCATTGAGGGAGAGGGCGAACAGAGCCTCAAAGGAATCCTTGGAGCACCACAGGAGATGGGCTACTGGCTAGGGTCCGTAGATGGTTATGAGAGGATCTTCCAGGAACAAATCCCACCTGTATGCCATATATCGGGCTTGAAATAACCTGTTTAAGTTGTGTAGCCAGGATACTTTCGAGGAATTTGTGTGTGTACGTTTAGGAGGGAGATCAGGTAGTGACTGCCACAGAGTAGGGGGCCTTTCCCTATTTTTTTGTTATGTCCGTGATAACAGCTTTATTGTACACATGGGAAATAGACCTCATTGTTTCTGCTTCCTGAAAGGCAGAGTGGAGTATGTCCACCACGTCATCTTTGACTGAGTAGAAAAATTCACTTAGAAATCATTCTTTCTTCGGGGTTAGTAATATGGGAAGTTGGAGATGGCCAGTGCCACTTCTTCTTTAGAATAGAATAGAAACCATTTGTAAAGCGCCTGGTTACTCAAAAACAGAGTGTCCCAGTGCTGAAAACTGCAATAAGAGCTCAGAGGAAAGAACACAGGAAGATCCAAACAGGGCAAGGGAGGAAAATGATGATTAATTTGCGAGGGAATAGGAAAGTTTCGAGTTTCCCCCGAAACCTGATTTCGGAGGGTTCCATACAGATCTCGAGAGGAAGCTCGTTCCAGCCCTTGGCAGCCAAGTATCTGAACGAGCAGCCGCCCATCCTGGCTCTGGTAATTTTAGGGATTTTGAACGTCATCATTCCAGAAGATCTCAAATTCCTGGTAGGTCGATGTATTGTGAGTAAGCGATGAAGATAACCTGGGCCAGTGCCGTGGGCAATACGATGGGCAAAGCATAGGGATTTAAATTTAATTCGCTCCTTAATGGGGAGGCAGTAGAGTTTGGACAAGGCAGATCTGCCTGAGGCTCTTCGAGGAAGTTTGAGCACAAGACGCGCAGCAGCATTCTGGGCACACTGGAGTTGGTGGAGTCCCTTTTTGCTCAAACCCAGTAGCAGGGCGTTACCATAGTCCAGATGGGGGGTTACAAGGGCATGTACAATGGTCTTCCTGGAATCCATGGGAAGGAGGTCCAGTACTTTCCGAAGAACTTTCAGTACGCTGAAACATCTGGCTGTGGTTTTACTGATATGGGGCTTGTATGAAAGGTTAGAGTCCAGTATGATGCCCAAGTTACGCACCGAGGCTACAGGACTAGGAGGACTGCCTAATTCCGCAGGCCACCACATGTGAGACCATGCGGAAGAAGATTTACCTACCACCAGCAGTTCGGTTTTGTCGCCATTAAGGCGGAGACAGTTGTTATTCATCCAAGCTGCCACGGAAGAGAGACAGTTGGAGAAATTGGTGGCCTCTTCACTGTGGTCGGGCGTAAGTTTAAGCATCAATTGGGTGTCATCAGCATAGCTGACAATGCCCACCCCATAAGTCTCAACTATGCGAGCCAGGGGTTCCATGTAGATATTAAACAAGATGGGGCTCAGACTCGAGCCCTGAGGAACCCCATGGCTCGCCTTTCTGAGAGAGGACCTAAATGGGGGGCAGTGCAGCTGAAAGGTCCTGTTCACCAGGAAGGACTCCATCCACGCAAGGGCTGGCCCCTTTACTCCCATACCAGATAGCCGAGACAGCAGCGTTGAGTGCAGCACGGTGTCAAAGGCTGCACTTAGGTCTAAAAGTACCAACGCTGCCGTCTCTCCCTCATCAACTATGTGTCTAAGACTCTCGGTGGAAAAAAGTAGGGCTGACTCAGTAGAGTATCCAGCTCTAAAACCTGATTGAGTGGAATGCAGGAGAGAGTGTTCTTCCAGATAACTCATGAGCTGCCTATTCACTACTTTCTCCACAATCTTAGCACAAAAAGGGAGGAGTGAGATGGGGCGGAGATTCTGGAATTGGGAGATGTGGATGTTGGCCTTCTTTTTTAAGGGGGATTACTTGGGCAGTTTTCCAAGCATCTAATACCTTGCATTCTTTAAAGGAGAGCGATACAATAAGACTAATGTGGTCAATTATTGTAGTCTCCATGACTTCTCTACAGCGGGTAGGCGGGCAGACATCGCTGGGAGAGCCAGATTTTATGCTGTTTGCGATGCTAAGTAACTCTTGTTTGTCAGGAGTAGTAAAGCACGTAAGGTAAGAGGTCCCCGTGTTTCTGTTGTTGTTGTCTTCTGCGAGTTTGCTAGAACTGGCCTCATCCTTAGTGAAGGTAGCATGAATTTTATCGATTTTATTTACAAAGAAATCTGCAATGGAGTCACACAGTTCTTTCGAAAGAGTATCTTGAGCCTCCAATCTGGTTGGAATCGTGAGTTCTTTATAAATAGAAAACAATTCTTTAGTGGGGTTGTCCGCTAAATCAATTCTATTTTTGAGATGGCAGCTTTTTTCCGATCTCATTAGTTTATGGTATTTGTTTAGTTCGCTCTTATATAGTAGTTTATCCTCTAGATTGTAGTGTTTTCTCCAGTTACGCTCTAGGGTTTTACACCTGGCTTTGGCAGATTTTAATTTTTCCGAAAACCAGGGGGCGGTTTTGGATTGCCTGGCCAGGGGCTTGGAGGTCCAAGGAGCTATCTCATCCAGAGCATTGGACAGCCAATTTTCATAGTTTTTCCAAGCCTCTTGAAGAGAGTTGCTTTGCGGAGGGGGATTTTTTTGAAGGGCATGTCTAAAGGCTTCTTGGTTAAACTTCTTCCAATTTCTACGTTTTAGGGAAGTAGGTTTCAGAACTCTGTATTCAGTAGGTGAGTTATCAACCAAGAACGGGATAATAAAGTGGTCTGACCAGAATATTCTAACCGAGGGGAAGGCAGTAATGCCCTCCCAGTTGGCAAAGATGGGATCTAGGAGATGGCCTAGTTGGTGTGATGGAGCAGTAGAAAGAAGATTCAACCCCAATGACGCCAGAGCTTTTGCCACCTCCTGTGCCTCCTTACAATCCCTATCATCAAAATGAAGGTTTAAGTCACCTAAAATGATGAACTTTTTGTAACGGAGAGCTGGTTCTGTTATAAAGTCCAAGAGCTGATTCTCAAATTGTCCAGCTGCTCCAGGTGGGCGATATACCAACATACCATTGATGATGTTTCTTGGTCCTAATTTGATGGTAAATAAGCCGCTTTCACTGTGCAATAGAGTGGCTTTGACTAAGGTGCATGCTAACTCAGCCTTATGAATGAGGGCTATCCCTCCCCCTCTTTGTTTTTGTCTATCTAAACGGAGTAGACAGTAGCCAGGGGGGGGAAGCTTCAAGCACTTCCGGAGAAGATTCCTCATCCAGCCACGTCTCGGTTAAAAAAAGCACGTCGGGCTTATTTGTGGTTATTAAATCATATATTTCCAATTTATGTTTTTTTAATGACCTGCAATTTAGTAGTATCATATTAGGTTTAGATGTTGCCTGTATGTTAATCCTAGGTAAATGAAAGGTGTGGTTGCATGAGTCACAAGTAGTTGGTAATTGATCGACTTGGTAGCTGTGGTCACAGTGATTAGCCACAATAGGACGTAAGAGGAGCAGCTCCTGTTTCGTATATTGCAAGTGGTACCTGGCCGGATCCACGGTGTCAGGAGGTTTCGGGGGACTAAGAGGGGTCGCCCTACGTCCCGGTCTGTCGCGGACGGGCGCAGACGGGCTGGACTCTGGCTTGACTCTGGCTTGACTCTGGCTTGACTCCGGCGCGATTGCGGCGCGCCCGCTGAACGCGTCCGCTGCGCGGAGCCATGAACGTTTATTTTTATAGTCTTGACTCACCTAAGATGGCCGCCGTAATTGCTCCACCCGAGACCCAGGAAGCCCAGCCCTAGAATCGGCCGGACCCTCTGGGGGAGGCAGCGCTGACTAAAGTGAGTGAAATTAAAATAATAACAGCAAATTTAAAATGCTATCTGCACCCTCAAATCGGTGAGATGCCAAGCGTCGCGTTTAAAATCGGCACGCTGGTGCTGGGGGGGAGCGGACACACAGGGCAAGTGCAATCAGTAGAAAAGAGTTGTTAAGGTAAAGAAAGACCGCCCGGCTCAAGCCTCAGGTGAGTAATTCAGAGTTCTCGCGAATTAAGTCCCTTCCTTATTTTTATAGTCTTGACTCACCTAAGATGGCCACCGTAATTGCTCCACCCGAGACCCAGGAAGCCCAGCCCTAGAATCGACCGGACCCTCTGGGGGAGGCAGTGCTGACTAAAGTGAGTGAAATTAAAATAATAACAGCAAATTTAAAATGCTATCTGCACCTTCAAATCGGTAAGATGCCAAGCGTCGCGTTTAAAATCGGCACGCTGGTGCTGGGGGGGAGCGGACACACAGGGCAAGTGCAATCAGTAGAAAAGAGTTGTTAAGGTAAAGAAAGACCGCCCGGCTCAAGCCTCAGGCGAGTAATGCAGAGTTCTCGCGAATTAAGTCCCTTCCTTATTTTTATAGTCTTGACTCACCTAAGATGGCCGCCGTAATTGCTCCACCCGAGACCCAGGAAGCCCAGCCCTAGAATCGGCCGGACCCTCTGGGGGACGCAGCGCTGACTAAAGTGAGTGAAATTAAAATAATAACAGCAAATTTAAAATGCTATCTGCACCCTCAAATCGGTGAGGTGCCAAGCGTCGCGTTTAAAATCGGCGCGCTGGTGCTGGGGGGGAGCGGACACACAGGGCAAGTGCAATCAGTAGAAAAGAGTTGTTAAGGTAAAGAAAGACCGCCCGGCTCAAGCCTCAGGCGAGTAATGCAGAGTTCTCGCGAATTAAGTCCCTTCCTTATTTTTATAGTCTTGACTCACCTAAGATGGCCGCCGTAATTGCTCCACCCGAGACCCAGGATGCCCAGCCCTAGAATCGGCCGGACCCTCTGGGGGAGGCAGCGCTGACTAAAGTGAGTGAAATTAAAATAATAACAGTAAATTTAAAATGCTATCTGCACCCTCAAATCGGTGAGATGCCAAGCGGCGCGTTTAAAATCGGCGCGCTGGTGCTGGGGGGGAGCGGACACACAGGGCAAGTGCAATCAGTAGAAAAGAGTTGTTAAGGTAACGAAAGACCGCCCGGCTCAAGCCTCAGGTGAGTAATGCAGAGTTCTCGCGAATTAAGTCCCTTCCTTATTTTTATAGTCTTGACTCACCTAAGATGGCCGCCGTAATTGCTCCACTCGAGACCCAGGAAGCCCAGCCTGTCGCGTTCTAATCTAGGACCCTGATCAACCCTATGACCTTATGCCCCTATACGGCTATAATCCATTTATTCCCCTATATTGGCATAACCGATCAAATGCAACATTCAGAAACTCGTCTCTGGCCTCACTCGATCAGAGCCACATTTCAGAATCACTTCCTCTGCAACTTCCTTTGCAGCTCATTAGTAAATGACACAGCAGAAGCCACTATCTAAGATTCCTAGATTAACACTCCGAGTTCTTCAACAAGATAAAAACTCAGCAACCTGGGAAATCCCCACTTGCTATGTTTTGACTAGTAATAGAACTCTAATGAGCACTGAGAGACGATCACTTCCTAGTGACATCTTTATTGACGTCTTATGTCCAAAAACTTACGTCAAACAAGGCACCTTTCAGGTATAAATATTACCAACGTTGCCTTAAGCAAATGCTAGCTGCCTCATAGACATCGCTGACGTTATCGCTGCTGATGCTATCGCTGCGAACGAGCGAACGATGGTGTGGTGAACAGAGGAGCTGAACAGCCATCCCTTGCAGAGCCCAGCAGATGCAACCAGCCCACGGACGCTGACCCTCCTCCTCCTCTTTGACGCGCTGAGAAAGACGCTGTCTTTTCTCCTGCCGAGAAAATCCGGCTCTGGCGTTTCCAGCCTACTCTTGCGAGTGACTGGGATATCGAGTCCTGAAGGAGATACAAGCCCTCCAACCTTCTATTCCAGAGGTATGGTGTTGACTAAACCCTTAGAGAGAATTCTTGAAGCAAACCTTGGCAAAACCAACTTAACTTAAACTGCTACTTACTTACTCCCTTCCAAGTATTAGGCTTAGGTCAGGTACACTGGGGTAGGCGTAGTTAGAAGCACCAGTTGAGTACGTTAGCCTAATGTATATATGAATGTATATATGTTTTATTCATTTTAAACCATTGTATGGCTAAGAAACCATATCAATGCTTTTACAGTATTATTTTGCAATACTCATCTTACTGTACGCACTTTTTATAATAACTAGTCTTGCAATTGTGGCAATTAATTTCTCTTGTACGAGAAGAAAGACTGTTCAATAAATAATACCTTTTATTGAAAACACCCGTCTCTCTATTCTCTACATATTGTGAAAGTAATCTGCACAACAACTGACTGAGTAAAATAACTGTCTATTGTTTCACACGACTCTAGAGATTGACTCTTATCTGAGGAGCAAAGTTGTCATGTTGCACGGTTGTTGGAAAACTGAATCCCTTCTTGTCTGTACCAGGGAAGCTGATCACTTCCTATTCAGTCAAGAAAGTTTCCAGTGACCTCTGAGCTAGTTGGAAACAAACCCAATTAAGTTTAGCATAGTCAGTAGAGGCCTGGAAGATCCGCACTTCTACGTCCATACTACTGTTTATGTTATTCCACTGCGCAGGGCCTATTGGGAAAATAGGAACTACACTACATGGCGCCCAAACGTTTGGTAAGGCGATAAACTAACGCAAGACGTTAGAGTAACTCAGTCGTGCATTTTTCACACAGACCCCTTTCTCCCGTAAATACTCCAATAGACGTCTGGAGTGGGTGAAAGGTTAAAATCCGCCCGACCTTAGTAGGAAGAGATTCCTATGTAAAGCTCTGGTTTATTCAACGTTGAAGGATACAGTGTTCCAAAATATTGTGCACCTAATCTTTGTCTCCTTGGAGACCTGCTCTGCAAAACCTGCATTTATAAAATGTCAGTAGAAAACAACGGAACTGATGCCGCAGTAGATGCGACTCAGCAGGGTCCTGACGGGACTACTGAACTGGGTGCAATAATCATGCCAGCACATTTAAGAAAATCTATAACGTCAAAACTTATAGAAAATGGACTGACCACACAGGGTGGCACAGTCGTCTTCGTGATAGAGGCACACGAATATCGGCAGACAGAGGTATTCTATTCTTGGATAACATTTCCAGCGGCAAACGCCGCAACACACGAGTTCCACTATTACAAAATAGGGGATCCACCGGAAGAGTACGCTCCTTTCGTGGAGATTGAAATCCCATTAAAATACCAAGAGCATTTGCTCTGGTTTAAAGGCGCCCTAAAACACATTGATCATATAACCAGGCTCGGTCCACTAGGTAGACCAGGAGCAACGTGGCCGGTTCTAGCCAGCTACACACCACATCCGGACATTGCAAAAATGTCTAGAGAAGAGCTGTTAGCACAGCTAAAAACACTAATTAAAATACATAGACAGTTAGTCCAATATGTAATGCGGACTGCAACAGTCCAAACAGCTGTTAATGTTCCACAGCTGACCCCTCATCAGGAGAACACAAATATAATTACACCACAGAACATACAATCATGTCTTGGTAATACACCCGTAAAACGGGAACAAATTCCTTTCTGGTTAGCGCAGAAAATTACTCAAATAGAGGCAGTATTTCCGAATACTACCCCTATTGAGAAACACAGGATTCTGACCATCTGCCTTCCTATGGGGGTCGCACCACACGTGGAGGACTATGACACTTGGGGTACAGTCTTTGCTTCCATTTACACAAAAACACATGGTGTTCCGTCTATGGCGGTAATACCAGATGTGCTAAAACAGATTCAGAATGAATACGGTCCAGAACCCGCTTTAACTCTTGGTATGAAATTATTGAAAGACTTCAAGCAGGTCTCGGCTATATTACTAGCCAATATAAAAGGAGAAGCAACATCTGTGGCGATCTGCCAGAAGTTGAAGGAAACAGATATAACAGATCAACCAATTGAGCTTGCCAGAATCATAGAAAAATGCTATGAAGAACTAGGTAGAGATAGCTTGGGTGGAAAACCAGTAAAACCCCAACTTCTCGAAAATCCTGAAAAATTATTTATTAAAAATAATTCAAACACTCCTAAAAAGAGCTGGGATGGAAATAAACAATCCACTCTCAAGGAAAAAGTTTTCCAGTCCAGAGGAAGGTCTGCTCGACGGAGGGTAAGAACTCCGACTCGAGAACACCAGTCTCCCCAGAGGGAGCCCTCTGAGAAAAGATATAACCTTAGAAATAGGGATAATTTGAAAAAGCCTGATAGATATCAAAGTATTGATACACGTCCCTCTCGATCTTTTTCGCAGAAATCGGAAAGAAGAGGACAGTCAGACCCAGGAGAGCACACCAAGTCCAAAGACAAGGAACCTGCTCAGAGTAAAAAATCTCAATTTCCAAAAAAGAAGGTAGCCAGTATTAGAGTAATCGAACATGCCGAGAATACTGAGGACACAGTTGAAAAACGGGAAGTGGGCACAGACAATGCTAGACAGTGCAGCAGAAATCAGTATAGCCCGCAAGATCCTGATGAGTCATCTGGAGACAGTGGACACAAATGAATACATTCAGGTTGAAACTGCCGACACCAGAGTTAGCGAGCCCCATAAAATATACGAAATAACATTGCGTATAGAGGGTGATAAGACTAGGAAAATAAGGGGTCTATTTTGGGATAAACTCTCAAAAGGCTATGATATTCTGTTAGCTGAAAAAGATTGGCCCCCAGAGTTTGTCAGGGAGTGCCCTCGTGGCGAAGAAATGATTATGCCTGCCTTCTCGAATCATATTCCGATTCACAAAAAATATACTTATGCAAGGAAATGGGCAGTGGCCCAGGCACCAGCATTATATAAAAATCATGTAGGATGGGATGAGGACTCTCCTCCTTACAAAATCCAGTTAAAAAGTCAACCAACTGCACAAAGGCAGTATCCCATTAAGCAAGAAGCTAAAAAACAGGTCAGGGAGATTTTAGATCAACTTGAATACCAGGGGGTGATTGAAACATGCACCTCTCAAATGAACAATCCTTTGTTTCCTGTCTCCAAACCAGACAATTCATATCGTCTAGTTTTGGACTACAGACACCTTAATGCATGTTGCAAAACTTTTGCAGTACAATATTCGCATAGTGCTGCACTAATGAATAACATAGTTAGGAAAAATTATAAAACGACATTAGACATATCTAATGGTTTCTTTTGTCAAAATATTGCACCAGAAAGCAGATACTTGACCGCTTTCTCAATAATGGGGTCTCAGAAAAATTTCTGTAGGCTCCCACAGGGATTCAAGAACAGCCCAGGACTATTCTCAGCTAGAGTAACAGAGTTACTACAAATGTATGATGATGAGGCATTATCTTACGTAGATGATATCTATCTCACAGACGATGACTTGGAGACTCACTTGAAAAGAGTGAACACCATTTACTTGGGTTCGCAGCAGAGGGCTACAAATTCAACTTTAAAAAGTCTCGAATTGCCCATCTGACAGTATTATTTTTAGGATACGAATTATCAAGTGAAGGAAAAAGCCTAGCGGACAACTTCTTAGAGAAGTGCGCTGTACTCCAAGCACCAAAAACGCTGAAGAACTTACATTCGATTCTAGGCTTCCTGAATTTCGGTAGAACTTACATTCTAAATTATGCAGAGAGGGTTAAACCTCTCTACGAACTAATTAAACCTGATTTTAAACCAATCACCTGGACTCAAAAACACACAGAAATTTTGAGATCACTGCAAACAGACATGTTAGCAAAAACAAAATTAGATACACGTGACAACACGCGCAATCTTGTAATCCGAGTCATCCCAGGAAGATGCGGATTCACGTACCTGACCTCTAATGAGGGAGAAAAGGTACCAATTTCAGTTAAATCTCACTTGTACACACAAGCAGAAAAAACATTCAGTCTCACAGAAAATACTGTGAAAGCAGTAGAAACTGCATTAGCGAATGAAAGGGAACTAGCACACGGCAAAAGGATTAATATCCTCACAGCGGAATCCGCCTTCGAGGCGCTATTCAGCCTAGTAAACCTGCCTACAGTGTCACTGGATCTGAAATGGATACAGTGTATAGATTCTATTGGAGCGGAAGATGTGAAATACTATTTCGCCCCGCAATTCGAAAAACTGAATGATTTGATTTATGAAGAAGAATATCCTCTGCCAATCAACTTCTGCCTCTCCCACAGTACGCCTGTATAATCTATACAGATAGATTTGTACAGCATTTTAATGTAGAGAACAAATCCTACGATGCAGCCTGCGCTATTGTTAAAGGTCGCTGGCTGTGCGGTAAATTCAGACCGAAAATAACAAAAACTGAATCAGTTAGATACTGTTCGGCTCAGAGAGCTGAAATCAGATGTTTAAAGATGGCGCTTGAAAATGCAGAACGTAAATTCCCGACACTAATCGTGTGCGATTCGCATTTTTGCGTCAACTCTTACAATAATAAGTTGCTTAGCTGGATTGAAAACGATTACAAAGATGACACAGGTGCCACAATAAAGCATAAATTGCTCTGGAAACAGGTAGCTCTTTTACAGAAAGAACTACAAAAGACTCACGTGATACACACTCTGAGTCATCAATGTGATGGCGTTCACGTTGCAGGGAATTCATTGGCTAATACAGCCACAGCGGAGGCCACTAAACCGGCTTCCGTAGCCACAAAAAAGCGTTCAGAAAAATACATAGACGGGGAAACCATGCTGGCAGTGAAAACGTCCTTAAAAGGCGACTGTGCAGCACTACCCATGAACTATCCACTCAATTATGCGTACGTAATTGATGCAAACTCCGTTCCTTTTGCTTGAATCCCTGGAGTAGGGGATAGAGTAATTCCAAACATGAACAGGAGAGGTTTCCTATTACAGGAAGCACATATGTGGTTGGGTCTGAGTTACCAAACAATCAGGGACTCTCTGAGAGAATTGCAATCAGAGTACTGGTGGCCGGAAATGAGTGAAGGAATTCATGATTTTGCAAAAAATTGTGAAGACTGCAACAGAGATTGCAGTGGAGAACCGGCCAGTGTAGTGTCAGAAACCCTGATAGAAAGCATAAAGCGATCTATCCGCGCAATCAAACAAGAGAAACGCGTCCCATTGTATATCATTAAGGCTAAACACACTTAAAAAATGTGGCCCCAGCGCTCGGCTGACGCCAGAACGGTTATAAAAGATCTGCGAGTCTTTATCGGCACAGACGCAATTGCCATGTTCCATTCTGACCAGGGTCCTACTTTCAGCTCTCGAGCTTATAAGGAGGCCATGGCCAGCATGGGATTTGGGTTGCGGTATTCTTGTCCGTCACACCCCGAAGGGAAAAGTGTGGTAGAAAGAAAAAACCGGGACATAAAGCAATCTATAAAAGCGAAGGTATTAGGTTCGGGTGCTGGGTGGGTCAAACATTTAATAAGTGTCCAGTTAAGTCTTAACAACTTGCCAAGAAATTCCCTAAAAGGTTTCAGCCCATACGAACTATTGTTCGGAACTAGAATGCGAATTCAGGACTTAGATAGTCAGGTATCAGTGGTAGATGATAAGAAAACAGACTTTGACATCAGGACATTACAGGACTTGAATGAAACAAGAAAATCCTTAAGCAACATAAAGTTAAAGCAACAGCCAGCTACCACTGACGAGGCACCACCAGCACCAGCCCTAACAAGGCCTGTCTATTTTGGGATAAACTCTCAAAAGGCTATGATATTCTGTTAGCTGAAAAAGATTGGCCCCCAGAGTTTGTCAGGGAGTGCCCTCGTGGCGAAGAAATGATTATGCCTGCCTTCTCGAATCATATTCCGATTCACAAAAAATATACTTATGCAAGGAAATGGGCAGTGGCCCAGGCACCAGCATTATATAAAAATCATGTAGGATGGGATGAGGACTCTCCTCCTTACAAAATCCAGTTAAAAAGTCAACCCCAACTGCACAAAGGCAGTATCCCATTAAGCAAGAAGCTAAAAAACAGGTCAGGGAGATTTTAGATCAACTTGAATACCAGGGGGTGATTGAAACATGCACCTCTCAAATGAACAATCCTTTGTTTCCTGTCTCCAAACCAGACAATTCATATCGTCTAGTTTTGGACTTCAGACACCTTAATGCATGTTGCAAAACTTTTGCAGTACAATATTCGCATAGTGCTGCACTAATGAATAACATAGTTAGGAAAAATTATAAAACGACATTAGACATATCTAATGGTTTCTTTTGTCAAAATATTGCACCAGAAATCAGATACTTGACCGCTTTCTCAATAATGGGGTCTCAGAAAAGTTTCTGTAGGCTCCCACAGGGATTCAAGAACAGCCCAGGACTATTCTCAGCTAGAGTAACAGAGTTACTACAAATGTATGATGATGAGGCATTATCTTACGTAGATGATATCTATCTCACAGACGATGACTTGGAGACTCACTTGAAAAGAGTGAACACCATTTACTTGGGTTCGCAGCAGAGGGCTACAAATTCAACTTTAAAAAGTCTCGAATTGCCCATCTGACAGTATTATTTTTAGGATACGAATTATCAAGTGAAGGAAAAAGCCTAGCGGACAACTTCTTAGAGAAGTGCGCTGTACTCCAAGCACCAAAAACGCTGAAGAACTTACATTCGATTCTAGGCTTCCTGAATTTCGGTAGAACTTACATTCTAAATTATGCAGAGAGGGTTAAACCTCTCTACGAACTAATTAAACCTGATTTTAAACCAATCACCTGGACTCAAAAACACACAGAAATTTTGGAATCACTGCAAACAGACATGTTAGCAAAAACAAAATTAGATACACGTGACAACACGCGCAATCTTGTAATCCGAGTCATCCCAGGAAGATGCGGATTCACGTACCTGACCTCTAATGAGGGAGAAAAGGTACCAATTTCAGTTAAATCTCACTTGTACACACAAGCAGAAAAAACATTCAGTCTCACAGAAAATACTGTGAAAGCAGTAGAAACTGCATTAGCGAATGAAAGGGAACTAGCACACGGCAAAAGGATTAATATCCTCACAGCGGAATCCGCCTTCGAGGCGCTATTCAGCCCAGTAAACCTGCCTACAGTGTCACTGGATCTGAAATGGATACAGTGTATAGATTCTATTGGAGCGGAAGATGTGAAATACTATTTCGCCCCGCAATTCGAAAAACTGAATGATTTGATTTATGAAGAAGAATATCCTCTGCCAATCAACTTCTGCCTCTCCCACAGTACGCCTGTATATTCTATACAGATAGATTTGTACAGCATTTTAATGTAGAGAACAAATCCTACGATGCAGCCTGCGCTATTGTTAAAGGTCGCTGGCTGTGCGGTAAATTCAGACCGAAAATAACAAAAACTGAATCAGTTAGATACTGTTCGGCTCAGAGAGCTGAAATCAGATGTTTAAAGATGGCGTTCGAAAATGCAGAACGTAAATTCCCGACACTAATCGTGTGCGATTCTCATTTTTGCGTCAACTCTTACAATAATAAGTTGCTTAGCTGGATTGAAAACGATTACAAAGATGACACAGGTGCCACAATAAAGCATAAATTGCTCTGGAAACAGGTAGCTCTTTTACAGAAAGAACTACAAAAGACTCACGTGATACACACTCTGAGTCATCAATGTGATGGCGTTCACGTTGCAGGGAATTCATTGGCTAATACAGCCACAGCGGAGGCCACTAAACCGGCTTCCGTAGCCACAAAAAAGCGTTCAGAAAAATACATAGACGGGGAAACCATGCTGGCAGTGAAAACGTCCTTAAAAGGCGACTGTGCAGCACTACCCATGAACTATCCACTCAATTATGCGTACGTAATTGATGCAAACTCCGTTCCTTTTGCTCGAATCCCTGGAGTAGGGGATAGAGTAATTCCAAACATGAACAGGAGAGGTTTCCTATTACAGGAAGCACATATGTGGTTGGGTCTGAGTTACCAAACAATCAGGGACTCTCTGAGAGAATTGCAATCAGAGTACTGGTGGCCGGAAATGAGTGAAGGAATTCATGATTTTGCAAAAAATTGTGAAGACTGCAACAGAGATCGCAGTGGAGAACCGGCCAGTGTAGTGTCAGAAACCCTAATAGAAAGCATAAAGCGATCTATCCGCGCAATCAAACAAGAGAAACGCGTCCCATTGTATATCATTAAGGCTAAACACACTTAAAAAATGTGGCCCCAGCGCTCGGCTGACGCCAGAACGGTTATAAAAGATCTGCGAGTCTTTATCGGCACAGACGCAATTGCCATGTTCCATTCTGACCAGGGTCCTGCTTTCAGCTCTCGAGCTTATAAGGAGGCCATGGCCAGCATGGGATTTGGGTTGCGGTATTCTTGTCCGTCACACCCCGAAGGGAAAAGTGTGGTAGAAAGAAAAAACCGGGACATAAAGCAATCTATAAAAGCGAAGGTATTAGGTTCGGGTGCTGGGTGGGTCAAACATTTAATAAGTGTCCAGTTAAGTCTTAACAAATTGCCAAGAAATTCCCTAAAAGGTTTCAGCCCATACGAACTATTGTTCGGAACTAGAATGCGAATTCAGGACTTAGATAGTCAGGTATCAGTGGTAGATGATAAGAAAACAGACTTTGACATCAGGACATTACAGGACTTGAATGAAACAAGAAAATCCTTAAGCAACATAAAGTTAAAGCAACAGCCAGCTACCACTGACGAGGCACCACCAGCACCAGCCCTAACAAGGCCTGTCTGGATTCCAAAGATTGGGGATCTAGTCAGAGAAAAAAGAGCGGTGAAGAAGGAATTTGGGCCTTCTTACAGAAAAGCAGTACCTGTCTTAGCAATCAACGGAACAAGATCAGTAGTACTACCGCCCCTTGCTGGTAAAAAGGAGAACAGAGTTGTATCAATCGACCTGGTAAAACCATAAGCATGTGGCCTATAATCAACAGTAGGCCCAGTGGACTCCCAAGAAACAACAGAATACCCAAACTTGCAACAATTCAAGAGGTTCAAACTGAAAGACTAATCACATTCGATCAGCCTGCAGTGCACAGAGAGGGACTATGCAATAATGCCATGGAACTCGTGCATCTTGAAACACAGATTGAAACAGTTCGTCAAGAAACACCAGTCTACAATGATGTGGCATCAGAATGTGCTACCGAAAGACAAATCGTAAGAACAATCCCAACAATTGACAGAACTGCCTCTGGCTACTTCATCAACTTCGATAACTTTTCCGAGGATCAAAGCAACCCCGAAGTGATGCCAGAAACAAAAAAGACTTTTAAAGAAAAAGCAACAGAACTCTTTCAACAAATTAAAGAAGTATATCTGGATGCACCATTAATTGAGCATTGGATTATTTCGGGGGTATTTATACTCCTACTATGCCTAATTTTAGTTTTAATTTTAGGGAAGTTTATTACAATTCAATGGACACAGCAAGTCAGAACATCAACTTAGTCCTCAAACCACACAGATCATCCCACGTGAAGAAAAGAGAACTGTCAACAGTAAATGTCACAGCCATTCCAATACCCGGCGGGGTAGTATGGGAGAAAACTGACTATGAAATCTATGGTCCGGTCGAAATCCTGAAGTATCCTCATCAATTCAAGGTTTCCTTAAGTGACTTTGTAAAACCTAGTACATTCTCTGATGATTGGGACTTTGAAAGTATTAATAATATGATGTCTGATTTTGTAATGTCAGCTAGATTCACAGAACATGATTATTTACAAGGTTCGTCTAGTTATGAACAGATGTTCTGCTACACACACTATGGGGATCATTACTTGCATAAATCTGCACAGCCGAGAAATGTTTTTAGGTATAACCAATGGGAACATTGTGCTACTCCACCTAAAAGCAGTTCTAAAACATTCTATGAGAAATTCAAGTACTTCTCAGGGTTTAACACCAGTGATGCAGAGACGTTTTATTATAAACTGTTAGATAAAACAGGATTGAAAACAATGCTGACAAATACTAAATTGATATATTCAGAAGCATTTTATGAAAAAATGATGACATTTTAGTTTTGATTATTGGAAAAATAACATTGAAACAAAAACAATCTGGGGTACAAAAGAGTGGCTGGTACAAGGCCTAGAAGCATTATTTCGAGCATGCATGATCCCAGAGCAAATTATGTTTTTAAATGAAACAATTCAACAAACAACCAGTCTTGGCCTAGCTAAGATCAAAGACCTTAACAAACCGTCTATTCCAAAGCCAATACCTGATAATGCAACAACAGATATTGAGATAGACGTATCTAAAATTTTACATTTAAACAGAACACATCCTGATTGGAAAAAGTGGTTAATCTGGCCTACTGACACAAACAACTGTCAAGATAGATTCCTGAACAAAACACAGGGGTTAAAAATGACCAGACAAGACCCTAGAAACTCCCAGAGACAACATCCAGGGATAGTAACAACATACAGTGTAGGGAAACTCTGCCTCGAATGGCTAGGATCATCCACACTGGCAGAAATTAAGCAACACTTGTCTTTACTTAAAGATGGTGCTGATTTGCGCGATTTCATTCTGGGACCACGCAAACAGCGTCAAAAACGTTTCATAGCGGCCAGTATATATGCGGTATACAACGAGGCTTGGAAAGTCACACAAATTGAAACAGCAGAGAAAATACGAGAAATTGATCGTATTAATTTGGAAAAATCACTTTCTGTAGTGGACAATGGGTTAATGACTCTGTCCTCCAGAATATATTCATTGGACAGTATAGTATCATCTGCCATAGATATAATAGATAAAGACTTGCTAATGTTACAGCATGACCAGTCACAATTACGTTCTAATGTACAGCTGGACGCTGCAAAATCTTCGTTCAGGCTATGTGCCTTGGCGTTTAATCAACACAACGTCATTGTTTTCCATCTTTAACCTTACTGATAAACAAATCAGCTTGGCACAGAAAGGAGCAGACTATACAATCCTGAGCATCGAAAAACTTGAGAGATTACCATTGACAATGTCAGAAAGTCCTGTCATTGAATGGATAATACACGGGATTATCACAATTCCGATAACAACTTTCCGATTTAAAAATTGCCTTGAATACATACCTACTGGCCAGTATGAACGATTGGGTAAAGGTTACATTAAGTCAGCATGGAAATTACCATACACACACATGCTATAGAGACAGCAACAAAAATTTATTTCTTAGTGGTGAAAACTGTAAACGTTCACTAAGCGGTATACTTTTGTGCCAGGGTATTAATTTACACGGAGCCTGTGAAGGAAATTCTAACAACCTTTCATGCCACCAACATATCACGCCTGCAACGCAGATAGAGCCTTTCTTTATGCAGCTCTCGAATGGGAGTTACATTCTAATAACGGATCACAGCTGTTGTGGCCTTTTGCCAGGGAAAGCCTATCTCGTAAGCGTAACTTCCATGGTCAAATGCTGTATGCAAGCATTGTTTCCGAGTGGCCCTGGAGACATAGAGACTCCCATTTGGCCTTGTTTGAATTTCTCTCCTATATGAATTGATACTTTAAGCAGAATGAAGTCTGTGCTTTTGCAGACAACAGTGCCCATCACGTCATCAAAAGAGACGTATGATCTCCAAGTTTCAAGGACGGCTTCGGAGATACATGACCTTTTATCAACAAATTGCCCCGTGCATTTCACAGAAATGCTTAGCCAAATTCTTAACATGTCTAGTGCCATAGGCATCCCAGGCATATTTAAGACGATTTTTATGGGACTGCTAACACCATTCAAAGCAATTCTAGGAATCATTCCTAATTTTGTCCATTCAGTCTTTGGCGGCATACCCCTGATTTTGGGACTTGTAGCAGGCATTTTATTTTTGACCCTCCTGCTCCGATATGGCAAGCCAAAGCTCAGACATGACTCCGGCGGGAATGGAAGAAACAATCCTAGCAATTCGCTACCGGGACAGAATAACTAGAGTCCTTGGATTGGCCAGGCTGAGAGATCTAAACATGACCTGGTTCCCTTCATTCAGACCTATATGGCAATCCTGCATCTTACCTGTGCTACGATGTATGCTATGCGGAGATGAGTGCGTGTTGGACATCTGTCTTGCATTTCCATCAGCAGTACCAATGGATATCGATACTTTGCTCAGTCCTGTAACGGCTCACGCATTGTGTTGTCCCCAGCGGCTACCAATCCTGATGACGGCATTCATTGAGACTCCTGTACTATGACTAGGTGGTAACAGTGGAGCGAGTGACAAAAGCAACATCACCCAGGTACGACCTTCTGTGAGCATTGCTGATCCAGACTTTGATGATAGCAATCATTCTCACACCTGCCAAGTTACAGCACTATCGAATTTGGTCGAACTGTCACCTGATTTTGTAGACCAATTTTTTGAGAGCCTGTATGATATGATGTTCTCCCCCAAACAGAAACAATAACTTTAGAAAAGCATTCCGACACACAGCGTTCCCATGAACTCTGATTTCGGCCTTCAGTTTTGATCAACAAAAACTGCTAAAAGCGTTGGAACTCTATTCCCCCGTTCACAAGAAAATATTTTTTGGATTGAACTATTTTTCATAATATTTTCCCCTTTTTCTGGCACAAATTCTTTGCTTAAAGTAGACCTATTCATAAAGAACAGAAGCTTCTACTTCTATTTTTAGATAAATCTAGAGACTTAATAACTTTACATCAGCCTCTAGCACATTTTACTGCAATGCATTTATCTGTGATGAAATTATCTCGCCCTTCTTTTCTGTATTAAGAGATATTTCATGTGTAATTCTTTCGCAAAATCGTTCAAACTAATTACATATGCTATCATTTTTTGAATGACTTCTATGCTTAAAGACGTACAGTACCTATATTTTCACGTATTTCAAATACGCCTGTTTCAAAAGCAAATCTGTATTTTGGGGTGGGCAATGTTACACATGCATCTTATTGCTCTAGTTTTAGTAATTTGATGGACATACATTCGTGGAGTGGGTGTCGCGTTCTAATCTAGGACCCTGATCAACCCTATGACCTTATGCCCCTATACGGCTATGATCCATTTATTCCCCTATATTGGCATAAGCGATCAAATGCAACATTCAGAAACTCGTCTCTGGCCTCACTCGATCAGAGCCACATTTCAGAATCACTTCCTCTGCAACTTCCTTTGCAGCTCATTAGTAAATGACACAGCAGAAGCCACTATCTAAGATTCTTAGATTAACACTCCGAGTTCTTCACAAGATAAAAACTCAGCAACCTCGGAAATCCCCGCTTGCTATGTTTTGATTAGTAATAGAACTCTAATGAGCACTGAGAGACGATCACTTCCTAGTGACATCTTTATTGACGTCTTATGTCCAAAAACTTACGTCAAACAAGTCACCTTTCAGGTATAAATATTACTAACGTTGCCTTAAGCAAATGCTAGCTGCCTCATAGACATCGCTGCCGTTATCGCTGCTGATGCTATCGCTGCGAACGAGCGAACGATGGTGTGGTGAACAGAGGAGCTGAACAGCCTTCCCTTGCAGAGCCCAGCAGATGCAACCAGCCCACGGACGCTGCCCCTCCTCCTCCTCTTTGACGCGCTGAGAAAGACGCTGTCTTTTCTCCTGCAGAGAAAATCCAGCTCCGGCGTTTCCAGCCTACTCTTGCGAGTGACTGGGATATCGAGTCCTGAAGGAGATACAAGCCCTCCAACCTTCTATTCCAGAGGTATGGTGTTAACTAAACCCTTAGAGAGAATTCTTGAAGCAAACCTTGGCAAAACCAACTTAACTTAAACTGCTACTTACTTACTCCCTTCCAAGTATTAGGCTTAGGTCAGGTACACTGGGGTAGGTGTAGTTAGAAGCACCAGTTGAGTACGTTAGCCTAATGTATATATGAATGTATATATGTTTTATTCATTTTAAACCATTGTATGGCTAAGAAACCATATCAATGCTTTTACAGTATTATTTTGCAATACTCATCTTACTGTACGCACTTTTTATAATAACTAGTCTTGCAATTGTGGCAATTAATTTCTCTTGTACGAGAAGAAAGACTGTTCAATAAATAATACCTTTTATTGAAAACACCCGTCTCTCTATTCTCTACATATTGTGAAAGTAATCTGCACAACAACTGACTGAGTAAAATAACTGTCTATTGTTTCACACGACTCTAGAGATTGACTCTTATGTGAGGAGCAAAGTTGTCATGTTGCACGGTTGTTGGAAAACTGAATCCCTTCTTGTCTGTACCAGGGAAGCTGATCACTTCCTATTCAGTCAAGAAAGTTTCCAGTGACCTCTGAGCTAGTTGGTAACAAACCCAATTAAGTTTAGCATAGTCAGTAGAGGCCTGGAAGATCCGCACTTCTACGTCCATACTACTGTTTATGTTATTCCAATGCGCAGGGCCTATTGGGAAAATAGGAACTACACTACAAGCCCTAGAATCGGCCGGACACTCTGGGGGAGGCAGCGCTGACTAAAGTGAGTGAAAATAAAATAATAACAGCAAATTTAAAATGCTATCTGCACCCTCAAATCGGTGAGATGCCAAGCGTCGCGTTTAAAATCGGCGCGCTGGTGCTGGGAGGGAGCGGACACTTTGCCGGTCGTCCCATCCATAAAAGCTCTGCCATAATCATTGAGGCTGGGCATGGTGATATTGGCAAATAAAAGCTTCAACATCTTGGGTTTGGCGCTTTATAGGTTAGCATAGAAAGACCCAAAGGCATCAGCACTACCATATAGGTTTGTGACGGTACGGCCAGAACTGTTTTTGATGACTGGGATGGTTATTGTGACTTCAATTTTCTGGAGTTGCACAGCCAGTAGTCTAATTGCCTTCTTGCCATGTTCATAATGATAGGCTTTGAGTCTGTTGAATGCTTATTTGCCTTTTGATGTGAATAGCGAATTGAGTTTAGTTTTAACCTTCTCTAGTGCACAGATATTGGCTGCTAAGGACCTAGCAGTGTACACTCATGTATGTGTATTTTGGTGTCTCATTATAGGATACATTGTTGTTGTGTTTGCTGTTTGTTAACTAGAGCTGTGTCTCTCATCAGTTGGCCTCAAAGGGTGGCTTTGGCGGTGGCCCATAGAATTTTGGCCAATGTGACAGTGCCATGATTATCCTTCAGGTAAGCAGAAATATAGGATTTCAATCTCATTTTATATTGGAGTAATCTATAACGAGCTTCGGTAAAACCCCAAGGAATTCAAAGAGTGACATGCAAGTCCAATCAGATTGGGGGCATTTTCCGAGAGGGAGCCATCAAGAATGATACAGTCTTGGGTTGTCGGGGAGACTGGGTGAGACACACATAAATAATTCAAGTGGGATTGTGTACCCTGGGCATCAGAGAAAAAGGAATACTCCTCTTCTGCAGGGTGGAGATGGCAAATATGAAGCAATCCGTAGTCAACACAGAAATCACACACGAGGGCACTATCCCTATCATCGGTTTTGTCTGGGGGATCTGTACGGTCCAGTACAGCATCTGGCACCAGATTCTAGTCTCCACTATCGCAACATGAAAGGTATTAAGCACAGCCAGTGGTCTGTGAAGGCTGAGCATAAAAGTGAGTTTGGTGCCATCAGGGGTGTAGATGGATTCCACGTTGACTATTTTAGAGCTGATTCTGAGTTTCATGAGCACATAACATCCTTTGCGATTTGTCCATGCTTGGATAACTGTAGAGGGGCTGGCTTTGTTCCCCCATAGAACTCTTGGTGCCCTTCTTCCTCGTCTTCCCGTTTATCTAATGTACCCCGAATTCAACTCTCGAATTTGCATTTTCAACCCTGGTATTCTCATATCTCTATCTCCTGATCCGAGGAGATCCGGTAGCTCTTTTTTAGAGCTTTGGTCCACTCTAAATCTACCTCATTTTTTTTGTTTAAGTCGATTAGTTTATCGTGGGCTTGTCTTGCTCATCTGGAAACATGTTTGCTCATCAACAAAAGTGAATTTGGCTGTAACACATCTATCTGAGCAAATTCAAGCATTCCACTTATCATCTTATCCAACTCTAATTTAAACATTGGCATATCCACCAAATTTACCTTCAATGTTGATCTAATTGTGTCTTGACTCAATTTTGTACTTCTACCCCCAATTTGACACGTCATTGAAGGTTTTCACCCACTCATCAAGTTATTGGGCACTTAAATTAGACTGCCCCCAGGAGCTCTTTGCATTGCCCCCTCCCTGAGTGTGCTACTATTTGCATTTAGTGGTGGCTCCCATGTAATCTTATCAATATCTGGGAATCCCTGAAATGTCCTTAAAAGTCCAAATCCGGTTTGATTTATTGATAGGTCTGCACTCTGGCACACATTCATAAGAGCTAAAGGGACAAATCGCCCTGCCCCTTAGCTTGTAGGATCTTTACCTGAAACTTGTTGTTTTACTGGAAGAGCCAAAATACTGGACAGATAGTGACTAGAATAGTTAAGGCCTCTGGAGCATTAAGAGCTGGGGAGTTGTCCCACACCCACATCCCTGAATACTTGTATTTACATTCAAAGGAATTCACATTTACTGGGGCAGTAGCCACTCCATCCGGCCACTTACAATAGTGCCTTCCTCACACATCATGTGAGTCACATTCTGACAACAACACACTGAAAATGCTATCACTCGTGTAACGATTGCTACCCTCTCTCCTCTTGCCTGGTCCTTTCCACGTGTCCCTCTTTTCCTTTTTTCTCCTGCCCCACTTTCCTCACTGGCCAATGCTGGATAGAACTTCACTCCCTCTATCAAGTCCGTTCTCCACCTTTTCTGTTCCTCATCCCATCTAGCATAAATTTATATCCACACTGCCTTTCCAGCTCTGCCTTGCTATTTCTCCTTCTGACTGGCGTGCTCCACTCACTTCCAAGAATTAAGCACTTCAGACTGAGCAGGTCTAGGTAGATGTTCATTTCATATAGACTTTTTAAGCTTGCGATGACTCCCACATTAACTGTACCATAGCGTGGGTATGCATTGCCAATACACCTTCCTTTCCTGTGATTTTGTGCCACTGGGTGAGCCAAACACAAGTATGAAGTCCTACATCTACCGCCATATAATGGCCTGCCATATCTTCCAGTAGGTACTCTTCTCCATGTCTGACAGGTATTTTCACATCTTCCCTCACCAGATCACATAACATCTTAAAACATCACATTTTCAGCAATTTTGTTGGCAAAATAAATCAGAACACTTTCAATACAAGCAGAGTTTTCCCCCCAAATTGTCACACCAAACTAGTGAGCAAAAAGAACCTGACACCCGATGACAGTCTCACTGCAAACCCTACAAAACTCTAGCAGACAAATCACAATACAGTGTCTTTTACCCTTTTATTATCATACTGGGATCTTAAGTCACATCAGACCCAATAATAACTTCCTTACACCCACACGCCCACAACAGTGAAACAACTCCACTAGACCTCACACCACCAACATACAACCCACAAACCACATACAAGTTACTGCCACATCTAACCCAATTATATTTACTCCTCCGCTGTAACCACCACTCTCTTCTGAACTGCTGGAACATTGCTGAACCTCCGAATTGGGACATTAACACTAGGGGTTAGGGTTTGAGGTTTACTAATCTGAAATAGTTTTTCCCCTCCCTCTACTTCAGGAAGCCATTATCCTGACACTGCTACCATCTGAGGATGTTCTAAATCTGGTTGATTGTCTTCCTTGGGTCGGTGGACCTTTTTCCTTGCTCAACAGGTAAGAAGGAGTACAGTACATTACATATCTCAATAACAGTGAAACAAATGAGTCACACAATAACACTAGGACTACTGGAGAAAGTTAAAGGGTTTATTACAGACTCAGAAACCAACTGAACTAGATGAGCCTTTTAGACCTGGTACCTTGGCGTGGGTCTCCCTTCTATTTTTTGCTGTTGCCTCATGTGTTCTTGCTGTTTATAGATGCTTTGGGCACTGTGCTACTGCTGTCCCGTGCCACAGTGCAAGTGCTCCCTATGGTAAATTGATGTATGGAATAGTAATTCCATGATTAGCTTGTTTGATTTACTTGTTAGACCCTAGTACAGTGCACTGAGTGTGCCCAGGGCTTGTAAACCAAATGCTGTTGGTGGGTTTGCAGCACTGGTTGTGCCACCCACAGAAGAGCCTGTAAGAGGGTGTCTCAGGTCTGCCATTGCAGAGCCTGTGTGCAGTCTGGTACTGCGATGTTGACTGGGCAAGTGCACCCACTTGCATGTCCCTAAACCTTCCCTTTTCTGTACATTAGTCACCCCTATGGTAGGCCCAGGGGCAGGGTACATTGTAGGTAAAAGGTAGGACATGCCCTGATGTGTGTGGCATGTCCTAATAGTGAATTACAGACATTTTAGTTTTTCACTATTGCAGGGCTACCTGTTCCCCATAGGCCAGAATGGGCAGTTTGATAATTACAACTTATAATCCTAACTGACTCAGGGAACTAGGTAGAAATTCGAGTTTAGTATGCCTGAACTCAGAATGATAAAATACATCTTTTAGGTAAGGTGGTTTTAACATTCTGTGTTTGAAAATACCACTTTTAGAAAGTAGGTATTTTCTTGCCTAACTATCCAAGCCATCCTCTGCTAGGTTGTGTATTCCTTGTCTGGAGTTCGAGTGACAGGGGCTGGGGATTCCAGGAGACGGGGTGAGTCGGCACAGGACTGAATAGAGAGATCTTCATGTAGATGGGTGGGAGGAGTTGCACCTGGGACCTGAAAAGGGCTGTGCCTTCCTTCTACTGCCTGTGGTGCGTCTGATGTCCCTGGCCTACACTATGAAAGGAAAGAAGGAGTCTTGTCAACAAAGTGCTCCAGGACTGACTAGATCTGGTTTGGACTAGGCAAAGGCCTCTCTGCCTTCAGAGAACAAAGGGAAAATGAGTATAAAAGAGGGGACCAAACCCCAGAACTTTAGATCACTTTGGGAAACAAGAAGAAACCTTTGCTGAGGAGAGGAACCAGAGGAACTGAGGGAGAGACTATCCCTAAGCTGAGTGCTGTCTGGGGGGATTGACCTGCAGTGTTTGCCTGACTGCCAAAGAAAGGAGAAATGACTTTGTGCTACTTTTATTCAACTTGTGAAGGATCTCCAAGTGCTTGAGATAGAGCTTACCTCCTGCTGAAGTCTCTGGGACAACAGACTTCACCCACCAGCTCCCCAAGAGATCGTTGGAAGTGCTTGCAGTTGTGTTAGGCTTTCGAGGGGTTGCGTGTCGCAAGGAGCTGGAAGCGCGACTCACGATAAAGAAGCGTGTCGCTACTGCTGTCGTCGCATCATTGTAGAAGGGTGTCGCCGCTGCCACTGTTGCTTTACCTTGCAGAAGCGCCTCGCATCACTGGAGAAGAGTGTTGCCGTAGCATCAGATGCTGTCGCATCATTGGGAAGCGTGTCGCTACCCCAGCCGCTGTCATCACATCACTGAAGAAAGGTGTCGCCGCTGCAGCTGTCGCAATGCATCCCCAGAGAAGAGTGTCGCCTTTGCATCAGATGCTGTCGCATCACCGGAGAAGAGTGTTGCAGGGCCTGTCGCAGCTCAAAAGATGCGATGAGTCAATTCAATTCAATTTCAAAGCTTTATTCGATTATTAAAAACAATCACAAAAGCATACAATATTTAAAACACGGAGTACAAACATTTCAATGGAGACAACAACTCATCAATATTGGGAATTAAAAGATATTAAAACACCAGACTTTTCCTGTGTGAAACAGCTTTAAGTAAAAAGGTAGTGGTAAAAAAACAGATATCTATGGAGTCAAGTGCAAATAACAGTTTCAAAGCTTGGGCTGTAGTTTACACTGAGTATTTTCTAAAAACAGGTCTGAGATAATAACGACGAAGATGCATATAAAGGGGGCAAATAAGTATAAAGTGCAAAGTGCTTTGCCTGGATAGGCCATCACAGGGGCAGGGGGATTGGCTATGTGTTTTCATCACTGGAAAGGCCACTAGATTATGTACAATACCAAGTCTCAACCTCGTGAGAACAAACTGATGTGATTGCTTGGTAATAGATTTAAGGTACATAGGCATGCCCCTGTCTTCCAACATGTTAGAATAATAAAATACATGAGTTGACATAGAGCTGCATTTCGTCCTGCGTAATTTAGATTTGGTCCCAATAAAGACATTTTTGAGTTCCTTTTTAGGTACAGTAACAGCACTATGGGGGTCATTGACAATGTCTCGGTTAAAAATATCACTATAGGAAGATGAAACGTAGTTTAGCCAGGGGATCTTGCAGGCATTGTCCATTTTAAGGCAATCTAGAATAATCTGCCTGGTAAAATCAGTCTCATCTTTAACCCATATTGACCTCCAGACCATTAAAGGTCTCATTCCCATTAGGTCTGTTAGATGGTGCATGCCCACCTCGCTATGGCACAATTCATTGGATGCCGAGGGGGGTAAACAAAGGAGTCTTTTAAGGAACCGATTCTCGGTAACTTGTAGTTCCCTGTGCTGACAATAGCCCCATATACCAGAACCATATAGAGCAATAGATACATACCTGTGCCTATAGATATTTAACATGTCTGGTATGCGGCGACTACCTAGCTTAGATGCAAAGCGAAAAACTCTGGAGGAGCTTTTGGCCATCCTAGCATTCACATTTAAAATCTCAGGTGCCCAAGTCCCTTTGTTATTAAAAGTTACTCCAAGGTAACAAAATCTGTCCACCACCTCGATTTTATGATTATTACAATGGAACCGCTTTAAAAGTTTCATCCGTTTACCACAGGCCATAATGTACGTCTTGGAGTTGTTGATTTTCAGTTTTCTCTCCTTAATGAAATCGTAAAAATATTTCATTAATTTTTGGAGCCCATTTGGAGTACGCGAAAGTAAAACCGTGTTGTCAGCATATAGCAGGACTGGCACAGAGTGGCCACCAACCTGCGGAGAATCAGCCTGTACCCTCTTCAGTTCGGACTCGATAGAATTTATAAAGAGGGAAAAGAGCAGGGGGGCCAACACACAGCCTTGTCTTATGCCTGACTTAACCTTAATTTTCCCTGTGCATTCACCTGCGTGGCCATAACGGATCTGAGCTGATAACTTATTATAGAGTTTGGACAGGAAGTATATAATTGCTGGGGGAGCTCCCATACCCAATAAAGTTGACCATAACAAATTGTGGTCCACTAGGTCAAAGGCACTCGAAAGATCAGCGGAACAGAGAAATAGAGAGCCCTGTTTCGCTTTCATATACTTTCCAATGAGGAGGTCAAGATTAATGCACTGCTCTGTTGTCCCCAGACCTTTGCGGAAACCGTATTGGGACTCAGCCAGAATTTTGTTTTCCTCCGCCCATTCCTCCAACCGCATCAGGAGAACAGTACTCATAATCTTAAGGGAGGAATCCAGAAGGGAGATAGGGCGGTAGTTCTTGGCCTCTCCTCTATCTCCCTTCTTGTAGATGGGTAGAATTATGGATTCGCTCCAGGTAGGTGGTGTACTCTCCAGGACTGAGGCGTTAAACACCTGTTTTAGGAGTGGGCTCCAAAGTGTCGGTTTGGATTTATACAGGTCAACCAGGACCCCGTCGGGTCCCGGTGCCTTTCCCCCTTTACTCCGACTAATAGCAGTAACAACCTCTTGTAGTGTGATATCCAAGGGTAACTTCGTTTCAGACATTGGGGTAGGAAAACTGGCACAGTCCTCCCTAGACGGGTTAAAAATTCCAGAAAAGTGTGCAACCCAGTTCGCTTGCCTGGGCTGACAATATGGGGAAGTCTTCTTTTACAAGAAAGGGACTATTAACCGTGGACCAAAAGAGCCTACTATCACGCAATATAGATGCTTGATTGAGGGCATTCCAAGCTTGTTCCCTTAGCTCTTGTTTCCTCCGTATGAGATTGTTTTTGTATGTCAATCTAAGGGATTTAACAGCCTCCCTGTCTCTGGGTTGTTTAGTTAGTGCCTGCTTAAGTTCCCGCAGAGATTTGGTGCACATGCTATCAAACCAACCCACATTTTCCTTCTTGATTTGGGCTTTGGTGATAGTAAGACATCTTATTATAACTGTGCCTAACTCCACAAAATCGGCTATAATGCACTCACGGAGAGCCTCTGGATCCAAACATTTATATATTGCGGCAAACCCAGCTTCTATGATTTTAACCTGCAACTTCTCGGAGTTGTCCAAACACTACTTAATACGGATACCATTCTGTCTACAGGGGGTAGCATCTTCAATTATCAAACGGTGGCTGTTAGCTGGTAACCCCCAGACAGAAATCGACATGGTAATAGCATTATGGTCGCTACTTCCAAAGTCGGCAACAATGGGTACCGTACAAAAGGGAACAAGATGTGTAGAAACCAGTAAGTGGTCAATAACAGAGGCCAAATTTAATCCTACAAAGGTTGGGACAGGGTTGCCATTAACATCTGCAGCTGGGGGGTGAATCATAAGGTCCATACTTAACATAAGAGAATTAAGGGAATCACCATAAGGTGAGTGAATAAAGTGTGCCCGGTTTTCCCCATTATCCCCATCATATCCACAAATTCTAGTGAATGAATGAGGACAGGTACGAATATTAAAATCCCATCTCCAGATGATATCCATTGGTTTGTGAATGCCCTTTCGGATGTTACTCACGGCTGAACCCAATTCCTCCACCACAGTAGTATCAGATGCTTCAAACAAGTTGTTATAGTGGTTAATCAGCATAATTACATTGCCCTTTACATGTTCTAAGATTAAAATTTGGGAATGGTGACCCACAGACTGGTGAAATTTCATACAAACTGGGAAGTTCACAGAAAGTAAAATTACTAACCCCCCTTTGGCCCTACCCATACCAGACCTTTGTGCCGAGTTGTTATATGACACAAATCCATCAAGGTTAATATCAGTGGTTACCCAGGTCTCTTGTAAACATAAAACGTCAAAATCAGAAAGGATTTCACTCCAACCTAAGGACGACGTTTGCCGACTCCACCCTGCAACATTCCAACTAGCAAATTTAAAACCAGGGAAACAGGAGGAAGGTTTAATGGTCGCGGGTACATAGGTAATTGAGGGTTTGTTGGCAACTAGGGGAACCATCGGAGCAGGAAAAATGGCAGGGACAGTTGATTTAGCTCCTTGCGAGGGTATGTGCACCAGTGTGGTAGTGGGTGATGATACAACTACTGAGCATTGGCCCATATCTGCAACTGGATTATTATTGATGGTTCCTCTTCCCTGAGAGGGTAAGTACACCGGGACAATAATAGGAGGCGTTACAGGGGTGGGAATGAGAGAAGAACTGATTCCAGATGTTACAACAAAACCATTGCCAGGAATGAATGGGGTGGAATCTAAGGCTGGGGGCAGTCAGTCAACACCATCCAGTCCATTAAGACAGTTAAAACGGTTGTAATCATAGAAGGGTGTCTCCGGGGGTCGGAAAACCGGTCGTGCTGCATACCCACGATATCTACCCCTCCGTTCAACCCTCGTCCAATTACCTTGGACTTGGTCATGGTGCATATAGGTAGGGGGGAAGAAAAAAGACACTGGCAGAGTCTGAATGGTGGAGTCGAGACATCTATTAGACCCGGCACATATATGTAGAACAGTCCTAGAATCTCAAAAGCTCACCATAATACAATCCCCAGTTATAGATTTTCTAGTTTTACCCAGCCAGGGTACCCTTCTCACCATGATAATTTCATTGTTAAAATAGGCCGGGAGGGGTCTGTTCCAGTTCAGCCATTTAATAACTTTACTTTTAAGTGAGTGAAAGTTCTCACCTTCACCCGCTTCAAGAGGGGGAACACCAGCCATAACTACCATAAAGCTGTTAGCCTCAGGGGGCAGGTCGGGTCTCCGTGGTCTGGGGGCAGGCTTCTCAGGGGGTGGGGGAGCAATACTGTCATTGGATATAGCCCCATTTGTGGTTGTCACAGGGGGGACTGGGCCTACTGGTAGTAAAGATGGAATATTAGGTTTGCTATGTTGTGTCGGGGCTAAGTTGGCCATAAGAGGTTGCGGAAGGGGGGCAGCAGTGGTCACCAAGGGGAGTCCCAAGTTAACTGAAAGGGTTTGGGGGTTAGGTGGGGGATTAGACTCAGAGGGTCTACCTTGGATGATAGCCAAGGTTTTCATACTACTTATGGTTGCCTCCAAGATAGTGAGTCTAATCTCTACTTTCTTTATGCTCTCACTGATGGGCAGGAGCAGTGACCTAAGTAAAAATTCCAGGTTCCCTATAGAGGTAACGGGGGTGATGCATTAGATGGATTATCCCCAGGGACATTAGCAAGATCAGTGATATTAGTACCCTTAACAGGAGGAGCTTTATGCGCATCCACTATTATCCTATCAGAGATAGGAAGGGGTTTAGAGACTTTCCCGAAATCGGAGTGGGGGATTTTGGTTTTACCCTGCCGTCCCCTCAACTTCCTTCTTCGCTTGTTTGGAGGTGGGCCATGCATCTCTGCCACAACTACTTGCTTCAGCTTAATTTTCCTTGGTTTAACTGCAGAGGGGGTCTGAGTAGTTAAGTCAACAGCCATACAGCTGGGACGGGGGGGGGGGTGACACTAGGAACCTGCTCAGTAGATAAACAGGGGTTAGGAATGCAATCCCGCAGTAAAAGAGGGACGCCTTCCTGGCATAATAGCTCCTCACTAATGTTAAAAGAGCCTCCCTCTTGGGAGTTAGAATGAGGAATAATATCGGCAAGGGGCCTGTTTTTCAAGTTCTCAATAGAGCGGCGGCGCTCCGCCCTGCGCTCCGCCAGAGAGGTTTCCTTGTCCCCATCACCCGATGGCCGAGAAAAATAATTGTCCATGGTCCCATTTCTGACTCCCTCCGCCTTCACAGTTGTTCCCTCCATAGCCGGTGACGGCATGTCCGATACCTGTATCAAGGACCAAAGAAAACCAATACAATGCAGGTGAAAGAGAGTTGGCCCAGCCCAGCCTCCTTCAGCCCCTGACGGCCACAGACGGTCCCACCCTTGTCCCGGGCTTCTCCCGGGATGCTCCTGAGCGCTCCCGCGCCGCGGAAGGAGCACTTGTCTTAAATACGTGGGCTAGTAAAGTGAAGACGGGGCGTGGCGAGCAGGGAGAGCGGCCAGGTGACGGGAGGTGCGGGTTACCGGGGCTTCTGGGATCCGAAGTCCGGTTCCAAACGCTCGCAGCCTTGCGTGCACACGGTTCGCCCACTAACACAGTCCGAGGCTCCAAAATGGCAGGTGAGGCGCTGCGGGACCCGCGGAGCGGGTACCGCGAGTTGTGGCAGGAAAAGGCGAGGAAAGCCCACAGCAGCAACCAGCACGGTCAAAAAGATGTCCCAGTGCAGGCAAAGTTCAGAGCCCTTTTCAATGTGAAGGCGGGGCGTGGAGAGCAGGGAGAGCAGCCAGGTGACGGGAGGCGCGGGTTACCGGGGCTTCTGGGATCCGAAGTCCGGTTCAAAACGCTCGCAGCCCTGCGTGCACACGGTTCGCCCACTAACACAGTCCGAGGCTCCCAAATGGCAGGTGAGGCGCTGCGGGACCCGCGGAGAGGGTACCGCGAGTTGTGGCAGGAAAAGGCGAAGTAAGCCTACAGCAGCAACCAGAACGGTCAAAAAGATGCGATGAGTCAACACACAGCCGTCAGGCGTGCACGCATCACATCAAGAAGAAGCCACCATTTTGTTTCATTGCACCAGATCTTCATCGCATCACAGTGCTGCTGTTCGCATCGCCACAGAAGCGCAGTAAGAAACCGAAGCATCACCTCCCCACGCAGAGAAGAACCGACGCATCCCCTATGCAGCAGTAGGGAACAGACGGATCACCGTTATTGCGTGTAAGGAACTGAAACATTACCTTCCCTGCAACACTTTCGTTGTATAGCGTTGCGCATCCAAAGGTACATTGAGTATAAAGTGTTGCATTTACCATCTAAAGAGAACTAAGCTATTTCTACTATTTTTAATGTACTGTATTGTCGATTTTTGTCGTTTTTGGTCTTGTGTTAAGTCTATATAAAAAACTTATTTTTATACTACAACTTGTGTGGTGTCCATCTGTAGTGTTGTTACTGGGTTACTGTATGTGTTCACAAATGCTTTACATTCTGCCACTGAGACAAGCCTGTCTGCTCATGCCAAGCTACCAAGGGGGTGAGCAGGGGTTATTTTAGGAGTGTACCCCTTACCCTAACTAGACGCAAGGGTCCCTATTTGGTCAAAGGTACCTACCTCTGCCAACTAGAGACCCCCAAATCTAACTAGGATCAAAAGCATATTGCAGAAATATAGTATTACAAGAATTAGTTTAAATCTCCTAATCACGTTCAGTTTAAACAACATAAGGCCCACCAAAATCTCTGCGGCTGCATTACAAAAGATGAGAAATAGAATCTGTAGGTGTATTTGCAGAATTTGATTCTCCTACCTAGTCAATAGTATCTCTAATAAAATCTAGCTTAATCTACTGTATGCTAACTTCAGGTAAACCCTGACTATCAATCAGAAACAAGGAATAGGTGTCAGTATGATGGAGTCTTTCATAAAAGTACTCTGAGCTTAAAAGTAAAGCATGAAGCTACACCGTGAGAGGAATCGCATAAGAGGTTCATCGTGAAATCCTAAAGGTCTCTGCTCTCTAATTAACAATATAACACCAATTACCACACAAAGTATTCAAGTCAACCAGCGTCATCATTTTGCCAGGACTTTTCCATCATCCTGGGTAGAATTTAGCATTTGGTTCTTCTCTCATACGCTTGATTAGACACATTTGCTTGTCCTTGAGCATCCCTTCTCCACCATGAGAATTCATCTCCCACATTGTTACCATGTCTACTCCTCCCCAAGAAATTCCTCCCGAACCTTACTTTTGCTACAAACAAACAATCCCCCTACTCTATCTACCGAAGCCTTGTATCAGCACCTGCAGAGGAGAGAACATGTAAGAATCAATCAATCAATCATAGACATTTATAGAGCGCTCTACTTACCCGGAGGGTCTCAAGGCGCTAGGGGGGGGGGTGCTGCTACTGCTCGAACAGCCAGGTCTTGAGCTTCTTCCTGAAGGCGAGGTGGTCTTGGGTCCGGCGCAGGTCGGTCGGGAGGGAGTTCCAGGTCTTTGCGGCCAGGTAGGAGAAGGATCTTCCTCCTGTCGTCGCTCTTCGGATGCGGGGGACGGCGGCGAGGGCGTGACTGGCTGATCGGAGGTGTCGTTTGGGAGCGTAAAGTTGATGCGGTTGTTGAGGTAGCTCGGGCCTTGATCGTGAAGGGCTTTGTGTGCGGGGGTGAGGAGACGGAAGGTGATTCTTTTGTTGACCGGGAGCCAGTGCAGGTCTCTCAGGTGTCCGGAGATGTGGCTGTGTCGTGGGATAGCGAGGATGAGTCTGGCTGAGGCGTTCTGGATCCGTTGGAGTCTCTTCTGGAGCTTGGCGGTGGTTCCGGCGTAGAGGGCGTTGCCGTAGTCCAGTCGGCTGGTGACGAAGAAGAACAACTCTCATGTGAAAACGAAATTTTGAAATTGAGAAGCTTCAGGCCTTTGGTTATTCTAATTTAACACTGCAGTTAAAGTGCACTTGACATTTGAATGCATGTGCACGTGCGTTCCACTAGTAATACATTTATGAAATATTATGTAAAAAAAATCGTACCTACATGAAATTTGAAATTACATTATTAAACAGTTCACTATGAACAAAAAGTAAATTTCTATCCAACACTAGTATACACACATTGTAGAATCCTGCTAAGTTATCATAGAGCATTTCAGTAATACTTTTGAAATCACATGTGTTTTTGATAGAAACCAGAACACACAAACTAAAGAAATGTAATAAGTGATGTGTAAGGGCAGAGTCAAATTAAGCTGCTCCAGAAGTCGATCAAGCATGTACCATGTGTCATGTTGCATGAACAGAGATCATGGCAATGAAAGGGGTCATTCTCGTATGAAACTGAGAGTGTTGCCTATTTAGGACCATAGGCGGAAGATATCAAGGCAGTTGTACAGAATATGTTTTGTAATGCAGTCGGGCTGGGTATACCTCCACCACCGCGAGAAGAGAGCTGAAGTCACCAATTTCTGGGTGGACCAATATCACTTCTGTATCATCTCAAAGAAGAAGAAGGTAATTCTGGTCTCATGTGCCTTCTGTCTAAATACTCTAAAGTCTGCCCAATTTCCTTCTGTTTATTGCAATTTGAGAGTGTCTTACCAGGAGGTGTGGAGGACAGAAAATAGGCATTACAAGTGTAGATGTTGGACTCCTTTATAGGTTTCCCACAGTGTCAGGTATAGGTGGAGGGTATAAGAGTCCATGGTCTAGTCCCCAAGATACTACAGAGACAGTGTTGTAGTTGCAAGTAGCTGCATATGTGTGGCTGTGGTAGTATTTTTTCTCATAGGGTGTCATAGAATTTCAGGTCACCATTGCTGATCATTTCAGACAGGGCCAGTATCCCTCTGTCTCTTATTTCCTCCACCTTAGCACCAGCAGGTGATTGCCTACCTGTATGGTGGAATCATTCCAAAAGACTACCTAGAGGTGCAGTGGGACAGGGATTTGTAAGAGTTTACTTTCATCATTGTATGTCCCTTGGGGGTTGGGTAATAGGGCAGAGGGCATTTTGTGTTGGGATGCTATGAGTCATGGCACATTCCTAACAAACCCAGGACAGTGGTTTGTCTCCCCGGGTTCTATATAAGACAGCTGCGCTAGAAGTAGAGCATGATAAGAATGTTTTATCCAAGGCACCCCAGTCCACCACACTTTCTATCAGTTTAGAAAAGGCCAGCCACGGCCTCATGTCAGCCCAAATGAAAGGTTTATTACCTTGTTCTCTTGCCCATAGCAGTGGGATTTGGAGTGTTTCAGGATACGGAGGACGTAGATAAAGCAGAGGACTACCACCATTTTAATCCCTTGTGGTCTACCCCACAAGAATAAGCTGAGATGTTGCGGGTCACTTATTCAGCATTTATTTTGATGATAAGGGGATCTAGGTTATCTGGAAGCATGCCACACAGGCTCCTATTGATCAGATTGATCAGAACGCCCAGGTAGTTGAGTCTTATATGTTTCCACTGAAATGGGAAGCGAGTGACATCCATCTTTGTCATAGTTTGGGAATAGGAGTGGGCAGAACTTGTGGAATTTGACTCCACTGAATTCTGCGGAGTTACATAAAAACTCAACGAGATTCTGCGAAGTTCCGCCAATGAGCAGAAATAAGCACGTCATGCTGTTCGTGCTGTGATTTTGTGGCGGGAGTTTGTTCCATGCTGAAAAATCAGCGTGAATGTCACCTCGCAACACACCAGAGGGCAAAGTTACTACATTTGTCTTTTTTTGCTGCTGCTCAAGTAGTTTTTCTATTTGAGTGGCAGCATTCCGACTGTGAACCGTCACGACTGCCCTTGATCACCCGCGGTAGAAATTCTCACCAGATGTCCTCCTAATGACCGGAAGTCATACTAGGGGGCGCCAAATCTCACTTGTGCGAGCCAACTTACAGTTAAAAATTCCTCAATGCAGTGATTACAGGAGTTTGACTGGAATTTGCCATAAAAAGATTCCACAAATTCCTCTGGAGGGAACAGAATATTTCATCCACCCCAATATGGGACATGGGCAATGTCTCACTATTGTCCCAGTTGATCTTGTTTATTTTGTCTCCCGGGGTCATAGAAAAGGATCATATAAGGGACAATAGAGCTGGTAGTGACCTATTTATGTCCATGAGTGCTAGCAGAATATGGCTGCATATGAAACAATTTGGTAACACCTGCAGTGGTAGATTTCTCGGCTATTTCGAGAAGACTGTCGGAAAGTCACTGCCTCCATTGCTAGTAGGAACAATAGGGGTGAGATGGTTCAGCCCTGCCTAGTCTCTCTACAGAACAGAAAATAATCTGACAGCAACCCCCAGCAGTTGACTTGGGATGTAGGTTTGGTGTAGAGATAATGGACATTTGGGAGGAGGTTTCACCCCAGGCCCAGTCAGTGAAGGACGCTAAACACATACCCCTAGTCTATGCGGCTGAATACCTGCTTGACATTGAGGGAGAGGGCGAACAGAGCCTCAAAGGCATCCTTGGAGCACCATTGGAGATGGGCTACTGGCTAGGGTCCGTAGATGGTTATGAGAGGATCTTCCAGGAACAAATCCCACCTGTATTTCATATATCGGGCTTGAAATAACCTGTTTAAGTTGTGTAGCCAAGATACTTTCGAGGATCTGTGTGTGTACGTTTAGGAGGGAGATCAGGCAGTGACTGCCACAGAGTAGGGGGCCTTTCCCTATTTTTTTGTTATGTCTGTGATAACAGCTTTATTGTACACATGGGAAATAGACCTCATTGTTTCTGCTTCCTGAAAGGCAGAGTGGAGTATGTCCACCACGTCATCTTTGACTGAGTAGAAAAATTCACTTAGAAATCATCCTTTTTAGGGGGTTAGTAATATGGGAAGTTGGAGATGGTCAGTGCCACTTCTTCTTTGCTGGTCGTCCCATCCATAAAAGCTCTGCCATAATCATTGAGGCTGGGCATGGTGATATTGGCAAATAAAAGCTTCAACATCTTGGTTTTGGCGCTATATAGGTTAGCATAGAAAGACCCAAAGGCATCAGCACTACCATATAGGTTTGTGACGGTACGGCCAGAACTGTTTTTGATGACTGGGATGGTTATTGTGACTTCAATTTTCTGGAGTTGCACAGCCAGTAGTCTAATTGCCTTCTTGCCATGTTCATAATGATAGGCTTTGAGTCTGTTGAATGCTTATTTGCCTTTTGATGTGAATAGCGAATTGAGTTTAGTTTTAACCTTCTCTAGTGCACAGATATTGGCTGCTAAGACCTAGCAGTGTACACTCATGTATGTGTATTTTGGTGTCTCATTATAGGATACATTGTTGTTATGTTTGCTGTTTGTTAACTAGAGCTGTGTCTCTCATCATTTGGCCTCAAAGGGTGGCTTTGGCGGTGGCCCATAGAATTTTGGCCAATGTGACAGTGCCATGATTATCCTCCAGGTAAGCAGAAATATAGGATTTCAATCTCATTTTATATTGGAGTAATCTATAACGAGCTTCGGTAAAACCCCAAGGAATTCAAAGAGTGACATGCAAGTCCAATCAGATTGGGGGCATTTTCCGAGAGGGAGCCATCAAGAATGGTACAGTCTTGGGTTGTCGGGGAGACTGGGTGAGACACACATAAATAATTCAAGTGGGATTGTGTACCCTGGGCATCAGAGAAAAAGGAATACTCCTCTTCTGCAGGGTGGAGGTGGCAAATATGAAGCAATCCGTAGTCAACACAGAAATCACACACAAGGGCACTATCCCTATCATCGGTTTTGTCTGGGGGATCTGTACGGTCCAGTACAGCATCTGGCACCAGATTCTAGTCTCCACTATCGCAACATTAAAGGTATTAAGCACAGCCAGTGGTCTGTGAAGGCTGAGCATAAAAGTGAGTTTGGTGCCATCAGGGGTGTAGATGGATTCCACGTTGACTATTTTAGAGCTGATTCTGAGTTTCATGAGCACATCATATCCTTTGCGATTTGTCCATGCTTGGATAACTGTAGAGGGGCGGGCTTTGTGGATAAGGATGGGCATGCTACTTTCCCTAGAGATCAGTGTTGTGCAATGGGGTGTAGGTGCGGCAGAGGTGTCAGATGATCTGCAGTTATACATTTCCTTCCCCACCTAGTCTTGCTTGAATTTCTCCATTTCTTTTAACGAGAGATGTGTCTTTTGTATGAGAATGATGTATGCCTCTTGGTAGGTTAGATAGGACAATATATTTTTACATTTCACATCGTTTGTCAGACTATTCTCATTGAGTGTAATGATGGTAGGCGCTTGGAATTCCATACTGACAGGTGTGGTGGTGTGCTGGTCATGCCTAGGTGTGGTAATGTGTGAGGGGGCAGGGATGGGTTGGGTAGTGATTGATTACTCCTGAGTTTATAAGATTGTTGCAGAAAATCAATGGTAAGGGGGGTGCGATTTGGCACAGACGCTGGATAGGTGAGTGGGAGGGGGTGTAAGGGAATGGGCAGTGAGTGGGAAAATCTCCCACTAGAAGAAGCAGTAGACAAGGGAGAGAGCTGGTGGATCGTGTGTGAAACAGTAGGTGTAGTACTGTGGTCGTGGCTATCAATGGTGGGTGTCAACTTCTTCAAGGGTCCAGAGTCGCCTTTGGGTACTGACAATGCCCAGGAAAAAGGGTTCAAAAGCACCAAGACTGGAGAAGGAGAAAGAGATTGAAAAATGGTGTTTGCGGTGTGAGGTAGGGAGAGGCCAGGAACTCTAGTCATTTATATTTGCATCAATACCTTCTGTCCCAGTCAGTCAGACCATGCAGAAGGGGGTGATGGCAGTAGAGGGGTTGTACATCTGCAGGGGGTATGGAGGCTTATGCCTGGGGTCTTGAAGGTGGATGCGGGTAGAAATGTGCATTTCCATACTACAGGGATAGGGCTCATCTGTGGCCATAGTGCAAGAGGGAATATGGCAGGGACCCCAAGCAAGAAAACAGGCTATCGGTACAGTGGGCTGCAGTTGCATGCAGTGTTCAAAAAGTGGTGTCTGTCTTGAATAGATTGGGGACCTTAAAAGTGTAGTTAAAGCCCTCTCTGACACCATATGTGTTGTAGGGGAAGAGGGAAGTGGAGGCATGGGTGGTATTGGGAGGGCCAATGACAAGATTCAAAGTGGTAGCAAATCAGAAAGGGTTAATGGATGACATAAGTATCAATACCCGAGTCTCAGAGCTTTCTTTTTGTCTTAGAGATCCTCAACCACATGTTCACAGACTGAGGTGTATGTAATCTCTGCTCAATGTGCTTCGGTGGATGGCATCAGCGGGTCTTGTCACTTGAATGTCCCGTTCAGCAAGTGACAGCAAAACCTCTACCAGGAGGGAGACTCTCTGGATGTTGACAGTGGTGGGTGGATTCAAATTATCAGTGTTTAGTGGATGAGTCACTGGTCTATGACACCTAGTGGTTCCGGACGACATGGTTTGGCATGGAACAGCCCCTATGGGTCTTTGACCTTTGTCAGGACCAAAGAAATAAATATGGAGGCCTTATACTTCAAGGCTGCCCGGATAGTGTGTTATTAGTGAGTGGAAGCACTCATCCATCTTCGTCAGTGAGCACACTTTGCTCCAGACAGAGCATGGTTATATATGGTCCTTAGACCTATAACTTGAATATGCATTTCATCTGCATCATGGTGTGGAGAAATGTAGGACAGGGGTTTATTATTTATTTATTATTGGCTTTAAACCATCCTGCATAGTGTTTCTGCATGCTTCTCTCCAACCGAATGTTGATTGTGGGGTAAACCACATCATTCACAACATTGGTCATAATATCTTCGAGGAGAAATAGATGACTGGTCTGTGAGAAGTTGGCCTGATATGTGATGTCCACTATTCTAGTGGGCACCCTGTATCAGTCCAAACAACCCTTATGGTGATGGTTGTAAAGTCAACCTTATAGACCAGCTATCCTAGTGGTAGCATGAACAAAGCAGTCTTAGGCTAATACTTCAGAGAGCATGTGAAGCCAATTGTTTTACCAATAATAACCCCTTGAATACCAAATTAAAGGACACCACACAAGGTATATATCAAATATATATGTATTTATTACTAACACAACCCCGCTGTACTCTTTATGAGTTCAGAGTTCGAGATACAGCACAAGTTACTCAATAAGCATACTATAAGTTACACAAATACAATTATGCCCTAGGGGCCTCACAAACCATGTACTAAGTAAGTGATATAAGAACCACTTCAGGAAAAGTGAATAGGCCTAGGGCCTAGGGAATCGCTGGGGCTACACTGAGTAACCAAAGGTTAGGAAGCAGGAGCCCCACAGGATGTGTGTGCAGTGTCTAAACACACATGCAGGTTCTCATAGACTTTCAATGGGAACATAAAGTTAACAAAGTAGTTGATTTCGGACACTTCCCGGTGGACTACGGGAAAACCCAGTTAAAATAGGACACTTGGATAGTTATTACCCACGGGAGCACCGGAGTACTCGAGTTACCTCACCCAGGGAAGCCGGGTGCATAGGTGTTCTTTCGTGTCGGGTTTCGTTGTCGAATCCTATGGAGAACTGCACAAAGATGCTGCAGGCGACCAGGAGGAAGATGTCCGGTTGGATCCAAGGGAGGATCTGAGCAGTGAAGAACTGGAAAGCAGAGGGGACAGAGTCTGGGTCACTAGCCAGTGACCAGGAAGGAACCAGGCAATGTCGAGCTGCAAACAGGTGAAGAAGTGAATCTTGTCTCTGCAGCCACGTGGACCAGGAGGCGTCGATGACAACCAGGAGCTGGATACTGACTGTCCCATGAAGGATCTCGCTGTAGGCAGTGTCGGCTTCCGGATTGGATTCAACAAGCCTTGGCAAAGGCAACCCACGCAGGAAAGGAAGATCGGCTTCTGTTCAGACCAGCAAGATCTGGGGAGCTTCCCCTTTACAGGGAAGCAGGAGCAAGCCAGTAGCAACCAGGCAAGCAGTGTTGATTTGTAAAGATGTCTTCAGGAGGGCCACTAGCCAGCGGGCTAGCAACCTCAAACATGCGTTGAGGAGAAATGCTGGAGCAGGCCCCACGCAGCACTCGTGGAGTGTGGAGGGCTGAGCATCGGTGCACTTACGGCTGGGGCTGGGGCTTCTCAAGTCCCAATGCACAACTTCAAGGACGCCTCAGAAGCTGCACAGTTAGCAAAAAGCAGGTACTGCAGGTAGTCCAGTCCCACGTCTCTTGTGTCCGCCAGGGGTCTCAGCTTTGCTGTGGATGTGGGTCGGGTCAGAGAAGTCTGGAAGTCCAGAAGCTGCGTTGCTATGTCTTCGGGCTCCGGTGGGAGCGTCGACAAAGCAAACCGGCAAGTCACTGATGGTGCCTGTTTGCACAGGGTGGTCACCACAAGGGAGATTCTTCAGTCTTCTAGTTGCAGTAGAATGTCGAAGGTCTAGAGTTTCGTTTCAGAGTTTCAGTTCAGGATAATCAATCAATCAATCATAACACTTGTATAGCGCAATACTCACCCGGAAGGGCCTCAAGGCGCTTGGGGGAAGGGGTCCGCTACTGCTCGAACAGCCAGGTCTTGAGTTGTGTCCTGAAGGCGAGGTAGTCCTGGGTCAGCCGAAGGTGGATGGGGAGGGAGTTCCATGTCTTGGCCGCCAGTTAGGAGAAGGATCTGCCTCCGGCGGTGGGTCTTCGGATGCGTGGTACGGCGGCGAGGGCGAGGCTAGTAGACCGTAGCTGGCGTGTGTGCGTGAAGAAGGTCAGGCGGTCGTTGAGGTACTTGGGGCCCAGGTCGTGGAGAGACTTGTGTGCGTGGGTGAGGAGCCTGAACGTGATCCTTTTGTTTACGGGGAGCCAGTGCAGGTCCCTCAGGTGGCCGGAGATGTGGCTGCGTCGGGGGATGTCCAGGGTGAGTCGGGCAGAGGCGTTCTGGATGTGTTGGAGTCTTTTCTGTAGCTTGGCTGTGGTTCCGGCGTAGAGGGTGTTTCCGTAGTCCAGTCGGCTGGTGACGAGGGCCTGGGTGACCGTCTTCCTGGTTTCGGTCGGGATCCATCGGAAGATCTTGCGAAGCATGCGAAGGGTGTGAAAGCATGATGAGGACACGGCGTTGACTTGTCTGGTCATCAAGAGGGAAGAGTCCAGGATGAAGCCCAGGTTGCGTGCGTGGTCTGTTGGCTTGGGAGCGGTGCCCAGGGCTGGGGGCCACCAGGAGTTGTCCCAGGCGGAGGGTGATGGTCCCAGGATGAGGACTTCCGTCTTGTCTGAGTTCAGTTTCAGGCGGCTGTTCTTCATCCACTCGGCGACGTCTTTCATCCCTTCGTGTAGGCTGGTTCTGGCGGTGTCGTGGTCTCTGGTGAGGGAGAGGATAAGCTGGGTGTCGTCGGCATAGGAGATGATGTTGAGGTTGTGTTGGCGTGCGATGGCAGCAAGTAGACGTTGAAGAGGGTGGGGCTGAGTGATGATCCTTGCGGGACGCCGCAGATGACTTCAGTGGCCTCGGATCTAAATGGGGGGAGGCGGACTCTCTGTGTTCTTCCGGCGAGGAACGAGATGATCCAATCCAGTGCCTTCTCTTGGATGCCGGTGTTGCTGAGGCGTTGGACTAGGGTGCGGTGGCAGACAGTGTCGAACGCTGCAGAGAGGTCCAGGAGGATGAGTGCCGCTGTTTCCCCATTGTCGAGCAGGCCTCGGATGTCGTCGGTGGCTGCGATGAGGGTAGTCTCGGTGCTGTGGTTAGCTCTGAAACCGGACTGCGAGGGGTCGAGGGATCCGTTCGTCTCGAGGAAGGCGGCAAGCTGTCTGTTGACGATCTTCTCGATGGCTTTGGCAGGAAAAGGGAGGAGCGAGATGGGGTGGAAGTTTTTGAGGTCGGTGGGGTCCGCTGTTGGTTTCTTCAGTAGGGCGCTGAGCTCGGCATGCTTCCAGCTCTCCGGGAAGGTGGCGGTGTTGAAGGAGGTGTTGATGACGTCCCGGATTTGGGTTGTGATGGTGGAGTCGGCATTGTTGAAGACGTGGTGTGGGCAGGGGTCGGTTGGAGATCCGGAGTGGATGGTGTTCATCGTGCGGGCTGTGTCTTCGGTGGTCACCGAGGTCCAGGTGTGGAGGGTGGCGGTGGGGTGCGTTGGTTCGACGGTTGGGTGCGTGGATGGTGCGCCGAAACTGTTGTGGATGTCGGCAATCTTGCGGTGGAAGAACGAGGCGAGGGAGTCGCAGAGATCTTGTGAAGGAGTGATGTCGTTGTTGCCGGTGCTGGGGTTGGAGAACTCCTTGACGATGCTGAAGAGTTCCTTGCTGTTGTGGGCATTGTTGTCCAGTCGCTCCTTCAGTGATTTCTTCTTGGTGGTGTGGATGAGCTGGTGGTGCTTGCGGGTGGCGTGTTTGAGGGAGGTCATGTTGTCAGTGGTCTGGTCGAGGAGCCAGGCTTTCTCGAGGGTGCGGCAGGTCTTCTTGGAGTCCTTGAGTTCGTCGGTGAACCAGGGGGTCTTCTTGCTTCTGGGTCTGCTGGGAGGGTTCTTTAGTGGTGCGAGCTCATCGCGCAGGCGGTCAGCCACTGCGTGAAGTTGCGGGCTGCTTCGTTGGGGTCCGTTGTGCTGGCAGGTGGGTTCTGGCTGAGGGAGGTGGTGAGCTGGTCGGCGGTGATTTTGCTCCAGCTCCTGTGAGGAACCTGTTGCGGGTGGTGGTGGGTTGTGGTTTTCCTGAAGCTGAAGTGGACGCAGCTGTGGTCCGTCCAGTGGGGTCCGGTGGAGTGGCTGAAGGTGATGTGCTTGCTGGATGAGAAGACGGGATCAAGCGTGTGGCCGGCGTAGTGGGTGGGGGTATTGACGAGTTGCTTGAGTCTGAGGTTGGCCAGCAGGGCGACGGTGTTGTGGTCCTTGTTGTTCTCCAGGTGGAAGTTGAGGTCCCCTAGGAGGATGTAGTCGGCGGAGGGGAGGGCGTGTGGGCTGATGAAGTCCGTGATGTCTTTGCTGAATTGTGTGGGTGGTCCCAGGGGGTCTGTAGATGAGGGTGCCTCTGAGGGTCGTCTTTGGGTCGGTGTGAATCTGGAAGTGGAGGTGCTCGGCAGCGGCGAAGGTGTTGTTGGAGTCGGTCGTGATGCGGATGGTGTTCTTGTGGACGATGGCGATGCCTCCTCTGGTCTGGTTGACGCGGTCCCTCCTGATGATCTTGTACCCGTCCGGGATGGCGATGGCGATGTCGGGGGCTGAGGAGGCATTCATCCAGGTATCCGTGAGGAAGGCGATGTCTGGTGATGTTGTGTCGAGGAGGTTCCAGAGTTCCACGGCGTGTCTGTGGACGGAGCGGGTGTTGAGCAGGATGCACTTGAGGTTGCTGCTGGAGCTTGGCTTGGCGGGTGCGGTGCAGGTTCGGAGGCAGGTGAACTTGCAGGTTCTGCAGGAGAAGGGTCCGTGAATGCGTTTCGGGGCGGCCCGGCAGCAGGCGGGGTTCCGGCCGGCATTGAGTGCATTGAGGGCAGCGGCGTCGTAGGTCTGTCGGGTTGTCTTGCATCGGTGGGGGCCAGGGGTCCTGACAGTGGGCGCGGTCCAGGCGCAGACGGGCTCAGACGGGCTTACCTTTGGCGCGCTCGCTGCGCGTGAACGCTGCGCGTACGCGTGCACTCTGCCATAAATGGAGAGTGGGGCGGGGGCGAGGGAGGAGCAGCTGGGAGGCGGGAGCGGGGTGGCAAGTGGGGGGAAGCATGCGGGGATGCTGGAGGGAGCGGGGGTGGGGCCGGGAACAATGAAGGACAAGGGACAAACTAAGGGGCAACACGAGAAAACGAGAACGGTAGCAAAAAGTACAATTTACAAAAAGGAAAAAACGGAGGCAACGTGAAACAACTTACAACAGGCAGGCACAGGGACAGTCAGGGACAGGGGCCAAACCAAGACGGGGGCAGTCTTGACCCAGCAGCGGTGGCGGCAGCGGGAGGAGAATGGGCACACTCGGGGTGGCCACGCGGCAGGAGGAGCGACCGGACCGACTAGGTCAGGTCAGGTCACAGCTCCTAGCCCCATGAGCCTCTCCTAATGTACTGTAGTGGGAGGGAGGAGCAGCTGGGAGGCGGGAGCGGGGTGGCGAGTGGGGGGGAGCGTGCGGGGATGCTGGAGGGAGTGGTGGGGGGGCCGGGAACAACGAAGGATAAGGGACAAACTAAGGGGCAACACGAGAAAACGAGAACGGCAGCAAAAAGTACAATTTACAAAAAGGAAAAAATGGCAGCACCGTGAAACAACTTACAACAGGCAGGCACAGGGACAGTCAGGGACAGGGGCCAAACCAAGACAGGGGCAGTCTTGACCCAGCAGCGGCGGCGGCAGCGGGAGGAGAACGGGCACACTCGGGGTGGCCACGCGGCAGGAGGAGCGACTGGACCGACCAGGTCAGGTCAGGTCACAGCTCCTAGATCCGTGAGCCTCTCCTAATGTACTGTAGTGGGAGGGAGGAGCAGCTGGGAGGCGGGAGCGGGGTGGCGAGTGGGGGGAGCGTGCTGGGATGCTAGAGGGAGCGGGGGTGGGGCCGGGAACAACGAAGGACAAGGGACAAACCAAGGGGCAACACTAGAAAACGAGAACGGCAGCAGGCACAGGGACAGTCAGGGACAGGGGCCAAACCAAGACAGGGGCAGTCTTGACCCAGCAGCGTCGGCGGCAGCGGGAGGAGAACGGGAACACTCGGGGTGGCCATGCGGCAGGAGGAGCGACCGGACCGACCAGGGATAATCCAATGTCTCTAGACACAGCTCCTAGCTTTATACTAATATAAGGGGCTGGATTACCTGCTAAGTCCCTCCTATGGGTGCAACCTGGTAAGGGGGTGGTTACACCCCTTTCGCTTTGTCCAGTTTCGCGCCAGAGCTGGGGCTGGAGTGCCCCAGCAACTGGTTTGAACCGGGCTATGTATGGAGCACCTTGTGTGCCCCAGGCAGTGTCTCATTTCTTTCAACCCACCCTGCCCCAATACACTATAGCCTGTCTGGGGAGGTGCTAGCACCTCCCAAGGCAGAAAACCTATTGTCCAGGCCTCTCCCCTGCTGTAGTTTCGTCCAGCAGCAGGAGGTCAGACTCGTGTCTGTGGCAGCAGCATCCATTTTGTGATGCTGAAGCTCTGTTTAACTTTAACCAGGTAAAGCTACAACTACATGTCTTCTCCCTCTAGAAGGGTGGAATGCTACCCCCGCCGCCAGGACTGGCGTGGGTGGGGGTAGTATTCCAAAGCGTATGACACCTTACACAACATATTTTGATAAAGCCAAACCAAAGTTCGCATTAACCGCGAGGGTTATAATGCACTTAAGAGTATATGGTATGGCTGTATCATAGAACATCTATAAGGACATGGTTCCAAAAGCTGCAGACAGGCGCAGCTCATGCTAGAGCACCATCTCACATAAAACCAAGCACTCTGCCCTCAGAATTGTCAAGGCCTGCCATAGGAGTGACTTATAGGTATATATGTATCTATATTTAATGGTAGGTATAGGGATACTATACCTAAGCAAGGGGTGATTACACGACCTTGCCCCAGCTGAGTGATCAGCCAGTTGTGTCAATGTGGATGGCCAGTCAGGGGTGGCATAATACATGCTGCAGCCCATGGTAGGCCTTAGATGCACCTATGCCCTAGGTACCTATGGTACACTATACAGGGGCTCATAAGGTGACCCAAAATCCAATTGGAGATGTACCTAAAGTACATGGAGTCCATTTTACAGTGAGAGCAGATAGCCTGGGGCCCTGATTAGCAGGATCCCAGGCCAACTAAGTCGAAAACCAGCTAACCACTAGGCAAAAAGTTGGAGTAACCATATAGTCAGATATCCACTTTCCTACATGGTCCACAGCCACTTAAAATAGTGCTTCAAAAAGAAAAACACGGTGCAGCAAGAAACATATCTCCCCGAGGGCGTGGAGGGTAAAGGAGAAGAAAGTAGAGGGGAAAGGAAACATGCAAGAGGAAAGGGGAATGGCAGATACAAGAGGGGGGTTATGAATGGGATGGGCAAATGCCAACACAATGAGGGAGTAAGAGGATCATGGCCCCCTCACAGGTGCAATACTCATCTGTCCCAGAGACAGTAGATCCAGGTAGGCAAAGCCACAGGTCAGTTCCTGGGGGATAAAGCAGAGGTCTCATTAAGGTGGGAAGAGGGATTAAAAGTTGTTCTGGAATTATCTCAGATGTAAACATGGGTCAATTCTTCTATGGTCTTATCACCCTCTCCAACTGTTTTTGGAATGGGTATTCATGTTGCCCTTGCCAAGAGTGTTGATTCAGGCAGTAGTGTTGACACCTGAGTCTTTCGATTAAGAGACAACAAAGTCCATGCTGGTGTTGTCCAAGGAGACCAGAAAGTGGGCTAAGTCTGTAAGGTTATGGAAACCCCTAGAATATTCATCTATGGCGATCCACATGACAGCCGACACAGGAGTCAATATTTGCTATCCTTTTTTGTGGCCTTAGAGTGAAAATAGCTAATCAGTGAACATTGGTATCTGCAGAAAAGTCCGCCGTTCTGTCAAACTGTTATGTGGACCCTTCTCCCTTCGATGTCGTACTTCCGTGTTTGCCTGCCTCCAGGAAGATTTGAGGGGTGTTAGTATGTTGCAGGAAGCATGCTATAATGGGGCAAAGTTTGTTCTCCTCCTCCATGGACAACTGCTAGGATCGTAGCCTGTGAGTCATTTGGATTTCAAGAGGGTTTGTGAATGATAAACCAGTCACCTTTAGAATAAACTTGAGTAGAAAGGCTAACATGTCTGATTGAATCCATCTTCTCTGTTATTCCTCAGAATCTGACCTTCAAGATCAATCAGCTTCTGTTTGCTGTGCCACATACCCAAGCACAAGGTCTCAAACTTTACTATTTTCTCCTCCATCGCAAAGAGGCATTGGTCCAAAGTGGCCACTATGGCATAGATTAATTACATGTTAGTTTTGATGGTCTTTGCATCAGGGAGTTTTGTTTCCATGGCAATGAGATGGACTCTGTTTGTAGTGATTTATCTAAGGATTGTATCAAGTGGGTCTACACCAGGGTTTGTGATATCTGTGCCACTGGGGAAGGGGTAGTCTGTCACCCTCCAAACAACTTGGTTAATAGGAGCTTCTTGGAAGGTTTAGTCAGATGTCATAGGGAGGGGAATAGTGGGCAGGTCGTAAAAATGTTGCCATTGGATGCGGTGGTGGGAAGGCATGGGGCTGTGGTAGAGCAGGCAACTGAAAATGTAGGTGCCACCATTGTCATTTAGGTATGTGGTGTAATAGAGAAGGGAGGGTCTTGTAGTCCATGTCCTATCTTTAGGAAATGAGCTGGTAATGTAGGCAGTGGTAAGGAAGGTAGACAACCAGCACTCCTGCCTAGCTTGGGGCCGGTTGCCAGGCAAGGGATGCAGTTCACAGGCCCAAGACCCATCACAGAGCATGAGGCACTGTACAGACCTAGATGAAGAAGATAGTAGTAGAAGGATGAGCCCCCATTGTTTCAAACAGCCTCTGCCATGGAGGCCTAAGTAGGTGAGCTAGTCCAGAGTCCAAAGGTGGGATAGACAGAGAGGTAAATTGCCCCGGTAGAAATTTCAGGTGTGCCTCAGGTGTCCAAAATTCACAAGCATGGAGACCTTACTCATCCAGGAAAACATAAAAACAATTCTAGTAGAAGGAGCTGTATGGGGGATAGGGAAGGGGTTGGGCTTTGGCTGAGTGGTTAATAACTGTGAGGCTGCAGGGCTATTGGTGCCAGATCTCTTTGGAATTATCATGCATAACATAGCTATCTGTCAGGGCCGGTTCATGTTTAAAAGGGTGGAGCGGCGCTCTTTGCTGCCCTTCCTGGTTTGCAATATGGCCTTAGTTGGGGTAGGTAGGGTTTGGGATCCCTGATATGCTGTGACCAGTTGCACAACGGAGGCCCTATTTGTGTCCAGTGAATGGGATTCCATAGCAAGGGGAGGTGTCTGTGATTGCTGCACATGCCCCCCCTGGTAATGTGAAGGTATTGGGGTGACAGATAAAGCTGCAGCATTTGGTAGCATGCATGGCAATGAAGACGGATACCGTAGTCAGTCCTCAATGTTGGGCAATGGGAGCCACTGGAGAGGTGACAGCCAGATAGGGGTGTTGCTTACATGATCTTGTTGGGTGCCTCAGGTGTCATGAAGCTTTACCCACTGTTCCTGAAAGGTGACGGTGCTGGAAGTAGTAGTTTAGGCCTCACGGTCTCCCGAGTTGGCTAGAAGTCAAGGGGAAGCATTCATCTTGGGCTGTGGTGAGACTCCACCCAGCCAATCTGTTCTTACTGTCTACTATTTAGCCAGCAGTCGGGTAAGTATTGAAATCTATTCGCTATCTGCAAATCTACTGGTCTACATGTCCTGATATTTAGCAAGCAGCAAGAAAAATAATGAAATTTCTTTGCTGTTTGTTTGGCTACTGGCCAGATTGTATATAACGTCTGTTTTTCCACAGATGTCTGGAGAGCGAAGTTTCTGGGCAATTTGCATGACCAGTGGATAAATGGAGCAACATATGTGCTATTTATCCATTGCCTAGATAAATAGTGATTTTTTTGTGCTGTTTGCTCGATTGCTTGTCAAACAGTACATAATCTCTGCTATGGAGCAGAAGATGGTTATACGATGTCTGTGGTATCCTAAGATTTACATTACTATGTGAATCAGCCTAGGTCTTCATAGCTGCTCAGCCAGAGCAAGAGATGGTGACGGAATGTTGGTGTGCTGTGATGAATGGAATGCCTGGGTGCCAGTGTGTATGTGTGTGTGACAGTTGGAGATGGACTGAGCAGCTAGGCAGGCTGCTCCTGGTGTGGCTGGCAGGGGCTGGCATAGGAGTTATTAGAGCTGGATTAAGAGCTGTACTTGGATGATCCCTGTTTGATATTACAAGACATGGATTAATAAAGAAGACTTCAAGAAATTTACAACCTGGCTACCAGTGTCTTCCTATACAAAGTACAACAATGTCCTTGTTATTTCCACAGCTGCAAGCCAAATAGTGCAGAATCTCTACTATTTAGCCATTGGCTGGGTAAACAATTACCTTTCTCTTGTACTTGAAAGGACACCGGTCACATATTAAATAATATGTACTATTTAGCCCCCTACCGGGAATAGCATAGCAAATTCATTATTTATCCAGTGCCCAGCTAAACAGAGGCTACTATACACAAATGGGGTAGAACCCATTTATTTAAAATACCAGCACAGTGCCTTTTTGTAAGTGTTTAGCATGAACAATATTGAACAAACCAAGCTCTTGGGTGAGGTCGCTGGAGCTGTGTGTCGGGGATCAAACAGCTTTGAATATGTTCACACATTTCTTGTTGTGTTAGCTTGGATGCAGCATTGGCTTCCTGGCTAGAGGAATGAACAAGCAATGGCACGTGGGAATGTGAACCTGTAAGTTGTTGCTGCGTTGTCGTTGGAATCAGAGAAGTGGGTACTTTGAAGAGAGGTGCTGGTGTTCTAGTTTCTACACTCATGCAACATTAGTCATGGAAGAAGTGCAGATGCAATGGGCAGTACATGGGCTGATATGATCATTATTGACTCAAAGAATGCTGCTGACAGCAAGGTGCATGTGTATGGGCCTGACATAACCAGGGGCCTCTTGAAAAATGACAGTAAATGCGGATGTACGGATCCCAAATGATAATCAGTTACTTGGAAGAAGAACAGTAAATGTAGAATTCTGTTGCAGAGGCCTTGCAGGTCTTTTTGAAGAATAGGGTCGAATGAAGAGAACATATGCATGGGACACACACTAATCAATCACTGGAAGAAAGGCATCAAGGTAAGGTGCAATAAATGGGTATCAAAAGATCATCTTTCATAGGCAAGTCAGTAGGACTGCAAATCATAGCACAGCAGCTTGCACACATATTGGGGTGAGACTTGTGCTTTTCATACAGCACTAGGACCAACCATATTAGCTTTAAGTTCCTAACATAAGGAAGAATGCAGGTTGGACTTACCAACTGTTCACATGCTTCCATTCTTGAAATCTATAACCTCCTCTTGGCAAGATGATACACAATGAACTACACTTTAGCTGAAAAGGTCAAGTTCCCTCCTCCCTTTCCCAGCCTTTACAGAAGAGTGGTATTATGGGTCTGTGCCTACTTAAAGCCTGAGAAGTATGTTCAAGACTGGTTGTTGTACCTGCACTGGCTGGTATACAACGTTTACAACGCGCGCGGTACAACGAAGTACCATTACCACGCAGTTATAACAACGAAAGTTGTTACAACGAATTGCGCTGGGTGGCGCTCAAGGATAATAAATCCTTTAATTTACTATCCCAACACCTTCCCTACTATCCACGGGGACTGGTGTTGGAATAGTAAATTATATTTTTTAAATTTGCGCGACCCCAACGCAAGTCGTTGTAACGACTTGCGTTGTTACAACCGCGTTGTAATGGTACTTCGTTGTACCGCGCGCGTGGTAGTGACATACATCCGCACTGGCTACATTGTGCCTGAAGCATTGGATGGGGGCGTCTTCCACTGTCAGGACCTAGGGCAGTTTATTAAGGTGGGCAGTAAGGTACATGTCTGAAAGGTGCAGATACCTCAAACAAGTAAGCACTGAGACGAGGAAGATGGAATCAGAGTAAATGGATTACTGTTAAGTGATCAAAACATCAAGCACCAAATCTAGACATCGACAATATGCTTTTATCAAAAGTGTGCTACTGTTCAGTGGTAAGCGCGGTGGCTAGATTATTTTTTTCATATACTCTCAATGGATTCACCACTGCCAATTAACAGTTCCCATCTTAAAGCCATGTTTGGGACTCCAGGGATTTATATGTGGTACGCACCATTCTAACTTTCCGTGACAGACAATGGTCCCGGCCTTACAAGTTAAGGCAAATACATTTTTGGCAGTTTGACTAGAGCCATCAACTATGATTTCTATGGTGGCATGGAAGACATGAAATTAATCACTCTCTCTATTGCCACTGTGTAACAAACATGTTTAATCTTTTATCAAGGTAAATTATTGTGCCTTCATGTAATATTTCTTGTGGTTTCAGAACATATAACATGATTCCTCTTTCTCAGTGCTGTGTTACAGACAGGCAAATACATGTACTAGTGTAACTAAGGTGTGTCTTTCTCTAATGTGTCTTGTAGTTCCATTACATATAAGAAACACTCTCTTGCACAGCACCATAACAAGCTACAAAATGAACTGCACATGCAGGACATGTAACTCTGATACATCCACAAATCAGTCTCTTTTTTTACTCTGTAGATTTAGGCCCATATGTACTAAGACATTTTGCATTTCATAACAGCGCAAATCACATTTCCAAGCCATTAGGAAAGGCAAAAGGACATTTCAGCATGTACAAAAGGCATTTTTGGTGGTGCAATTTGCGATTTCCATCATGTAGAAACCACATTTTTGGTATTCCTAAATAGAAATTCACAAATTGGGATTTTCAAATAGAGAATCGCTAACACTATGTACAGGATTTCCTAATAGCGAATAATGGCAAAATGGCCATTTAGGAAATGCAATTACCCTCAATGTGAATCAGGTGGTAACAAGGTGCAAACTAAAAAAAGTCACCCAAAAATGCATCTAGCTCTTTCAGAATGGCTGCTTTGTATGTCTTGGCGAGGAGGATGAGGATTTTGGCAGGAAGACAGAGATTGAGGAGGAGACAGGAGAGGCTATTTAGGGTGAGAGTCACCTGTTTGAACAGATTGAGGAGAAAAAATATATATGAGAAGTACAGACTAAATAGTGAGGTCATTTTGGATTTAATTCTGAGTTACAACCTCAGCTACAGACCTCAGCAGTCAGAAGCAATGCAAAACCACCACTTGTGCAGCTATTGTGTTGTCTAGACCTTTTCACTTCTGGCAGTTACCAGGGAGTCATAGCAATGACAGGGGGGAGAGTCACAGAGTTATTTTTCAAGTTTTTTCCACAGGATTCTTGACATCGTGGCTAGCAAAATGAACCAATATATTTATTTTCCAAACACTCCCCAATATTTACAACAGACCAAACTAATGTTTTACCGGGTAGCACAGTTTTCCAATGTAATTGGTTGTGTTGATGGATTTATTTATATAGACAGAAAACGCACACATTCACTGGAATAATTAACCATCTGTCTCACGGTGATTTAGGTGAGGGCTGGAGAATTGAAAACTCACTTCATACAGTTCCCAATAGTGTGTCTGTAAAATACCTAATAGTCTATCCTTCTCGTTCTTTTTAAGGAGACAGTGCACATGCCTTGTGCCCTTGGATACTAACACAATACTTGCATCCAAGAACCAGAAGTGGAAGGCAGTATAACAGGGCACCTAAGACAATGTAATCAATAATTGAATGTACCTTTGGAATTCAAGCCTCGATTTAGATGACTCCACAAAACTGGTGGAGCATTAATCTTCAGACAAGAGCCTGTTGTAAAACGTTGTCATATGTGCCATTTTTCCAAAAATAGTCATGAGGAAGAGTCTCCACAACATCAACATAGAGACAGAATCAGACTCAGATAACGAACTATGGATACGGTTACCGAGCGGACCATTGATAGGTAATATGACAGGGTTCTCACTTTGACGAACGTGTGACTAAAAGCAGAACTTCACGCTGGGTGAACCATGAAGCCTAGGCTTTAATCATGAACATTTTTTTCAGTATAAAGTAACCGGGGTGCCCCCGCTCTCGTTCCCCCACACTCCTGGAGACCCCCATCCATGATCTGTGCACATCAGTATCATCATGGGTATTTTGACTTAAGCAACAATGAATTATGTGAATACACATATCCAGTTATCTGTACCGCATACTACACATGTATATCGTGTGCTCTTTCCCCCATGGTCCTGGTCAGAAGTTTTGTTTCTGTACCCTATTGTGTCTCTGTACTGAGTGTGGGACTCCCAGGTGTAGGAGAGTAGGGTCTGCTTCCTATGGTTACCCCCACTTTTTGCTGTGTGTAAGAGAGTAGGGTCTGCTTCCTATGGTCACCTCCACTTTTTGCTGTGATTCTCTGGTTTTTCGACTTTAATGTGGCTGTGGGCCTGCTAATCAGACCCACAGCCCAGATGTTCTCTCTTTAAATTGATACCATGTACTTTAGGTATATACCAGATTGGGTATTGGGTCACCTTTGTGGGCCCCTGTATAGTGTACCATAGGTACCTAGGGCATAGGTGCAGCCAAGGCCTACCAGGGGCTGCAGCATGTATTATGCCACCCCTGGCTGGCCCTCCAAACTGACAATCCTGGAGGCAGAGTGCTTGGTTTTATGTGAGAGGGTGCTCTAGCATGAGCTGTTCCCCTCTGCAGCTTTCAGAACCATCTCCTTATAGCTGTTCTATGATATAGTGGCACAAAAGGGGGTGGTGATGGACGGAGCATCTGAACCAATCAAACACTCACACCCAGTCCACAGATCTGGGTTTAATCCATCACCGTTCTTTAGCCCACTCTGCCACCCCAGTTCAGACATGGCCATATGCAAATCAGTCTGACCCTGTGCCTCATGGCAACAGTCCAGCCCGAACTGCCAAGCCATGCCAGTTCGGGCTGGACTGTTCCCATGAGCTACAAGATAGGGGTTATCCATCCAGACATATCCGTAACTCCTACAAGAGAGCAATGAACAACCCCAGAGAGGCGTTACTGGAAACTAAAATCAAGGATCCGACTGACACTATAACCTGTGTGACGTCCTTTACAAGGAATTCATCACTCATAAAAAAGATCATCAATAAACACTGGGGCATTGTCAACTCAGGCGACCTAGCTATCCCCGTCCCAGGTTTGCGTTCAAGCGCACTGCAAACCTAAAAGACACCCTGGTACATACAAGACCTAAAACAAGGGAAATAAGTGCCCAAAGAACTCTATGGGACCTGCCCCCAGTCACCGGTCACTACCCCTGTGGTGGTTGCTCTGTGTGCAACCAGACCAGCCCTTGCAAGGAGAACAGACTCTCAGAGACTTTCACATGGCGTACCAAGCGACACACTAACTGCAACACATCTAGGTGTATCTACCTCCTGATATGCCTCTGTGATGAAAGATATGTCGGTATGACCAAGAGACAGGTCAAGTTACGAATCACAGAGCATAAAAGCAATGTTAGATGCCTTAAGACACACACAAGATTGTACAATCACTGCAAGGAAATGAACCATTCTTCAGATAGCCTTAGGTGGACAGTGCTCGAAGCACACCAGTGCATTACACATCAGGCGCTCTTCAGAATAGAGCAAAGATGGGTCCATTGCCTAGCGACGGACATTGATGGTTTGAATAAATCTATCCCGTGGGGTTTCCTGGCAAGGACATAACAATATAGACTTTCCTGAACCATTCATATCGTTTATCAGAGACAATACTCAACATGCTGAGTCCGGAATGGCCTCCTACTCCTAATACCACTGAACACAATACAACACACCTCCTACCTGCGGCTATGTCGACTGCAATATCTAACCTCTTCATAAGCTGCATTACAAGGGGTTCTCACCACCTGACATGATCTTGCACTAAAAAACCTCCCTCTGATCATGTTAGTGACTAATGTCTTTCGTGACCTAGTGCACCCCGTTTTACATCATGAAAACGGTCATGTTGGGTAATCTACTCATGCTAGAAGCTACCATACATAATCGTACACTAAAACCTCCCTTTTATCATGATAGTGACTAATATCTATTGTGACCCAGTGCACCACCATTTACATCGTGACTATGGTCATTGGGGCCAATCCACTCATGCTAAGAGCCAGCTCTGTTTGTATTAACTATATCCCTTCCATAGAGCCCATCTCTCTGCTTGTATTTTAATATACACGAGTTTAACTATAAGATTTCTTAACACAGCAGATTGCATACTACACACTAGACACTACAAAATGGCCGCCGGGTTTACGAGCCTGTGGTGCGCTGCCTATCGAGAGACAGACTGCTCGGTGCGCCTACCCTCGCATGCGCGGCAGAACCGTGACCCCCAGCACTTGACAGAGGCTATCCAGGAAGTACATCGGAATGAGTAAAAGTGGAGGATGTTGAACACATTCTGCTCCGGCTTCTCTTCCTCCTAACTACGTGTGGGTAGGTCTCCGGGTGTTGTCCGTTCGGCGGGCAGGTAAGTGTAAGCAGTTGGTATGCTGTACTTTTTGGGCAGCTAGTTCTGTTTTAGGAGCCTATCCCCCGAAATAGCCCATCATTGGATGGTGTGGCTGATAGGGTGTGTGAGTATGTCGGAGTCGCCCTGACTCTTCCGGTTGTTCGCTTACCCCGTTATTTGCCACATGATAGCGAGCTACGACTGTCTGTTGAGGCCCCTGCTGAGCTGGGGGATAATTATTTTCTGAGCTGCCTTATCGGGATCCCGAGTTCGACAGGCCCTCTGACGCCAGTTTTCCTTACCCGCATCTTGGCGCGTACCTTTGAGATAGATCAGTGCAGCTTGAGGGTACCAGCATCTACATGCCGTGTTGTTTGGTGGCAAGTTGGCTGGAGTTGGCAAAATCAAAGAGATCACTACACACACAGTTTTCCGGGAAGGATTGTTTTGCGCCGAGGAGGCTACCACTCTTTAATGGGTGGGGCATTGATTCGATGCCTTCTTTTCCTTCCCCTAGGGTTCCTACATACTGGGTGCCTAACACGGGAGATGACCGTTGATGCCAATACTTGACTTGCGTTTAGTAGGGTGAGACTTGCTTTCCTTATTTTTGGACACCTTTGTACCTGGCCTTCATTTTTATTTTTTGTGTTATCTTTTTATAACCTAACTTTAGTTGTTTTTAATACCTTCTTTTAACCTGATGACCTTCTGACTAGGTCTGTTTAACATTTGCTGAATATAGCGTGCAAATCGAACCAAGCACTGGTGAGCTAGATTGTTGATGACACTGACAAGTGTATTAATTCATTTTTCCTGTCATCCCCTTCTAGGTCCCACTAAGATGTGGCAGGACCTCGTGGCCTGCTCCCAAGTTTCCTGTGGAAGGTAGTATCCACTCCTGCCACAGTGTGTAGTACAGTTTTTTCCCCTTAGGTCCTGGTGAATTGCTATAAGAGCATGAAACATGTCGACCATTAGGTAGAACATGCTTTTCTGAATCATTGCACCAGTGTGTATTTTCTCCTCACTATTTTTAATAAGGTAGCTAACCACATCATTAAAAATATATAGTGGATTATCTAACCTTTTTTATTCACCACTTATCCCTCTACGTCTACACTTCCCCCAAGGCCCTCACACCCACATGCACCAACTGGCAGGAACAAAAGATCTCCGATAAAGTGTCCCTTTATGGGTGCCCGTCAGATATTGCACTGCCAGTCTGACGAGGAGCAAAACCCAGATCATGAAGCATGACACCTAGCTTTCTACGTGTGTGAGGGTTTTAGTTCTGAAAGGGAGACTTCCCTCCCTTTCATGCTACAATTGGGCCCTCCATCAATTGCTTGGTTCTTCCACTTTATTCACTCTGGGGAACAGTGTATCCTCCTTTTGTTACATAGATATCTTAGTGGCTCATGATATAGAGAATGCATCAGACCCAGATAACCAAGGGGGTAGACAGGGGGGCCATCTCTAAACAGAGGAAAATACTAGTGGAGATGATCCAGTGGTCTCTGATGAGGATGATGACCAGGATGCAGCTGATGAAGCTCACCTGGGCAACCTAGGACTGTCTGGAGGTGGAGAGGGCCATGGTAGGCCCCCCTCTAACCTCCCAGATAGGCCTATCAATGGAACCAGAAGGCCCATATCACTGTCCCGTGGTTCTGATCATTCTGATTCCTCAGTAGGGTCCAGTGCCTCTGCTTTGAGGAGGATGACTTTTCCTCAGGGGAGAGCACAAAGCTAAGATGAAGGAAGTCAAGCTTAGGATCAAGAGGCAAGAAGTTGCCCTTGCAAAAGAGACCCTGGCTCTTGAAAGAGAGAAAAAGTTGTGTGGGCTAGAGCCCACTGGTGGCGGCATAGTACCTAGAGATAGGGAAAGGTCTTATGACCATAAAAACCTGAACAAAATTATCTCTCCCTGCAAGTGTGGTGATGACATCCACAAGTGGATAACTGCTTTGGAGAGGGCCTGCAAAGTACAGCAGGTACCCCAGAGTCAGTGGGCAGCAATTTTGTGGCTCTCCTTTGCACACAAAGGTAGAGATAAGCTCCTGACAGTTACTGAACAGGATGCAGACAACTACAATGTCCTGAAGAGTGCTCTGATAGATGGGCTTGGCTTAACCACTGAGCAGTACAGGTTGCTGTTCAGAGATACACAGAAGACACAGACTCAGGACTGGACTGACTTTGTAGATTGTTCTACTACGGCTCTGGAAGGCTGGTTACTGGGCAGTAAGGTTGATGACTATACAGGGTTGTATAATTTGATTATGAGAGAACAAATTCTTAAAAACTGTCAGAACCAGTTATTGCATCAGAACCTGGTTGACTCTGATCTGACCTCTCCCCAAGAATTGGGAAAGAAGGCAGACAAATGGGTCAGAACCAGGGTGAAGCAGAAGGTACAGAACCAAGGTGGTAATTAGAAGAAGCAAGACCAAAAGGGTTGGGAGAGGGCAAAAGACCAGACGTTTTCTCAAGGTCCCCAAGAAGCTTCTAATGGTGGGGGTTCCCAACGGCAAAAAAGAAAGGAGGTCCTAAGAAACCCTTGCGCAAAGTGTGTAAGATAAATACTCACTGGACCAGTGAATGCTCCAGCCACCATTGCCCCTAAGGCAACTGTTCCCCCTAGGACAGCTAATAGTGGTGGTTCTCAACAGAAGAGTGTAGTAGGGTTAACCCTGGGAACTGAGATGGATTCTGGCCTAGTCAGAATACCAACTCAAGCTGTTCTTTTCTGTGATGTGGACATGGCTATGTCCTCTACTGTGAGCCCCAGTAACTTGGGCAAGTACAGACAGACTCATTTAATTAATAACAAAGTGGCTCAGGCCTACAGGGACACATGTGTTAGTGTCACAATGGTGACACCCAGCTTTGTGGACCCTGGACAGAAAATACTTGGTGACAATTACCTAGTGACCAATGCAGGCAATGGCACTACCACCCATAGTATGGCAATTGTTAATTGTTCCTGGGGAGGGGTCTCTGGCCTCAAAAGAGTTGTTGTTAGTTCAGACCTCCCTGAAGAATGTTTGCTTGGCAATGACCTAGAATCTTCAGTCTGGTTACAAGTGGAGTATAGGACTCATGCTGAGATGTTAGGTATATCAGGACATGTCCTTGCTGTGACCAGGTCACAAGTCAAAAATTGCAACACTGAACAGGCCTTGCATCCTGAAATAATGGACCAGTTGCCTACCAGGAGGAGAAGCAGTAGGGTTAAGGCAGTGCCTTCCCCCTTGCCTCAGGAAGAGGATCAGCCTTCTCAGGAAGCTGATTAGGAGACCCAGGAGGAAACTGTCCTAAAAGAGCTTGAGCCTGATCAGGTTAAGTTTCTTAGGACAGGGGGACCCTCCAGGGCAGATCTGAGGCAGGCGTAGTTGGACTGCCCTTCTCTTGAACCCCTCAGACAGCAAGCTGCTGCTGAGGCTGCTGGGAATGCTAGTGGGACCCACAAAGTCTATTGGGATGATGGGCTCCTGTATTCAGAGGCTAGAGACCGCAAGCCTGGTGCTTCCAGGAGGCTGGGCATACCTTTGGCATTCAGGGGCTTCCTTCTCACACTAGCCCATGATATTCCCCTTGCAGGACATCTTGGGCAAAACAAGACTTGGGACAGGCTTGTCCCTCACTTTCACTGGTCCCACATGTCAGAAGACACCAAGGAGTTTTGTCGCTCCTGTGTCACCTGCCAAGTCAGTGGCAAATCAGGTGGCACCACAAAGGCCCCCCTAATACCACTACCTGTGGTGCGGGTTCCCTTTGAAAGAGTAGGGATTGACATTGTTGGACCAATGGATCCCCAAACAGCCTCTGGGCACAGGTTTATTCTGGTGGCAGTGGATCATGCCACCAGATACCCAGAAGCTATTCCCCTAAGGACCACAACCGCACCTGTTGTGACAAGAGCCCTCCTTGGAGTTTTCTCAAGAGTGGGTTTTCCAAAGGAGGTTGTCTTAGACAGAGGTGCAAACTTTATGTCTTGATATCTGACTGCTATGTGGAAGGAGTGTGGAGTGAATTACAAGTTCATCACACCCTATCATCCACAGTGCAATGGGCTGGTGAGAGATTCAACCAGACCTTAAAGGGCATGATCAGGGGTTTACCTGAAAAGCTTAGGCGAAGATGGGACATCCTGCTGCACTGCCTTTTGTTTGCTTACAGATAGGTCCCACAGAAGGGGGTTGGCTACAACCCTTTTGAACTTCTGTTTGGGCATCCAGTAAGGGGACCCCTTTGTCTGGTGAAGGAGGGATGGGAGTTACCTCTCAAACCTCCCAAACAAGACATTGTGGACTATGTACTTGGTCTCCGCTCCAGGATGGCTGAGTACATGAAAAAGGCATCCAAAAACCTTGAGGCTTGTCAGGAATTGCAAAAGGCCCGGCATCACCAAAAGGCTGTGCTGACTGTTTACCAGCCAGGACAGAAAGTGTGGGTGTTGGAGCCAGTGGACCCAGCAGCTCTCCAAGACAAATGGTCTGGACCCCACACTATTGTTGAGCAAAAGGGAGAGGTAACCTATTTGGTTGATCTTGGAACTCCTAGGAGCCCCCACAGGGTGCTTCATGTAAACAGATTGAAACCATATGTTGACAAGGCAGACATGGGCTTGCTCATGGCTACAGATGAGGGACAGGAGGAGGAGAGTGACCCTCTCCAAGACCTGCTTTCTCAGAACCCTGATGATGGTTCAGTTGATGGTGTAGCCTTGGCAGGCAGCCTCACTGACAAACAGCAAGTTCTACAGTCCTACAGACATATGTTTTCTCTGACTCCAAGTCAGACTACCTGGTGCACTCATGAAGTGGACACTGGGGACAGTCTGCCTGTTAAAAGTAAGATTTACAGGCAACCTGATCTTGTCAGTGACTGTATCAGGAAAGAGGTCCAAAAGATGTTGGAGTTGGGAGTCATTGAGCCCTTAGAGAGCCCTTTGGACAGTCCAGTAGTCCTGGTGCATAAACCTCACACCCAAGATGGTAATAGAGAGATGAGGTTTTGCGCGGATTACAGAGGCCTCAATGCTGTCACTAGGACAGATGCCCACCCAATACAAGGGCAGATGAACTCATTGACAGATTGGCATCTGCCAAGTTTTTGAGTACATTTGACTTGACAGCTGGTTACTGGCAGATCAGACTAGCTGATGATGCAAAAGCCAAAACAGCATTTTCAACCCCAGGAGAACATTATCAATTTGTGGTAATGAACTTTGGTCTGAAAAATGCACCTGCCACATTCCAAAGGTTGGTGAACCAAGCCCTCTCGGGTCTTAATGGCAACAGTGCAACTTATCTAGATGATATTGCTGTCTTTAGCTCCACTTGGCAAGATCACCTGATCCACCTTAAGAATAATTTGGAGGCCCTGCAAAAGGCAGGCCTAACTATCAAGGCTACCAAGTGCCAGATAGGGCAGAGCAAGGTGGTATAACTGGGCCACCTTGTAGGTGGAGGTCAGTTTCAAACATTGGAGAGCAAGCTCCAGCCCATAAAGGGCTGGACTGCTCCCACCACCCAGACACAGGTCAGAGCGTTCTTGGGCCTGACTGGGTACTGCACGAAATTTGTCAAGGGGTATGGTTCCATAGTGACACCCCTTAATGACTTAACTTCCAAGAAAATGCCAAAGAAAGTTCAGTGGACAGGAAGCTATCAAAATGCATTTGATGACCTGAAGCAGGCCATGTGCACTACTCCTATTCTGGAAAGTCCAGACTACTCCAAATAATTCATTGTTCAAACAGATGCTTCTGAGTTGGGTGTAGGTGCTGTTCTTTCACAACTGAAAAAAGATGATCAAGACTAGCCAGTAGCTTTTATTAGCAGAAGGCTGAACCCTAGAGAGAAACGTTGGTCAGCTATTGAGAGGGAGGCCTTTGCTGTGGTTTGGGCACTGAAGAAGCTGAGGCCATACTTGTTTGGCACTCACTTCAAGATTCAGAAAGACCATTAGCCCCTCTTGTGGCTAAATCAGATAAAGGGTGAAAATCCCAAACTGCTTAGGTGGTCCATTTCCCTACAGGGGATGGACTTTACAGTGGAACATAGACCTGGGACTGACCATGCCAATGCAGATGGACTCTCCAGATATTTCCACTTAGAACATGAAGACTCAACTGGTCAAGGTTAGTTTAATGTCCCTGCTTTGGGAGGGGGGGGGGGGTGGGTTGTGGAGGAGAGTAGGGTCTGCTTCCTTTGATCACCTCCACTTTTTGCTGTGATTCTTTGGTTTTTCCTGGTTCCGTCCTAGTCACTGGCTAGTGACCCAGACTCTGTCCCCTCTGCTTTCAGGTTCTTCACATCGTCGATCCACCCGGACACTTTTCCTCTGGTCGCCTGCAGCACTTCTTTGCAGATCTCCATAGAAAACGACGACGAAACCCTTTGGTTGTTTAGTGTAGTCCCAGCAATTCTACAGGCCTTAGGCCTGCTGTCTAAATCTCACATGGTTCTTATACCACTTCTTTAGTATATGGTTTGTGAGGCCCCTAGGACATAACTGTATTTGTGCAACTTATCGTATGCTAATTGAGTAACTTGTGATGTACTTTTGCCTCTGACCTCATAAAGAGTGCAGATGGGTTGTGTTTAGAATAAATACATATATATTTGATATACCTTGTGTGGTGTCCTTTCATTTGATATTCAAGGGATTATAATTGGTAAAACAGCTGGCTTCACATGCTCTCTGAAGTCTTAGCCTATGACTGTTGCTCCATGCTGCCACTAGGATAGCTTGTCTATAAGGTTGACTTTACGAGCACCATCAATAAGGGTCGATTAGACTGGTGCAAGGTGCCCACTAGAATAGTGGACATCATATGCCAGGCTAACTTCTCACACTGTGTTTCAGTGGTTTTTCGACTTTAGTATGGCTGTGGCCCTGCTAATCAGGACCACAGCCTAGCTGTTCTCTCTCTAAATTGATACCATGTACTTTAGGTACATAACAGATTGGTTACTGGTTTACCCTTAGGAGTCCCTGTATATGGTACCTTAGATACCCAGGGCATAGGGACCCCAGAGGCCTACCAGGGGCTGAAGCAACTTTTTGTGCCACCCCTGGTTAGCCTTCCAAAATGACACCACAGTTCTGCACTGCATTCTGGGTAAGGTGGTGTAAGCACCCCTTACTTAGATATAGTATACCTATATCTACCCTTACATATAGACAAATATTACCCTATAAGTCACTCCTATGGCAGGCCTTAACAATCCTGAAGGCAGACTGCTTGGTTTTGTGCGAGAGGGTGCCCTAGCATGAGCTGAGCCCCACTTCAGCTTTCAGAAATATTTCCTTATAGCTTTTCTATGATATAGCCATACCATATACTCTTAACTGCATTATGAACCTTGCGGTTAAATGCTAACTTTGGTTTGGCTTTATCAAAACATGTTGTGTAAGGTGTCAAACGATTTGGAATACTACCCCCGCCAATTCTGGTGGTGGGGGTAGCATTCCACCCTTCTAGAGGGAAAAGACATGTACACACTGGTATACCCGGTTAAAGTTAAACAAAGCCCCAGCATCATAAAAGGGATGCTGCTGCCACAGACACAAGTCTGACCTCTTGCTGCAGGATGAAACTCAAGCAGGGGAGGCTAGACAATAGGTTTCCTGTCCAGGGAGGTGCCAGCACCTCCCCAGACAGGCTTTAGTGTATTGGGGCAGGGTGGGTTGCATTCAGTGAATGCTTTTCAGACGCTGCCTGGGGCACACAAGGTGCTCCAAACATTTCTCAGCTCAAACCGGTTTCTGGGGCACTCAGCCCCAGCTCTAGTGTGAAACTGGACAAAGGGGAAGGGGTGTAACCACCCCCTCCCCAGGTCCACCCATAGGTGCGACCTTACAGTTAGCCCAACCCCTAAACCTATATGTATAGGAACCCAGTCCCTAGGACTTTAGATAACCCTGGACGTACCCCTGAAGAAGACATCCTGGACCTTCGACATTTCATTTCAACTGGAAGACTGAAGAATCTCCCTTGGGGTCAAGGAGTGACCCCCCTGTTCAAACAGGCACCAAAGAAGCATCTTTTTCGGTCTGCATTTTTGAGGCTCCCGCCCGATTCCGAAGAATCTGCAACACAGGACACAGACTTTCAGACATCTCTGAAGTTGACCTGAGTTCCCAGCAGAGCTGAGACCTGTAGCTGACACGAGAGACGTGGGACTGGAACGCCTGGACGTTCTGCCTTTTTCTGACTGCACCTACTTCCCGAAGTTTCCCAAAGTTGTGCATTGGGGTATTTGAAGACCCTGCCCAAGGGACCTTTTGCACCGAAGTACAGAGTCCAGCACTCCACGAGTGACCCGTGAGTCCCCTTTATTCACCACAGCTTGAGGCTCCTTTGCGGTTCCGAGTCCGTTGGCTAGTGGGTCCCCACGAAGAACAATCCTTTGCTCCTTGAGCTTTCCTGGTTGCTCCAGATGTGCTCTGACTCCCCTCTAAAGGTTGAGTCCCTCAGACCTTGCTGGTCTGCACCGAAGCCAATCTTGTCATCTTTCATGGGCTGCTGTTGCCAAGGGTTGTTGGGTCCAATCCAGATTCTGATGCCGCAGCACTCGAAATCCTTTGTGGGAAAGCTTGAATCCAGCTCCTGGTCATCATCAACGCCTCCTGGTCCTCGTGGCTGAAGAGTCAAGCTTCACCTACTTCACTTGAACGCACACAACATTGGCTGGCATCTTCCTGTCGCCATCCTGGTCACTGGCTAGTGACTCAGACTCTGTCCCCTCTGCTTTCAGGTTCTTCACATCTCCAATCCACCCTTGGATCCACCCGAACACTTTTCCTCTGGTCGCCTGCAGCATTTCTTTGCAGCTCTCCATTGGAATCGACTACGAAACCCGACACCAAAAGACACCTATGCACCCAAATTCCATGGGTGAGGTAACACGAGTACTCTGGTGCTCCTGTGGGTCTTGACTCTCAAAGTGTCTAAGCCTAAAAGGGATCCATCATAGGTCACCTCTAAGTATCCTTAATCTTTAAAATTGTAACTTGTTTGTTCTCCATAGAAAATCATTGGTGATTTGCGGCTGCGTTTAGACACTGTACGCGTCCCCCGTGGGTCTCCTGTGTCTCTATCTTGGGTGGTTCCTGGTTGCCCCAGGAGTTCTACAGGCCCTAGGCCTAACTTCTATCCATCACGTGGTTCTTATACCACTATTTTAGTATATGGTTTGTGAGGCCCCCAGGGCATAAAGTATACTGTGCAACTTATCGTATGGTAATTAAGTTCCTTGTAATGTACTTTTACCTCTGACCTCATGAAGAGTCCAGAGGGGTTGTGTTTAGAATAAATACATATATATACCATGCGTGGTGTACTTTTATTTGATCATTCAAGAGATTATAAACTGGTAAAACAACTCGTTTAACTTGCCTCTAAGTCTTAGCCTGAAGGCTGCTCTCCACAGCTACCACTAGGATAGCTTCCTATAAGGTTGACTTCAAACCTACCGTCAATAAGGGTCATTTGGCCTGGTTCAAGGTGCCCACTAGAATAGTGGACATCATATGCCAGGTCAACTTCTCACACCAGGTGTCTGCCACACAGTGGAGTTCGTCAACGTGCCATCCGGGCATACCAAGATTCTCCCAGTACGGCAAATACCAGAGGAATATGTTTTAAATGTCCCAGGGTGCTTAACACACGGGATAGGTTGTGGTCTCATGGCTAGACTGCCGACCTTGGTGCTGGGAAACCAAGGTTCGAGCCTCGGGTCGACTCCACATCATATGCAGAGCACGAGTCGGGGGTACACATGGGTGGACGGCGTCCACTCACTTTTTTCACAGGGTGAACGCCGTCCACCCTGCCAAGAAGTTGGGACCCACTCAAAAAGATGCTGAATTCATCCAGGTGTAATTTCCAAACACCGGGACACTTTCAGCAACGCCTGCACGTTGTTATCTGATTTCGGTCGCAACAACGTGCAGGTGGGGACCGGATGGAGCTCTCTTATTTCTGACTCCGGCTGAGCCCATACCAAAGGTCGAATTTGAGGTGGTCATCTGGCTTCCTTTTGTTTGAGTCTCCTGGCTGGCAGCAGTCAGGAGCCTCACACCTAGAAGCAAATGCAGCAGTGGGGAAACAAAGGCTCACACCTTGTTAGCACTTCACACATAATTAAGAGAGGCAGCTTTTCACTTTGTTCAGGGTCTGTTAAGGAGATATGCATGCACTGTTAGAATGTCAGATGTGTCGGTCTTTCCCAGTATTTGCACAACATAAATAGGATTTATATAGCGCTTACTACCCCTGAGGAGGCGTTGTAATAATTTAAATATCACTATTTTTTCTTATAAAGCACTTTCGTTAGAGAAAGCTTTATGCTGACAAAAGGCAACATTGGTTTATGTGAAGCTTACAAAAGTGTGAATCCTCTGCCTAAATCAGGAGGATTTGCAAGTATAGTCGAAATGTGCTCAAATGTACTAATGATAGACCTGCTAAACATATATGTGAGGGCTTAAGATCTGATATCACTTCTTGTGATGCCACTTCCTGTGATGTCACATGGTGTGATGTCATGCGCCGCGATGTCATGTGCCGTGATGCCACTAGCATACTGATTAACTGATTAATTAGGTTAGTCCCCCATTTCTTTTTTTAGGACTTGTGCCCTTATCATATGATTCTGGGCAAATCACTTAATCTCCCCGTGCCGACCACAAAAAGATGAACGAGTTCTTGTGTAAAGTAACTGGTGCTCATGTAAAACCCTCTAATACTTTTGAGTGGAGTTCGCTCTACATAAATCTGCAAAAAAAAAAAAAAAAACACTGCTAGCTCAAAAACATAATTGGTTGACAGTATCTTTCAAAATTCGAAACCAGTGAGGTTTGCAGGTAATAGTGTCACTTATCCCTAATAACAAATGCACTTCTCATCTCATGTATATATTTTACAATTTTCTTCACTAGAAATGTTTGATTCGTTGTTTTTAAATTGTTTTCCATCCCAATCGAACTAGTGAAATGTGTTCTTGTTTTGCGCCAATTCAATCCTAACGTTGTTGTTTCTTTCAATGATAAAGGACACATGGTTTCTGTTTGCTTTGGCTCACGATCTGTTCTAACTGAATATATTTAATAAATGCCTGCTACATTTTAAATAAATTGTTCGGAAGAGATTTGGAGAGGTTTCAAAAATCTCGTTATGTCGAAGAAATATGTTTCCCATTTAAACAATGCACCGTGTAAACTATTTGAGAAAATGACAGAGCCATACTGCTTAATGAAATCAATGAGTGCCTACAGATGGATGATTAACTTTTGAGGTTTAAGTGTTAAAGAATTCACTTTTTCTGGATTTCTGCTTAATGAAATTGTTTTGCCATATGGAATAGAAGTGTACCCAAACCTTATCCAGCATGACAGAACAGGTGGCTCAAAATGATTTACTGTTATTGGACAGAGACAACTTGGATTGGAAAAAAAATATTCCTAACATTTGCCAATGCCTGGAAAACGGAAGCAAAATAAATTTAACAGCTCCACTTCAGTGTTATTTGTGTGTTTTTGCAGCATACATTATAGCCCGTCAAAAGAAGATACGTTACCCATTGAAAGAACTCTGTTTGCTGACCAGAGCTTACGAATAAGAATCTGAAAAAGTGGTATATGTTTTCGTTTCATTCACACGCATATTATTACCTGTGACCTGAGACCGCTCTTGTGGAACCTGTATTTTGTTTCCCAGCCCTTGGCCCCAACATACGGAAGCACTTTACCCAGAGCCCCTGGAGGGGCTTGAAAGGCAGCACGGCGGTCCCGCGGCGCAGGAGACCGCTCTTGTGGAAACTGTATTTTGTTGCCCAGCCCTGGGCCCTAACACACGGAAGCAATTTACCCAGAGCCCCTGGAGGGGCTTGATATGCAGCACAGCGGCCCGCGACGCAGGAGACCGCTCTTGTGGAAACTGTATTTTGTTGCCCAGCCCTTGGCCCGAACGCACGGAAGCACTTTATCCAGAGGGACCAGAGCCCCTGGAGGGGCTTGAAATGCAGAGCGGTGGTCCCGCGACGCAGGAGACCGCTCTTGTGGAACCTGTATTCGCGCAATAAGAACACTCCACACTTGTCTCTTTATTAGCATAAAAGGTCACTTTTATTTTAAGACAGTCAAAAACAGAAATCCAAATCTTTGCATGTTATTATTACAGAAAAAACCTTTGAATATTTCCCAACACATTTCCCCTATTGATTTTAAACCACAAATTCCTCAACAATTCATCAAATGCAAAAAAAACATAATGTAAAATTCCAAATCAATGTTTTTTCTCATCAATCTTTTTCCCATTTGCCATTTTTCCACCTAACCTTCCCCAACCCCCAGAGGTAAAATATAAATCCGCTCTAGACTCTCCTATCCCCCCCAAAGAAACGCCTAAAAAGAAACGTAAAAAAGAATGGAAAACTGTAAAGACTGTCCTAACGTGACAAAAACATTTTTTTATATATATATATATATATATATATATATATATATATATATATAACAGACACATATATATAATTATTATATATATATATATTCACTGAAAAAACCATAGGTTTCACACCAGTTATAGTTAGCTGAACAGTTTACTCATATAAAACCATTGAAATTCCCAAGTTATAGTTAGTTGGAATCACTATAACTCGCATGCCCGCAATCCACTGCTGATGATGTCACATATTACATCATTCATGACATGGTCAGTGACATCACTGGTGACATCACTGATGACATCTCAAATGACATCACTGATGACATCACTGATGACATCATCCAGTGAATGTGTGTTCCTGTAAAGTTAAAATGTGTCTAACATATTGAAGAATGAGTGTATGTATGAGTGTCTGGATGAAGGATTTAGTAGGTGCGTGACTGACTGTATGAGTGAGTGATTAAATGTGTCTTACTGAATGCATTGGTTAGTGACTAAACTGTCTGAATGTGTGCATCTTTTGTCTGTTGTTGTGTAAGCTGCTGCATGTGTTGATCAGTAGCTATATGAGTGGCTATATGGGTTACTGATTGGTTGTCTAAGTATTTGAATGTGAGGGTGAGTATGTGTGTGGGTGGCTGTGAGGTGTGTGACTCTGTGCATAGATGTTTGAGCAGTTCATTCACTAGGTATATGGGTTCAAGAGTGAATGTAGAAACAGCTGTATGGGCGGTTGACTGTGTGCATGGGTGTGTTGCTGAGTGAATGGATATATCAGTGCTACATGTCCATGTAAGTACATATATAAAACACAGTGCATGTGAGAGTTGGCATATATAAATGACTAAACATCAGAGCCAGTGATTGCGTAAGTGACTGTATGGAACAATACTTGTATTATTGATTGTAAAAGAGAGTAAGTATGTGTTAGTATAAGTAAGGTTTAGTGTGTATAAGTTAGTAGTTGAGGAAATGGGAGTGTGATTGATTCTTTGCATAACTGACTAGGTGTTTGAGTAACTTTGTGGATTAGTGTCAGCAAGTAAGTGTCTGTATAGGTGTATGAGTGGATATGATAGTGTTGTATTGATGAGTGTCTGTATGTATGAGTGATTGTATGGGTGAATGAGTGGATGTGTGTGTAGACCTAGGAATCAGTGAGTGCGTAGGTAGTTACTGGTATTGGTGTGTCATTAATTTCAGGAATAGTTGTTTGTATTTAACACTGGGTGTATCAAAGGTTGGATTAGAGTGTGAGGAGATGCATCGTATTATCACATGAATGATGTCATCAGTGATGTAATTTGAGATGTCATCAGTGATGTCATCAGTGATGTCACTGACCATGTCATGAATGATTTAATATGTGACATCATCAGCAGTGGATTGCGGGCGCGCGAGTTATAGTGAGTCCAACTAACTATAACATGGGAATTTCAATGGCTTTGTATGAGTAAACTGTTCAGCTAACTATAACTGGTGTGAAACCTATGTTTTTTTCAGTGAATTTCAAAGGTTTTTTAAAAGCTTATTCCTAACTATAACGATTGTGAAACCTATGTTTTTTTGAGTGAATTTCAAAGGTTTTTTAAAAGCTAATTCCTAACTATAACGTTTGTGAAACCTATGGTTTTTTCAGTGAATTTCATAGTTTTTTTAAAAGCTAATTCATTTGTATATCGACTTTGTAACCTACGATTATTTTTTTTTGTTAGCTGTTTTTTACAACAATTAATTACCAGTAAGCTCTCCCGAGAGCGCACCAACAGCGCTATTTCTGCGTTCATAAAAAAAAAATATGTATGAAAAGTAAATAATAATGGAAGACATTTAGTACCATACTTAAAAAAGCAGTATTTTTGATTTACGAAATGAAAATGATTTTGCATTTCCGTAAAGCTATCGAAACGTCACTTAGGCGCGCTGCGTAAGCGCCCCTGGAAGCGCCTACGTTCGCGCCGTGTAAGCGCCCACGGAATCGCCTACGTTCGCGCCGCGTAAGCGCCCCCGGAAGCGCTTTGGTGCGCGCAGCATAAGCGCGTCAAGTCATGTGACCTTAAAATAACTCTTTCATTGGTTGCTAACAGTTTTTTTTACAAATAATGAAATCCGCACCCATTTCCTTCACTTCTTCATTCACTTTTGTGACTGCAAGACCTGTCTTTCTGCTGTCGGATCTTTGTTGGATTAATATCTTGGATTACCATGGCTGCCAGACCATCCAGCAGTAAAGATGACTCAAATGAAATTCTTGATGAAGAGGTTCCTCAGCCGAAAATAAAGGAACACTTCATATGAAAGTTTTTTTCCATTCCAAATGACCAGAAAAAAGTAAATGCTCCCAAGGTGGAGTACAGGATTTGTCATACTGTCCAGTCACGGGGTGACCCCACCAAGAAATATTCTTTTGGAAACTCCACTATGATTCGCCATGTCGAGAGGAGGCACCCCCAGAACTTTGCCTTGGAGAGTGTCAGGGCTCTGGCACGAGAGGTTCCCAGTGATGGGGCCTCTACTTCAACCGGAGGAGCAACTACTTCAATGAGGGGGCGATCGCAAGAGCTGATCCCTGACATTCAGCCTGCTTTTAATAAAGGCGTTATTAAATGCAGAGACTGTGATCAGCTACTTTGCTATGGGGAACAAAGTGTTCTGATCATGGTTCGAGCATTGGAGAACCATTGCTGCCGTTCCCAGCCCTAAATTTGTTTTTTTTTGTTGCTCCTGTTGAGCATTTTCCCATTCCCTGTTTATGTTTTTGTTCTAAAAAAGGAAAAAAAAAGAAAAAAAAAAGTTATTTTCAGAACTACCTCCAATTCTCATCAAAGAGCTGTGTTCTTAAAAAAATGAAAAAGAGTAAGTGAAGTGGAGTGCATTGATAAAGGAGAGGAAAATGAGTAAGAAAGCACAGAAAGGGACGAGAGGAGAAGGGAAGTGAAGTAGGGGGACTGAAAGAAGGTGAGTGTGGGGAAGGAGAGTGAGGAGAAGGAGAGTGAACATGGGGAATGTGGATATGCAAAGAAAATGTAGTAAAGGAACGGGGGTGTGGAAGGGTAAGAAAAGAGCAGTAATGTTTTGGAAAGAGTGTGGAGATACAGACTGGATAAAGACAAGTAAGTGTGAGACCAGGTAAGGAAAGGCAGTGAAGAAACAGAGAAAGTGAAAGAAAAAATAAGAGTAGAAGACTGAAGGCCTCATTTTTGCACCTGCCTCACAGCAGGCGTAACACTGACGCAGGTCCTTTAACATGGGCCTGGCCCTATGTGAAAGGATGCATTGCTAGAGTTGTGTCACTTTTGTGACACACTCCAGCAATGCATCACTTTTGCGCTTACAGATACGTCTGAAATACTAACGTATCTGTAAGTACTTGCGACATGATGTGTCATATATTAAATATGACGCATGAGTAGAGGACTGAAGGCCTCATTTATGAGGCCATGCGTCACTTTTACGCCACCGATGTGTCACTTTTTGTGACGCACCAGTACTGTAAAAAATGCACATTGTTCAGTCATATTTACAAAGTGACGCATCTAGGTAGATGCGTCACTTTGTAAACCCCTGCGCCACATTATACCTACGTCATGTGTAATGTATGCAAAAGGGGTGTATTGACGCAAGAAAGGGTCGTAGAGGTGACGCAGTGAAATCTAATAAATTTCACTGCGTCACTTTTAGGACGCCGTTGTGTCAAAATCTTGCGCCTGTCTCACAGCAGGCGTAAGACTGATGCAGGCCCTTTCACATGGGCCTGGCCCTATGTGAAAGGATGCATTGCTAGAGTTGTGTCACTTTTGTGACACACTCCAGCAATGCATCACTTTTGCGCTTACAGATACGTCTGAAATACTGACGTATCTGTAAGTACTTGCGACATAATTCGTCATATATTAAATAAGACGCATGAGTAGAAGACTGAAGGCCTCATTTATAAGGCCATGCGTCACTTTTACGCCACCGGTGTGTCACTTTTTGTGACGCACCAGTGCTGTAAAAAATGCACATTGTTCAGTCATATTTACAAAGTGACGCATCTAGGTAGATGCGTCACTTTGTAAACCCCTGCGCCACATTATACCTACGTCATGTGTAATGTATGCAAAAGGGGTGTATTGACGCAAGAAAGGGTCGTAGAGGTGACGCAGTGAAATCTAATAAATTTCACTGCGTCACTTTTAGGACGCCGTTGTGTCAAAATCTTGCGCCTGTCTCACAGCAGGCGTAAGACTGATGCAGGCCCTTTCACATGGGACTTGCCCCATGTGAAAGGATGCATTGCTGGAGTCGTGCCACTTTTGTGGCACACTCCAGCAATGCATCACTTTTGCGCTTACAGATACGTCTGAAATACTGACGTATCTGTAAGTACTTGCGACATAATGCGTCATAAATTAAATATGACACATGAGTAGAAGACTGAAGGCCTCATTTATGAGGCCATGCGTCACTTTTACGCCACCGGTGTGTCACTTTTTATGACACACCAGTGCTGTAAAAAATGCACCTTGTTCAGTCATATTTACGAAGTGACGCATCTAGGTAGATGCGTCACTTTGTAAACCCCTGCGCCACATTATACCTACGTTAGGTGTAATGTATGCAAAAGGGGTGTATTGACGCAAGTAAGAGTCGTAGAGGTGACGCAGTGAAATCTATGAGATTTCACTGCGTCACTTTTAGGACGCCGTTGTGTCAAAATCTTGCGCCTGTCTCACAGCAGGCGTAAGACTGATGCAGGCCCTTTCACATGGGACTTGCCCCAAGTGAAAGGATGCATTGCTGGAGTTCTGTCACTTTTGTGACACACTCCAGCAATGCATCACTTTTGCGCTTACAGATACCTCTGAAACACTGACGCATCTGTAAGCACTTGCGACATAATGCGTCATATATTAAATATGACGCATGAGTAGAAGACTGAAGGCCTCATTTATGAGGCCATGCATCACTTTTACGCCACCGGTGCATCACTTTTTGTGACGCACCAGTGCTGTAAAAAATGCACCTTATTGAGTCATATTTACATATTGACGCATCTAGGTTGTTGCATCACTTTGTAAACCCCTGCGCCACATTATACTTACGTCAGGTGTAATGTATGCAAAAGGGGTGTATTGACACAAGAAAGGGTCATAGAGGTGACGCAGTGAAATCTAAGAGATATCACTGCGTCACTTTTATGACGTTGTTGCGTCCAAATCTTGCGCCTGCTTAACAGCAGCCGTAAGACTGACGTAGGCCCTTTCACATGGGACTGGCCCCATGTGAATGGATGCATTGCTGGAGTTGCATCATTTTTGTGACACACTCCAGCAATGCATCACTTTCCTCTAAACACTCAACATTATTTTTGTACTCTATTTTTTTACACTGTTTATCCTCGTGGTACACTCAAGGTGCGCGTACCGGAGAGCATACCCGGGAACACACCCAGCGCTTACCCCGCGAAAATTAAAAAAAAAAAACTTTTTTTGCCCTTCAGGGTCCTTCTAGGGCCCCCTCAGATAACCTAGGGGGTCAGGGGGTATCTACTCTGCCCCCTGTTAATTATTTCCCCCTTTCTGTTTTCACCTCTTGTGTCTCAATTCTACCGAGACAAAAGATGGCGGACTCTCCGGACTGTTTAGAATGTTGACAGACACCCGACAGCCAATCAGCTTTCCGCTCGCGCACTCCCGTAGCGTGCCGGGTGCGCTCCCAGGTACGCGGACCTGTGAGCGCTAGGAACGCGCCTATAGATATATATGTTTTTTAAGTTAATTTTCAAAAAAAACACTGGAGCAATTTTCAGCAAATATAGCAAAGGCACATCTGCATACCAGTCCCTACAATTTTGCCAAGTTTGCCGGAATTCCATTCAGGGGTTCGGGCTGTAGACTTGTCAGACCGTCCCATGGAAATTAACATGGGGAAAACACGTTTTGAGACCCCCCTTTTTTCTCAGCCCCCACTTCACGAATCCCCCAAAACTCTCAGGGAAGGAGCGGAGCGGAACTGGCCAAAATTTTGGAAAATTACACACAAATTCCTCAACCGACGCCAGAGTTATTACCAATAGAATGTTGCGGATTTCCTATGGTAGCCAATCCTAACTATAACTACCTACTGGCGACCGCCAGTAGGTAATATAATTATATATATTCACTGAAAAAAACCATAGGTTTCACACCAGTTATAGTTAGCTGGACATTTTACTGACATAAAACAATTGAAATTCCCACGTTATAGTTAGTTGGACTCACTATAACTTGCGCGCCTGCAATGCACTGCTGATGACGTCACATATTACATCATTCATGACATGGTCAGTGACATCACTCATGACATCACTGATGACACCATCCAGTGAATGTGTATCTTTCGGAAAAAGAAATATGTTTTATATATGTATATGTAAAGGTCGATGGAAGAATAAATGTTTAAATAAGTGTCTAAATGGATGTTTTAAAAAAAAAATTGATTGGTTAACTGGCTTATTAAGTGTATCTTAGTGAATACATATATTAGGGAGTAATGTTTAAATATTTAAATATATGTATCAGTGTTTCACTTTGTGTATAAGTGGCTGCATGGGTTGGTGAGTAGCTACACGTGTGTGTATATGGGTTATTAGATTTTTTTTAGTATCAGTATGAGTGCCTGTATGGTTTGATGGGGGTATTACTTAGCACATAGATGCATCAATGACTAACTCACTGTTTGTATGTGTTTTGAAGACAGCATATGTGCAGGACTGAATGGGTGGATGAGTGTGTATATGTGTGTGTTAGTGAGTGAATGACTGTCTCACTAGTGTCTTTATCAGTAACAACATATGTTTTAATCTAGTAAATGTGAGTATTGATGTATATTAAATGAGTATATGTGAGAGTGAGAGATTGTAAGAGTTCCTGTTTAAATAAGTATGTGTTTCTATAAGTGATTGTTTAAGAGAGTAAGTATGTGTAAGTTTCCTTAGAAGTAAGGTGGTAGTGTGTGTATAGTTGTATATGCAAATAAATGGATGTTCAATAGTTTATTTGCATGTGTGAGTATGTATGTGAGTAACTTTTGGATGACTGTCAGTGTGTAACAGGATGTATAGGTGTATCACTACATATGATGAGTGAGTATATGTATGAGTGACTATATAGAACTGTTGGTGAATGAGTGGATGTGTATATAGATGGTGGAATTACTGAATTGGTTGTTGTAACTGGTATGGGTATCTCCATTTTTTTGAAAATGTTAGTTTCTATTTTTGAATGTGTGTTTCAAGGGTTACATTACACTGAAAGGAGGTCTGTCAGTCTGTCACAAGGATGGTGTCATCAGTGATGTCATGAGTGATGTCACTGACCATGTCATGAGTGATGTAACATGTGACGTCATCAGCAGTCCATTGCAGGCGCGCAAGTTATAGTGAGTCCAACTAACTATAACATGGGAATTTCAATGGTTTTGTATGAGTAAACTGTTCAGCTAACTATAACTGGTGTGAAACCTATGGTTTTTTCAGTGAATTTCAAAGGTTTTTTAAAAGCTAATTCCTAACTATAATGATTGTGAAACCTATGTTTCTTTTAGTGAATTTCAAAGGTTTTTTAAAAGCTTTTTAAAAGCTAATTCCTAACTATAACGTTTGTGAAACCTATTGTTTTTTCAGTGAATTTCATAGTTTTTTTAAAAGCTAATTCATTTGTATATCGACTTTGTAACCTATGATTATTTTTTTTGTTAGCTGTTTTATACAACAATTAATTATATATATTTAAAAAAAATAACATTTGTTAGCACATCTGCGTACCAGTCCCTACAATTTTGCCAAGTTTGCCGGAATTCCATTCAGGGGTTCGGGCTGTAGACTTGTCAGACCGTCCTATGGAAATTAACATGGGGAAAACACGTTTTGGGACCCCCCTTTTTTCTCAGCCCCCACTTTACGAATCCCCCCAAAACTGTCAGGGAAGGAGCGGAGCGGAGCTGGCCAAAATTTTGGAAACTTACACACAAATTCCTCAACCGACGCCAGAGTTATTACCAATAGAATGTTGCGGATTTCCTATGGTAGCCAATCCTAACTATAATTACCTTCTGGCGACCGCCAGTAGGTAATATATATATATATATATTCACTGAAAAAAACATAGGTTTCACACCAGTTATAGTTAGCTGGACATTCACTGGATGTTGTCATCAGTGATGTCATGAGTGATTTCACTGACCATGTCATGAGGGATGTAATATGTGACATCATCATCAGTGCATTGCCGGCGCGCAAGTTATAGTGAGTCCAACTAACTATAACGTGGGAATTTCAATGGTTTTATGTCAGTAAATTGTCCAGCTAACTATAACTGGTGTGAAACCTATGGTTTTTTCAGTGAATTTAATAGGTTTTTTAAATGCTAATTCCTAACTATAACTGGTGTGAAACCTATGGTTTTTTCAGTGAATTTCATAGGTTTTTTAAATGCTAATTCCTAACTAACTATAACTGGTGTGAAACCTATGGTTTTTTCAGTGAATTTCAAAGGTGTTTTAATAGCAAATTTCTATAGCTATGAAATGTAATATTTTTTTAAATGAATCCTATATTGTATATTTATATAATACTATTTTTTTTTTTGGCCCGGAGCGCTCCCGGGCGAGTACCGATGGTTCAGAACACTTTTGGTTTCCAAATGATGAAAGCCCCACATTTTTTCCTTATTCTGACTTTGTCCTTTGACTGAGGAAGACCTGTTTGGAGATCTATGACTAATATTTTGAACTTTAAAATGGCTACAGTAGCAGCAGCAGCTGGAGCATCTGCACCACCACCACCACCACCACCACAAGGACCACCACAACATCACATTGGTGGTCAAGTAGAAGAGGAGGAGGAGGAGGAGGAGGAAGAGAGAAGGCAGACAAGGCATTTCCTGCCTGAAGACAAAGCCCCATATAAACCTAAGGAACACTTTATATGGGAGTTTTTTGAAATCCCAAGGGATGCAAAGAAGGTAAACGCTGCAAAGGTGACTTGTCTCATCTGTGGCGCTGTACTATCCAGGGGGAACCCTGCAAATAAATATTAATTTGGGAATCATACAATGATTCGGCACATGCAACAATTGCACCCCAATAACTATTCTGCAGCAGAGGTGAGAGAACTGTGCAGAAACCTTCCACAATCGTCTGCCAGCACCTCAACAACCAAAGAACCCACTCCATCGGGTCCAGATGGTTCCAAATATATAAACTAAGTTTGGTGGTTTCAAAATCGTTTGCATATATTGTGGCAAAACCATTACTTATGGAGAGAAGAGTATTACCCTCATCAACATTGCTGGTGATAACCACAAGTGCCAGAAGAAACCCTAATTTTTATCCTGGTTTTTTTTGCCCCAGTTGAGCCGTTTATAATTCCCTGTTTTTTGCTTCTCCCCATAAAAAATACAAAAAAATATAAAACTGTTCAGAAAAGCCAAAAAAAGTAAAAAATGTTCAAAAAAACAATAAAAATATATAAAACAACAAAAAGAATAAAAAAACTGTTCTTTTTAGAACTACCTCCAATTTATAAAAAAAAAATTAAATTTTTAAAAAACTCTATTGTTCTTTTTTCCCTAGGGTACGCTGCCCGGTACGCTCCACGGTGCGCGTACCAGGCGCTCCCCCGCGCAAATCGAAAAAAAATATTTTTTTTTTGCCCCAAAACGCGTTTTTCCCATGTTAATTTCCATAGGGCGGTTGGACTCACTTTTAGCCCGAACGGCTGAATGGATTTGCACGAAACTTGGCAAAATTGTAGGGACTGTTAGCCCGATGTGCCTTTGCTAGGTCTCAATATATGTGCTCCAGTGGATTTTGAGAAATTAACGTTCAAAATAAGATATATATCTGTAACAGCGCTCCGGGTAGCGCTCCGGTTCGCGTACTTTTCTCGTAACGGAACTTTGCGATGCGAAGCTGATTGGCTCTTCGGTGTCTGTCAACATTCTAAACAGTCTGGAGCGGCCGCCATCTTGTCTCTCGGTAGGATCGAGAGACAAGAGGAGGCCAAAACAAAGGGGGAAATTACCATAAGGGGGCATAGTAGATCCTCCTTGACCCCCTAGGTTTTATGTGGAGGTTTTAAAAGGGCCCAGCAGGGCAAAAAAAAACATTTTTTTTTTTTGCGTGGTGAGCGCCTAGTACGCGAACCGGAAAGCGTTCTGGGCAGTGTACTATAAGGATAAAAGAATGATAGACTTTTTTAATACTGTATGTTAATTGTTTGTTGTTTTTGTTGATTTTTTTTGTTTTCTTTATTTTTAAAGTATTTTTTTTTTATTTTGATTGTGTTTCATAATTCATTAAACTTTCTAACATTTCATTGTCAGAAATTTCAAAATTGTCATTGAATATATTTTGTATTCTATGAGGGTGTAACATGTCCTCATTTTTAAGCAGGTTATCCACTGCTTCAACACATTGTAGTAGTTCCTGGTCTCTACTTTGATCCATAAATTCATCAATGTTGCCTTGGCTGCTCTCTTGCAGTACAATTTTAAATTGAACTTGCTGCTCGCCTTCCATTTTGCCTGAAATTTGGATTAAAAAAATATATATTAGTAGAGATAGGGCACTGTTGGGATTAATTTTAGATAGGCAGTTTTTATCAGTGAATTTATCTTTTGGCAGTGTATAGTATCAGAGTGGAAATAGGACTATAAAAAAGTGTATGTGATTTAACCAAGAGAAGCCTAACTCCATTCATAACTATAACAGAGAAGTCTATCTTAATCCATAACTACTACAGAGTGATAGTATATATCTATCAGAAAAAGTCTACCATATTAAGTTATAGTGCACAATATTTTTCAGTTTTAAAAATAACAACTTACCTTCACAAACAAGTTGAAGTGATTAGTAGCTATTCAAATGTAATGTACAACAAGAAGTAGCAGTCAAAATGGCTGTGTTTTCTTCTCTTCCTTTATATATATTCAGGTATATAACCAATCAAATGTCAGGTAATAAAAGTAGAAAATGAAAGTAACATTTTCATTGGTTGTCAATTCCAACACTTCAGATGTGTTTTGTGAAGTAATTTACCTCATGGTATTTAGAGAGGTCTACAGGCTTAATGGCTAAATGGAATTTCAATCAAATTTGTGAAAATGAAAGGGATTGTTATGTAGTATGAGCTAATCTATATTTGGTGAGAGTGTCTCCAGTTGTTTTTCTGTGAATTACTTTCCCACCTTTTTTTTGGACCGCTTCCCGGGAAGCGGTCCGGTCCGCGAACCAGGAGCGTAACGGGAGTCCACCATTTTGTGTTTCGGTCAAATTAAGATACAAGATGGAGGGCAAATAATGTTCAGAATGGGTAGAAGGGGGCACGGTACAAGTATCTTGACCCCCTAGGTTTTCTGAGGGTGGCTGAGGAGGACCATATGTGCGGGGAAAAAACATTTTTTTTAGAAATTTTGCGCGGTTAGCTTCCAGTTCGCGTACCGGGTAGCGCTCTTTGAGCGTAGTTTGTTGAAAATTACAGAAAAAAGTTAGAGAAAAATAATAATTGTGAGTGATCAGATGTAGGGTAGCTCTGAGAAGAGCTTTTGGGTTTATGGTACATTTTGGTACTTATAAGTAGGTACCAATGCACAGTCTTAAATTCAAAATGAAAATTCTGTTGCCCTCATCTGAGAAGTGAACTCCATCTCCTCTGTAGATATCTTGCATGTAGTAACGCAAGTTATTGTTGTACAAGGAGCCCATTCCATGGTCTCTCATGTAAGCTGAAACAGATTTGTTTACATGCTTCCTCGCTTTCTCAATTTGTGGACAAAATTGGTTGGACCACCTCCATTTCTGTCTGTGGCATATATTGGAATATACCAAGGCAGTTTGAGGAAAAAGTGCCATTAATTGCTCAAAGGTGTCCTTTAAAAGCATTTCCAGACCTACCCCAGTCAAAGTGCCCAAATCATTACCTCCACAGTGCACTATTAACAGGTCAGGTTTTGGCAAATGCATAAAGGTTTTCACCAATGGTATCAATTGGTGACATTTTAATCCTCTTTGGCCCAACCACTTAATTTCCACATCTTGTAAATTGAGGTTAGGTAAATTTCTGTTCTCAGCATACCTTTGAGCCCAGTAGATGTAACTATGTCCAACAATCCAGACATTAAACATGGTGAGAGAAGGTTGGGCTGCAGTCAGATGAAGTGTGGTAATGAAAGGGCAGTTGAAACAGTAGGAGTTTGTAAAGAAAAAAAACTGTGGATTTCCAGTCCTAATGATTCATTAGCAGTGATTGGTGTATTTCCATTTCTGAAAACAGAAAGTTAGGGTGCATGGATGTGTTCTTTGAAAGATGTAATTTGAATGGTCAAGGAAGAAACATTTAATGAAAGATTGCACTGGATACGCAGGTGCACTGAGAGTTCAGAGTTCAATTGAAACATTGTTGTGTGAACTTGCAAACATGAGAGGTCTTTCAGGAGGTGGTTGCTAAGCAAAAAAGGCAGAGAGGGCAGAGGGGGGAAGGGTTTTGATTTGAAAAAAGTGAGGGAAGAGTTATGATTGGCTAATATGAGAGATATGTGTAATGAATATCAGCATTTCTGTGCTTTCTATAGCTGCAGCCTCTGGAGTGCATCCTCTTTGTTCTGCTGAAGACAATTTGGAGTATTTCTGAGACTGTTTTGAAACTCAAAAAGTATTTCCTAAGGTGAGAAAAGATTTATTTAATTTAGATAGAGAATAGTATGATTTAAGGAGAAAATGATGAAGAAAGCTGTGTTTTTAAAATGTGGCTTTGTCTCAAGTGATATACAAATAGATTTTGTTTCTTTGAGAAATTGTAATTGCATATTCGGTGTAGTATTCTGGCATGCAGTAACACAAGTTATTGTTGTACATGGAGCCCATTCCATGGTCTCTCATGTAAGCTGAAACAGATATGTTGTGTTTAAAAACGATTTTTGAAAACAATTACATTTCTGGATATGTACTGCTAGATCTTCATAGGTTGTTTGGGTCATATTTATAAGGCATTTGAGTGTCTATGATGTTATTTTTCCGTTTTTAAATGGAAAGCTTTCTTTATGGGGCAAGTTTCTTGTAAATACGCTCCCACCTGTGCTTGGTAAATTTAGTTTTTGATTATGGGAGTTACATAGCCATGTTAATAATGTCCTAAAAATGGTGCAAGGGCATTCAAAAAAATGCTTTCATGTGTCTCAAGGACATTTTCAGTCATTTCCTCTTGAATGTAGGTATACAATTGATTTATATGCTGTGTTTAAAAACGATTTTTTGAAATCAATTACATTTCTGGATATGTACTGCTAGAGCTTCATAGGTTGTTTTGGGTCATATTTATAAGGCATTTGAGTGTCTATGATGTTATTTTTCCCTTTTTAAATGGAAAGCGCTCTTCATGGGGCAAGTTTCTTGTAAAAACGCTCCCACCTGTGCTTGGCAAATTTAGATTTTGATTATGGGAGTTACATAGTCATGTTAAAAATGTCCCAAAAATGGTGCAAGGGCATTCAAAAAAACGCTTTCATATGTCTCAAGGACATTTTTAGTCATTTCCTCTTGAATGTAGGTATACATTTGATTTATATGCTGTGTTAAAAAACAATTTTTTGAAATCAATTACATTTCTGGATATGTACTGCTAGAGCTTCATAGGTTGTTTGGGTCATATTTATAAGGCATTTGAGTGTCTATGATGTTATTTTTCTCTTTTTAAATGGAAAGCGTTCCTCATGGGGCAAGTTTCTTGTTAATACGCTCCCACCTGTGCTTGGCAAATTTAGATTTTGATTATGGGAGTTAAATAGCCATGTTAATAATGTCCCAAAAATGGTGCAAGGGCATTCAAAAAAACGCTTTCATGTGTTTCAAGGACATTTTCAGTCATTTCCTCTTGAATGTAGGTATACAATTGATTTATATGCTGTGTTTAAAAACGATTTCTTGAAATCAATTACATTTCTGGATATGTACTGCTAGAGCTTCATAGGTTGTTTGGGTCATATTTATAAAGCATTTGAGTGTCTATGATGTTATTTTTCCCTTTTTAAATGGAAAGCGTTCTTCATGGGGCAAGTTTCTTGTAAATACGCTCCCACCTGTGCTTGGCAAATTTAGATTTTGCTTATGGGAGTTACATAGTCATGTTAAAAATGTCCCAAAAATGGTGCAAGGGCATTCAAAAAAATGCTTTCATGTGTCTCAAGGACATTTACAGTCATTTCCAACTGAATGTAGGTATACAATTGATTTATATGTTGTGTTTAAAAACGATTTTTGAAATCAATTACATTTTTGGATATGTACTGCTAGAGCTTCATAGGTTGTTTGGGCCATATTTATAAGGCATTTGAGTGTCTATGATGATATTTTTCCCTTTTTAAATGGAAAGCGTTCCTCATGGGGCAAGTTTCTTGTAAATACGCTCCCACCTGTGCTTGGCAAATTTAGATTTTGATTATGGGAGTAACATGGCCATGTTCAAATTGACCCAAAAATGGTGCAAGGGCAATCCAAAAAACGCTTTCATGTGCATTAAGGACATTTTAAGTCAATGAGGAAACACAGGTGATGTAATTCTGAAATGAGGAAAAGAAACTTCACATTTTTCAATTACATCACTAGTGTTTCCTAAGTTTATGAATGACATTGTGCAGATGAAGTTTAGGTGTGACCACAGATTCAAAAGAGGTCTGCCCTTTGTTCAAGAGTGAAGTGGACATGACTTACTTCATTGGTAGGCCTTCACATGTATTATCTCCTTTGTTTTCTTCAACAGGTGAAAATCTCATCTGCAACCATGTGTTGGCCTCACCTCAAACAAACAAAACAGGTGATGGACCGAATGTGGATCAATGACACACATTCACCCCAGTCCAAAGATCTGGGCCCAAACAAACCTCTAGATAGGCCACACCTTATCGTCATCCTGAATCAATCATTTAAAATGTTAGGGAGAGATTTATGATAGGTGTATGCCTGTTTTGTACCACTGTGTGTCATTTTTGTGACGCAGTGGTGGTGCAAAAGATTTGCTATGTTAAATAATAAGTAGGGTGTTAAGTTTTTGATGACTGTTATTCATTTACTGTTTGGTAATAGTGGTTAATAACATTTTTTATTATATTTTTCCACAGATTCAACTGCAAATCATTACAAAATTTGAAAAATGCCAACTAAGAATCGAATTAGAAAGGCTAGAAAACGTCAAAGACAGCAATATCATCTATTATTGCAGCAGTCCTCTCCCCAAAATACTCTTGAAATCACCAAGAAAGCTCCGGGTAAGAGCACAAAATCATTCTTAAGAAATATTTGTAGTAAAAAAAGTATTTCTCCAAAAAATGTTTCAGTCCAGAAAAAGAAAAGCAATTTAAATGGAAAGGAAAGACCAATCAAAAATGTTACTGGTAGAGCAAGAGATAACTCTGTGCATGATAGTAGAAGGAAACAACAGTTTAGGGACATTCGAAAACGAATGTTCCGCAACAGGATAATAGTTAATTTATTAAAAAATATTAAGAAAGGCCAACAGAAAGTGGCATTTTATAAGAAGAAGAAAAATGTAGAGAAAATTATTGATCATGCTTTTGAAATTAAGCGAAAGTTGTTTATTTTGGTAATCAATAGAATTAGGAAACTAAACAAGGTAATTTCTGATTTCAAATCAAATAGTAGATGGAAGAGAGTAGTAAATCGTAGTAACTTTTGTGAAGTTTTTTCCGGAGAATGGATGCATAGTTCAAGTTGTGAGGCATTTTTTAATGAGGAGAGTTATTTTCAGGATAATGATTTGGTGTTTGCAGTTGACACCAGTGGTCGAGCTTATGAAGTGAAGGATGGTTGTCCAGTTGAAAAAGAAAAACTTGTGACAACAGAGACAGACGAGGTATTAGGTAATGAGGTTTTAGGAAGACGTCCTAAGGGTCCTGTGTACATTTGGAAGTGTAGTTCTATTTGCAGTGTGCGACAGGATTCCATCAATTTGCTTTGTGATTTTATACGGACATTTAATAAGAAAAGTTTGAAGCAGAAAATGAAGTTGTTGCAAGAATTAGATCCTTGCAGAGTGAGACAAATGACAGGTTTGCGTGGTCATTCACTGGCTTGTCTTTCCAGGAGAGTATGCCAGAGTGTTTTTCATCATTTCAGGATGCTAGCAGTGCATCATAATAAAGTGAGAAAATTAGTGAGAATGTTGTATCATGCTAAGAGTCCAGCAATTATGCTTAAACAATTATGTGCTGCTCTTTTGCATGGTTCTGAAATAGATGTCAAGAATATTTGTGAAGAAATTGAGTTTTGTTACTTTGGAAGTAAAGATGAGAATGTTCAAATTGATCCAGAAGTAGAGGGTAATGTTGAAGATAATGTACAGGTTTCTAGTACAGATAAATTTCAGAAGGAAATTGCCACGTTTCAGATGAAATCAAGTGAGAGGCCTAATTTCACTTGTGTGTGTTGTCGACGCACTTATTATAAGAATCAGACTAAGTTAGTGGATTTATATGCAAATAGTGAAAGGGAAAATAATAGTGACTGGAAGGATTTTGCCACATACTTGATGGTAGAAAATTATTTTGATTTGGGATCGGATCAACGTGTATGTACTTATTGTTGTAACAAATTAAACCAAAACCAGAAGCCTGTTAGGGCGGTTCATAATAATCTGGAATTGGTTGAGGTTCCTTCTGAATTGAAGGATTTAAATACTTATGAATCTATTTTGATTCAAAGTATCCATCCCTTTCAGGCTATTGTAAGAATGGAGCCAAAGACAGGAAAGTTGCCTCCATCAGATTTACAGAGAGGATTAAAGGGAAGAGTTGTTTATTTGCCTCTAGATTTGAACAAAAACATTAACACAATTGGAGTAGAAAAAGTGGAAGAGGAACCTCTGGTTATCTTGGTTAATGGGGTTCCGACAAAGAATAAGAAAATATGGCAAGATTTAGTGGATGTTAGGAAAGTCAAAAAGGCAACATTGTATTTGAAGAAAAATAATAAGTACTATATGAATGTATATGTTGCAGAAGAGGAAGTAAGTGATGAAGAGGATAGCGATTTGTGTGCTGGCCAAATTGAGAAAGTAGAGGCCTCTAAAAGTGAAGAAATATATGAACATTATAGTGTTTATCCTTTGCATTCCAAGGAAGTCATGGGGAATGCAATTGAGTTGTTTCAAATGAAACAAGCCAAAGGGAGTCCCATTAGTGTTTGGGAGGAAAGTTTGGAAGCTCGGTGTTTCCCACAGCTATTTCCAACAGGTCAAGGAGGAAGATATGATGAGCGACCTCATCAAATTCCTGCGTCTGAATACTGGACTTTACGATTGTATGCAGAAGATCCTAGGTTTCGTCAATGCATTCCCTATTTGTTTCATCTCCTGTTTGAAAGCGATCTGTCTGGACTGTCATATGCAGTGAACCACATCTTAAAAAGTGGTATACAGATGCGAAACATCTCGGCAAGTGACTTTATGCATAAAGTCAATGTCCAAGACAGTATTTTGGATTCTCACCTAATTAATCTCATGGCGTGTCAGCGTGGTACTAATGAGTACTGGTAACGTCGTCATGGTGATTTAAAATGTATGCTGAGGAACTTAGGAACTCCAACATGGTTCCTTACTCTGAGCTGTGCCGAGTATGGCTGGGAAGACTTACTTGAATTTCTACGAGAGGCAAATGGAAATATTGAAAACATTGAATTCAAGACACCTGGAGAACTGTGTTCTTTGGATCCAGTGAATGTATGCAGGTACTTCAATCATAGATTTGAAGCTATGATGTCTTTCATCACAAATAAGTAGAATCCACCTCTTGGAGAGGTGTTGGATTTCTTCTGGAGAAAAGAGTACCAAGCAAGAGGTGCTCCTCATATACATATGTTGTTGTGGATCAAGGATGCACCTAAATTTGGAACAGATCCGGATGACTTAGTGATGAATTTCATAGAACAGTATTCTACGTGTGCTGTTCCAAACGCAACGGAGAAGAAAAGCCTAAGAGAACAAGTTCTACGTTTCCAAAGCCATCGTTGTGGAAAGTACTGTCGTCGTAAATTCAGAAACAAGGACAAGTTCTACACCAAATGTCGTTTCAACTTTCCACGACCGGTGATTTCTAAAGGAAGAGTGAACAGTTTGATGTCTTCGCTGCAACATAATGTGACGAGGAAATCACCCAAAAATACATACAATTTGAAAAGGAACGAAGAGTCCAAGTACATCAACGACTACAACCCAGTGATTTTGTCCATGTGGAATGCTAACATGGATATACAGTTTGTGGCTGACAACTGTATGGCTGTGGCTCGGTATGTGACATCTTATATCACCAAAAAAGAAAAGACAGAATTGAAGGATATGTGGGAGGACATTTCCCATGAAAAGAGCCTCAGCAAGAAGTTGTACAGTTTCAGTCTGAAGATGCTGTCGCATCGAGAAATCGGAGCTTACGAATGTTCTGACCAGTTGTCTTCAGCAAGTCTCTATGCCAAATCCAGGAGTATCGTTTGGGCGAGTCTTGGTCTTGCTGCAACGCAAAATCGAGTTCTAAAACCTGTCCGGGAAATTGAGTATTTGGCAGAAAAGGAACCAAACAGTACCGACATTTTGAAGACCAACATGTTGGATACATATTATCCAAATCGAAGCAGTCACCTTGAGAATGTTTGTCTATATGAGGTTCTACAAAATTATATATTCAAGAGGAACATCAAAGAAGATATTGAGAAAGGAGTGTATGCTGTAATTGGAAGTGAGGGATGTCTGGTCAAGCAAAGAAAATGCCAATTAGTAAACCATCGAAAATTGAGTGGCGAATCTCCAGAAAAAAAGGAGTTTTTCTATTTAGCACTTTTGCAACTTTTCAAGCCTTGACGTGCAGAAGAGGAACTGCTTGGAGATTTCCTCTGTTACGAAGACTCTTTCACTGCTGCTAAGGAGACCATAGAATGTCCTGCTTTTCCCAAATATCAAGAAATGTTGACTTTGGAAATTGAGCAGGAAGCAACAATTGCAGCCGAGATTGCCAGAGACAGTTCTCAGGACAGTCAGAGTTCTGTTTCATTGAGTCAGGATCCACTAGGAGGACCTATTATCGAAAATGAAGCTGCCACTGCTATGAATGAAGTGGAAAGAGCCATGGCACATGCTCAGGAGGATGCAGTTAACTTAGAAGACTTGGAAAAACAACTCAACGTTGAGCAGAGGAAAATATATGATGAAGTTACCAAGCAAATTGAGCATGGATTAAGTCATGAGAAGAAAGAGTGCTCATGTACATCGTTGAAGCCTGTTCGACTGTACGTGAGTGGAGAAGCGGGAACTGGAAAAAGTTTCCTTATTAAAGCAATTTCTTGTTATTTGCAGGAAAGGACTGAGACATCGTTGTCTTGTGTTGTTACCACTCCTACTGGACTGGCAGCACATAACATTAAAGGTATTACTTTGCATCGTCTACTGATGCTGCCAGTGGAGCATGACAACAAATTACAATACCACAAGTTATCTGGGGATGCTTGTTGTGAAGTTTCAAGAGTCTTGAGGAAAATGAAACTTCTTATCATTGACGAAGTAAGCATGGTTTCCAATGTCATGCTTGCCTTTGTGCATTTGAGAATGCAAGAAGTTCTTAAAACTGAGTATGATGTGTTATTTGGTGGCAAACACATCATTGTTTTCGGAGATCTTCTGCAGCTGACACCAGTAAAAGGACAACCTGTGTTCAAAATACTCACGCATGAAGATACCAGGAAGTGCCTAGGGAGCATTGGCAACGTCAATATATGGTTAAATTTCAATTATGCTGAACTGCATGAAAATATGCGTCAGGCGAAGATTACAAGAATATTCTACAAGATATTAGAATTGGAAAAGTGACCGAGCATGGGAAAGAAGCTTTAAATGCACGATTACTGTCAAATTTATATCCCGAACAAGACATTGTGCCTGAGAATATTTTTCAGAAAATTACTGAGAAGAAATCCGGAATATGTTTGATGCCAACTCTTGCAGAATGTGCCATCTTCAACAACAAAATGTTGAATTTAGAAAAGCAAGAGATTGTGACACTTGAAGCTATTGACAGAATAGAGCATATGGGATCAACAATTATTTTGTCTGAGAATTTGAAATCAAAATTGGATTCATTAGAGAAGACTATATCTAAAACAGCGGGTTTTGAAAAGACTTTGAATGTGTGTTTAAATTGCCGAATCATTTTGAGAAGGAATTTACATGTTGAAAGAGGTCTGGTAAATGGATCAATGGGTAATGTTGTTGATTTTGAGAAATACAGAAATAGAGATGGAATTGAATTTTTAAAAATTAAATTTGATGGCATTGAGGAAGTACAGCTAATTGGTCGTTGTTCTGCTAGGTTTTTGCTTGTTAAAGACTTATATGTTTGCCGTAAACAGTTTCCTGTTTGCTTGGCATATGCGGTGACAATCCATAAATCGCAAGGTTTAAGTGTAGATAGTGCATTGGTGAATATTGGCAGTTCTGTGTTCAAGGAGGGTATGGCATATGTGGCATTGTCACAAGTTAGAACTTTATCGGGATTGTACTTGATTGACTGTGATGTCACAAACATTTGTGCGGATCTAGATTGTGTTAAGGAATACAATAGGTTAAGAAGAGAGTATGCGCCACATTTGCCTCAATATCCTTTGTTTGAGAAACGTGTGGTAGGCCGGAAACGAAGAAATATCAGTAATAGTAGGGAGGTTGTAGCAAAAAGCCCAAAAGTCGATGAACCGAAAATTGTAAGCAGAAAGAAAATGGATTCTGTTGAAGATGTTGTCGGTTTTCAATTTGAAAACAGTTCTGGTGTCAACTGCTATGCAAATGTAGTGGTTAATGTTCTCTTTTCACTAGAGACTTTAAAAGAACAGATTGTGTTCAATTCGGAACAAAGTTTATGCTGTTTGTTGAATTCTGTGTTAGAGAAATGTAGCACTGATCGAACAAAAGTAGAAAGTGTGTCTGAAGTTCGTTATCTGTTAGATGAATGTTCAGGTCAAACAGACTTCTCTGAAAATAATCAGCAGGATTGTCAGGAGTTTTTAATGTATATGCTTGATGTATTGCAAGATGAGGGTGTAGATCTAGATCACCTGTTTGGGCTTTCTTATCAATGGCAGCATGACTGCGAGAACTGTATGGTATCAAGTACTACTAGTGTAGACTCAGAAAGATTTATATATTTAACTTTGCCAGACAGTAAATCAGTCTCCTTTAATAAGCTAGTAAATGCAGCTGATCACAACATGGAGTGTAGCCAATGGAAATCTGAAATGATGTCAACATTATTTATACGAAGATATGGCCAGTATGTCATTTTAATGATCCAACGATGTAGGCCTGATGGATCAAAATTGTCAACTTTAATAAAAAATGTTGTTGCTTCTCAGCTGTCAATATCAGGAAGGACTTTTGTAACTGTAGCAATTATCTATCACGATGGTCCTTCAACAACATCAGGACATTACACAGCTTATTTAAAGTCTAGAAACGGCTGGTCATTCTGCAACGATTCTGTTGTAACTTTCAAAAAAAAATTGCCGTTTGACCTTAAAAATTCTTACCTGGTGTTTTTAAAACCAAAATTTTAAGGAAAGAATCTCGGGATTTCCTCTGAGGAATTGCAAAAGGTTCATGAAGTAGAGGGAATGTAAGTCTGCAATGCTGTCTAGATTATTGGTCCAAAACTTTTAATTATAATGTCAATTTAAAAATCCAACTATATAAACCTGATGCAAGTAAGTCTGCTTCATAGTAAGCAGTATCAGTGTCATAGGAAAAGTAGAACATGAGTGACAAAGAAGGGTAAGATTTTAGTAGTCCAGGATTGTGAAAGTAATCTTAAATGTTTTCTTTTTGAAAGTTGCGAAAATAGAAAATGACGGGATTTCATTATAAGAATTACAAGGGTTGAAAAACGCTGCAACATGATTTGGCCAAGTGGAAACATGTGGTAGAATGTGAGAAGTCTTTTATTGTATGTAACATATTTTTCAAAATGATGGAGGTTTTCTTTCAGAAAGTGGAGGGCTGAAAATATTTATAGCACAACAGAGTGTACGCTGTTCATAGGACATCCTTCGACGTTATGGAAAGTAAGTTAATTTTAAGGAGTTTTGAATTCAGATTTCTTAGGTTGTATGGGTTTTTTAAACACAATCATTTTGATTGTGTTTTTTTTTCCCCGCTGTTACATGATGAATATCTTCAAGTCACTGATTTAAGTGAAATTTGATACATTCTGAGAACAGCAAAAATAAACCATTTAACATGTATAATTAATGTTGTACTTTTTGTACATATGATATACATTTAGAAATGTGAGGTAGATATGGAGAAACTGAGGCTTCTGTAAGTGTCAAAGTTAATGCTTACAGTGCTGCACTTCTGGGTACTGTTTTTTTTGAAAACTGAATAGGCCTCACCTTAAAGAAACCTCTTGAAAGGACACATCTTATTTGCATCCTGAAACAATCATTTAAAATGTTACACACAATTTTATGATGGCTTTACATCTTTTTTGCGCTGCTATTGCATCGCTATTGTGAGACATCAGCAGTGCAAAAGATGCACCATGTTCCAAAATAGGCCTCAGTTTTTCAGCATCAAGATACTGTTTGTTTAAAATATATATCTTTAGGATTGTGTAGGGGACGTAGAGCAGCAGAGGCTTCTGTAAATGTCAAAGTTGTTGAAAAACTGTTTGTTCTTGAACCTTTTCCCTTGTCTTTTCTAATTTTTAAATACATGTTTTAATATTTTTGAAATGTTTGTTCTCTCTTTTACAGATTGAAAGTATGAAAAAATATTTGAAAAAGTTAACAAGAATTATAAGGTAAATTTTTTCTACTCTTTTTACCCGCAATCCACTGCTGATGATGTCACTGACCATGTCATGAATGATGTAATAAGTGGACATGACTTACTTCATTGGTAGGCCTTCACATGTATTAATGCATACACTGCTGCACTTCTGCGTACTGTTTCATATGCTGGACTACATCTGCACTATGAGATACCTAAGCAAAGGCAACACAGGTGATGTGATTGTGAAATGAGCAAAAGAAACTCCACATTTTTCAATTACATTACTTGTGTTTTCTAAGTTTACGAATGACATTGTGCAGATGAAGTTTAGGTCTGTCTATGGACACAGAAGAGGTCTGGCCGTTGTTCAAGAGTGAAGTGGACATGTTTTACTTCAATGGTAGGCCTTCACATGTATTATCTCCTCTGTATTCTTCAACAAGCATAAATTTGATATGCAACCCTGAGTAGGCCTCACCTTAAACAAACTTTTGGAGAGGCCACACCTTATCGTCATCCTGAATCAATCATTTAATCTATCACATTTAACATCTATTAGTTCTACTGCTTCATTTCTTTAATCCTTACTTTCCTGCGTTTGCTACTTCCCTCATTCCTTTCTCTATTACTTAATTATTCTACTCCTTCCAGTATTTTTCTCAGTCCCTCTCTTCTCATACTTCTTCATTCTTATTTACTCATTCTGTCTCTATTAATGTTACTGTTTCTGAATGATCTCAAAACATTTTTTAAAACAAGAACAGTAAGTATAAGGGTAGGAAACAGACAGTTATGTTACAAGAAAGACAGCTATAGTAAGTAAACAAAAGATACTGTTACTCGCAATCCACTGCTGATGATGTCACTGACCATGTCAAGAATGATGTAATATGTGACATGATCAGCAGTGGATTGCGGGTAACAGTATCTTTTGTTTACTCCCTATAGCTGTCTTTCTTGTAACATAACTGTCTGTTTCCTTCCCTTATACTTACTGTTCTTTTTTTAAAACATTTTTTTTGGTTCGCTCCCGGTTCGCGTACCGGAGTGCGAACCAGGAGCGAACTAAAAAAAATAGAGGTTGGCAGAGTTTCAAAAATTCTACCAATTTTTTTTTATAATGGGGAGGTAGTTCTGAAAAGAACTTTTTTTTGTTTTTGTTGTTTTAAATTTTTTTTATTATTTTTCTGAACTTTTTTTGTATTTTTTTTGTATTTTCTGAACATTTTGATATTTTTTTGTTTTTTTGGGGGGAGGGGGGAAACAAAAATGATTCATTGAAAAGGGCTCAACAGGAGCAACGAAAAAAAGAAGAATTTATTTTTTGGGGCGTTTCGGGAAAATATGATTATTGATAGCTTTCACTATTAGAGTAATGCTACTTTCTCTGTAGCAAATTATTTGGTTACACCGCACGCACACTTGCTTTACTTCCCCAAAGTTCATTTGAATGTTCGGGACCACCTCCCTCGCCTCTGGTCGCGACACTTCTTGGACAACAGATCTTCTTGCCATTGCAGGGGGATTTTGCTGTTCATCACGAAGCTGGGCAGCACTATAATTATTTGGGTGCCACCTACTCATATGCCTGTGCATCGTGTAATTTCCGAAGCTGTATTTCTTGTCAGTCCCCCTTGATAGTCTATCGTCGCAAATACGGCAAAAGACATATCTTGCATTCACTTTTTTTTGTCCTTCAGGGAATTAAAAAAATTGCCAGATGTAGTTTTCTTTTCTATTGTACCTCCTGGGCTCCTCTGGCAAAAACTCAGGCTCTCCCTGCTCTTCCTCCTCTTCTTGATCTTCCTCTTCTTCTATGATTACTTGAGCAGGTGGTCCTCTCTTTCCATGAGGAGGTGGAGGTGGTGGTGGGGGTACACTAGCTGAAGCAACTACTGAAGCCATTGCTCAACAATGAAAAAGGGTCTTTCTCTCACCAAGATGAAAGTCAGAGTGAGGAAAGAAGGAGGGGTTTTCATCATTTGGGAAAAGCAAAAGTTCTAAACCAATGAAAAGTGTTAATTTTAGATCACATGACCTAGTATTACATCATTAGGAAACCAAAAGTGAAATGAACCAATGAAAAGTGTTATTACCGAGTCACATGACCTGCTGTGTTTACGTTTCGCGCTTTGCTCCGCTTTCCGGTCCGCTTCCGGGTCCGCTAACTTGGCGCGTCCAATGACGTATTACGCGACAACGCAAAACGTCATGCTAACGTAACAGTTACGCTAAAGGAACGTTTACCGATTCGCGGACCGAGTCGCGGCTTTAAATTGAGCTAACGGGAAGCTGACCGTTTCGCGGACTGGGAGCGAAACATAAAAATTTTTTTAAAAAAAATTGTATAAAAAACATGTAAAATATATTTTAAGATTTAAAGAAGAATACATTTTACAGCTACAGATATTAGCTTTTAAAAAACCATTGAAATTCACTGAAAAAACCATAGGTTATAGACCATATATAGTTAGGAATTTGCATTTACAAAACCTTGAAAATTCACTGAAAAAACCATAGGTTATAGACCATATATAGTTAGGAATTCGCATTTACAAAACCTTATTTTACTCACACAAAACCAATGAAATTCCATATATAGTTAGTTGCACTAACTATATATCGCGCACCCGCAATCCACTGCTGATGATGTCACATATTACATCATTCATGACATGGTCAGTGACATCAGTGATGTCATCAGTGATGTCACTGACCATGACATGACATGGTCAGTGACATCACTGATGACATCACTGATGACATCTCAAATGACATCACTGATGACATCACTGATGACATCTCAAATGACATCACTGATGACATCACTGATGATATCTCATTTGACATCACTGACAACATCACTGATGACATCATTCATGTGATAATACGATGAACCTCTTCAGACTCTAATATAACCTTAGATACAATCAGTGTAAACAGACACTCACAGACTGTCACTCATCCATGGAGTTACTCACACACCTAGTCAGTCATGCAAAGAATCAATCACACCTCCATTTCCTCTACTATACAGTTATACACACCTTACTTTTTCGAACATATACTAACACATATTTACTCTTTTATACAATCCCTGATACAAGTTCACAATGATCCATACAGCCACTCACACATTCACTGGCTCTTATGCACAGTAATTTATATATGTGAACTCTCACATGTACTGTGTTTTACATATGTACTTTCTTTGACATGTAGCACTGAGATATCCATTCACTCACCAATACACTCATGCACACAGTCAACCGCCCATACAGCTGTTTTCACATGCACTTTTGAACCCATACATCTAGTGAATCAATTGCTCACACATCTATGCACAGAGTCATACACCTCCCAGCCACCCACACACACACTCAGTCTCCCATACAAATACTTGGGCAACCAATAAATAACCCATATAGTTACTCAGATAGCTACTTATCAACACATGCAACAGTTTACAGAACAACAGACATAATGATGCACAAATTAAGACAGTTTAGTCACTAACCCATGCACTCAGTGAGACACATTTAATCACTCACTCATACAGTCAGTAATGCACCTACTAAATCCTTCATCCAGACACTTATACATCCACTCATTCTTAAATATGTAAGACATATTTTAACTTTACAGAAACATACAGTCACTGGATGTTGTCATCAGTGATGTCATCAGTGATGTCATTTGAGATGTCATCAGTGATGTCATCAGTGATGTCACTGACCATGTCATGAATGATGTAATATGTGACATCATCAGCAGTGGATTGCGGGTGCGCGATATATAGTTAGTGCAACTAACTATATATGGAATTTCATTGGTTTTGTGTGAGTAAAATAAGGTTTTGTAAATGCGAATTCCTAACTATATATGGTCTATAACCTATGGTTTTTTCAGTGAATATATATATATATATATTCACTGAAAAAACCATAGGTTATAGACCATATATAGTTAGGAATTAGCATTTACAAAACCTTGAAAATTCACTGAAAAAACCAAAGGTTATAAACCATATATAGTTAGGGATTAGCATTTACAAAACCTTATTTTACTCGCATAAAACCATTGAAATTCGCATATATAGTTAGTTGAGCTAACTATATATCGCGCACCCGCAATCCACTGCTGATGATGTCACATATTACATCATTCATGACATGGTCAGTGACATCACTGATGACATCTCAAATGACATCACTGATGACATCACTGATGACATCTCAAATGACATCACTGATGACATCACGGATAAAATCACTGATAACATCTCATTTGTCATTACTGATCACATCACTGATGATATCAATCATGTGATAATACGATTAACCTCTTCAGACTCTAATATAACCTTAGATACACTCAGAGTAAACAGACACTCACAGACTGTCACTCATCCATGGAATTACTCACACACCTAGTCAGTCATGCAAAGAATCAATCACACCTCCATTTCCTCAACTATACAGTTATACACACCTTACTTATTCGAACATATACTAACACATATTTACTCTTTTATACAATCCCTGATACAAGTTCACAATGATCCATACAGCCACTCACACATTCACTGGCTCTTATGCACAGTAATTTATATATGTCAACTCTCACATGTACTGTGTTTTACATATGCACTTACTTTGACATTTAGCACTGAGATATCCATTCACTCACCAATACACTCATGCACACAGTCAACCGCCCATACAGCTGTTTCCACATGCACTTTTGAACCCATAGATCTAGTGAATCAACTGCTTACACATGTATGCACAGAGTCACACACCTCCCAGCCACCCACACACACACACACTCAGTCTCCCATACAAATACTTGGGCAACCAATCAATAACCCATATAGTTACTCATATAGCTACTGATCAACACATGCAGCAGTTTACAGAACAACAGACATAATGATGCACACATTAAGACAGTTTAGTCACTAACCCATGCACTCAGTGAGAGACATGTAATCACTCTCTCATACAGTCAGTCATGCACCTACTAAATCCTTCATCCAGACACTTATACATCCACTCATTCTTCAATATGTAAGATATATTTTAATTTTACAGAAACAGACAGCCACTGGATGATGTCATCAGTGATGTCATCAGTGATGTCACTGACCATGTCATGAATGATGTAATATGTGACATCATCAGCAGTGGATTGCGGGAACGCCATATATAGTTAGCGCAACTAACTATATATGCGAATTTCAATGGTTTTATGCGAGTAAAATAAGGTTTTGTAAATGCTAATCCCTAACTATATATGGTCTATAACCTATGGTTTTTTCAGTGAATTTTCAAGGTTTTGTAAATGCTAATTCCTAACTATATATGGTCTATAACCTATGGTTTTTTCAGTGAATTTCAATGGTTTTTTAATAGCAAATATCTATAGCTGTAACATATGTTCTTATTCTAATTCACAAATATATTTTATATATATTTGTATTATATTTTTTAAATTCAATTTATATTATAGTTTAAATAATTTTTTCTTGTTTCGCTGCCGATCCGCGAAATGGTAAACGTTCCGTTAGTGCAAATACCGCGTTAGAAAGGCACATCGCGATGCATCCCGTAAACGCAACATATCGCGTTACTACGTAATGCCCCTTAAGACGTTCTGCATTAGCGCACCCGGAAGCGTTCTGGAACGCGAACCAAGGCGCGAAACGTAAAGGCCCGGAATCGATCCGAGGCGCAGCACGGAACGCGGAACGTAAGCATAACAGGTCATGTGACTATTTCATAAAACTTTTCATTGGTTCATTTTACTTTTAGTTTCCTAATGATGGAACGCTTGATCATATGACGTAAAATAAACACTTTTCATTGGTTTAGAACATTTTCTTTTCTCAAATGATGAAAGTCCCACCTTTTTTCCTCACTCCGACTTTCATTTTTATGAGAGAAAGACCTGTTTTTGTTTGCTAAGACATGGCATTTGTATTAGCTGCAGCTGGTGGATCTCCACCACCTCCACCACCACCAAAGAAGAGAGGATCGACTAGCCAGGTCATCTTCAACCAGGAAGAAGAAGAAGAGGAAGACGAGGAACAGGAGCAAGGGACAAGTGGCTTTCTGAAAGAAATGCCAAGAACGTCCCATATCAAAGTGAATTTTATCTGGCAATTATTTTCTCATCCTTCTCATGAAAAGAAAGTTAATGCCAGATACGTTACCTGCCTCATCTGCAAAAAAGAACTCTCGAGAGGGACCGAAAAAAAATATAGCTATGGTAATCATACCATGCATCGGCACATGGAGAGTTGGCACCCTCTTAATTATTCTAAAGCACAACTTCGAGATCTGATGGATAACCCCCGACCGGCTAAAATATCCACCAATGACTTAGCAATAAGTGAGTCAGAGGCAAGAGAAACGGTCCCAAATCTCCAAAAGAACTTTGGGCAGATGAGATTTACATGTCTAGCATGTGGAAAATTAATTTCATGCGGAGAGATGAGTATTACTTTAATAAATACATCTTTTGAAAATCATCAATGTCCAAAACGTCCAAGAAAGTAATTTTTTTTTTGTTGCTCCTGTTGAGCCCTTTGAAGTGAATCATTTTTGTTTCCCCTTCCTCAAAAAAAACACAAAAAAATATAAAACATCAAAAAGAATAAAAAAAAGTTATTTTCAGAACTACCTTCCTTTTTTAAAAAAATTGCTAGAATGTTTAGCACTCTAGCATCCTCTATTTCTTTTGATTCGCTTCCCGGTTAGCGTTCGGGTACGCGAACCGGGAGCGAACTAAAAAAAATATTTTTTAAAAAAAGACGAATAAATAAACAGAGAGTAATGTGAAAAGAAAGACAAATAGAGGGAGTAACAAACAGTTACTGTTGAAAGAGGGACTGATAGAAGAAGTGAAAAGAGTAGTATAAGTAAGTAAAAGAAAAAGAAATGAAGGAAGTAGCAAAGACAGGAAACTAAGGGTTAAAGAAAAGAAGCAGTGGAACTAATAAAAGTTAAATCTGATAGACATGTAACGTAAAGAGTACTAAACACTTACCTTTTAATTGTCATTACCGTACTAAATTATCTTTTTTATACTTTTAATCTGTGTAAGAAAGAACAAAAAAATGTAAATTAATAGAAGGTGGTAAAAAAAGTGTGAGCATGAGACAAAATGAATGTTAAATGTGGTATACTTGTAAAGCGCACAGCTGCCCCAGCAAAGAGGTGTCCCAGCGCTGTATACCGCTGGAGAACCCATCCTGGCTTTCCCTGTGAGATGATCCCTCCTGGGCATCCCCAAGGTGAAGCCAGGCATCCCCCGCGCTGATGGGGCCGTTAGTAGAGATTAAGCAAGCTATTGCCCAGAGTTGCTGAGTGGGACCCATGGTTGGAGTAGGCACCGAGGCGAGAATTATCGAGACCGTTGACCATGGCCCAAGACCCTGCCACGTCAGGAATCGAACCCTGGTCCCGGGCTGACCTCTGCTTCCGGGTCTGCCACCTCTAACCAGTGAGCCACACCAATCCATATACATATTATAAATCACAATTCAAAGTACAAAATTAATTAAACATATTTAATGGTTTATTTTTGTTGTTATCAGAAAATATCAAATTTCACTGAAAACAGTGAGTTGAAGGTATTCATCATATAACAGCAGGGGAAAAAAACACAATCAAAATGATTGTGTTTAAAAAACCCAAATAATATAAATAAGCAGAAATAGGAACTTCTCCAAAGTAACTTACTTTCTATGACGTCAAAGGATATCCTATGAACAGCTTATACTCTGTTGTGCTGTTACTATTCTCTGCCCGCCACTTTCTGAAAGATAAACTCAATTGTTTTAAGAAAACTGAGACATACAAAGCAATTTGAAACAGCACACTAAATTACAGCAACACCTAGAATCATTATAGTCCAATTACCTACCCTAAATTCTGACTTCAAAAAACAAGTCAAAAGGCAACATTGCTTCATAGTCAATTAGTAATGTTTGCTGAAAGACTAGCCATTTTATAAATTTTAAATAAGCTGTGTAATATCCAGATGTTGTCAAAGGACCAGTATATTATATAATAGCTGCAGTTGCAAATGTTCTTCCTGAAATCGATGACTATGCAGCCAAAACATTTTTAATTAGACTGGACAACTTATTTTCTTCCAGTTTATGTAGTTGAAATTGTAAAATGACATTTCATCCATAAGTTTCCATAAATAATGTGGACAGCATTGCAGACTTACATTTCCTCTACTCCTTATTTTGATTTGCTACTTGACTTTGCTTATAAAAACAAACAGTTTTCGCTCTGTACTACAATTATCCACAAGGCCATATAGAGTAGGAGCCATTAGAACATCTTGAAATTCCTCGGAACAAATCCCAAGCTTTTTTTCCTAAAATTTTGGTTGTAAGAACACCAGGTAAGAATTTTGAAGGTGGAAAGGCAATCTTTTTTGGAAAGTTAAAACAGAATCATTGCAGAATGACCATCCGTTTCCAGATTTTAAATAAGCTGTATAATGTCCTGAATTAGTTGAAGGACCATTATGATATATAATTGCAGTAGTTTTAAAAGTCCTTCCTGATATTGACAACTGCGAAGCCACAAAATTATTAATTAAAGTTGTCAATTTAGTTCGATCAGGCCTACATCGTTGGAACATTAAAATGATATACTGGCCATAACTTCGTAAAATTAACGTGGACAGCATTCCAGACTTACATTGGCTGCACTCCATATTTTGATTGGCTGCCTTTACTGGCTTATTGAAGGATACTGATTTACTGTCAGGCAAAGTTAAATATATAAATCTTTCTGAGTCTACACTATTAGTACTTGATAGCCTACAGTTCTCGCAGTCATGCTGCCATTGATAAGAAAGGCCAAATAGATAATCTACATCTACACCTTCATCTTGCAATACATCAAGCATATACATTAAAAACTCCTGAAAATCCTGCTGAATATTTTCAGAGAATTCTGTTTGACCTGAACATTCGTCTAACAGAAAACGAATTTCAGACACACTTTCTACTCTCGTTTTATCAGCACTACATTTCTCTAACACAGAATTCAACAAACAGCATAAACTTTGTTCCGAATTGATCACAATCTGTTCTTTGAAAGTCTCTAGTGAAAAGAGAACATTAACAACTACATTAGCATAGCAGTTGACACCAGAACTATTTTCAAATTTAAAACCAACAACATTTTCAACAGAATTCATTTTATTCCTGCTTCCACTTTTGGGTTCATCGACTTTTGGTCTTTTTGCATCAACCTCTCTACTATTACTGATATTTCTTCGTTTCCGGCCTACCACACGTTTCTCAAACAAAGGATATTGAGGCAAATGTGGCGCATACTCTCTTCTTAACCTATTGTATTCCTTAACACAATCTAGATCCGCACAAATGTTTGTGACATCACAGTCAATCAAGTACAATCCCGATAAAGTTCTGACTCGTGACAATGCTACATAAGCCATACCCTCTTTGAATACAGAACTGCCAATATTCACTAAAGCAGAATCTACACTTAAACCTTGCGATTTATGGATTGTCACCGCATATGCCAAGCAAACAGGAAACTGCTTACGGCGAACATATAAGTCTTTAACAAGCAAAAACCTAGCAGAGCAACGACCAATTAGCTGTACTTCCTCAATGCCATCAAATTTAATTTTTAAAAATTCAATTCCATCTCTACTTCTGTATTTCTCAAAATCAACAACATTACCCATTGATCCATTTACCAGACCTCTTTCAACATGTAAATTCCTTCTCAAAATGATTCGGCAATTTAAGCATACATTCAAAGTCTTTTCAAAACCCGCAGTTTTAGATATAGTCTTCTCTAATGAATCCAATTTAGATTTCAAATTCTCTGACAAAATAATTGTTGCTCCCATATGCTCTATTTTGTCAATAGCTTCAAGTTTTACAATGTCTTGTTTTTCTAAATTCAACATTTTGTTGTTGAAGATGGAACATTCTGCAAGAGTTGGCATCAAACATATTCCAGATTTCTTCTCAGTAATTTTCTGAAAAATATCCTCTGGCAAAACGTCTTTTTCTGGATATAAAATTGACAGTAAGCGTGCATGTAAAGCTTCTTTACCACGCTCAGTCACTTTCCCGATTCTAACATCTTGCAGAATATTCTTGTAATCTTCGTCCTTCACCTGACGCATATTTTCACGCAGCTCAGCATAACAGAAGTTTAACCATATGTTAACGTTGCCAATGCTCCCTAGGCACTTCTTGGTATCTTCATGTGTAAGCAGTTTAAACACTGGTTGTCCTTTCACTGGTGTCAGCTGCAAAAGATCACCAAAAACAATGATGTGTTTGCCACCGAATAACACATCATACTCTGTTTTAAGAACTTCCTGCATTCTCAAATGCACAAAAGCAAGCATGACATTGGAAACCATGCTTACTTCGTCAATGATAAGAAGTTTCATCTTCTTCAGGACTCTAGATACTTCACAACAAGCATCTCCAGATAACTTGTGGTATTGTAATTTGTTATCATGCTCCACTGGCAGCATCAGTAACCGATGCAAAGTAATCCCTTTAATGTTATGAGCTGCCAGTCCAGTTGGAGCGGTCACAACACAAGACAGCGATGATTCAGTCCTTTTCTGCAGATAACATGAAATTGCTTTAATGAGGAAACTTTTTCCAGTTCCTGCTTCTCCACTCACGTACAGTCGGACAGGCTTCAACGACGTACATGAGCACTCTTCCTTCTCATGACTTAATCCATGCTCAATTTGGTTGGTAACTTCGTCATATATTTTCCTCTGCTCAACGTTGAGTTGTCTTTCCAATTCTTCTAAGTTAACTGCATCCTTCTGAGCATGTGCCATGGCTCTTTCCACTTCAATCATGGCAGTGGCAGCTTCATTTTCGATAACTGGTTCTCCTAGTGGATCCTGACTCAATGAAACAGAACTCTGACTGTCCTGAGAACTGTCTCTAGCAATCTCGGCTGCAATTGTTGCTTCCTGCTCAATTTCTGCATTCAACATTTGTAGATATTTGTGAAAAACAGGACATTCTATGGACTCCTTGGCTGCATTGAAGGAGTCTTCGTAACAGAGAAAATCCCCAAGCAGTTCCTCTTCTGCACGCCAAGGCTTGAAAAGTTGCAAAAGAGCTAAATAGAAAAACTCTTTTCTTTCGGAAGATTCACAATCCAATTTTCGATGATTTATCAATTGACATTTTTTTTGCTTGACCAGACATCCTTCACTTCCAATTACAGCATACACTCCTTTATCGATATCTTCTTTGATGTTCCTCTTGAAAACGTAATTTTGAAGAACATCATACAGACAAGCATTCTCCAGGTGACTGCTTCTATTTGGATAATATGTATCCAACATGTTGCTCTTCAAAATATCTGTACTGTTTGGCTCCTTCTCCGCCAAATACTCAAATTCCCGTACAGGTTTCAGAACTCGATTACGCGTTGCAGCAAGACCAAGACTCGCCCAAATGATACTCCTAGATTTGGCATAGAGACTTGCTGAAGATAAGCGGTCAGAACATTCGTAAGCTCCGATTTCTCGATGCGACAACATCTTCAGACTGAAACTGTACAACTTCTTACTGAGGCTCTTTTCATGGGAAATGTCCTCCCACATATCCTTCAGTTCTGTCTTTTCTTTTTTAGTGATGTAAGACGTCACATACCGAGCCACAGCCATACAGTTGTCAGCCACGAACTGTATATCCATGTTAGCATTCCACATGGACAAAATCACTGGGTTGTAGTCATTGATGTACTTGGACTCTTCGTTTCTTTTCAAATTGTATGTGTTTTTGGGTGATTTCCTCGTAACATTATGTCGCAGCGAAGACATCAAATTGTTCACTCTTCCTTTGGATATCACCGACCGTGGAAATGAAAAATGACATTTGGTGTAGTACTTGTCCTTGTTTCTGAATTTACGACGACAGTACTTTCCACAACGATGGCTTTGAAACCGTAAAACTTGTTCTCTTAGACTTTTGTCTTCGTTTGTCTTTGGAACAGCACATGTAGCATACTGTCCCATGAAACTCATCACTAAGTCATCCGGATCTGTTCCAAATTTGGGTGCATCTTTGATCCATAGCAGCATATGTATATGAGGAGCACCTCTTGCTTGATACTCCTTCCTCCAGAAGAAATCCAACACCTCTCCAAGAGGTGGATTTTTCTTGTTCGTGATGAAAGACATTATAGCTTCAAATCTATGATTGAAGTACCTGCATACATTCACTGGATCCAAAGAGCACAGTTCTCCGGGTGTCTTGAATTCAATATTTTCAATGTTTCCATTTACCTCTCGTAGAAATTCAAGTAAGTCTTCCCAGCCATACTCAGCACAGCTGAGAGTGAGGAACCATGTGGGAGTTCCTAAGTTCCTCAGCATACATTTTAAGTTACCATGACGGTGGTACCAATACTCATTAGTACCACGTTGACAAGCCATGAGATTAATCAGGTGAGAATCCAAAATACTGTCTTGCACATTGACTTTATCCATAAAGTCCCTTGCCGAGATATTTCGCAGTTGTACACCACTTTTCAAGATGTGGTTCACTGCATAAGACAATCCAGAGAGATCACTTTCAAACAGTAAATGAAATAAATAAGGAATGCATTGTCGAAACCTAGGATCTTCTGTATACAATCGTAAAGTCCGGTATTCTGAAGCAGGAACTTGAACAGGTTGCTCATCATATCGTCCTCCTCGACCTGTAGGAAATAACTGTGGAAAACATCGAGCTTCCAAACTTTCCTCCCAAACACTAATGGGACTCCCTTTGGCTTGTTTCATTTGAAACAACTCAATAGCATTCCCCATGACTTCCTTGGAATGCAAAGGATGAACACTATAATGTTCATATATTTCTTCCTTTTTAGAGGCTTCTACTTTCTCAATTTGTCCAGGACACAAATCGCTGTCCTCTTCATCACTTACTTCCTCTTCTGCAACACATACATTCTTGTAGTACTTATTGTTTTTTATCAAATACAATGTTGCCTTTTTGACTTTCCTAACATCCACTAAATCTTGCCAGATTTTCTTACTCTTTGTCGGAACACCATTGACTATGACAACCAGAGGTTCCTCTTCCACTTTCTCTACTCCTATTGTATTAATGTTTTTCTTCAAATCCAAAGGCAAATAAACAACCCTTCCCTTTAATTCTCTCTGTAAATCTGATGGAGGCAACTTCCCTGTCTTTGGCTCCATTCGTACAATAGCCTGGAAGGGATGGACACTTTGAATCAAAATAGATTCATAAGTATTTAAATCCTTCAATTCAGAAGGAATGTCATCTAATTCCAGATTATTATGAACCGCTCTAGCAGGCATCTGGTTTTGGTTTAATTTGTTAAAACAATAAGTACACATACGTTGGTCCGCTCCCAAATCAAAACAATTTTCTACCATCAAGTATGTGGCAAAATCCTTCCATTCACTATTGTTTTCCATATCACTTTTTGCATATATATCCACTAACTTAGTCTGATTCTTATAATAAGTCCGTCGACAACACACACAAGTGAAATTAGGCCTCTCACTTGATTTCACCATAAACGTGGAAATTTCCTTATGAAACTTATCTGTACTGAAAATCTGTACACTGTCTTCCACATTACCTTCTTCTAGTGATTCAATATCAACATTGTTCTCTTTACCAGCAAAGTAACAGAACTCAATTTCTTGACAAATATTCTTCACATCTACTTCAGAACCATGCAAAAGAGCACTGCTTAATTGTTTAAGCATAATTGCTGGACTCTTAGCATAATACAACATTCTCACTAATTTCCTCACTTTATTATGATGCACTGCTAGCATCCTGAAATGATGAAATACACTCTGGCATACTCTCCTGGAAAGACAAGCCAGTGAATGACCACGCAAACCTGTCACTTGTCTCACTCTGCAAGGATGTAATTCTTGCAACATCTTTATTTTTTGCTTTACACTTTTCTTATGAAATGTCCGTATAAAATCACAAAGCAAATTGATGGAATCCTGTCGCACACTGCAAATAGAACTACACTTCCAGGTGTACACTGGTCCCTTAGGACGTCTCCCTAAAACCTCATCACTTAACGCCTCTTCTGCATCTGCAGACACAAGTATTTCTTTTTCAACCGGTTGACCGTCTTTCACCTCATAAGCTCGACCACTGGTGTCAACTGCATGCACCAAATCATTGTCCTGAAAATAACTCTCCTCATTAAAAAATGCCTCACTATTTGAACTATGCATCCATTCTCCTGAGAAAACATCACAAAAATTACTTCGATTTACTTCTCTCTTCCATCTACTATTTGATTTTAAAACATAGATTACCTTGTTTAGTTTCCTAATTCTATTAATTACCAAAATAAATAACTTTCGCTTAATTTCGAAAGCCTGATCAATAATTTTCTCTGCATTTTTCTTTTTCTTATAAAATGCCACTTTCTGTTGGCCTTTCTTGAATTGTTTTAGCAAATTGGCAATTACCCTGTCGCGGAACATTCGCCTACGAATGTCCCTGAATGCATTTTCCCTTCTACTGCCATGCCCAGAGTTATCTCCAGCTGTAGCAGAAACTTTTTTGACGGGCCTTTCCTTTCCATTTAAATTGGCTCTCTTTTTCGGCACTAAAACTTGTTCTGTAGTTATACTTTTGTTTCTACAAATGTTTCTAAGAAATGATTTCGTTCGCTTACCCGAAGCTTTTTTCGTGCGTTGAGGTGATTTAAATGTAGAGGACTGCTGCAAAAATGTAGTAATCTGCTGTCTTTGACGTTTCGTAGACTTTCGGATTCTATCCTTAGACGGCATTGTCTAATTTCTCAATAATCTGCAGTTGAATCTGTGGTAAAATATAATAAAAAATGCTATTAACCACTAATACCAAACAGTAAATCAACAGTAAGAATTTGATTCAGCAACGCTATAAAGATGATTCAATAATTTTTTTTTAATTTTACTGTGATAGTGATAGTATTACAGGGCTTTCATGCAAATGACTACCCACCCTGCAACAAAAAGCCCACATGAAACTTTACGCACATTAAATTGTGTACTTACCTGCAATAATCCATATGCCAGTGTTTACGTCCCTCCACCCTGCCCCTCCCCCTCCCCGCATGCCTGCCCCACCGTAACTCCCTCCACGACCCGCGGCTGCTGTTTTGCAACATGGTGCTTCTTGTAAATCTCTCCTGCATTACAAAAGTGACGCACCAACAGCACAAAAGAGGCGCACAACCATCATAAATTTGTCTCTAAGGGCCGGATGTAGGTCGGTTGGTAACGGCCGAAAATCGGTATTTTCGGCCGTTACCGACCGAGATTCACATAATGGTATGTAGGGCCACATATTTTACAGATTCAGTAAATTTACCGATCGGTAAATTTACCGAATCTGTAAAATACCGAATCGGTATTTTTACCGATTCCGTAACAATGAGATGTAGGTGGGACTCTTCTGAGTCCCACAAGCCTTACAGAATCGGTATTTTACCATGAAATCCAACTTCATGGTAAAATACCGATTCCGGTGTGCATGCATGCCGATTGCATGGGTATGCCTGCCACATGGCCCCCGAATCTTTTTTGGGGGTGCTAGAGGGTGTCAAAGTGACACCCCCTGCACCCTTGTCAAAATCGGTATTTACCGATTCGGTAAATACCGACCAGTAATGCCCCATTCATTCCTATGGGCTTCAAAGCCCATAGGAATGAATGGGGCATTACCGGTCGGTATTTACCGAATCGGTAAATACAGATATTTACCGATTCGGTAAAAGGAACATCTGGATGTTCCTACATATCCACCCCTTAGATTTACCGATTTTTAATTACCGAATCGGTAGAATTCGGTAATTAAAAATCGGTAAATCTATTTTACCTACATCTGGGCCTTAGACTTTAAGGGCCAGATGTAGGTCGGTCGGTAACGGCCGAAAAACGGTATTTTCGGCCGTTACCGACCAGATTACAAAATTTGTCATGTAAGGGGCAATATATTACCGAATCGGTAAAATTACCGAATCAGTAATTTTACCGATTCGGTAAAATAAAACATCGATAAATATACCGATTTGAAGCCACCCATATGTAGGTAGGACTCTACAGAGTGCCAGGAGCCTTTATGAATCGGTATTTTACCATCAAAACCAATTTGATGGTAAAATACCGATTCTAGGGCCAGATGTAGGTAAAAAACATTTACCGATTTTAAAATACCGAATTGTACCGATTCGGTATTTCAAAATCGGTAAATGGTATGTAGGTCTCAACATCTGGATTCATTACCGAATCCTTAACAATTCTTTAATTACCGATTCGGTAAATACCGAATCGGTAATGCCCATTTATTCCTTTGGGCTTTCTGTAAATGTAGATTTACCTACATGTGGCCTTGGATTTAGTCCCCTAAATACTGATTAGCCATTTACCGAAATGGGCCGTAACCGGTCGGTAAATGGCCTGAAACGGCCACCTACATCGGGCCCAAAGTGTACATGCATTTGATTTCAAAAAAAGTTTTTAAACTTTTTAAGTAAAACAATTATACACCTACATTCATGGCGAACGGACTTAAAATGCCCTAATACACATGAAAACGTTTTTTTAAGGTTCTTGCACCCTTTTTTCAATAACTTTTTACATGGCTATGTAACTCAAACAATCAAAAACAAAATTTTTCAAGCACACATCGGGCGTATTCACCAGGGCCTTGCACCATGGGAAAAGTGACTACAAATGATCAGACACACATGGGGACGTATTTACAAGGCCCTTGAACCAGGGGGAGTGACTTGAAATGGCTAGGGACACATAGGAGAGTATTTACAATACCCGTGCAACACTTATGCATCATTTTTTACATATACACTGTAGAACAGCATGGGGCAATAACAACACAAATGCATCATGCATCTGTTCTGCAAAAGCGACGCATTGCAGAAATCACATCACAAGTAAATAAATCCTCATATTTTTTTAAAGCATGCCTTTTCCTTAAAAACGATTTTCAGATCATAATTTAAAAAAACACAACACAGCTCCTATGTACATACACACCTTATCAGTACTAATACTTTACATTAACTACAATTACAATTGGTAAAAGAATGCAAAGTAGCCTTTGAAAGCAGAATGCAAACACTTGACGCAAAACATCATTTTAAATACACAGCTGACTTTCTTATTTACTCAAAAAAGCATACTAGTCTTTATCTAAAATATAGAAACGATAACTCACCTTTACAAATTCTTTTTTAATTTCAAAACAGTCTCAGAAACACACCAAATATTCTTTAGCAGAATTAAAGGTATGCACTCCAGAGGCTGGAACCAACAAAGGCACTGAAACGCTGATATTCATCACACATATCTCTCATGTCAGCCAATCAAAACTCTTCCCTCACTATTTTCAAATCAACACCCTTCCCCCCTCTGCCCCTTCTGACCTTTTTCCATAGCAACTACCGCCTGCCAGACCTCTCAGGTTTACAAGTTCACACAACAATGTTTCAAATGAACTCTGAACTCTCAGTACACCTGCTAATCCACTGAAATAGTGAAGTAGTGTGGCTCACCGGTTAGAGGCGGCAGACCCGAGAGCAGAGGACGGCCCGGGACCAGGGTTCGATTCCCGGCGCGGCAGGTTTCTGGACCAGGGTCAGCGGACTCGATAATTCTCTCGCCTCGGTGCCCACTCTGATCAGCGATCACACTCGGCAACTCTGGGCATTAGCTTGCCTCATCTTCACTAACGGCCCCACCAGACCGCCAGGGATGCCTGGTCTCACCCTGGAGATACCCATTAAGGGACCATCTCTCAGGGAAGCCAGGAAGGGTTTTGCAGCGGTCGAAGCGCCTTGGGACCCTACGGGTAAGTAGTGCGCTATATAAATGCCTATACATTTACATTTACATTTACAAATCTTTCATAACATCATTTTTTATTAACCATTCAAATTACATCTTTCAAAGAACATATCCATGCACCCTAACTTTCTGTTTTCAGCAATGGAAATACACCAATCACTGCTAATGAATCATTTGCACTTAAACTCCACAGTTTTTTTTCATTACAACTTCACTATTTCAACTGCCATTTCATTCCCACACTTCATCTGACTGCAGCAAAAACTCCTCTAGCCATGTTTTCAGTCTGGATTCTTGGACATAGCTACATCCACTGGGCTCACAGGTATGCTGATAACAGAAATTTACACAACCTCAATTTACAAAATGTGGAAATTAAATGGATTGGCCGAAGAGGATTGAAATGTCACCAATTGATACCATTGGTGAAAACCTTTTTACATTTGCCAAACCCTGACCTCATAATAGTGCACTGTGGCAGAAACGATTTAGGCACTTTGACTGGGGTAGGTCTGGAAATGCTCCTAAAAGACACCTTTGAGCATTTGATGACACTTTTTCCTCAAACTGCCTTGGTATATTCCAATATATGCCAAAGACAAAAATGGAGGTGGTCCAATCAATTTTGTCCACAAATAGAAAAATCGAGGAAGCATGTAAATAAGTCTGTTTCAGCTTACATGAGGGACCATGGAATGGGCTGCATCTACAACAATAACTTGCGTTACTACATGCAAGATATCTACAGAGGAGATGGCGTGCACTTCTCAGATGAGGGGAACAGAGTTTTCATACAAAATTTAAGACTGTGTATTGGTACCTACTTATAAGTACCTAGAACTTACACAGAACCCAAAAGCTCTTTTCAGAGTTACCTTAACTTTAATTACTCTTTTAAAATTTCGAATGTACCTTTTTTCACTAATTTTCACTTATGTTCGCTTCCCGGTTCGCTACTCGGTTCGCGTTCCGGCAGCTAACCGCGTGAAAAATTCAAATTTTCTTTTCGACATATATGAGCCTCCTCAACCACCCTCAGAAAACCTAGGGGGTCAGGATACGTCTACCGTGCCCCCTTCTACCCATTCTGAACATTATTTACCCTCCATCTTGTATCTCAATTCTACCGAAACACAAAATGGAGGACTCCCGTAACGCAGCAAGTTCGCGTACCGGGAAACGCACTGACAAGCACTCGCTCAAAAAAGGTGGGAAAGTAATTTACAGAAAGACCACTGGAGACACTTTCACCAATTAAACATTAGCTCATACTACATACCAATCCCTACCATTTTCACAAATTTCATTGGAATACCATTTAGCCATTTAGCATGTAGAACTCTCTAAAATCCCTGAGGTAAATTACTTCACAAAACATATCGGAAGTGTTGGAAATGACAACCAATTAAAATATTACTTTCAATTTCTACTATTATATCATGACATTTCATTGGTTATGTACCTGAATATATATATACAAAGAGAGAGAAACACACCCCTTTTGACTACTACTTCGTGAAGTGCATAACAACAAAAAATCAACTGATAACTTCAAGTTATATTTAAAAGGTAAGATATTATTTATAAAACTGAAGTATGTTCTGTACTGAAAGCTAATTAGAAAAACATTTTCTGACAGTTATATTCTATCACTCTGTAATACTTATAGAAAAAAAATAGACTTCTCTGTTTTAGTTATGGCAGGGCCAGTCCTAGGATTTGCGAGGCCCTGGGCTAAAAAGGAACGTGCGCGAGGCCCCCTCCAATTTACATAAGTGGCCCCTTACAAGGAGAACATTCACAGACACTGAGGGGGCCCCATTGTCCAGCATTTTGACGCCCCCACAGTTTTAACTTTTACTCCACACGCATTTCTCACACCTTCATAGGTGTGAGAATTGATTGTGGTCTAAAAGTTAAAACTGTGGGTGCGCAAAAATGCTGGACAATGGGGCCCCCTCAGTGTCTGTGAATGTTCTCCTTGCAATTGAGGGAGCGTCTCCTTCTCCCTCCCCTATACCTCCTGACACCATCCATGGGAGGCCCAAGGAGGGGGCCCCCTCCAATGGACCTTAATTGCAGGCGACACCTTTCTTTATGATAGATCTCCAGGAAAACAAAACGACACATCACCAGTGCGTGGCCCCATGCTGGTGGGCTGAGTGCGAGACCATGAGCGGCAGCCCACGCTGCCCATGCCTAGCGCCAGCCCTAAATTAAGGATAGAGTTAGACTTCTATAGTATAATTCAGAATTGACTAAGAGTTTATTTGATAATTTTCTTCATATTTCTACTTCCAATTTGATACCATACACTGCCCAAAGAAAAAAACACTTTTTAATTAACCAAACTGCCTATCTGTACTGAAACCCAACAGTGCCCTATCTGTACTGATATATTTTAAAAAAATTCATTTTTCAGAATTCAAAATGGAAAGACAAGAAAACAACTTGAAAACTGAAACAGAAAAACAAATGGAGACAGAAGTTGACAAGGATTTCTACGACGATACAATAAACAATGAACTTGTGCAATGTGTAGATGCAGTAGGTTTTCTACTGAAAAATGAAGAAAAAAATTATCACGATTTTTTAGATTTTCTTTTAAATTTTGAAAAACAATCTGAAAAATAAATTTTTATTTCTTAATTCAAAAATTGTTTGACACATTATTTATTTTTATATGTATATTGAAAACTAGTAGCAAATGTATTATAACGTGAAGTCAGACTTAAAATATACTGTGCAACTTTTTTGTGTTACATACTAGCTTTGTTCATAGTTACTTCCTTTCTCCCACTATATAATCCCCAATGTGTATTTAACATCTTTTTATCATCTCCTGCCACCATGTTGTTTCGGCTTTCCAGACAGACTATGGTATGAATTCCATATACCACAATAACTTCTTTAACAACAGGCAAGACATCTACAAAGGAGACAGCGTTTATTAAATTATAGACTCTGCATTGGTACCTACATGTAGCTACGTAAATAAAAAAAAACAAAAAAAAAACAAAACGAACAATCAATAAACATACAATAAGTTAAAAGTCAATCATTCTTGTTTCCTTACAGTACGCTCCCCAAACCGCTTTCCGGTACGCGAACCGGGCGCACCCCACGAAAAAAACACATTTTTTTTTTTTGGGACCCGCGGGGCACTTTAATATCCCCCTCATCAATCCTAGGGGGTCAGAAGGGGTCTACCTTGCCCCCTTTCCTTCATTTCCCCCTTCATTTTGGCCTCCTCTTGTCTCTCGATCCTACAGAGAGACAAAATGGCGGCCGCTACGGACTGTTTAGAATGTTGACAGACACCGGAGAGCCAATCAGCTTCGCTTCGCAAAGCTCCGTTACGCGAAAAGTACGCGAACTGGTGCGCTATCCAGGACGCTGTCACAGATATATAAATTTTTTAAAACGTTAATTTCTCAAAATCCACTGGAGCACATATATTGAGACCCAGCAAAGGCACATCGGGCTAACAGTCCCTACAATTTTGCCAAGTTTCGTGCAAATCCATTCAGCCGTTCGAGCTAAAAGTGAGTCCAAACGCCCTATGGAAATTAACATGGGAAAAATGCGTTTTGGAACCCCCCATTTTTCTCAGCCCCCCCTTGATGAAACCCCCCCAAATTTTCAGGGGCTGCTCAAAAACAAAATGTGCCATTTTCCTGAAAATTTCAGCTGATTCCGTTCACAAACGCCAAAGTTATTAGACATAGAATTTTCGAAAGTCCCATAGGAAAAAAATCCTAACTATATATACCTACTGGCGACCGCCAGTAGGTAATTACCTACTGGCGGTCGCCAGTAGGTATATATAGTTAGGATTTTTTCTCTATGGAACTGGTTGCACAACCTTGATATCACGAGATACGTATGCAGTTTTGAAGCACATGGTGGGCGGGGACGAGAATTGATTGAATATTTCGACATCCTTATTGATATTAAGTTCTGATGTGTTATTGATTACTGTACTATTGTAAGTTCGAATTAACGTCACCCATGGTACTTGCCCGCAAATGTATATCTAGAAAATTTTATTGTAAGTGGCCCTGTCGTATTTTAATTACAAAATGTACGTCCAACGATTCCGCAACTGTTAGACACCTTAGTTCTTGCAACCTAATGGCCCGCTCGTTACGTTCCTCTACAGTGTAAATGTCTCCTCATCATATACGATTCCAGTTTGCTCCGTAGCCGGCCCACGTGGTTATAGGCCCGTATTTGTATACTGACATTTTCACAATAAAGGTTTTTGAAACAAAACATGGTAGTAGTATTTACATTGGTAAAGTTTTTAATTTTAGTCACTGTTTTCGAATCAGTAAAAGGCAAGTGAAATAAAGCAGTCCAATTACATATACGATTCCAGTTTGCTCCGTGGCCGGCCCACGTGGTTATAGGCCCGTATTTGTATACTGACATTTTCACAATAAAGGTTTTTGAAACAAAACATGGTAGTAGTATTTACATTGGTAAAGTTTTTAATTTTAGTCACTGTTTTCGAATCAGTAAAAGGCAAGTGAAATAAAGCAGTCCAATTACATGACGGATAAAAGGTATAATATGCAGGAACGCAGTTAAGATGAATGGTCAAGGGCTGTTGTGTTTTTTACTCCTGCAACATAAAGTGATCGATAAGAATCTGATATTCAGGCGTATCGGTGACTAAGACAGCAGGCCGAGCATCTTTTGCTCAACGGCTCCGTCATGGGACGAACAAACGCCCTTTTGCTAGAAAAAGGAATATATTTTACTTGCAGGACAGTTGTAAATTTTCCGGGAAAGTACATTAGCCTGGAACATTATAACATATATGTTTAAGAAAAAATAATGTTCGAAAGCAATAAAAAGCGTAATTTTTAGGTCATATGACCAAGCCTTTCATCATTAGAATAACAAAAGTAAAATGAACCAATGAAAAGTTTTATAAACAAGTCACATGACCTGTTATGCTTACGTTACGCGCCGCGCCCCGGATCGCTTCCGGGAAGCTGCGCTTCGCGCACCGGAGCACTTCCGGGTGTGCTAACGCGACGTGTCATATAACGCATTACGCGACAACGTAGGTCCAGAATATAGTCAAAATGTCTCCACCAACCAGCGGTCGGAACACAACCCCTTTCAGCAGTCTAAAAAGTTCTGTTAAATGACAACAGAAGGGACAGGCAACAAGAACCATCAGTCAAAGAGGGGAGGGCAAGTTCTTCCCTACTGGGTCACGTTGGGGCGCTACCGGAACTGATCGAATTGGTAGTCTACAGTGTTTCTGGATGTTTCAGACTGAAGCTGGCGTCAGCATGAGAGCACCACCATCTCGTAGCTCAGTCGTGGCCATTCCACGAGCAATCATGGCAGCCGCTCCCCACCAGAAGCCTGTGGGAGTTGGGGTCCCCAAGACTTTTGTAGAATCTTCAAGGCTCAGGGGACGCATTTGAGAATGGGGCCCAAGCCCTAGTAGACAAGCGTCCGAGTTACAAGGTGTCCAAGGGCCATTTTAGTGCATCACGCCCAAATCTGAAGAGCCGGCCGCCATTTTGAGAGTCCTGTGGCAGCCGCCTATCGCTGCATCGCAAGAGCGAGAGCAACTCAACTACATGGTGAGCGAGACGCTGTAGTCGCAAGAGCGGGTGGTAAACAGCTGAATGGCGGAAGAGGCACAGTGTAGCAAAAGCGGGCGGAATGGCAACTGAAACGGTAAAGGGGCGCCCCACTACAGCGTGTCTTCAGGTCAAACGGATTGTGGGACAAGGTCCTGAATGGAAGAGTCATCAAAAGGCAAAAAGTTCCACTGGACCCCGGGAGCCGGCCGCCTATGTCGGGGGCGATCTTAGGCCACACCAGGGCAACACGACTTGGGGAGGGGGCAGGAGCCAAGCGCCCCCTCCCAGTCCGCGCCACCACACCGTATGTTGAAAATCTGAAGCCATCGTTCTACAAACTCTCAACCAGCCTTGGATGGAAAAATCTTGATGAATGTACAAACTGAAAACCAGTTTTTGTCTGCATAGCATCAGCAGCAACGCTTGCTATCAGAGTGCATGAGTTTCATGCTCGATCGATTGAGCTAGCCGGATCAGGCAGCAAAAAGTATAAAATAGTTATGTAAATAGTTATTTAATAAAATGTTTTACCCTGTTACTTTGCTGGTGTGTTGTATATATTTATAATATTTGCATAGAGTTTATCGTTATTTTGGGCGGGGTGGGTGGCGGAGCCGAGCTGTCTTGCAGCCCTCATGGTGTGGAGCTCAGTTCATCTCACTATTTTCGTATTTCTCATGAAGGGTTGTTCCTAATGTTTCTATTTTAGCGAGGTCAAAAAGAGATCCCATTAGTGGCCTACTGATTTTGCTCGATTACTTTTGTTTTTTTACACGATTTTTCACTATCTGCAAAGACTAAACAGAGTATTGCGACTTTGTGCTTGTTTGTAAATAGAGAATGAACCAAAGAGAATCAATTCTAAAACAGTAAATGCTTGGATAACAATCAATCAAATGGAGAGACAAGCAGACACGATGGATTACAACGGGGGCAAAGGCCTGCGTTAACTACCCTTCACTATCTGCAAAGAGAGAGTACTACTAAGAGAAAAGAGGGGGGCAGCGTTCAAAGCACATCAGCGTGCATAAACATGAAAAAGTTTTTACCTATCACGTACTTGACATTTGACAGCTTTTGATATTTGCTATTAAAAAACCATTGAAATTCACTGAAAAAACCATAGGTTTTAGCCCATTTATAGTTAGGGATTAGCATTTACAAAACCTTAATTTACTCGCACAAAACCATCAATGAATTCACTGATGACATCACTGATGACATCTCAAATGACATCATTCATGACATGGTCAGTGACATCACTGATGGCATCACTGATGACATTTCTAATGATATCACTTGTAAAATCACTGATAACATCTCATTTGTCATTACTGATCACATCACTGATGATCACTGATGATATCATTCATTTGATAATACGATCAACCTCTTCAGACTCTAATATAACCTTAGATACAATCAGTGTAAACAGACTCTCACAGACTGTCACTCATCCATGGAGTTACTCACATATCTAGTCAGTCATGCAAAGAATCAATCACACCTCCATTTCCTCAACTATACAGTTATACACACCTTACTTAATCAAACATATACTAACACATATTTACTCTCTTATACAATCCCTGATACAAGTTCACAATGATCCATACAGCCACTCACACATTCACTGGCTCTTATGCACAGTTATTTATATATGTCAACTCTTACATGTACTGTGTTTTACATATGTAGTTACTTTGACATGTAGCACTGAGATATCCATTCACTCACCAATACACTCATGCACACAGTCAACCGCCCATACAGCTGTTCCCACATGCACTTTTGAACCCATACATCTACTGAATCAACTGCTCACACTTCTATGCACAGAGTCGCACACCTCCCAGCCACCCCCACACACACACTCAGTCTCCCATACAAATATTTGGGCAACCAATCAATAACCCATACAACCCATATAGTTACTCATATAGCTACTGATCAACACATGCAGCAGTTTACAGATCTACAGTAATAATGATGTACAAATTAAGACAGTTTAGTCACTAACCCATGCACTCAGTGAGACACATTTAATCATTCTCTCATACAGTCAGTCATGCACCTACTAAATCCTTCATCCAAACACTTATACATCCACTCATTCTTCAATATGTAAGACATATTTTAACTTTACAGAAACATACAGTCACTGGATGTTGTCATTTGAGATGTCATCAGTGATGTCATTTGAGATGTCATCAGTGATGTCATCAGTGATGTCACTGACCATGTCATGAATGATGTAATATGTGACATCATCAGCAGTGGGTTGCGGGTGCGCGATATATAGTTATTGCATCTAACTATATATGCGAATTTCTATGGTTTTGTGCGAGTAAATGAAGGTTTTGTAAATGCTAATCCCTAACTATATATGGGCTAAAACCTATGGTTTTTTCAGTGAATATATGTATGTGTATATATATATTCACTGAAAAAACCATAGGTTTCACACCAGTTATAGTTAGGAATTAGCATTTAAAAAACCTATTAAATTCACTGAAAAAACCATAGGTTTAACACCAGTTATAGTTAGCTGGAAATTTTACTGATATAAAACCATTGAAATTCCCACGTTATAGTTAGTCGGACTCACTATAACTTGCGCGTGCAATGCACTGCTGATGACATTATATTTTTTCAGTGAATTTAATAGGTGTTTTAAATGCTAATTCCTAACTATAACTGGTGAGAAACCTATGGTTTTTTCAGTGAATTTCATAGGTTTTTTTAATGCTAATTTTTAACTTTTTGTAGGGCTTCATACCTATGTACTTTTTATTGAATTTCTAAGCTTTTTTTTCGCAAATGTCTTTATCTGAGAAAGGTATGTTTTTAAAAAAATGAACCCTATAATGTATATTAAGATACTATTTTTATTTTAAAAGAGTATTTTACTTTTTTTTAAAAAAAATTGTCTTTGGAGCGCTCCCGGTGCGCGCACCAGTGAACGCCCTGGTGCGCGTACCGTCAGCGCTCCAACAAAAAAAAAGAAAAAAAAAATTAATGAAGGGGTGACCATAAGGAATGGGGACAGAGAGAGTGGTGTTAAGAGAAAGAGAGCTAAAGGGAGGAACACAGAGGGACTGTGTAATAGATAGTAAGACAGATAAAAAGTGTAAGAGGAAATAACTGAGAAAAAAAAAATGAATAAGGGAGCAAAAGAAACGAAGAAATAGGAAGAAGACTAAAGCAGAGGTTCTGGGAGAATGTAAATGGATGATGAAAGTAAAAGGAAGGACAGTTAAGCATGTGAATGACAGGTAGTGACGGAATGAGAGGAAAGGAATAGTAGTGATGGAGGGAAAGTAAATAGCAGTGAATATAAGCAAAGAGGAGTGAAACAGGGTACATGTAAGTGAATAAGGGTAAGACATGGGGAATAATAGAGCGAAAGAAGAAAGAGAGTAAAAGAAGGAGTGTCACAAAGGGACTAAGTGAACCAGTAAAAAAGGTAAGTGAAGGAGTGTGCATAGACAGAGGTACTGAAAGAAGTTGAATGTGGTAGGAAGTAAACATGGAAGAAAAGAATAAGTGAGAAAAGCAAAGTAAGGAAACAGGGGTGAGGTAGGGTGAGAGAAAAATAGTGAAAATAAAACCAAAGGTGATAACAAAAAAGATTTTGTAAACACACTTACCATATAATCAATGCAAACTTGTATCTGTGAAAGATAAAACAAAAAACACGTTATAATTACTTAAAAATATATAATGAAATAGAAGCAACAGTTTATGAGGTTTAAAAATCTACAAAAGTTTACTAAGAAATGAAGCAATAGTGAAGGATACAAAAACAGAAAGAAAGTAATGTAGAAAGAGAAAAAAAAAGGAAAAAGATCTAGAAAGAAAACAAATTCCTAAAGATAAATAAGATACTAAAAGAATGTAAGATATCAAATCAAAATCAGTAAAGATAAGAAAATAAAAGAAAAATGAGTGAAAAGGAGAGAAGTCTTATTGAGAAACTATAAATAAAAAAGAGGAATAGAAGATGATTGAGAGTGAGTGAAGTGAAGTCACAGAGTGAAGGGATGAAAGGAATGAAGTTAGTATAGAACGATGGATAAAACAGGAGTGAGAGAGTAAGTACACAGAAAGACAAAAGGAAGAACTAAGTGAACTACAGTACAATGAGTGCGAAAGAAAAAAAAATGGAGAAAAAGAAAGAGAGAGTTAGGAAACTAAAGCAGTGGTACTGTGAGAATATGAAAAAGATAAAAAGTGGTGGAAGGAACAGAGGAAATGCAGACAGTTCCTATTAGATTGAGAAGTTGTGAATAAAGTGCACTAAAGAAACAGCGATGAAAAAAGAGTATAAATTAGTAAAGAGAGGTAAATAAGGGTGAAAAAGAAAATGAGTGTAAGACAATGTGAACACAATATAAATTACACAATGCAAACTACACAATAACGTCTACAATATGTTACATTATTTATTTTTGCTGTTCTCAGAATATATTGAATTTCACTTAAATTAGTGAGATCAAAGTCTTCATCATATAACAGCGGGAAAAAAAAACACAATCTAAAAGATTGTGTTTAAAAAAACCCATTCAAACATACATCTCATATATGTACACTAATCTTTGATTCACTTACTTTTCCTTGAGGCCAAATTGCAGATAGTGAAGGTCCTTTTGGTGGAAAAAAAGTCTGCTGTGCTCTATAACTTCCATTTCATCGACTTCCTATGAAAAAAGATCTAACAACATCATATCTTACACTTTCCTCACGGCCAATTTGTGTCAGATATATCAGTATTTTTTACTTTGAGATCCACTTAAAGTATCTACATGAGATTGCAGATAGTGAAGGTCCTTTTGGTGGAAAAAAAGTCTGCTGTGCTCTATAACTTCGATTTCATCGACTTCCTATGAAAAAAGATCTAACAACATCATATCTTATACTTTCCTCACGGCCAATTTGTGTCAGATATATCAGTATTTTTTACATTGAGATCCACTTAAAGTATCTACATGAGATTAATAATTTAAAATATTAGATTAACTAAATAAGTAACTAACTTTTATTATCTATTCCAGTCTTCAAAGGCCAATTCCCTTTACTAAAACTTTGGTTTTAAAAACACTAGATAAGAATTTGTAGAGTCATAAGGCAAACGTTGTTTATAAGTTAAATGAGAATCATTGCAGTAACTCTATCTATTTTCAGATTTTAAGTAGCATGTATAATGTCCTGAGGTTGTCGAAGATCCATCATGACAAATAATAGCTTCAGTTGTAAAGGTTCTTCCTGAAATTGATAACTGAGAAGCTACAAAATTTTTAATAGAAGTTGTCAATTTAGTTCCATCAGGTCTACATCGTTGGAAAACTAAAATGATATACTGACCATAACTTTGTATAAATAATGTGGATACCATTGGATAGTTACATTGGGTACACACCATATTATGATCTGCTGCTTTAACTAGATTTTTAAATGACACTGATTTACAGTCTGGTAAAGTCAAATATATAAATCTTTCAGTGTCTATTCTAGTAGTACTTGATGAACTACAATTGTGGCAGTCATGCTGCCATTGATAAGAAAGACTGAAAAGATTATCTACATCTACACCTTCATCTTCCAAAACACCAAACATATACATTAAAAATTCCTGACAATCCTGCTGAATGTTCTGTGAAAATTTATCTTGACCAGAACACATAACTAAAATATTTCGAATTTCTGTTACACTTTCTATTTGTGCTGTACCACTGCTACATTTCTCAAACACAGAATTCAATAAACCACACAATCTTTGATCCCGATTTTCAACAATCTGTTCTAGTAAACTTTTAAGAAAAAAAACAACATTAATCACTACATTAGCATAGCAGTTGACACCAGAACTATTTTCAAACTGAAATCCAACAACATTTTCTCCACAATTCTTTTTCTTCCTGTTTTCAATTACAGTTTTCTCTACTTTTTGTCTTTTTGCAACTACCTCACTACAATTATCCTCATTTCTTCTTTTTCGGCCTACCACACGTTTTTCAAACAGAGGATATTGAGGCAAATGTGGAGCATATTCTCTTCTTAATCTATTGTATTCTTTAACACAATCTAGATCTGCAGAAATCTTTGTCTCATCACACACAATCAAGTACAATCCTGATAAAGTTCTGACTCGTGATAATGCCACATATGCCATACCCTCTTTAAACACAGATCTTCCAATGTTCACTAAAGCACCATCTACACTTAAAACTTGAGATTTATGAATTGTCACTGCATACGCCAAACAAACAGGAAACTGTTTTCGGCGAACATATAAGTCTTTTACAAGTAAAAATCTAGCAGAACAACGACTTATTTGTTGTTCTTGTTCAATGCCATTAAATTTTATTTTTAAAAATTCAATTCCATCTCTATTTCTGTAATTCACAAAATCAACAACATAACCCATTGCTCCATTTACCAGACCTCTTTCAACATTTAAATTCCTTCTCAAAATGATACGACAATTTAAACACACATTCAGAGTCTTTTCAAAACCAGCTGTTTTTGAAATACTTTTCTCCAATGAATCCAATTTAGTTTTCAAATTTTCAGACAAAACAATTGTTGCACCCATATGCTCTATTTTATCTATTGCTTTCAGTTTCACAATCTCTTCATTTTCTAACTCTAACATTTTCTTGTTGAAGATGGAACATTCTTGCAGAGTTGGCATCAAACATATCCCAGATTTCTTCTCAGTCATTTTTTTAAAAATATTCTCTGGAAGAATGTTTTCATTTGGATACAAATTTGAAATTAATCGACTATGCAAAGCTTTTTTCCCAAGCTAAGTCACTTTTCCAATTCTTACATCTTGTAGAATATTTTTATAATCTTCATCCTTGGCCTGTCGCATATTTTGAACCAGTTCAGCATATTTAAAATGTAGCCATATATTAACATTTCCAATGCTTCCAAGGGACTTCCTGGTATCTTCATGTGTAAGCATTTTAAACACTGGTTGTCCTTTTACTGGAGTCAACTGCAATAGATCTCCAAAAACAGTAATGTGTTTTCCTCCAAATAACACATCATACTCTGTTTTAAGAATTTCTTGCATTCTCAAATGCACAAAAGCAAGCATTAGATTTGAGACCATGCTTACTTCATCAATGATAAGAAGTTTCATTTTCTTCAAGACTCTTGAAACTTCAGAACACGCATCTCCAGATAACTTGTTGTAATGCAATTTATTATCATGTTCAACTGGCAGCATCAATAAACGATGTAGAGTAATCCCTTTAATGTTATGTGCTGCCAGACCAGTTGGAGCAGTTACAACACAAGACAGTGGTGAATCAGTCCTTTTCTGCAGATAACTTGCAATGGCTTTAATTAGAAAACTTTTTCCTGTCCCCGCTTTTCCACTTACGTACAGTCGGACAGGGTCAAACGATATACATGAGCACTCTTTTTCCTCATGTCTGAATCCATGTTCAATCTGCTCTATGGCTTCATCATATATCTTTTTCTGCTCAATGTTTAGTTGCTTTACCAAATCTTCTAAGTTAACTCCATCCTCTTGAGCTTGTTCCATAGCTCTTTCCACCTCATCCATGGCAGTGGCAGCTTCATTTTGGATAATTGGTCCTCCTAGTGGATCCTGGCTCAATGAAGTAGAACTCTGACTATCTTGAGAACTGTTTCTAGCTATCTCTTCAGCAATTGTGGTTTCTTGCTCCATTTCTGCATTCAACATTTGCAGATAATTTAGAAAAATAGGACATTCTATGGTATCCTTAGTTGCATTAAAAGAGTCTTCATAACAGAGAAAATCTCCAAGTAGTTCCTCTTCTGTACGCCATGGCTTAAAGAGTTGCAAAAGAGCTAAATAGTAAAATTCTCTTTTGTCTGGAACTTCACAACTCAATTTTCGATGATTAATCAAATGGCCTTTTTTCTGCTTTACTAGACATCCTTCATAGCCAATGACTGCATATTTTCCATTATTGATATCTTCTGTGATGTTCCTCTTATAACTGTAGTTTTGAAGAACTTCATACAAACAAGTGTTCTCAAGGTGAGTACTTCTATTTGGATAGTATGTATCCAACATATTTGTCTTCAAAATATCTGTACTGTTTGGTTCTTTCTCCGCCAAATATTCAATTTCTTGTACAGATTTCAAAACTCGGTTTCGTGTTGCAGCAAGACCAAACTCACCCAAATGATTGTTCTTGATTTGGCATAGAGACTTGCTGATGATAACCGATCAGAACATTCATATGCTCCAATTTCTCGATGCGACAACATCTTCAGACTGAAACTGTATAATTTCTTGCTTAGACTCTTTTCATGTGAAATGTCCTCCCACATTTCCTTCAGTTCTGTCTTTTCTTTTTTTGTGATGTAAGATGTCACATATCGAGCCACAGCAATAGAGTTGTCAGCAACAAACTGAATATCCATGTTAGCATTCCACATGGACAAAATCACTGGGTTGTAATCGTTGATGTACTTAGATTCTTCATTTCTTTTCAAATTATATGTATTTTTGGGAGATTTCCTCGTCACAGTATGTCGTAGAGATGACATTAAATTATTTACTCTTCCCTTAGAAATCACTGGTCGAGGAAATGCAAAACGACATTTCGTGTAGTACTTTTCTTTGTTTTTAAATTTTCGACGACAGTACTTTCCACAACGATGAGATTGAAAACGTAAAACTTGTTGCCTTAAATTGTTTTCTTCAGTAGATTTTGGAACAGCACATGTTGAATACTCTTCAATGAAACTCATCACTGTTTCATCTGAATCTGATCCAAATTTGGGTGCATCTTTAATCCACAACAACATATGTATATGAGGAGCACCTCTTGCTTGATATTCCTTCCTCCAAAAGAAATCCAAAACCTCTCCAAGGGGAGGATTTTTTTTGTTGGTAATAAAAGACATCATAGCTTCAAATCTATGATTAAAATATCTGCAAACATTCACTGGATCTAAAGAACACAGTTCTCCTGGTGTTTTCAATTCTATATTTCGTATGTTTTCATTTGCCTCCCGTAGAAATTGAAGTAAATCGTCCCATGCATACTCAGCACAGCTAAGAGTGAGGAACCATGTAGGAGTTCCTAAGTTTCTTAGCATACATTTCAATTCTCCATGACGACGAAACCAATACTCGTTGGTTCCACATTGACATGCCATGAGATTGATTAGCTGAGATTCCAAAATACTGTCTTGCAGATTAACTTTCTCCATAAAGTCCCTTGCACAAACATTTTGAAAATGAGCTCCACTTTTCAATATATGATTAACTGCATAAGAAAGACCAGACAAATCACTTTCAAACAGAAGATGAAATAAATATGGAATACATTGACGAAACCTTGGATCTTCAGCATATAATCTTAGAGTCCGGTATTCAGCTGCAGGAATTTGAACTGGTCGATCATCATATCGTCCACCACAACCTGTTGGAAATAATTGTGGAAAACAACGAGCTTCCAAACTTTCTTCCCATACACTAATGGGACTTCCTTTTGCTGCTTTCATTTGAAACAAGTCAATTGCATTTCCCATTACTTCTTTTGAATGCAAAGGATGAACAGTATAATGTTCATATATCTCTTCAGTTCTAGACACATCAACTTTTTCAATTTGACCAACTGAAGAATCACTATCTTCTTCTATAGCTGTTTCCTCTGCTCCAACACTTACATCTTTGCAGTACTCATTATTTTTGACCAAATACAACGTTGCCTTTTTGACTTTTTTAACATCCACTAAATCTTGCCAGATTTTCTTACTCTTTGTTGGAACTCCATTAACTAGAATAACTAGAGGATCCTCTTCTACTCTTTCTACACCAATTGTATCAATATTTTTCTTTACATCTAGAGGCAAATAAACAACTCTTCCCTTTAATCCTCTCAGTAAATCTGATGGAGGCAATTTCCCTGTCTTAGGCTCCATGCGTACAATAGCCTGAAAAGGATGGACACATTGAATCAAAATAGATTCATAAGTATTTAGATCCATCAATTCAGAAGGAATATCTATCAACTGAAGATTATTATAAACTGCTCTAGCAGGCATTTTATTTTCATTTAATTTATTTAAACAATAATTACAAATACGCTGATCCAAACTCAAATCAAATGTATTCTCCACCAACAAATAACTTACAAAATCCTTCCATTCACTATTATTTTCCAATTCACTTTTTGCATATAAATCAACTAACCTAGTCTGAATTTTATGAGTCCGTCAACAACACACACAAGTTAAATTAGGCCTTTCACTTGCTTTCACCTTAAACTTGATAATTTCCTCATCAAACTTTTCAATACTTGAAATCTGTCCATTATCTTCTGCATTACCATCCATTACTATATCTATTTCTACACTGTCCTCTTTGTTCCCAAAATAACAAAACTCAATTTCTTCACAAATAGTCTTCACATCCACTTCAGATCCATGCAAAAGAGCACTGTTTAACTGTTTAAGCTTAAGTGCGGGACTTTTTGCATAATACAACTTTCTCACTAATTTCCTCACGTTATTATGATGCACTGCTAACATCCTAAAATGATAAAAACACTCCGACAAACTTTTCTAGAAAGACAAGCTAGTGAATGCCCATGCAAACCTGTACTTTCTCTCACTCTACAAGGATCTAACTCTTGCAGGATCTTCATTTTTTGTTTGAGACTTTTCTTACTATATGTACGTAAGAAATTTCTAAGCAAATCGATTGATTCCTGTCGCACACTACAAATACTACTGCATTTCCATGTGTACACTGGACCCTTAGTACGTCTCCCTAAAACTTCATCAGCTAACACCTCTTCTGCATCTCTAGATACAAGTTTCTCTTTTTCCATCACACAACCATCTTTCACTTCATATGCTCGACCACTGGTGTCAACTGCATGCACCAAATCATTTTCCTGAAAGTAACTCTCCTCATTGAAAAAAGGCTCAGAACTTGAACTATGTATCCATTCACCAGAAAATACTTCACAAAAATTACTCCGATTAATAATTCTTTTCCATCTACTGTTCGATTTGAAAACATCAATGGCCTTATTAAGTATCCTAATTCTATTGATTATTAAAATAAATAATTTTTTCTTAACTTCAAAAGCCTGATCAACAATCTTTTCTACACTTTTCTTTTTCTTGTAAAAAGCAGCTCTCAGTTTACTTTTCCTATCATTTTTTAGCAAATTTAAAACTACCCTATTGCGAAACATTCGCCTACGAATGTCCCTAAAAAGATTTACCCTTCTATTGCTATCCATTCTCTTCTCTCCTGCTCCAATCGAGACATTTTTTGTGGGCCTCTCCTTCCTTTTTAGATTTGTTGACTTTTTCTGTATATTCACATTAGCAATATCATTTTTTTTTCTACGACATATGTTGCGAAGAAAAGACTTAATTGGCTTACCAGAAACTTTTCTGGTGTTTTTTGAAGTAGTTGTTGAAGAGGATTCCATAAACTCTGTTGTTGATGTTCTCCTTTTCCGTATGGTATTTTTGATAATTCTTTGCCTTGAAGGCATTTTTGCTTGCTTTTCAGAAGTTGATTTGAATCTGTTATTCTGTTAAAAAAACACATGAAAGACCACAATTAGTAAACAACAAAGTAATGTTAAAAAGCAAACAATATAAACAATAAATTGCAACATATTTAAGTTTATACAATAGCAATTCAGGGCCTTATTTATAAAGGCCTTGCACCACCAGTGCGTCACTTATTACCCATGTTTAAAGTGATGCATCAGCTGCACAAAGCAATCATAAAAAAGGGCCAAATGCAAATACCAATCAATTGCACCCAAAAATCGATTTTTGGATGACATGTAAGAATCAATGCGCAGAACCTATGTACAACCACTCAATATCAGCAAACAAAGTCAAACCTTATTTATAAAGGCCTTGTGCCACCAGTGCGTCACTTATTACCCATGTTTAAAGTGATGCATCAGCTGCACAAGGCAATCATAAAAAAGGGCCAAATGCAAATTCCAATCAATTGCACCCAAAAATCGATTTTTGAATAACATGTAAAAATCACTGCGCAGAACCTATATACAACCACTCAATATCAGCAAACAAAGTCAGGGCCTTATTTATAAAGGCCTTGCGCCACTAGTGTGTCACTTATTACCCATGTTTAAAGTGATGCATCAGCTGCACAAGGCAATCATAAAAAAGGGCCAAATGCAAATACCAATCAATTGCACCCAAAAATCGATTTTTGAATAACATGAAAGAAACACTGCGCAGAACCTATCTACAACCACTCAATATCAGCAAACAAAGTCAGGGCCTTATTTATAAAGGCCTTGCGCCACCAGTGCGTCACTTATTACCCATGTTTAAAGTGATGCATCAGCTGCACAAGGCAATCATAAAAAAGGGCCAAATGCAAATTCCAATCAATTGCACCCAAAAATCGATTTTTGAATAACATGTAAGAATCACTGCGCAGAACCAATGTACAACCACTCAATATCAGCAAACAAAGTCAGGGCCTTATTTATAAAGGCCTTGCGCCACCAGTGCGTCACTTATTTCCCATGTATAAAATGATGCACCAGTTGCACAAGGCAATCATAAAAAGGGCCAAATGCAAATACCAATCTATTGCACCCAAAAATCGATTTTTGAATAACATGAAAGAAACACTGCGTAGAACCTATGTACAACCACTCAATATCAGCAAACAAAGTCAGGGCCTAATTTATAAAGGCCTTGCGCCACCAGTGCATCACTTATTACCCATATATAAAATGATGCACCAGTAGCACAAGGCAATCATAAAAAAGGGCCAAAAGCAAATACCAATCAATTGCACCCAAAAATCGATTTTTGAATAACATGTAAGAATCACTGCGCAGAACCTATGTACAACCACTCAATATCAGCAAACAAAGTCAGGGCCTTATTTATAAAGGCCTTGCGCCACCAGTGCGTCACTTATTACCCATGTTTAAAGTGATGCATCAGCTGCACAAGGCAATCATAAAAAAGGGCCAAATGCAAATACCAATCAATTGCACCCAAAAATCGATTTTTGAATAACATGAAAGAAACACTGCGCAGAACCTATCTACAACCACTCAATATCAGCAAACAAAGTCAGGGCCTTATTTATAAAGGCCTTGCGCCACCAGTGCGTCACTTATTACCCATGTTTAAAGTGATGCATCAGCTGCACAAGGCAATCATAAAAAAGGGCCAAATGCAAATTCCAATCAATTGCACCCAAAAATCGATTTTTGAATAACATGTAAGAATCACTGCGCAGAACCAATGTACAACCACTCAATATCAGCAAACAAAGTCAGGGCCTTATTTATAAAGGCCTTGCGCCACCAGTGCGTCACTTATTTCCCATGTATAAAATGATGCACCAGTTGCACAAGGCAATCATAAAAAAGGGCCAAATGCAAATACCAATCTATTGCACCCAAAAATCGATTTTTGAATAACATGAAAGAAACACTGCGTAGAACTTATGTACAACCACTCAATATCAGCAAACAAAGTCAGGGCCTAATTTATAAAGGCCTTGCGCCACCAGTGCGTCACTTATTACCCATATATAAAATGATGCACCAGTAGCACAAGGCAATCATAAAAAAGGGCCAAAAGCAAATACCAATCAATTGCACCCAAAAATCGATTTTTGAATAACATGTAAGAATCACTGCGCAGAACCTATGTACAACCACTCAATATCAGCAAACAAAGTCAGGGCCTTATTTATAAAGGCCTTGCGCCACCAGTGCGTCACTTATCACCCATGTTTAAAGTGATGCATCAGCTGCACAAGGCAATCATAAAAAAGGGCCAAATGCAAATACCAATCAATTGCACCCAAAAATCGATTTTTGAATAACATGAAAGAAACACTGTGTAGAACCTATGTACAACCACTCAATATCAGCAAACAAAGTCAGGGCCTAATTTATAAAGGCCTTGCGCCACCAGTGCGTTACTTATTACCCATATATAAAATGATGCACCAGTAGCACAAGGCAATCATAAAAAAGGGCCAAATGCGAATACCAATCAATTGCACCCAAAAATCGATTTTTGAATAACATGAAAGAAACACTGCGCAGAACCTATCTACAACCACTCAATATCAGCAAACAAAGTCAGGGCCTTATTTATAAAGGCCTTGCGCCACCAGTGCGTCACTTATTACCCATGTTTAAAGTGATGCATCAGCTGCACAAGGCAATCATAAAAAAGGGCCAAATGCAAATACCAATCAATTGCACCCAAAAATCGATTTTTGAATAACATGTAAGAAACACTGCGCAGAACCTATCTACAACCACTCAATATGAGCAAACAAAGTCAGAGCCTTATTTATAAAGGCCTTGCGCCACCAGTGCGTCACTTATTACCCATGTTTAAAGTGATGCATCAGCTGCACAAGGCAATCATAAAAAAGGGACAAATGCAAATTCCAATCAATTGCACCCAAAAATCGATTTTTAAATAAGATGTAAGAATCACTGCGCAGAACCTATGTACAACCACTCAATATCAGCAAACAAAGTCAGGGCCTTATTTATAAAGGCCTTGCGCCACCAGTGCGTCACTTATTACCCATGTATAAAATGATGCACCAGTTACACAAGGCAATCATAAAAAAGGGCCAAATGCAAATACCAATCAATTGCACCCAAAAATCGATTTTTGAATAACATGAAAGAAACACTGCGCAGAACCTATCTACAACCACTCAATATCAGCAAACAAAGTCAGAGCCTTATTTATGAAGGCCTTGCGCCACCATTGCGTCACTTATTACCCATGTTTAAAGTGATGCACCAGTTGCACAAGGCAATCATAAAAAAGGGCCAAAAGCAAATACCAATCAATTGCACCCAAAAATCGATTTTTGAATAACATGTAAGAAACACTGCGCAGAACCTATGTACAACCACTCAATATCAGCAAACAAAGTCAGGGCCTTATTTATAAAAGCCTTGCGCCACCAGTGAGTCACTTATTACCCATGTTTAAAGTGATGCATCAGCTGCACAAGGCAATCATAAAAAAGGGCCAAATGCAAATACCAATCAATTGCACCCCAAAATCGATTTTTGAATAACATTTAAAAATTACTGCGCACAACCTATGTACAAGCACAGAATATCACTTTTGAAACATCACTGTTTCCCCAAAAACAAATCCTTTATCTTTCAAATGTTTATATCAAGCATTATCAAAAATCCAAAATCAAATCAACAGCAAACAAAGTCAGAGCCTTATTTATGAAGGCCTTGCGCCACCAGTGCATCACTTATTACCCATGTTTAAAGTGATGCATGAGCTGCACAAGGCAATCATAAAAAAGGGCCAAATGCAAATACCAATCAATTACATCCAAAAATTGATTTTTCAATAACATATAAGAAACACAACACAGAACTTATATACTAGCATACCATTTGACTTCTAAAACATAACTATCTGCTTATAAATATTCTCCATAGAGCAAACAAGTCTCTATGTAAATTAAATAAATCATTACTTACCTTTACAAAAGCTTTGGAAGATTGAAAACAGTGTCAGACACACACACCAATTTCTCTTTAACAGAGCAAAAAGTGTGCATTCAATACACTGAAACCACAGACTGGCATAGAAAATCTCTAACTTTGTACACATATGCCTTAATTCAACCAATCAAAAGTTTTCCCTCACTATTTTGAAACCAACACCCTTCCCCCTCTCAGATCTTTCTATCTGTTTCCATAGCAACTCCCTCCTAACTGAACTCTCAGGTTCAAAAGTTTATTGTACAATGTTGCAAATTAACTCAGCAAGGCTGTTTGACCTCTCAATACACCAGCCTATCCAGAGTATTTTAGCTTTTAGTGACTTTTTTTTAACCATTCAAATTGCTTCTTTAACACAACACAACCATGCACCCTAACTTTAAGTTTTCAACTATCTGAATCCACCAATCATTGCTTCTGATTCAAAAGCAGTGAAACTCCACAATTATTTTTTTGTAAACTCCTACTGTTCCAACTGCCAATTCATTCCCACACATCATCTGACTGCATCAGAACCATCTCTCATCATGTTTTCTGTCTGGATCCTTGGACACAGCTACATCCACTGGGCTCAAAGGTATGCAGATAGCAGACATTTTCACAACCTTGATTTATCAAATGTGGAAATCAAGTGGATTGGCCAGAGAGGATTAAAATGTCACCAATTGATACCATTGGTGAAAACCTTTATGCATTTGCCAAAACCTGACCTCTTAATAGTGCACTGTGGAGGAAATGATTTAGGCACTATGACTGGGGTTGGTCTGGAAATGCTTTTAAAGGACACCTTTGATCAATTAATGACACTCTTTCCACAAACTGCCTTGGTATTTTCTAATATATGACAAAGACAGAAATGGAACTGGTCCAACCAATTTTGTCCACAATTTGAGAAAGCACGGAAACATGTGAATAAATCTGTTTCTGCTTACATGAGAGACTATGGAATGGGTTCAATATACAATAATAACTTGCGTTACAACATGCAAGACATCTACAGAGGAGATGGTGTGCACTTCTCAGATGAAGGGAATAGAATATTCCTCCTGAATTTAAGAATGTGCATTGGAACCTACTTGTAGGTACCTAAATCAACCACAAAACCCAAAAGCTCTTTTCAGAGCTACCCTACCTCTGATCATTCAAAACGTTTATCTTTTTCTAACTTTTTTCACTATTTTTCACCAAATTACGCTTTCCGGTACGCGCACCGGTAAGCGTACCGAGCGCTCCCCCCGTGGAAAAATTAAAGAATTTTTTGTTTTTTTTACGTTTATGAGCCTCCTCAGCCCCCCTCAGAAAACCTAGAGGGTCAAGAAGTCTCTACCGTGCCCCCTTCTACCCATACCGAACATTGTTTACCCTCCATCTTGTGTCTCGATTGTACCGAAACACAAAATGGAGGACTCCCGTAACGCTGCCGGTGCGCGTAAAGGAGCGCGCACCGGTAAGTGTTCGATAAAAAAAGGTGGGAAAGCAATTTACAAAAAAACCACTGGAGACACTTTCATCAAATATAGAATAGGCCCTACTACATAGCAGTCCCTACCATTTACCCAAATTTGATGGAATTCCATTGAGAAAATTATGCTGTAGGCCTGACTAAATATCCTGAGGTAAATTACATGACAAAAACACATATGAAATGTTAGAATTTACAACCAATTAAAAACTTTCTTTCATTTTCTACGACTATTTCCTGACGTTTCATTGGTTAAGTACAAGAATATATATAAAAGAAGAGAGGGAAACACAGCCATTTTGACTACTGCTTCCAGAAGTACATTTGAGAACAAATTACACTGACAACTTCACCTGATTTCTCCAAGGTAAATTGTTATTATGGAAGTATATTGTACACTTTAAGTTAATTTCAGAAAAAAATATTCTGTTAGTTATATACTATCCCTCTGTAAAAATTATAGATAGAGATAGACTTCTCTGTAATAGTTATGGATTGAGTTAGGCTTCTCTGGTATACAGTACCCTAACTCTACTAATATAGTTAATTTGTATACAATTTTCAGAAAGAAAATGGAAGGAGAAAATCAAGGAAATGTTACTTCTATCAAAATAAAGGTGGAAAAACAAGAAGACCAAAAAGATGAACTAGATTTCATGGATGACTCTTTGGATGAACAGTTAATAGAATGTTTGGAAGAAATGGAATCATGTACTTATAATTATGAGGAAATTCCGGACAATATTATGTTAGAAATTTTATTAAATTATGAAAAAGAATCAGAGGAATAAATTTATATTTAATAATTTCAAATTGTTTCAGACAATATTCATTTTTATATGTAATTCATAAAGTATTACCAAAAATGTTTAAAATATAAAGTGAGACTTATAGTATACTGTTCAACTATTTTTCTGTTACATAGTAAGTTTACTCATAGTTACTACCTTTCTCCCACTATATTATCTCCTATGAATATTTTACACCTCATTTTCATAAGGGAGCAGGATAGACTACTCATGATCCCCTAGAAATTCTCAGGGAGTGCTTAAAAGATCTGTTTCTCCTTTCCAGACAGACTATGTTATGAATTCCATATACCACAAAAAATACAATAACAACATGCAAGATGTCCACAAAGAAAATGGTGAACATTAAATTTAAGTCTCTTCATTAGTACCTACATGTAGGTACTTACATAAAATAAAAAAAAATAAAAAAACATAAACATACAATTTTTTAAAGTCATTATTTTTACATAGTACCCTCCTCGATACGCTCCCCGGTGCGCGTACCGGGCGCTTCCCCCGCGAAAATCGAAAAAAAAAAAAAAAGGTGAGACCCCGCGGGGCCCTTTAATGGCCCCCACATCAAACCTAGGGGTACAGGGGGTATCTACTCTGCCCCCTTATGGTCATTTCCCCCTTTGTTTTGGCCACCTCTCGTGTCTCGATCCTACCGAGACACAAGATGGCGGCCACTCCGGACTGTTTAGAATGTTTACAGACAACTGAGAGCCAATCAGCTTCCTGCGCGCAAGTCACGTGGCGCGCCCGGAGCGCTCTCCGGTGCGCGCACCGGAGAGCGCCTATAGATATATATATTTTTTTGAACCTAAATTACTCAAAATCCACTGGAGCACATATCTTGAGACATAGCAAAGGCACATCGGGCTACCAGTCCCTACAATTTTGCCAGGTTTGGTGGAAATCCATTCAGCCGTTCGGGCTAAAAGTGAAATCGACCGCCCTATGGAAATTAACATGGGGAAAACGCGTTTTGGGACCCCCCTTTTATCTCGGCCCCCGCGAACCGGGCAGCTAACCGGCAGCGTAACGGGAGTCCGCCATCTTGTGTTTTTGGAGCGTCCGGTTCGCATACCAGGTAGCGTCCCGGTAAGCGTAACAAGGGGAAAACCAAGAGAAACAGTAAAAAAAAAATTAAGGGAATAGATTTCCAGCAAACTTGGCAAAATTGTAGGGACTGTTTGTTTGATGTGCCTTTGCAAGGCCTCAAGATATGTGCACGTGTGGATTTTGTCTAATTAAGGTTAAAAAAAATATATATATCTGTAAGCGTGCTCCGGCACGCTTACGTTACGGGTTTTGTTTGCGCTGCAGAGCCGATACGTCACGGTTATGCGACGCGTCATGAGGCGTCTCACGTGGCTATGTGATACGTCACGTAATAAAGAATATATTTTACAGCTATAGATATTAGCTTTTCAAAAAACCAATGAAATTCACTGAAAAAACCATAGGTTACAGACCATATATAGTTAGGAATTTGCATTTACAAAACCATGAAAATTCACTGAAAAAACCATAGGTTAGAGACCATATATAGTTAGCTGGACATTTTATTGACATAAAACCAATATATTTAGTTGCACTAACTATATATCGCGCACCCGCAATCCACTGCTGATGATGTCACATATTACATCATTCATGACATGGTCAGTGACATCACTGATGACATCACTGATGACATCTCAAATGACATCACTGATGACATCACTGATGACATCTCAAATGACATCACTGATGACATCATGACACACCAATACCAGTTACTACATACGCACTCACTGATTCCTACGTCTACACACACATTCACTCATTCACCCATACAATCACTCATACATACAGTCACTCATTATTACAACACTATCATATGCACTCATACACCTAGTCAGTCCTGTGAAGAATCAATCACACTTCGATTTCCTCATCTATACAGTTAAACACAGAACACCATACTTTTCACACATATACTAACACATACTTACTCTCTTATACAATCACTGATACAAGTACACATTGATATGCACAGAGTCACACACCTCCCAGCCAGCCACACACACACTCAGTCTTCCATACATCCACTCATTCTTCAATATGTAAAACATATTTGAACTTTACAAAAACACACAGACACTAGATGATGTCATCAGTGATGTCATTTGAGATGTCATCAGTGATGTCATCAGTGATGTCATTTGAGATGTCATCAGTGATGTCATCAGTGATGTCACTGACCATGTCATGAATGATGTAATATGTGACATCATCAGCAGTGGATTGCGGGTGCGCGATATATAGTTAGTGCAACTAACTATATATGGAATTTCATTGGTTTTATGTCAATAAAATGTCCAGCTAACTATATATGGTCTCTAACCTATGGTTTTTTCAGTGAATTTTCATGGTTTTGTAAATGCAAATTCCTAACTATATATGGTCTGTAACCTATGGTTTTTTCAGTGAATATATATATATATATATATATATATATATATATATATATATTACCTACTGGCGGTCGCCAGTAGGTATATATAGTTAGGATTTTTTCCCTATGGGATTTCTGAAAATTCTATGCCTAATAACTTTTGCGTTTGTGGACGGAATTGGCTGAAATTTTCAGGAAAATGGCACATTTTGTTTCTGAGCAGCCCCTGAAAATTTGGTGGGGTTTCGTCAAGGGGGGGCTGAGAAAAAAGGGGGGTCCCAAAACGCGTTTTTTGCATTGAGTTTTCCATAGGGCGGTTGGACTCACTTTTAGCTCGAACGGCTGAATGGATTTGCACGAAACTTGGCAAAATTGTAGGGACTGTTAGCCCGATGTGCCTTTGCTAGGTCTCAATATATGTGCTTCAGTGGATTTTGAGAAATTAACGTTTAAATCAAGATATATATCTGTAACAGCGCTCCGGGCAGCGATCCGGTTAGCGAACCTTTCGCGTATCGGAACTTTGCGATGCGAAGCTGATTGGCCCTCCGGTGTCTGTCAACATTCTAAACAGTCCGGAGCGGCCGCCATCTTGTCTCTCGGTAGGATCGAGAGACAAGAGGAGGCCAAAACAAAGGGGGAAATTACCATAAGGGGGCATAGTAGATCCTCGTTGACCCCCTAGGTTTTATGTGGAGGTTTTAAAAGGGCCTAGGAGGGTCCAAAAAAAAAAAAAAAAAAATTTTTTTTTTGCGTGGTAAGCGCCAAGTTCGCGAACCGGAAAGCGTTCTGGGCAGCGAACTTTATGGATAAAAGAATGAAAGACTTTTCTAATACTGTATGTTAATTATTTGTTGGTTTTGTTGATTATTTTTTAATATTTTTATTTTTTCAGCAATTTTTTATTGTTGTGATTGTGTTTCAAAATTTAATAACATTTCTAACATTTAACTACTTTATGAATTACATATAAAAATGATTAAAGACTCAAACAATTTTTAAATATTACATATAATTTTATTTTTCGGATTGTTTTTCGAAATTTAATACAACGTCTAGCATTTCACTGTCTGATATGTGTTCTTGTTCAGTGAACATAAGTTCAAACATTTGACCGTCATCATAATGAAGTAAATGATCCACTGATTCCACACATTGAACTAATTCATGGTCCCGTGATTCATCCATGAAATCAGAGTCATCATTGTCCTCAATTTCTTTTTCTGTGTTGGTCTCCAGAACAATTTCGAAGGAAACATTCTGCTCACCTTCCATTTTATTGCTGTAATTTGCATAAAAAATAAATATATCAGTAGAGATAGGGCACTGTTGGGTTTAAGTTCAGACAGGCACTTGTGAGTTTATAACAGAGAAGTAATCTATGGGCACTGTATGGTTTCAGGCGTGAAGTAGTACTATTAAAAAGTGCCTGTGAAGAAGCCTAAGTAAATTCATAATTATACCACAGAAACCTAAATCAGTCCATAATTATAATAAAGAAGCCTTTCTCAATGTCTAACTCTTACAGAGGGATAGTATATAACTATCTGAAAAAGTTTACCATATTTACTTATAGTGCACAATATACTTCAGTTTTAAAAATAACAACTTACCTTTAGAAACAAGTTGATGTTATTAGTGATATTCTAAATGATATATACAACAACAAGTAGTAGTCAAAATGGCTGTGTTTCCTTCTCTCCCTTTATATATATACAGGTATATAACCAATCAAATGTCAGGTAATAAAAGTAGAAAATGAAAGTAACATTTTCATTGGTTGTCAATTCCAACAATTCAGATGTGTTTTGTGAAGTAATTTACCTCACGGTACTTGGAGAGGTCTACAGGCTAAATGGCTAAATGGAATTTCAATGAAATTTGTGAGAATGGAAGGGATTGTTATGTAGTATGAGCTAATCTATATTTGGTGAGAGTGTCTCTAGTCGTTTTTCTGTAAATTACTTTCCCGCCTTTTTTTAGGACCGCTTTCCGGGAAGCGGCCCGGTTAGCGAACCTTAAGCGTCACGGGAGTCCACCATTTTGTGTTTCGGTCGCATTAAGATACAAGATGGAGGGCAAATAATGTTTAGAATGGGTAGAAGGGGTCATGGTAGACTTATCTTGACCCCCTAGGTTTTCTGAGCGTGGCTGAGGAGGCTTATATGTGCGGAAAAAAAAACTTTTTTTTTAAAAATTCCGCGAGGTTAGCTTTCGGTTAGCGAACCGGGTAGCGCTCCGGGGAGCGAATTTTGTGGAAAATTAGTGAAAAAAATTAGAGAAAAATAATAATTGTGAGTGATCAGATGTAGGGTAGCTCTGAGAAGAGCTTTTGAGTTTATGGTACATTTAGGTACTTATAAGTAGGTACCAATGCACAGTCTTAAATTCAGAATGAAAATTCTGTTGCCCTCATCTGAGAAGTGAACTCCATCTCCTCTGTAGATATCTTGCATGTAGTAACGCAAGTTATTGTTGTACAGAGAGCCCATTCCATGGTCTCTCATGTAAGCTGAAACAGATTTGTTTACATGCTTCCTCGCTTTCTCAATTTGTGGACAAAATTGGTTGGACCACCTCCATTTCTGTCTTTGGCATATATTGGAATATACCAAGGCAGTTTGAGGAAAAAGTGCCATTAATTGCTCAAAGGTGTCCTTTAAAAGCATTTCCAGACCTACCCCTGTCAAAGTGCCCAAATCATTACCTCCACAGTGCACTATTAACAGGTCAGGTTTTGGCAAATGCATAAAGGTTTTCACCAATGGTATCAATTGGTGACATTTTAATCCTCTTTGGCCCAACCACTTAATTTCCACATCTTGTAAATTGAGGTTAGGTAAATTTCTGCTCTCAGCATACCTTTGAGCCCAGTGGATGTAACTATGTCCAACAATCCAGACCTTAAACATGGTGGGAGAAGGTTGTTCTGCAGTCAGATGAAGTGTGGTAATGAAAGGGCAGTTGAAACAGTAGGAGTTTCAAAAGAAAAAAAACTGTGGATTTACAATGCTAATGATTCATTAGCAGTGATTGGTGCATTTCCATTTCTGAAAACAGAAAGTTAGGGTGCATGGATGTGTTCTTTGAAAGATGTAATTTGAATGGTCAAGGAAGAAACATTTAATGAAAGATTGCACTGGATACGCAGGTGCACTGAGAGTTCAGAGTTCAATTGAAACATTGTTGTGTGAATTTGCAAACATGAGAGGTCTTCCAGGAGGTGGTTGCTATGGAAACAAGGCAGACAGGGCAGAGGGGGGAAGGGTTTTGATTTGAAAAAAGTGAGGGAAGAGGTATGATTGGCTAATATGAGAGATATGTGAAAAGAATATCTGTATTTCTGTGCTTTCAATAGCTGCAGCCTTTGGAGTGCATCCTTTTTCTTCTGCTGAAGACAATTTGGTGTATTTCTTAGACTGTTTTCAAAACTCAAAAAATATTTGCTAAGGTGAGAAAAGATTTATTTAATTTAGATAGAGAATAGTATGATTTAAGGAGAAAATGATGAAGAAAGCTGTGTTTTTAAAATGTGGTTTTGTCTCTAGTGATATACTAATAGAATTAGTTTCATAGAGAAATTGTAATTGCATATGTGGTGTAACATTCTGGCATGCAGTAACACAAGTTATTGTGGTACATGGAGCCCATTTTATGGTCTGTTATGTAAGCTGAAACAGAGATGTTGCTTTTAAAAACGATTTAAGAAATCAATTTCATTTCTGGATATGTACTGCTAGAGCTTCATAGGTTGTTTTGAGCCATATTTATAAGGTATTTGAGTGTCTAAGATGTTATGTTTTCCTTTTAAAATGTAAAGTGTTCCTCATGGGGCAAGTGTCTTGTAAATACGCTCCCACTTGTGCTTGGCAAATTTAGATTTTGATTATGGGAGTTACCTAGCCATGTTAATAGTGTCCCAAAAATGGTGCTAGGGAATTGCAGAAAACACTTTCATGTGTCTCAAGGACATTTTTAGTCATTTCTTCATGAATGCAGGTATACAATTGATTTATATGCTGTGTTTAAAAACGAATTTTGAAATCAATTACATTTCAGGATATGTACTGTTAGAGCTTCATAGGTTGTTTGGGGTCATATTTAGAAGGCATTTTAGTGTCTTTGATGTTATTTTTCCCTTTTTAAATGGAAAGCGTTCCTCATGGGGCCCTGAGCAGTTCTTAGCCATGTTATTTAATAGGAAGTGGATAACATGGCTAAGAGCATTTGCTGGAAAGTGCATGAATATTGCTGACTTTTCTGCGATGTTATTTTTCCCTTTTTAAATGGAAAGTGTTCCTCTTGGGGCAAGTGTCTTGTAAATACGCTCTCACTTGCGCTTGGCAAATTTAGATTTTGATTATGGGAGTTACGTAGCCATGTTAATAGTGTCCCAAAAATGGTGCTAGGGCATTCCAGAAAACACTTTCATGTGTCTCAAGGACATTTTTAGTCATTTCTCCATGAATGCAGGTATACAATTGATTTATATGCTGTGTTTAAAAACGAATTTTGAAATCAATTACATTTCAGGATATGTACTGTTAGAGCTTCATAGGTTGTTTGGGGTCATATTTAGAAGGCATTTTAGTGTCTTTGATGTTATTTTTCCCTTTTTAAATGGAAAGCGTTCCTCATGGGGCCCTGAGCAGTTCTTAGCCATGTTATTTAATAGGAAGTGGATAACATGGCTAAGAGCATGTGCTGGAAAATGCATGAATATCGCTGACTTTTCTGCGATATTCATGCATTGCGGCCGTTTTTTTTCACATTTGCGAGCAGTTCTTAGCTATGTTATCCAATGGGAGGTGGATAACATGGCTAAGAGCATTTGCTGGATAATGCATGAATATCGTTGACTTTTCAGCGATATTCATGCATTGCGGCTGTTTTTAATCGCATTTGTGATAAACAATTACATTTCTTGATATGTACTTTTAGAGCTTCATAGGTTGTTTGGGGCTATATTTAGAAGGCATTTTAGTGTCTTTGATGTTATGTTTACCTTTCTAAATGGAAAGCGTTCCTCTTGGGGCAAGTGTCTTGTAAATACGCTCCCACTTGCGCTTGGCAAATTTAAATTTTGATTATGGGAGTTACCTAGCCATGTTAATAGTGTCTCAAAAATGGTGCTAGGGCATTCCAGAAAACACAATCATGTGTCTCAAGGACATTTTTAGTCATTTCTTCATGAATGCAGGTATACAATTGATTTATATGCTGTGTTTAAAAATCGAATTTTGAAATCAATTAAATTTCAGGATATGTACTGTTAGAGCTTCATAGGTTGTTTGGGGTCATATTTAGAAGGCATTTTAGTGTTTTTGATGTTATTTTTCCCTTTTTAAATGGAAAGCGTTCCTCATGAGGCCCAGAGCAGTTCTTAGCCATGTTATTTAATAGGAAGTGGATAACATGGCTAAGAGCATTTGCTGGAAAATGTATGAATATCGCTGATTTTTCTGCGATATTCATGCATTGCGGCCGTTTTTTTCACATTTGCAAGCACTTCTTAGCCATGTTATCCAATGGGAGGTGGATAACATGGCTAAGAGCATTTGCTTCAAAGGTTGTTTGGGGTTATACACCATTTTTGGGAAATTAGTAACATGCCTATCTAACTCCCATAATCAAAATCTAAATTTGCCAACCGCAGGTGGGAGCATATTTACAATAAATTTGCACCAGGAAGAACGTAAAATAGCATACTAGATACTCAAATGCATTATAAATATGACCCAAAACATCTTATGAAGCATTAGTAGTGCATATTTCCAGAAATGTATTGGTTTTCATTTAATGATTTACTTCATTGGTAGGCCTTCACATGTTTTTTTATTTTGATATTTTTCAGTGAAAATCTTATCTGCAACCATGTGTTGGCCTCACCTCAAATAAACAAAACAGGTGATGGACTGAATGTGGATCAATGACACACATTTACCCCAGTCTAAAGATCAGGGCCTAAACAAATCTTTAGATAGGCTACATCTTATCGTCATCCTGAATTAATGATTTAAAATATTAGGGAGTGATTTATGAGTGTTGTATGCCTTTTTTGTACCATTGAGTGTCATTTTTGTGATGCAGTGCTGGTGGAAAACATTTGCTATGTTAAATAATTAGTACGGCATTAAGTTTTAGATGACTGTTATTTATTTACTGTTTGGTAATAGTGGTTAATAACATTTTATATTATATTTTTCCACAGATTCAACTGCAGATTCTTTCATAGTTTGGAAAATGCCTTCCAAAAGTCGAATACGAAAGGCTAGAAAACGTCAAAGACAGCAGGATGATGTTTTATTGCAGCAGTCCTCTTCCCCAAATACTTGTCAAAACACCAAGAAAGGTCCGGGTAAGAGCACGAAATCATTCTTAAGAAATATTTGTAGTAAAAAAAGTTTTGCTCAAAAAAATGTTTCAGTTCACAAAAAGAAAAGTAATTTAAATGGAAAGGAGAGACCCATCACAAATGTTACTGGTAGAGGAAGAGATAACTTTGTGCATGATAGTAGAAGGAAACAACAGTTTAGGGACATTCGAAATCGAATGTTCCGTAATAGGATATTAGTTAATTTATTGAAAAGTATTAAAAAGAAAGGCCAACAGAAAGCGGCATTTTATAAGAAGAAGAAAAATGTAGAGAAAATTATTGATCATGCTTTTGAAATTAAGCGAAAGTTGTTTATTTTGGTAATCAGTAGAATTAGGAAACTAAGCAAGGTAATTTCTGATTTCAAAACAAAAAGTAGATGGAAGAGAGTAGTAAATCGTACTAACTTTTGTGAAGTTTTTTCCGGAGAATGGATGCATAGTTCAAGTTCTGAGGCATTTTTTAATGAGGAGACTTATTTTCAGGATAATGATTTGGTGCATGCAGTTGACATCAGTGGTCGAGCTTATGAAGTGAAGGATGGTTGTCCAGTTGAAAAAGAACAACTTGTGACAACAGAGACAGAAGAGGCGCTAAGTGATGAGGTTTTAGGAAGACGTCCTAAGGGTCCTGTGTACATTTGGAAGTGTAGTTCTATTTGCAGTGTGCGACAGGTTTCCATCAATTTGCTTTGTGATTTTATACGGACATTTAATAAGAAAAGTTTGAAGCAGAAAATGAAGTTGTTGCAAGATTTAGATCCTTGCAGAGTGAGACAAATGACAGGTTTGCGTGGTCATTCACTGGCTTGTCTTTCCAGGAGAGTATGCCAGAGTGTTTTTCATCATTTCAGGATGCTAGCAGTGCATCATAATAAAGTGAGAAAATTAGTGAGAATGTTGTATTATGCTAAGAGTCCAGCAATTATGCTTAAACAATTATGTGCTGCTCTTTTGCATGGTTCTGAAATAGATGTGAAAAATATTTGTGAAGAAATTGAGTTTTGTTACTTTGGTAGTAAAGATGAGAATGTTCAAATTGACCCTGAAGTAGAGGGTAATGTGGAAGATAATGTACAGGTTTCCAGTACAGATAATTTTCAGAAGGAAATTGCCACGTTTCAGATGAAATCAAGTGAGAGGCCTAATTTCACTTGTGTATGTTGTCGACGCACTTATTATAAGAATCAGACTAAGGTAGTGGATTTATATGCAAAAAGTGAAAGGGAAAATAATAGTGAATGGAAGGATTTTGCCACATACTTGATGGTAGAAAATTATTTTGATTTGGGATCGGATCAACGTGTGTGTACTTATTGTTGTAATAAATTAAACCAAAACCAGATGCCTGCTAGGGCAGTTCAAAATAATCTGGAATTGGTTGAGATTCCTTCTGAATTGAAGGATTTAAATACTTATGAATCTATTTTGATTCAAAGTATCCATCCCTTTCAGGCTATTGTAAGAATGGAGCCAAAGACAGGGAAGTTGCCTCCAGCAGATTTACAGAGAGGATTAAAGGGAAGAGTTGTTTATTTGCCTCTAGATTTGAAGAAAAACATTAACACAATTGGAATAGAAAAAGTGGAAGAGGAACCTCTGGTTATCTTGGTTAATGGGGTTCCGACAAAGAATAAGAAAATATGGCAAGATTTAGTGGATGTTAGGAAAGTCAAAAAGGCAACAGTGTATTTGAAGAAAAATAATAAGTACTATAAGAATGTATATGTTGCAGAAGAGGAAGTACGTGATGAAGAGGATAGCGATTTGTGTGCTGGCCAAATTGAGAAAGTAGAGGCCTCTAAAAGTGAAGAAATATATGAACATTATAGTGTTCATCCTTTGCATTCCAAGGAAGTCATGGGGAATGCTATTGAGTTGTTTCAAATGAAACAAGCCAAAGGGAGTCCCATTAGTGTTTGGGAGGAAAGTTTGGAAGCTCGGTGTTTCCCACAGCTATTTCCCACAGGTCAAGGAGGAAGATATGATGAGCGACCTCATCAAATTCCTGCGTCTGAATACCGGACTTTACGATTGTATGCAGAAGATCCTAGGTTTCGGCAATGCATTCCCTATTTGTTTCATCTCCTGTTTGAAAGCGATCTGTCTGGACTGTCATATGCAGTGAACCACATCTTAAAAAGTGGTATACAGATGCGAAACATCTCGGCAAGTGACTTTATGCATAAAGTCAATGTCCAAGACAGTATTTTGGATTCTCACTTAATTAATCTCATGGCGTGTCAGCGTGGTACTAATGAGTACTGGTACCGTCGTCATGGTGATTTAAAATGTATGCTGAGGAACTTAGGAACTCCAACATGGTTCCTCACTCTGAGCTGTGCCGAGTATGGCTGGGAAGACTTACTTGAATTTCTACGAGAGGCAAATGGAAATATTGAAAACATTGAATTCAAGACACCTGGAGAACTGTGTTCTTTGGATCCAGTGAATGTATGCAGGTACTTCAATCATAGATTTGAAGCTATGATGTCTTTCATCACAAATAAAAAGAATCCACCTCTTGGAGAGGTGTTGGATTTCTTCTGGAGAAAGGAGTACCAAGCAAGGGGTCCCCCCCCTTACATATGTTGTTGTGGATCAAGGATGCACCTAAATTTGGAACAGATCCGGATGACTTAGTGATGAATTTCATAGAACAGTATTCTACGTGTGCTGTTCCAAACGCAACGGAGAAGAAAAGTCTAAGAGAACAAGTTCTACGTTTCCAAAGCCATTGTTGTGGAAAGTACTGTCGTCGTAAATTCAGAAACAAGGACAAGTTCTACACCAAATGTCGTTTCAACTTTCCACGACCGGTGATTTCTAAAGGAAGAGTGAACAGTTTGATGTCTTCGCTGCGACATAATGTGACGAGGAAATCACCCAAAAATACATACAATTTGAAAAGGAATGAAGAGTCCAAGTACATCAATGACTACAACCCAGTGATTTTGTCCATGTGGAATGCCAACATGGATATACAGTTTGTGGCTGACAACTGTATGGCTGTGGCTCGGTATGTGACATCTTACATCACCAAAAAAGAAAAAACCGAACTGAAGGATATGTGGGAGGACATTTCCCATGAAAAGAGCCTCAGCAAGAAGTTGTACAGTTTCAGTCTGAAGATGTTGTCGCATCGAGAAATCGGAGCTTACGAATGTTCTGATCGATTGTCTTCAGCAAGTCTCTATGCCAAATCCAGGAGTCTCGTTTGGGCGAGTCTTGGTCTTGCTGCAACGCGAAATCGAGTTCTAAAACCTGTCCGGGAAATTGAGTATTTGGCAGAAAAGGAACCAAACAGTACCGACATTTTGAAGACCAACATGTTGGATACATATTATCCAAATCGAAGCAGTCACCTTGAGAATGTTTGTTTATATGAGGTTCTCCAAAATTATATATTCAAGAGGAACATCAAAGAAGATATTGAGAAAGGAGTGTATGCTGTAATTGGAAGTGAAGGATGCCTGGTCAAGCAAAGAAAATGCCAATTAGTAAACCATCGAAAATTGAGTGGTGAATCTCCAGAAAAAAAGGAGTTTTTCTATTTAGCACTTTTGCAACTTTTCAAGCCTTGGCGTGCAGAAGAGGAACTGCTTGGAGATTTCCTCTGTTACGAAGACTCTTTCAATGCAGCCAAGGAGTCCATAGAATGTCCTGCTTTTTCTAAATATCAAGAAATGCTAACTTTGGAAATTGAGCAGGAAGCAACGATTGCAGCCGAGATTGCCAGAGACAGTTCTCAGGACAGTCAGAGTTCTGTTTCATTGAGTCAAGATCCACTTGGAGGACCTATTATCGAAAATGAAGCTGCCACTGCTATGAATGAAGTAGAAAGAGCCATGGCACATGCTCAGGAGGATTCAGTTAACTTAGAAGACTTGGAAAAACAACTCAACGTTGAGCAGAGGAAAATATATGATGAAGTTACCAAGGAAATTGAGCACGGATTAAGTCATGAGAAGAACAAGTGCTCATATACATCGTTGAAGCCTGTCCGACTGTACGTGAGTGGAGAAGCGGGAACTGGAAAAAGTTTCCTCATTAAAGCAATCTCTTGTTATTTGCAGGAAAGGACTCAGTCATCGCTGTCTTGTGTTGTCACCGCTCCTACTGGACTGGCAGCACATAACATTAAAGGTATTACTTTGCATCGTCTATTGATGCTGCCGGTGGAGCATGACAACAAATTACAATACAACAAGTTATCTGGAGATGCATGCTGTGAAGTTTCAAGAGTCTTGAGGAAAATGAAACTACTTATCATTGACGAAGTAAGCATGGTTTCAAATGTCATGCTTGCCTTTGTGCATTTGAGAATGCAAGAAGTACTTAAAACTGAATATGATGTGTTATTTGGTGGGAAACACATCATTGTTTTCGGAGATCTTCTGCAGCTGACACCAGTAAAAGGTCAACCTGTGTTCAAAATACTCACGCATGAAGATACCAGGAAGTGCCTAGGGAGCATTGGCAACGTCAATATATGGTTAAACTTCAATTATGCTGAACTGCATCAAAATATGCGTCAGGCAAAGGATGAAGATTACAAGAATATTCTACAAGATATTAGAATTGGAAAAGTGAGCGAGTATGGGAAAGAAGCTTTAAATGCACGATTACTGTCAAATTTATATCCCAAACAAGAGATTGAGCCTGAGAATATTTTTCAGAAAATTACTGAGAAGAAATCTGGGATATGTCTCATGCCAACTCTTGCAGAATGTGCCATCTTCAACAACAAAATGTTGAATTTAGAAAAGCAAGAGATTGTGAAACTTGAAGCTATCGACAAATTAGAGCATATGGGATCAACAATTATTTTGTCAGACAATTTGAAATCAAAATTGGATTCATTAGAGAAGACTATATCTAAGACAGCGGGTTTTGAAAAGACTTTGAATGTGTGTTTAAATTGCCGAATCATTTTGAGAAGGAATTTACATGTAGAAAGAGGTCTGGTAAATGGATCAATGGGTAATGTTGTTGATTTTGAGAAATACAAAAATAGAGATGGAATAGAATTTTTAAGAATTAAATTTGATGGCATTGAGGAAGTACAGCAAATTGGTCGTTGTTCTGCTAGATTTTTGCTTGTTAAAGACTTATATGTTCGCCGTAAACAGTTTCCTGTTTGCTTGGCATATGCGGTGACAATCCATAAATCGCAAGGTTTAAGTGTAGACTGTGCATTGGTGAATATTGGCAGTTCTGTGTTCAAGGAGGGTATGGCATATGTGGCATTGTCACGAGTTAGAACTTTATCGGGATTGTACTTGATTGACTGTGATGTCACAAACATTTGTGCGGATCTAGATTGTGTTAAGGAATACAATAGGTTAAGAAGAGAGTATGCGCCACATTTGCCTCAATATCCTTTGTTTGAGAAACGTGTGGTAGGCCAGAAACGTAGAAATATCAGTAACAGTAGGGAGGTTGTTGGAAAAAGACTAAAAGTCAATGAACCGAAAGTTGTTAGCAGAAAGAAAGTGGATTCTGTTGAAGATATTGTTGGTTTTCAATTTGAAAACAGTTCTGGTGTCAACTGCTATGCAAATGTAGTTGTTAATGTTCTCTTTTCACTAGAGAGTTTAAAAGAACAGATTGTGTTCAATTCAGAACAAAGTTTATGCTGCTTGTTGAATTCTGTGTTAGAGAAATGTAGCACTGATCGAACAAAACTAGAAAGTGTGTCTGAAGTTCGTTATCTGTTAGATGAATGTTCAGGTCAAACAGACTTCTCTGAAAATAATCAGCAAGATTGTCAGGAGTTTTTAATGTATATGCTTGATGTATTGCAAGATGAGGGTGTAGATGTAGATCACCTGTTTGGGCTTTCTTATCAATGGCAGCATGACTGCGAGAACTGTATGGTATCAAGTACTACTAGTGTAGACTCAGAAAGATTTATATATTTAACTTTGCCAGACAGTAAATCAGTGTCCTTTAATAAGCTAGTAAATGCAGCGGATCACAACATGGAGTGTAGCCAATGTAAATGTGATATGATGTCAACATTATTTATACGTAGATATGGCCAGTATGTCATTTTAATGATCCAACGTTGTAGGCCTGATGGATCAAAATTGTCAACTTTAATAAAAAAAATTGTGGCTTCTCAGCTGTCAATATCAGGGAGGACTTTTGTTACTGTAGCAATTATCTATCACGATGGTCCATCAACAACATCAGGACATTATACAGCTTACTTAAAGTCTGGAAACGGCTGGTCATTCTGTAATGATTCCGTTGTAACGTTAAAAAAAAAATTGCCGTTTGACCTTAAAAATTCTTACCTGGTGTTTTTAAAACCAAAATTTTAAGTAGAGGGAATGTAAGTCTGCAATGCTGTCTAGATTAAAAATCCAACTATATAAACCTGATGCAAGTAAGTCTGCTTCATAGTAAGCAGTATCAGTGTCATAGGAAAAGGAGAACATGAGTGACAAAGAAGAGTAAGTTATTAGTAGTCCAGGATTGTGAAAATAATCTCAAATATTTTATTTTTGAAAGTTGCGAAAATAGAAAATGTTGGGATTTGATTGGAAGAATAACAAGACTTGCGAATCGCGGCAACATGATTTGGCCTAGTGGAAACATGTGATATAATGAGAGAAGTCTTTTTTTCTATGTAACATATTTTACGTATCGATGGAGGGTTTCTTTCAGAAAGTGGCGGGCTGAAAATATTTGTAGCACAACAGAGTGGATGCTGTTCATAGGAGATCGTTCGACGTCATTGAAAGTAAGTTAATTTTAAGGAGTTTTGAAATCAGATTTCTTAGGTTGTATGGGTTTTTTAAACACAGTCATTTTGATTGTGTTTTTTTTTCCCCGCTGTTACATGATGAATACCTTCAAGTCACTGATTTAAGTGAAATTTGATACATTCTGAGAACAGCAAAAAGAAACCATTTAACATGTATAATTAATGTTATGCTTTTTGTCCTTATGATATACATTTAGAAATGTGAGGTACATATGGGTAAGCTGAGTTTTGTAAATATCAATTTTAATGCTTTCAGTGCTGTACTTCTGGGTAGTGTTTTTTTTTAAAAAAGAAAAGAGGCCTCACCTCAAAGAAAGCTCTTGAAAGCACACATCTTATTTGCATCCTAAATCAAGCATTTACAATGTTAGACACAATTTTATGATGGCTTTACATCTTTTTTGCGCTGCTATTGCATCACTATTGTGAGACATTAGCAGTGCAAGAAAAACATCATGTTCCAAAATAGGCCTCAGTTCATCAACATCAAGATACAGTTTCTTTCGAATATATATCTTTAGGATTGTGTAGGGGACGTAGAGAAGCAGAGACTTCTGTAAATGTCAAAGTTGTTGAAAAACTGTTTGTTTTTGAACCTTTTCCCTTGTCTTTTCTAATTTTTAAATACATGTTTTAATATTTTTGGAAATGTTTGTTCTTTGTTTTACAGATTGAAAGTATGAAAAAATATTTAAAAAAGGTAACAAGAATTATAAGGTAAATGTTTTCTACTCTTTTTACCCGCAATGCACTGCTGATGATGTCATTGACAGTATCTCTCATTTACTCTCTATAGATGTCTTTCTTTTTACATTATTCTCTGTTTACTTCCCTTATACTAACTCTTCTTTTTTTTAAAAAAATATTTTTTTAGTTCGCTTAAAGTTCGCGAACCGGTCAGCGAACTTGAAGCGAACCAAAAGAAATAGAGCTTGCCAGAGTGATAAACATTCTAGCAATTTTGTTTGAAAGGGGAGGTAGTTCTGAAAAGAACTGTTTTTTTTTGTTTTTGTTGTTTTATTTATTTTTTTTTTTTTTTGAACATTTTTTGATTTTTTTGTATTTTTAGAACTGTTTTATGTTTTTTTTGTGTTTTTTATGGAGGGGAGACAACAAAAAACAGGCATTGAAAACGGCTCAACTGGAGCAAAAAAAAAAATTACTTCTTGGGTGCATTAGGGCATTTATGATTTTCGAACGCCATGTTCATCAGGTTGACGCTCATGTTGCCATACGACAACATAGCACCACAGTATATACAAGATAACTTCATATGCTGGAAGTTGGGTTGAATGTTTGGCACAGTTTCTTGTGCCTCTCTTCCCGTCAAAGACATTGTGGAGGTAGATCTGGCCACAGGAGTTGTCGTGGGATTGTCTTGAAGATCCCTTAACTCAGCCCGGCTGTAGTTTAAGGGATGCCACCTGCTCATGTGTCGATGCATCGTATAGTTGCCCATACTGTATTTCTTTTCTGTGCCTCTCGACAATCTGTAATCACAGATGAGGCAGGTGGCATATTTAGCATTCACCTTCTTTGATCCAGGAGGGATGGAGAAAAACTGCCAGATGAAGCTTGTTTTTCGCTTAGAAACCCGGGGCAACTCTTCGACAAATTGTTGTTCCTCTCTGTCCTCTTCTTCTTCTTCCTCCTCTTCCTCCTCTCTGTTAGTGATAAATTGGCTAGGTGGTCCTCTCTTCTTATGAGGAGGTGGAGGTGGTGGTGGGGTTCCACCAGCTGCAGCAAGTACAGAAGCCATTGTTCAATTCTAGCTAAATGGTCTTTCTCTCACCAAGATGAAAGTCAGAGTGAGGAAATAAGGAGGGGTTTACATGATTAGGGGAAAGCAAAAGTTCTGAACCAATGAAAAGTGTTATTTTTAGGTCACATGACCTAGTCATACATCATTTGGAAACCAAAAGTGAAATGAACCAATGAAAAGTTTGATAAACAAGTCACATGACCTGTTCCGCTTACGTTACGCGGCGCGCGCCGCGTCCCAGATCGCTTCCGGTTCGCGGTCCGGAGCACTTCCGGGAGCGCTAACGCGACGCGTCATTAGACGCATTACGCGATAACGTGATACGTCGCGCTTCCGCGACGCGTCACTGTTCCGCTAACGTAACGTTGACCGGTTCGCGGACTAGATCGCGGCATCAAGATGAGCTAACGGAAAGCTTCCCGGTTCGCGAACTAGAAGCGAAGAAAAAAAATATTAAAAAAAAAATTATCAATAAACATCTAAATATATTTTGGGATTTAAAGAATAATACATTTTACAGCTACAGATGTTAGCTTTTAAAAAACCAATGAAATTCACAGAAAAAACCATAGGTTATAGACCATATATAGTTAGAAATTTGCATTTAAAAAACCATTGAAATTCAATGAAAAAACCATAGGTTATAGACCATATATAGTTAGGGATTTGCATTTACAAAACCTTATTTTACTCGCATAAAACCATTGAAATTCCATATATAGTTAGTTGCGCTAACTATATATCGCGCACCCGCAATCCACTGCTGATGATGTCACATATTACATCATTCATGACATGGTCAGTGACATCACTGATAACATCACTGATGACATCTCAAATGACATCACTGATGACATCTCAAATGACATCACTGATGACATCATTGATGACATCTCATTTGACATTACTGATCACATCACTGATGATATCATTCATGTGATAATACGATGAACCTCTTCAGACTCTAATATAACCTTAGATACAATCAGTGTAAACAGACTCTCACAGACTGTCACTCATCCATGGAGTTACTCACACACCTAGTCAGTCATGCAAAGAATCAATCACACCTCCATTTCCTCAACTATACAGTTATACAAACTTTACTTATTCAAACATATACTAACACATATTTACTCTCTTATACAATCCCTGATACAAGTTCACAATGATCCATACAGCCACTCACACATTCACTGGCTCTTATGCACAGTTATTTATATATGTCAACTCTCACATGTACTGTGTTTTACATATGTACTTACTTTGACATGTAGCACTGAGATATCCATTCACTCACCAATACACTCATGCACACAGTCAACCGCCCATACAGCTGTTTCCACATGCACTTTTGAACCCATACATCTAGTGTATCAACTGCTCACACATCTATGCACAGAGTCATACACCTCCCAGCCACCCACACACACACTCAGTCTCCCATACAAATACTTGGGCAACCAATCAATAATCCATATAGTTACTCATATAGCTACTGATCAACACATGCAGCAGTTTACAGAACAACAGACATAATGATGCACAAATTAAGACAGTTTGGTCACTAACCCATGCACTCAGTGAGACACATTTAATCACTCACTCATACAGTCAGTCATGCACCTACTAAATCCTTCATCCAGACACTTATATATCCACTCATTCTTCAATATGTAAGACATATTTTAACTTCACAGAAACATACAGTCACTGGATGTTGTCATCAGTGATGTCATCAGTGATGTCATTTGAGATGTCATCAGTGATGTTATCAGTGATGTCACTGACCATGTCATGAATGATGTAATATGTGACATCATCAGCAGTGGATTGCGGGTGCGCGATATATAGTTAGCGCAACTAACTATATATGGAATTTCAATGGTTTTATGCGAGTAAAATAAGGTTTTGTAAATGCAAATCCCTAACTATATATGGTCTATAACCTATGGTTTTTTCATTGAATATATATATATATATATATATATATATATATATTACCTACTGGCGGTCGCCAGTAGGTAGTTATAGTTAGGATAATTTTCAATGTTAAATCTCAACATTCTATTTTGAATACCTTTGGCGCCGGTTGACGAATCTGCCTGAAATTTTCAGGAAAATGGTCTCATGGCGGTCCGGTCCTTCCCTGAAAGTTTGGGGGGGATTCGTCAAGCGGGGGCCGAGATAAAAGGGGGGTCCCAAAACGCGTTTTCCCCATGTTAATTTCCATAGGGCGGTCGATTTCACTTTTAGCCCGAACGGCTGAATGGATTTCCACCAAACTTGGCAAAATTGTAGGGACTGGTAGCCCGATGTGCCTTTGCTATGTCTCAAGATATGTGCTCCAGTGGATTTTGAGTAATTTAGGTTCAAAAAAATATATATATCTATAGCCGCGCTCCCGTGCGCGCACGGGAGTGCGCTCCAGGCGCGACACGCGACTTGCGCGCAGGAAGCTGATTGGATCTCAGTTGTCTGTAAACATTCTAAACAGTGCGGAGCGGCCGCCATCTTGTGTCTCGGTAAAATCGAGACACAAGGGGTTTGAAAAAAAAAGGGGCAAATGACCATAAGGGGGAAGAGTAGACCCCCTCTGACCCCCTAGGTTTGATGTAGGGACTAAAATAGGGTCCTGCAGGGCATTAAAATTTTTTTTTCGTTTTGCGCGGGGATAGCCGCGCTCCCGTGCGCGCACGGGAGTGCGCTCCAGGCGCGACACGCGACTTGCGCGCAGGAAGCTGATTGGATCATAAGGGGGAAGAGTAGACCCCCTCTGACCCCCTAAATCCAGGACTATATTTATGAAGGCCTTGCGCTGTTAGTTTTGCGCTTCCTGTGCGTCAATTTTTGTGACGCACCAGCGGTGTAAAAAAATGCGCATTGTTATGCAATATTTAAAAAGTGACGCATCTATCTAGATGCGTCACTTTTTAAATATAGTGCAACGAGGTACATTTTATTACACTGCTGGTGTTATGCGTCACTTTTCTGTGCGCACTCCTTATGACGTTCCAGATGTGTCATATTTAATGTATGACGAATCATGTTGCAGATACAATATGGCGCAGAGTTTTAAAAAGTGACCCATGTACCTAGATGCGTCACTTTTTAAAAATAGCGTCAGGTATAATGTATGCAGAGGGGGTGTTCTCCCGCAAAAAGCTTTGTAATAGCGACGCAGTGAAAGGCCGGCGCAAAATTTTGACGCAATAGCATCCTAAAAGTGACGCAGGGAAATCTCATAGATTTCAGTACGTTGTTATTACCAAGCTTTTTGCGAGGGATTGCCCCCTCTGCATACATTATACCTGATGCAGATACAATATGGCGCAGAGTTTTAAAAAGTGACCCATGTACCTACATGCGTCACTTTTTAAAAAATAGTGTCAGGTATAATGCATGCAGAGGGGGTGTTCCTTGCAAAAAGCTTGGTAATAATGACGCAGTGCGTCACTTTTAGGATGCAGTTGCGTCAAAATCTTGCGCCTGCTTCACAGCAAACCTTTCACATGGTGCTTTTTCCATGTGAAAGGACACATTACTGGAGTTGCGTCACTTTTGTGACGCACTCCAGCAATGCGTTACTTGGAATGTCATAAGGAGTGCGCACAGAAAAGTGACGCATTGCACCAGTAGTGTAAAAAAATGTGTTGCGTTGCGTTATATTTAAAAAGTGAGGTATCTAGGTAGATGGGTCACTTTTTAAAATCAAGCGCCACATTATATCTGCGTGAGGTATAATGCATGCAGAGGGGGTGTTCCCCCACAAAAAGCTTTGTAATAGCGACGCAGTGAAATGTTTGAGATTTCACTGCGTCACTTTTAGGATGCTGTTGCATCCTTTAAATATAGTGCAACGAGGCACATTTTATTACACTGCTGGTGTGATGCGTCACTTTTCTGTACACAGTCCTTATGACATCCCAGATGTGTCATATTTAATGTATGACGAATCATATTGCAAGGAGTTACAGATACGTCAGTATTTCTGACATATGTGTAAACATAAAAGTGATGCGAGGCCGGCGCAAAATTTTGACGCAATAGCATCCTAAAAGTGACGCAGGGAAATCTCATAGATTTCAGTACGTTGTTATTACCAAGCTTTTTGCGAGGGATTGCCCCCTCTGCATACATTATACCTGATGCAGATACAATATGGCGCAGAGTTTTAAAAAGTGACCCATGTACCTACATGCGTCACTTTTTAAAAAATAGTGTCAGGTATAATGCATGCAGAGGGGGTGTTCCTTGCAAAAAGCTTGGTAATAATGACGCAGTGCGTCACTTTTAGGATGCAGTTGCGCCAAAATCTTGCGCCTGCTTCACAGCAAACCTTTCACATGGTGCTTTTTCCATGTGAAAGGACACATTACTGGAGTTGCGTCACTTTTGTGACGCACTCCTGCAATGCGTTACTTTTGTGTTTAGAGATATGTCAGAAATACTGACATATCTGTAACTCCTTGCGAATTGATTAGTCATATATTAAATATGACATATGTGGAATGTCATAAGGAGTGCGTCCAGATAAGTGACGCATCGCTATTTTCACGTAGCGATGCGTCACTTTTCAGAAATGAGGCCTCCAGTTTATTCACTGTGTCATAAATTTCTTTTCTAACACTCACCTTCTTTCAGTCCTCCTACTTCACTTCCTTTCACCTCTCATACCTTTCTGTTCTTTCTTACTCATTCTCCTTTCAATTATCAATGCACTATATTTCACTTACTCTTCATTTTTTAAGATTATAGCTCTTTGATGAGAATTGGAGGTAGTTCTGAAAAGAACTTTTGGTTTTCTTCTTTTAACTGAAGAGGAACAAAAACAGGGAATAGAAACTGCTCAACAGGAGCAAAAAGAAAAGAAAAAAATTAGGGGTGGGAAGGGCAGTGATGGTTCTCTAATGCCCGAACCATGAGCAGGACACTTTGCTCCCCATAGGTGAGGAGTTGATTGCAGTATCTGCATCTGACGACCCCATGGTTGAATGCAGGTTGGATGTTTGCTACCTGCCCCTGAGATTGATCTCTTCCGGAAGAAGTTGCTCCTCCTGTAGATGTAGAGGCCCCATCTCTAGGAACCTCCTGTGCCAGAGCCCTGACACTTTCCCGGGCAAAATTCTGGGGGTGCCTGGTCTCCACATGTCGGATCATCGTAAAGTTCCCAAAAGAGTACTTTTTTTGGGGGTTACCCCGTGACAGGACCTTTTTGCAGATCCTGCACTCTACTTTTGGTGCATTCACCTTCTTCTGGTCTGCTGGGAATTTAAAGAATTTCCAAATGAAATGTCCTTTCACCTTTGGGGTAGGTGGCTCTTCATCAATGAAGTCATCTTCACTGCTGGATGATCTGGCAGCCATGATGAATCCAGGAATATGGAGCAGCAAAAAAGGCAGGTCTTTCAGTCACAAAAGTGAAAGAAGAAGTGAAGGAAATGGGTGGGGATTTCATTCATTGTAACAAAAAACTGTTAGCAACCAATGAAAAGTGTTATTTTAGGGTCACATGACCTGACGCGCTTACGATGCGCGCTCGGGTGCACTTCCGGGTGCGTTTACGCAGCGCGATCGTAGGCGCTTCCGGGGCGCACACGTGGCGCGATCGTAGGCGCTTTTGCGTGCGTTTAGGCGCCGCGCACGTATGCGCTTCCGAGGGCACGTACGTTGCGCGCCGAAGTGACGTCATCAATCTTTAATAGAAATGCATAATCATTTTCCATATTAAAAAAAACAAATTTTATTTGTATGGTACGAAATGTTTTGCATTATTATTAACTTTTCATTCATATTTTTTTTTCACGAACGACAGTTGCGCTCTGGGTGCGCTTTCAGATGAGCGCACGGAGAAGCTTACAGGAGAGCTTAGCTGAAAGCTTCCCCGTGCGCGCACCCAGAGCGCAAAAAAAAAAAATTATAAAAAAAATGAATACTTAAAAAAAACAGCAAATTGTAAAAAAAAAAAAGGTTAGAAACTCGATATACAAAGGAATTAGCATTTAAAAAACCTATGAAATACACTGAAAAAACCATAGGTTTCACACCAGTTATAGTTAGGAATTAGCATTTAAAAAACCTTTGAAATTCACTGAAAAAACCATAGGTTTCACACCAGTTATAGTTAGGAATTAGCATTTAAAAAACCTTTGAAATTCACTGAAAAAACCATAGGTTTCACACCAGTTATAGTTAGGAATTAGCATTTAAAAAACCTATTAAATTCACTGAAAAAACCATAGGTTTCACACCAGTTATAGTTAGCTGGAAATTTTACTGATATAAAACCATTGAAATTCCCACGTTATAGTTAGTTGGACTCACTATAACTTGCGCGTGCAATGCACTGCTGATGACGTCACATATTACATCACTCATGACATGGTCAGTGACATCACTCATGACATCACTGATGACACCATCCTTGTGACATAGTGACAGACCTCCTCTCAGTGTAAAGTAACCCTTGAGACACATATTCAAAAATAGAAACTGAAATTTTTTAAAAATGGACATACCTATATCAGTTACAACAAGCAATTCTGTACTTCCACTATCTATATACTCATCCACTCATTCACCAACAGTTCTATATAGTCACTCATACATATACTCACTCATCATATGAAGAGATACACCTATACATTCTGTTACACACCGACATTCATCCAAAAGTTACTCACACACATATTCACACGTGCAAATAAACTATTGAACAACCATTTATTTGAAAATAGAGTTATACACACACTTCCACCTTACTTCTATTGAAAATTACACATATTTATTCTCTTAAACAATCACTTATAGAAACACATACTTATTTAAACAGGAAATCTTACAATCTCTTACTCTCACATATACTCAGTTATATACATCAATATTCATATATACTAGATTAAAACATATGTAGTTACTGATAAAGACACTAGTGAGACAGTCATTCACTCACTAACAAACACATATAGACACTCATCCACCCATACAGTCCTGTACATATGCTGTCTTCAAAACACATACAAACAAAGAGTCAGTCACTCATGCATCTATGTGCTAAGTAATACCTCCACCAAACCATATAGACACTCATACTAATACTAATAAAAATATCAAATAACCCATATACATACGCATGTAGCTACTTATCAACACATGTAGCCACTTATACACAAAGTGAAACACTAATATATGTATTTAAATATTTAAACATAACTCACTAATATTTATTTTTCAGAAAGACACATATTCACTGGATGGTGTCATCAGTGATGTCATGAGTGATGTCACTGACCATGTCATGAGTGATGTAATATGTGACGTCATCAGCAGTGCATTGCACGCGCAAGTTATAGTGAGTCCAACTAACTATAACGTGGGAATTTCAATGGTTTTATATCAGTAAAATTTCCAGCTAACTATAACTGGTGTGAAACCTATGGTTTTTTCAGTGAATATATATATATATATATATATATATATATATATATATATATATATATATATATATATATATTCACTGAAAAAACCATAGGTTAGAGACCATATATAGTTAGCTGGACATTTTATTGACATAAAACCAATGAAATTCCATATATAGTTAGTTGCACTAACTATATATCGCGCACCCGCAATCCACTGCTGATGATGTCACATATTACATCATTCATGACATGGTCAGTGACATCACTGATGACATCACTGATGACATCTCAAATGACATCACTGATGACATCACTGATGACATCTCAAATGACATCACTGATGACATCATCTAGTGTCTGTGTGTTTTTGTAAAGTTTAAATATGTTTTACATATTGAAGAATGAATGGATGTATGGAAGACTGAGTGTGTGTGTGGCTGGCTGGGAGGTGTGTGACTCTGTGCATATCAATGTGTACTTGTATCAGTGATTGTATAAGAGAGTAAGTATGTGTTAGTATATGTGTGAAAAGTATGGTGTTCTGTGTTTAACTGTATAGATGAGGAAATTGAAGTGTGATTGATTCTTCACAGGACTGACTAGGTGTATGAGTGCATATGATAGTCTTGTAATAATGAGTGACTGTATGTATGAGTGATTGTATGGGTGAATGAGTGAATGTGTGTGTAGACGTAGGAATCAGTGAGTGCGTATGTAGTAACTGGTATTGGTGTGTCATGATGTCATCAGTGATGTCATTTGAGATGTCATCAGTGATGTCATTTGAGATGTCATCAGTGATGTCATCAGTGATGTCACTGAAGTATGGTGTTCTGTGTTTAACTGTATAGATGAGGAAATGGAAGTGTGATTGATTCTTTACAGGACTGACTAGATGTGTGAGTAACTCCATGGATGAGTGGCAGTGTGTGAGTGTCTGCATAGGTGTATGAGTGCATATGATAGTGTTGTAATAATGAGTGACTGTATGTATGAGTGATTGTATGGGTGAATGAGTGAATGTGTGTGTAGACGTAGGAATCAGTGAGTGCGTATGTAGTAACTGCTATTGGTGTGTCATGATGTCATCAGTGATGTCATTTGAGATGTCATCAGTGATGTCATCAGTGATGTCATTTGAGATGTCATCAGTGATGTCATCAGTGATGTCACTGACCATGTCATGAATGATGTAATATGTGACATCATCAGCAGTGGATTGCGGGTGCGCGATATATAGTTAGTGCAACTAACTATATATGGAATTTCATTGGTTTTATGTCAATAAAATGTCCAGCTAACTATATATGGTCTCTAACCTATGGTTTTTTCAGTGAATTTTCAAGGTTTTGTAAATGCAAATTCCTAACTATATATGGTCTATAACCTATGGTTTTTTCAGTGAATTTCATTGGTTTTTTAAAAGCTAATATCTATAGCTGTAAAATATATTCTTTATTACGTGACGTATCACGTAGCCACGTGAGACGCCTCATGACGCGTCGCATAACCGTGACATATCGGCTCTGCAGCGCAAACAAAACCCGTAACGTAAGCGTGCCGGAGCACGCTTACAGATATATATATTTTTTTTAACCTTAATTAGACAAAATCCACACGTGCACATATCTTGAGGCCTTGCAAAGGCACATCAAACAAACAGTCCCTACAATTTTGTCAAGTTTACTGGAAATCTATTCCCTTAATTTTTTTTTTACTGTTTCTCTTGGTTTTCCCCTTGTTACGCTTACCGGGACGCTACCCGGTACGCGAACCGGACTCTCCAAAAACACAAGATGGCGGACTCCCGTTACGCTGCCGGTTAGCTGCCCGGTTCGCGTACCGGGAAGTGCCTCTACCGCGAAAAATCGCGGGGGACTTTAATATCCCCCTCATCAATCCTAGGGGGTCAGGAGGGGTTTACCTTGCCCCCTTTCCTTCATTTCCCCCTTTTTTTTTCACCACATCTTGTCTCTCGAACCTACCGAGAGACAAGATGGCGGTCGCTCTGGACTGTTTACAATGTTGACAGCTACGCTGCCGGTTAGCTGCCCGGTGAGCTGCCCGGTTCGCGTACCGGGACGCGCCTCTACGGCGTAAAATCGCAAAAAAATTATTTTTTTTTTTTTGTCCCGCGGGGCACTTTAATATCCCCCTCATCAATCCTAGGGGGTCAGGAGTGGTCTACCTTGCCCCCTGCCCTTCATTTCCCTCTTCGTTTTTCACCACATCTTGTCTCTCGATCGTACCGAGAGACAAAATGGCGGCCGCTCCGGACTGTTTAGAATGTTGACAGACACCGGAGAGCCAATCAGCTTCGCTTCACGAAGTTCCGTTACACGTCAGGTACGCAAACCGGGGCGCTAACCGGAGCGCTGCCACAGATATATATATTTTTTTAAACGTTAATTTCTCAAAATCCACTGGAGCACATATATTGAGACATAGCAAAGGCACGTCGGGCAAACCATATCTACAATTTCGCCAAGTTTCATGTAAATCTATTCAGCCGTTCGAGCTAAAAGTGAGTCCAACCGCCCTATGGAAAAATGAATGGGAAAAACGTGTTTTGGGACCCCCCTTGTTTCTCGGCCCCCCCTTGACGAAACCCCCCCAAATTTTCAGGGGCTGCTCAGAAACGAAATGTGCCATTTTCCTGAAAATTTCAGCCAATTCCGTCCACAAACGCCAAAGGTATTAGACATAGAATTTTCAGAAATCCCATAGAGAAAAAATCCTAACTATATATACCCACTGGCTATCGCCAGTAGGTAATATACATATATAAACATATATAATCTGCATATCTATATAAATATAAATGCATGCATACATATACATATATGCATACAAATGCATTTTATTTACATGAAAGTTTTAAAAACACTAATAAAAGCAAAGCTAAAAAGCCACTCATTACAAACAGAATGGCTTTAACTTAAACGAGGGCGAGATCTATTGCATTTTCAATGCTTGTTTACTTTGGTTCTATCAAGAAGGCATTCAGATGTTTCACACATTTGCCATAAATTCTGAATGTTAGCACTCTAGTTGCTCATTAGATCACTGTAGTAAAGCTAGTGCTCACCAGGGAAGTCTGCTGCTAATCATGGTTTGCAGCCATTTTCCCGCATTTTTTATCCCGCAGACTTTCAGTCCGCATACCATTATCCCGCAAGGTCATTGACCTCGCATACCATTATCCCGCATTTTTTCAAAACGCATGTGCATTTATCGCGCATGCCTTTACAAAGAATTACGTTTTAAAGGCATGTATGGTAAATGCATTTGCGTTGTGAAAACCACGATGACGAGAGAGGTAAGTGGGTTTGTGTTAATTTTTTCGTGGTTTAGTGATTGTGTAGTGTAGTGTAGTGTTGTGTAGTGTAGTGTTGTGTTAGTGTAGTGTAGAGTTGTGGTGGTTGTTTAGTGTAGGTTCATGCTGGGGGTAGTGTTTTAGGGTTTAGGGTTGTGTTGTAGTGTTTGCGTAGTGTAGGGTCATGCTGAGGGTAGTGTTTTAAGGTTTAGGGTAGTGTTGTAGTGTTTGCGTAGTGTAGGGTCATGCTGGGGGTAGTGTTTTAGGGTTTAGGGTTGTGTTGTAGTGTTTGCGTAGTGTAGGGTCATGCTGGGGCTAGTGTTTTAGGGTTTAGGGTAGTGTTGTAGTGTTTGCGTACTGTAGGGTCATGCTGGGCGTAGTGTTTTAGGGTTTAGGATAGTGTTGTAGTGTTTGCGTAGTGTAGGGTCAGGCTGGGGGTAGTGTTTTAGGGTTTTGGGTAGTGTTGTAGTGTTTGCGTAGTGTAGGGTCATGCTGGGGTGTAGTATTTTAGGGTTTAGGGTAGTGTTGTAGTGTTTGTGTAGTGTAGGGTCATGCTGGGGGTAGTGTTTTAGGGTTTTGGGTAGTGTTGTAGTATTTGCGTAGTGTAGGGTCATGCTGGGTGTAGTGTTTTAGGGTTTTGGGCAGTGTAGTGTTTGCGTAGTGAAGGGTCATGCTGGGGGTAGTGTTTTAGGGTTTTGGGTAGTGTTGTAGTGTTTGCGTAGTGTAGGGTCATGCTGGGGGTAGTGTTTTAGGGTTTAGGGTAGTGTTGTAGTGTTTGCGTAGTGTAGGGTCATGCTGGGGGTACTGTTTTAGGGTTTAGGGTAGTGTTGTAGTGTTTGCGTAGTGTAGGGTCATGCTGGGGGTAGTGTTGCAGTGTTTGCGTAGTGTAGGGTCATGCTGGGGTGTAGTGTTTTAGGGTTTTGGGTAGTGTTGTAGTGTTTGCGTAGTGTAGGGTCATGCTGGGGGTAGTGTTTTAGGGTTTAGGGTAGTGTTGTAGTGTTTGCGTAGTGTAGGGTCATGCTGGGGTGTAGTGTTTTAGGGTTTTGGGTAGTGTTGTAGTGTTTGCGTAGTGTAGGGTCATGCTGGGGGTAGTGTTTTAGGGTTTAGGGTAGTGTTGTAGTGTTTGCGTAGTGTAGGGTCATGCTGGGGGTAGTGTTTTAGGGTTTAGGGTTGTGTTGTAGTGTTTGCGTAGTGTAGGGTCATGCTGGGGGTAGTGTTTTAGGGTTTAGGGTTGTGTTGTAGTGTTTGTGTAGTGTAGGGTCATGCTGGGGGTAGTGTTTTAGGGTTTAGGGTAGTGTTGTAGTGTTTGCGTAGTGTAGGGTCATGCTGGGGTGTAGTGTTTTAGGGTTTTGGGTAGTGTTGTAGTGTTTGCGTAGTGTAGGGTCATGCTGGGGGTAGTGTTTTAGGGTTTAGGGTAGTGTTGTACTGTTTGTGTAGTGTAGGGTCATGCTGGGGGTAGTGTTTTAGGGTTTAGGGTAGTTTAGTTGTTTAGTGTATGCTAAAGGCATATTCGTTCTAAAAGTTTTCGTTATTTTAATTTGCGGCCTAATAGCACATGCAGGATTTTTTTTGCGGACTGATGGTATGCGGGATTTCGTCATATATTCGTTAATCATACTTTCTATGGCAAAATGAACCCCCTCATTTTGTTCCTTTTTAAATTAAATGTTTTAAGAGTTACCACTTTATTCCAATCAAGATGGCTTCAGGTGTGCCATACCTTTGTAATAAGTAGGACTGTTAGCACTCTAGTTGTTCTTTAGAACACTCTGGGACATTCTGTCATTGGGCTATAGTTGGGCTACATCTGGCTGATATTTGGCTACATTTGCTTTTTTTGTCTCTGGTGGCCATCTTTGGGCTACATTGGGCTACATTGGGCTACATTGGGCTACATTTGGGCTCCAACATATATATAGCCCAATGTAGCCCAATATATATTTTTCAAAGTTAATTTTCGTAAAAACCACTGGAGCCTATATCTTGAGACATAGCAAAGGCACATCGGGCTACCAGTCCCTACAATTTTGCCAAGTTTGGTGTAAATCCATTCAGCCGTTCAGGCTAAAAGTGAGGCCAACCGCCCTATGGAAAATTGCATGGGAAAAACACGTTTTGGGACCCCCCTTTTTTCTCAGCCCCCCCTTGACGAAACCCCCCCAAATTTTCAGGGGCTGCTCAGAAACAAAATGTTCCATTTTCCTGAAAATTTCAGCCAATTCTGTCCTCAAACGCCAAAGTTATTCGACATAGAATTTTCAAAAATCCCATAGGAAAAAAATCCTAACTATATATACCTACTGGCTATCGCCAGTAGGTAATATATATATATATATATACATATATATATTCACTGAAAAAACCATAGGTTAGAGACCATATATAGTTAGCTGGACATTTTATTGACATAAAACCAATGAAATTCCATATATAGTTTGTTTACAAAACCTTGAAAATTCACTGAAAAAACCATAGGTTAGAGACCATATATAGTTAGCTGGACATTTTATTGACATAAAACCAATGAAATTCCATATATAGTTAGTTGCACTAACTATATATCGCGCACCCGCAATCCACTGCTGATGATGTCACATATTACATCATTCATGACATGGTCAGTGACATCACTGATGACATCACTGATGACATCTCAAATGACATCACTGATGACATCACTGATGACATCTCAAATGACATCACTGATGACATCATCTAGTGTCTGTGTGTTTTTGTAAAGTTTAAATATGTTTTACATATTGAAGAATGAGTGGATGTATGGAAGACTGAGTGTGTGTGTGGCTGGCTGGGAGGTGTGTGACTCTGTGCATATCAATGTGTACTTGTATCAGTGATTGTATAAGAGAGTAAGTATGTGTTAGTATATGTGTGAAAAGTATGGTGTTCTGTGTTTAACTGTATAGATGAGGAAATCGAAGTGTGATTGATTCTTCACAGGACTGACTAGGTGTATGAGTGCATATGATAGTGTTGTAATAATGAGTGACTGTATGTATGAGTGATTGTATGGGTGAATGAGTGAATGTGTGTGTAGACATAGGAATCAGTGAGTGCGTATGTAGTAACTGGTATTGGTGTGTCATGATGTCATCAGTGATGTCATTTGAGATGTCATCAGTGATGTCATTTGAGATGTCATCAGTGATGTCATCAGTGATGTCACTGAAGTATGGTGTTCTGTGTTTAACTGTATAGATGAGGAAATGGAAGTGTGATTGATTCTTTACAGGACTGACTGGGTGTGTGAGTAACTCCATGGATGAGTGTCAGTGTGTGAGTGTCTGCATAGGTGTATGAGTGCATATGATAGTGTTGTAATAATGAGTGACTGTATGTATGAGTGATTGTATGGGTGAATGAGTGAATGTGTGTGTAGACGTAGGAATCAGTGAGTGCGTATGTAGTAACTGGTATTGGTGTGTCATGATGTCATCACTGATGTCATTTGAGATGTCATCAGTGATGTCATCAGTGATGTCATTTGAGATGTCATCAGTGATGTCATCAGTGATGTCACTGACCATGTCATGAATGATGTAATATGTGACATCATCAGCAGTGGATTGCGGGTGCGCGATATATAGTTAGTGCAACTAACTATATATGGAATTTCATTGGTTTTATGTCAATAAAATGTCCAGCTAACTATATATGGTCTCTAACCTATGGTTTTTTCAGTGAATTTTCAAGGTTTTGTAAACAAACTATATATGGAATTTCATTGGTTTTATGTCAATAAAATGTCCAGCTAACTATATATGGTCTCTAACCTATGGTTTTTTCAGTGAATTTTCAAGGTTTTGTAAATGCAAATTCCTAACTATATATGGTCTATAACCTATTCATCTGACTGCAGAACAACCTTCTTCCACCATGTTTAACGTCTGGATTGTTGGACACAGTTACATCCACTGGGCTCAAAGGTATGCTGAGAGCAGAAATTTACACAACCTCAATTTACAAGATGTGGAAATTAACTGGTTGGGCCAAAGAGGATTAAAATGTCACCAATTGATACCATTGGTGAAAACCTTTATGCATTTGCCAAAACCAGACCTGTTAATAGTGCACTGTGGAGGTAATGATTTGGGCACTTTGACAGGGGTAGGTCTGGAAATGCTTTTAAAGGACACCTTTGAGCAATTAATGGCACTTTTTCCTCAAACTGCCTTGGTATATTCCAATATATGCCAAAGACAGAAATGGAGGTGGTCCAACCAATTTTGTCCACAAATTGAGAAAGCGAGGAAGCATGTAAACAAATCTGTTTCAGCTTACATGAGAGACCATGGAATGGGCTCTCTTTACAACAATAACTTGCGTTACTACATGCAAGATATCTACAGAGGAGATGGAGTTCACTTCTCAGATGAGGGCAACAGAATTTTCATTCTGAATTTAAGACTGTGCATTGGTACCTACTTATAAGTACCTAAATGTACCATAAACCCAAAAGCTCTTCTCAGAGCTACCCTACATCTGATCACTCACAATTATTATTTTTCTCTAACTTTTTTCACTAATTTTCCTCAAAATTCGCTCCCCGGAGCGCTACCCGGTTCGCGAACCGAAAGCTAACCTCGCGGAATTTTTAAAAAAAATGTTTTTTTCCGCACATATAAGCCTCCTCAGCCACCCTCAGAAAACCTAGAGGGTCAAGATAAGTCTACCATGACCCCTTCTACCCATTCTAAACATTATTTGCCCTCCATCTTGTATCTTAATGCGACCGAAACACAAAATGGTGGACTCCCGTGACGCTTAAGGTTCGCGAACCGGGCCGCTTCCCGGAAAGCGGTCCAAAAAAAAGGTGGGAAAGTAATTTACAGAAAAACGACTAGAGACACTCTCACCAAATATAGATTAGCTCATACTACATAACAATCCCTTCCATTCTCACAAATTTCATTGAAATTTCATTTAGCCATTTAGCCTGTAGACCTCTCCAAGTACCATGAGGTAAATTACTTCACAAAACACATCTGAAGTGTTGGAATTGACAACCAATGAAAATGTTACTTACATTTTCTACTTTTATTACCTGACATTTGATTGGTTATATACCTGAATATATATAAAGGAAGAGAAGGAAACACAGCCATTTTGACTACTACTTGTTGTTGTTTATATCATTTAGAATACCACTAATAACATCAACTTGTTTCTAAAGGTAAGTTGTTATTTTTAAAACTGAAGTATATTATGCACTATAAGTAAATATGGTAAACTTTTTCAGATAGTTATATACTATCCCTCTGTAAGAGTTAGACATTGAGAAAGGCTTCTTTATTATAATTATGGACTGATTTAGGTTTCTGTGGTATAATTATAAATTTACTTAGGCTTCTTCACAGGCACTTTTTAATAGTACTAATTCACGCCTGAAACCATACAGTGCCCATAGATTACTTCTCTGGTATAAACTCACAAATGCCTGTCTGAACTTAAACCCAACAGTGCCCTATCTCTACTGATATATTTATTTTTTTATGCAAATTACAGCAATAAAATGGAAGGTGAGCAGAATGTTTCCTTCGAAATTGTTCTGGAGACCAACACAGAAAAAGAAATTGAGGACAATGATGACTCTGATTTCATGGATCAATCACGGGACCATGAATTAGTTCAATGTGTGGAATCAGTGGATCATTTACTTCATTATGATGACGGTCAAATGTTTGAACTTATGTTCACTGAACAAGAACACATATCAGACAGTGAAATGCTAGACGTTCTAGTAAATTTCGAAAAACAATCCGAAAAATAAAATTATATGTAATATTAAAAAATTGTTTGAGTCTTTAATCATTTTTATATGTAATTCATAAAGTAGTTAAATGTTAGAAATGTTATTAAATTTTTAAACACAATCACAACAATAAAAAATTGCTGAAAAAATAAAAATATTAAAAAAAAATCAACAAAACCAACAAATAATTAACATACAGTATTAGAAAAGTCTTTCATTCTTTTATCCATAAAGTTCGCTGCCCAGAACGCTTTCCGGTTCGCGAACTTGGCGCTTACCACGCAAAAAAAAAATTTTAAATTTTTTTTTTTTGGACCCTCCTAGGCCCTTTTAAAACCTCCACATAAAACCTAGGGGGTCAACGAGGATCTACTAAGCCCCCTTATGGCAATTTCCCCCTTTGTTTTGGCCTCCTCTTGTCTCTCGATCCTACCGAGAGACAAGATGGCGGCCGCTCCGGACTGTTTAGAATGTTGACAGACACCGGAGGGCCAATCAGCTTCGCATCGCAAAGTTCCGATACGCGAAAGGTTCGCGAACCGGATCGCTGCCCGGAGCGCTGTTACAGATATATATCTTGATTTAAACGTTAATTTCTCAAAATCCACTGAAGCACATATATTGAGACCTAGCAAAGGCACATCGGGCTAACAGTCCCTACAATTTTGCCAAGTTTCGTGAAAATCCATTCAGCCGTTCGGGCTAAAAGTGAGTCCAACCGCCCTATGGAAATTAACATGGGAAAAAGGCGTTTTGGGACCCCCCTTTTTTCTCGGCCCCCCCTCCACAAAACCCGCCCAAATTTTCAAGGGCTGCTCAGAAACAAAATGTGCCATTTTCCTGAAAATTTCAGCCAATTCCGTCCACAAACGCAAAAGTTATTAGGCATAGAATTTTCAGAAATCCCATAGGGAAAAAATCCTAACTATATATACCTACTGGCGACCGCCAGTAGGTAATATACATTACCTACTGGCGGTCGCCAGTAGGTAGTTATAGTTAGGATTTTTTTCAATGTTAAATCTGAAAATTCTATTTGGAATAACTTTGGCGCCGGTTGACGAATCTGCCTGAAAATTTCCTCAAAATGGCCTCGCGGCGTTCCGGTCCTTCCCTGAAAGTTTGGGGGGGATTCGTCAAGCGGGGGCCGAGATAAAAGGGGGGTCCCAAAACGCGTTTTCCCCATGTTAATTTCCATAGGGCGGTCGATTTCACTTTTAGCCCGAACGGCTGAATGGATTTCCACCAAACTTGGCAAAATTGTAGGGACTGGTAGCCCGATGTGCCTTTGCTATGTCTCAAGATATGTGCGCCAGTGGATTTTGAGTAATTAAGGTTCAAAAAAATATATATATCTATAGCCGCGCTCCGGTACGCGCACCGGTACGCGCACCGGGCGCTTACCGCGACTTGCGCGCTGAAAGCTGATTGGCTCTGGGATGTCTGTAAACATTCTAAACAGTCCGGAGCGGCCGCCATCTTGTGTCTCGGTAGGATCGAGACACGAGAGGTGGCCAAAACAAAGAGGGAAATGACCATAAGGGGGCAGAGTAGACCCCCCTTGACCCCCTAGGTTTGATGTGGGGGCCATAAAAGGGCCCCGCGGAGCAAAAAAAATATAAAAAAAAATTGTGATTTTCGCGGGGTGAGCGCCCGGTACGCGCACCGGTACGCGCACCGGTAAGCGTACCGGGGAGTGTACCATGGGGAAAAAGAATGACAGTTTTAAAAGTAGCTGTTTAAAAAAAAAAATGTTTTGTTGTTTTTTTTATACATACACATACATATATATATAAATGCATATGCATATATATATATGCATATATGTGTATATGTGTGCGTGTAGAGAGAGGTAGAGAGGTAGAGGTGTAGAGGTAGAGAGGTAGAGAGGTAGCGGTAGAGAGGTAGAGATTAGTAGAGAGAGAAGAAGAGAGAGGTAGAGAGGTAGAGAGTAGAGAGTGAGTAATAGAGAGTAGAGAGTGAGTAGTAGAGAGTAGTAGAGAGCAGTAGAGAGAGTAGCAGAGAGTGAGTAGTAGAGAGTAGTAGAGTGAATAGTAGAGTGAGTAGTAGAGAGTAGTAGAGAGTGAGTAGTAGAGAGTGAGTAGTAGACAGTAGTAGAGAGTAAGTAGTAGAGTGAGTAGTAGAGAGCAGTAGAAAGTGAGTAGTAGAGAGTAGTAAAGAGTGAGTAGTAGAGAGTGAGTAGTAGAGAGTGAGTAGTAGAGAGTAGTAGAGAATGAGTAGCAGAGAGAATAGTAGTGAGTAGTAGAGAGTGAGTAGTAGAGTGAGTAGTAGAGACTAGTAGAGAGAGAGTAGTAGAGAGTGAGTAGTAGACAGTAGTAGAGAGTGAGAAGTAGAGAGTGAGTAGTAGAGAGTAGTAGTGAGTAGTAAAGAGTGAGTAGTAGAGAGAGTAGTAGAGAGTGAGTAGTAGAGAGTAGTAGATAGTGAGTAGTAGGGAGTAGTGAGTAGCGAGTAGTAGGGAGTGAGTAGTAGAGAGAGAGTAGTAGAGTAGTAGAGAATGAGTAGTAGACAGTGAGTATTTGAGAGTAGTGTAGTAGGAGAGAGTAAGTAGTAGAGAGTAGTGGAGAATATTCCAAAGTTTGGCACAGCACCACTTTCACAATGAGTCCAATCAAATCATATCACTTAGAGTCCTTATTGAAGCGCTGAATCTTGGTGTATATTCAAATGCTTTTATTTTCCTTAAGTTTATGTACCACAGCCAGCCGAAAGGTTTCGTTCTGTACAACAGAACTTCTTCAGGGCGTTCTTATTTCCTTCAAGTTATGTCGGTATCCAGTTGTCATATAACTAGATATTTCTTCCAAATGTTAGACGAGACATAAGTATATTCTTATTCAAAGTGACTAGGTATCAATTTTACCCACACAATTCGGGCAGACTTGAGTAATTTATAGCATCCTCAAAGTCAGTCTTTCAAAAATTCCAAAGTATAGGACATGATAATCCAAATCCAAATGTTTCTCAAGAAAAGTAATTTACAATCGTTCGGAATATCGGTGTTTGGGCAGATATGATCCAGGGACCCCCAGTATGCAAGGGGAATTAGTCCCCCCTCTACAAACGCGCCAGTGGCCTGCATTGCAGAGAGGTGTAACAAGGGTGTGGCCTCATTACACTTCTCTGCAATGCAGCTCCCTCGCGCATACTGGAGGCTCCTGGTGGACCAGTTGACCCCAGGGACCCCCAGTGTGCAAGGGGAATTAGTTCCCCCTCTGCAAACGCGGCAGTGGGCTGCGTTGCAGAGAGGTGTAACAAGGGGCATAGTCTCATTACACCTCTGCAATGCAGCCCCTGGCGCATACTGGAGGTTCCAGGTGGGCTAATTGGCCCCCAGGGGCCCCCAGTATGCAAGGGGAATTAGTTCCCCCTCTTCAAACATGCACGGGGGCTGCGTTGCAGAGAGGTGTAAAAAGGGTTGTGGCTTCATTACACCTCTCTGCAATGCAGTCCCCTGGTGCATACTGGAGATTCCTGGTGGGCTTTCAGGTCTTATATAGTTAGGAATTAGCATTAAAAAAACCTTTGAAATTCACTGAAAAAACCATAGGTTTCACACCAGTTATAGTTAGGAATTAGCATTTAAAAAACCTTTGAAATTCACTGAAAAAACCATAGGTTTCACACCAGTTATAGTTAGGAATTAGCATTTAAAAAACCTATTAAATTCACTGACAAAACCATAGATTTCACACCATTTATAGTTAGCTGGAAATTTTACTGACATAAAACCATTGAAATTCCCACGTTATAGTTAGTTGGACTCACTATAACTTGCGCGCCTGTAATGCACTGCTGATGACGTCACATATTACATCACTCATGACATGGTCAGTGACATCACTCATGACATCACTGATGACACCATCCTTGTGACAGAGTGACAGACCTAATTTCAGTGTAATGTAACGCTTGAAACACATATTCAAAAATAGAAACAAACATTTTCAAAAAAATGGAGATACCCAAACCAGTAACAACAACCAATTCAGTAATTCCACCATCTATATACACATCCACTCATTCACCAACAGTTCTATATAGTCACTCATATATATACTCACTCATCATATGTAGTGATACACCTATACATCCTGTTACACATCAGCAGTCATCCAAAAGTTACTCACACACATACTCACACATGCAAATAAACTATTGAACATCCATTTATTTGCATATACATTTATACACACACTACCACCTTACTTCTAAGGAAACTTACCCATACTTACTCTCTTAAACAATCACTTATAGAAACACATACTTATTTAAACAGGAACTCCTACAATCTCTCACTATATATACTATACTCACTTATATACATCAATACTCACATATACTAGATTAAAACATATGTCGTTACTAATGAAGACACTAGTGAGACAGTCATTCACTCACTAACACACACATATACACACTCCACTCATCCACCCATACAGTCCTGCACATATGCTGTCTTCAAAACACATACAAACAGTGAGTCAGTCACCAACCCCTGCAGCCACTTATACACAAAGAGAAACACTGATACAAACATTTAAATATTTAAACAATACTCGCTAATATATGTATTCACTAAGATACACGTAATAAGCCAGTTACACAACCAATTTTTTTTAAAAAAAACATCCATTTACACACTTATTTAAACATTTATTCTTCCATCGACCTTTACAAATACATATATAAAACAAATTTATTTTTCAGAAAGACACACATTCACTGGATGGTGTCATCAGTGATGTCATGAGTGATGTCACTGACCATGTCATGAGTGATGTAATATGTGACGTCATCAGCAGTGCATTACAGGCGCGCAAGTTATAGTGAGTCCAACTAACTATAACGTGGGAATTTCAATGGTTTTATGTCAGTAAAATTTCCAGCTAACTATAAATGGTGTGAAATCTATGGTTTTGTCAGTGAATTTAATAGGTTTTTTAAATGCTAATTCCTAACTATAACTGGTGTGAAACCTATGGTTTTTTCAGTGAATATATATATACATATATATATATATATATATATATATATATATATATATATATATATATATATATATATATATATATTCAATGAAAAAACCATAGGTTATAGACCATATATAGTTAGGAATTAGCATTTACAAAACCTTATTTTACTCGCATAAAACCATTGAAATTCCATATATAGTTAGTTGCACTAACTATATATCGCGCACCCGCAATCCACTGCTGATGATGTCACATATTACATCATTCATGACATGGTCAGTGACATCACTGATGACATCACTGATGACATCTCAAATGACATCACTGATGACATCACTGATGACAACATCCAGTGACTGTATGTTTCTGTAAAGTTAAAATATGTCTTACATATTGAAGAATGAGTGGATGTATAAGTGTCTGGATGAAGGATTTAGTAGGTGCATGACTGACTGTATGAGTGAGTGATTAAATGTGTCTCACTGAGTGCATGGGTTAGTGACTAAACTGTCTTAATTTGTGCATCATTATGTCTGTTGTTCTGTACACTGTTGCATGTGTTGATAAGTAGCTATATGAGTAACTATATGGGTTATTGATTGGTTGCCCAAGTATTTGTATGGGAGACTGAGTGTGTGTGTGGGTGGCTGGGAGGTGTATGACTCTGTGCATAGATGTGTGAGCAGTTGATTCACTAGATGTATGGTTTCAAAAGTGCATGTGGAAACAGCTGTATGGGCGGTTGACTGTGTGCATGAGTGTATTGGTGAGTGAATGGATATCTCAGTGCTACATGTCAAAGTAAGTACATATGTAAAACACAGTACATGTGAGAGTTGACATATATAAATAACTGTGCATAAGAGCCAGTGAATGTGTGAGTGGCTGTATGGATCATTGTGAACTTGTATCAGGGATTGTATAAGAGAGTAAATATGTGTTAGTATATGTTTCAATAAGTAAAGTTTGTATAACTGTATAGTTGAGGAAATGGAGGTGTGATTGATTTTTTGCATGACTGACTAGGTGTGCGAGTAACTCCATGGATGAGTGACAGTCTGTGAGTGTCTGTTTACACTGATTGTATCTAAGGTTATATTAGAGTCTGAAGAGGTTCATCGTATTATCACATGAACGATATCATCAGTGATGTGATCAGTAATGTCAAATGAGATGTCATCAGTGATGTCATCAGTGATGTCATTTGAGATGTCATCAGTGATGTCATTTGAGATGTCATCAGTGATGTCATCAGTGATGTCACTGACCATGTCATGAATGATGTAATATGTGACATCATCAGCAGTGGATTGCGGGTGCGCGATATATAGTTAGTGCAACTAACTATATATGGAATTTCAATGGTTTTATGCGAGTAAAATAAGGTTTTGTAAATGCTAATTCCTAACTATATATGGTCTATAACCTATGGTTTTTTCATTGAATTTCAATGGTTTTTTAAATGCAAATTTCTAACTATATATGGTCTATAACCTATGGTTTTTTCAGTGAATTTCATTGGTTTTTTAAAAGCTAACATCTGTAGCTGTAAAATGTATTATTCTTTAAATCCCAAAATATATATAGATGTTTACTGATAATTTTTTTTTAAATATTTTTTTTCTTCGCTTCTAGTTCGCGAACCGGGAAGCTTTCCGTTAGCTCATCTTGATGCCGCGATCTAGTCCGCGAACCGGTCAACGTTACGTTAGCGGAACAGTGACGCGTCGCGGAAGCGCGACGTATCACGTTATCGCGTAATGCGTCTAATGACGCGTCGCGTTAGCGCTCCCGGAAGTGCTCCGGACCGCGAACCGGAAGCGATCTGGGACGCGGCGCGCGCCGCGTAACGTAAGCGGAACAGGTCATGTGACTTGTTTATCAAACTTCTCATTGGTTCATTTCACTTTTGGTTTCCAAATGATGTATGACTAGGTCATGTGACCTAAAAATAACACTTTTCATTGGCTCAGAACTTTTGTTTTCCCCAAATCATGTAAACCCCTCCTTATTTCCTCACTCTGACTTTCATCTTGGTGAGAGAAAGACCATTTATCTCAAGATCCACAATGGCTTCCATTGTTGCTGCAGCTGGTGCACCCCCACCACCACCTCCACCTCCTCATAAGAAGAGAGGACCACCTAGTCAAATTCTGACTAACAGAGAGGAGGAAGATGAGCAACAAGAAGAAGAGGAAAGAGAGGAACAACAATTTCTTGATGAGTTGCCCCGGGTTTCTAAACGAAAATCCAGTTTTATCTGGCAGTTTTTCACCATCCCTCCTGGAACAAAGAAAGTCAATGCAAAATATGCCACCTGCCTCATCTGTGACTACAGATTGTCGAGAGGCACAGACAAGAAGTACAGTATGGGGAACTATACAATGCACCGTCACATGAGCAGGTGGCATCCCAATAACTACAGCCGGGCTGAATTAAGGGATCTTGTAGACAATCCGACGGCAACTCCTGTGGCAAGATCTACATCCACATTGTCACTGACGGGAAGAGAGGCACAAGAGACTGTGCCAAACATCCAACCTAACTTTCAGCACATAAAGTTAACCTGTGTTTACTGTGGTGAAATGCTGTCCTATGGCAACATGAGCATCAAGCTCATGAACATTGCATACGAAAATCATAAATGCCCTAATGCACCCAAAAAGTAATTTTCTTTTTTTTGCTCCAGTTGAGCCGTTTTGAAAGCCTGTTTTTTGTTGTCTCCCCTCCTTGAAAAAAACAAAAAAAACATAAAACAGTTCTAAAAATACAAAAAAATCAAAAAATGTTCAAAAAATAAAAAAAAAATATAAAAAAACAAAAACAAAAAAAAACAGTTCTTTTCAGAACTACCCCCCCTTTCAAACAAAATTGCTAGAATGTTTATCACTCTGGCAAGCTCTATTTCTTTTGGTTCGCTTCAAGTTCGCTGACCGGTTCGCGAACTTTAAGCGAACTAAAAAAATATTTTTTTAAAAAAAAGAAGAGTTAGTATAAGGGAAGTAATCAGAGAATAATGTAAAAAGAAAGACAGCTAGAGAGAGTAAATGAGAGATAGTGTCAGTGACATCATCAGCAGTGCATTGCGGGTAAAAAGAGTGGAAAACATTTACCTTATAATTCTTGTTACCTTTTTTAAATATTTTTTCATACTTTCAATCTGTAAAACAAAGAACAAACATTTCAAAAAATATTAAAACATGTATTTAAAAATTAGAAAAGACAAGGGAAAAGGTTCAAAAACAAACAGTTTTTCAACAACTTTGACATTTACAGAAGTCTCTGCTTCTCTACGTCACCTACACAATCCTAAACATATATATTCAAAAGAAACTGTATCTTGATGTTGCTGAACTGAGGCCTATTTTGGAACATGATGTTTTTCTTGCACTGCTAATGTCTCACAATAGTGATGCAATAGCAGCGCAAAAAGAAGTAAAGCCATAATAAAATTGTGTCTAACATTGTAAATGATTGTTTTAGGATGCAAATAAGATGTGTGCTTTCAAGAGCTTTCTTTGAGGTGAGGCCTCTTTTTTTTATAAAAAAAAAACACTACCCAGAAGTACAGCACTCTAAGCATTAAAATTGATATTTACAGAACTCAGCTTACCCATATGTACCACACATTTCTAAATGTATATCATAAGGACAAAAAGCATAACATTAATTATACATGTTAAATGGTTTATTTTTGCTGTTCTCAGAATGTATCAAATTTCACTTAAATCAGTGACTTGAAGGTATTCATCATGTAACAGCGGGGAAAAAAAAACACAATCAAAATGACTGTGTTTAAAAAACCCATACAACCTAAGAAATCTGATTTCAAAACTTCTTAAAATTAACTTACTTTCAATGACGTCAAACGATCTCCTATAAACAGCATCCACTCTGTTGTGCTTTAAATATTTTCAGCCCGCCACTTTCTGAAAGAAAACCTCCATCGATACGTGAAATATGTTACATAGAAAAAAAACTTCTCTCATTATATCACATGTTTCCACTAGGCCAAATCATGTTGCCGCGATTCGCAAGTCTTGTAATTCTTCCAATCAAATCCCGACATTTTCTATTTTCGCAACTTTCAAAAATAAAATATTTGAGATTATTTTCACAATCCTGGACTACTAATATCGTACTCTTCTTTGTCACTCATGTTCTCCTTTTCCTATGACACTGATACTGCTTACTATGAAGCAGACTTACTTCCATCAGGTTTATATAGTTGGATTTTTAATCGAGACAGCATTGCAGACTTACATTCCCTCTACTTAAAATTTTGGTTTTAAAAACACCAGGTAAGAATTTTTAAGGTCAAACGGCAATTTTTTTTTGAAAGTTACAACAGAATCATTACAGAATGACCAGCCGTTTCCAGACTTTAAGTAAGCTGTATAATGTCCTGATGTTGTTGATGGACCATCGTGATAGATAATTGCTACAGTAACAAAAGTCCTCCCTGATATTGACAGCTGAGAAGCCACAAAATTTTTTATCAAAGTTGACAATTTTGATCCATCAGGCCTACATCGTTGCATCATTAAAATGACATACTGGCCATATCTACGTATAAATAATGTTGACATCATATCACATTTACATTGGCTACACTCCATGTTGTGATCCGCTGCATTAACTAGCTTATTAAAGGACACTGATTTACTGTCTGGCAAAGTTAAATATATAAATCTTTCTGAGTCTACACTAGTAGTACTTGATACCATACAGTTCTCGCAGTCATGCTGCCATTGATAAGAAAGCCCAAACAGGTGATCTACATCTACACCCTCATCTTGCAATATATCAAGCATATACATTAAAAACTCCTGACAATCCTGCTGATTATTTTCAGAGAAGTCTGTTTGACCTGAACATTCATCTAACAGATAACGAACTTCAGACACACTTTCTACTTTTGTTCGATCAGTGCTACATTTCTCTAACACAGAATTCAACAAGCAGCATAAACTTTGTTCTGAATTGAACACAATCTGTTCTTTTAAACTCTCTAGTGAAAAGAGAACATTAACAACGACATTTGCATAGCAGTTGACACCAGAACTGTTTTCAAATTGAAAACCAACAATCTCTTCAACAGTATCCACTTTCTTTCTGCTAACAACTTTCGGTTCATTGACTTTTAGTCTTTTTGCAACAACCTCCCTACTATTACTGCTATTTCTACGTTTCCGGCCTACCACACGTTTCTCAAACAAAGGATATTGAGGCAAATGTGGCGCATACTCTCTTCTTAACCTATTGTATTCCTTAACACAATCTAGATCCGCACAAATGTTTGTGACATCACAGTCAATCAAGTACAATCCCGATAAAGTTCTAACTCGTGACAATGCCACATATGCCATACCCTCCTTGAACACTGAACTGCCAATATTCACCAATGCACAGTCTACACTTAAACCTTGCGATTTATGGATTGTCACCGCATATGCTAAGCAAACAGGAAACTGTTTACGGCGAACATATAAGTCTTTAACAAGCAAAAACCTAGCAGAACAACGACCAATTTGCTGTACTTCCTCAATGCCATCAAATTTAATTCTTAAAAATTCTATTCCATCTCTATTTCTGTATTTCTCAAAATCAACAACATTACCCATTGATCCATTTACCAGACCTCTTTCTACATGTAAATTCCGTCTCAAAATGATTCGGCAATTTAAACACACATTCAGAGTCTTTTCAAAACCCGCTGTCTTAGATATAGTCTTCTCTAATGAATCCAATTTTGATTTCAAATTATCTGACAAAATAATTGTTGATCCCATATGCTCTAATTTGTCGATAGCTTCCAGTTTCACAATGTCTTGCTTTTCTAAATTCAACATTTTGTTGTTGAAGATGGCACATTCTGCAAGAGTTGGCATGAGACATATCCCGGATTTCTTCTCAGTAATTTTCTGAAAAATATTCTCAGGCACAATCTCTTGTTTGGGATACAAATTTGACAGTAACCGTGCATTTAAAGCTTCTTTCCCATGCTCGGTCACTTTTCCAATTCTAATATCTTGTAGAATATTCTTGTAATCTTCATCCTTTGCCTGACGCATATTTTGATGCAGTTCTGCATAATTGAAGTTTAACCATATATTGACGTTGCCAATGCTCCCTAGGCACTTCCTGGTATCTTCATGCGTGAGTATTTTGAACACAGGTTGACCTTTTACTGGTGTCAGCTGTAGAAGATCTCCGAAAACAATAATGTGTTTCCCACCAAATAAGACATCATATTCAGTTTTAAGTACTTCTTGCATTCTCAAATGCACAAAGGCAAGCATGACATTGGAAACCATGCTTACTTCGTCAATGATAAGTAGTTTCATTTTCCTCAAGACTCTTGAAACTTCACAGCAAGCATCTCCAGATAACTTGTTGTATTGTAATTTGTTGTCATGCTCCACCGGCAGCATCAATAGACGATGCAAAGTAATACCTTTAATATTATGTGCTGCCAGTCCAGTAGGAGCGGTCACAACACAAGACAGCGATGACTCAGTCCTTTCCTGCAAATAACAAGAGATTGCTTTAATGAGGAAACTTTTTCCAGTTCCCGCTTCTCCACTCACGTACAGTCGGACAGGCTTCAACGACGTACACGAGCACTCTTTCTTCTCATGACTTAATCCGTGCTCAATTTCCTTGGTAACTTCATCATATATTTTCCTCTGCTCAACGTTGAGTTGTTTTTCCAAGTCTTGTAAGTTAACTGAATCCTCCTGAGCATGTGCCATGGCTCTTTCTACTTCATTCATAGCAGTGGCAGCTTCATTTTCGATAATAGGTCCTCCAAGTGGATCTTGACTCAATGAAACAGAACTCTGACTGTCCTGAGAACTGTCTCTGGCAATCTCGGCTGCAATCGTTGCTTCCTGCTCAATTTCCAAAGTTAGCATTTCTTGATATTTAGAAAAAGCAGGACATTCTATGGACTCCTTGGCTGCATTGAAAGAGTCTTCGTAACAGAGGAAATCTCCAAGCAGTTCCTCTTCTGCACGCCAAGGCTTGAAAAGTTGCAAAAGTGCTAAATAGAAAAACTCCTTTTTTTCTGGAGATTCGCCACTTAATTTTCGATGGTTTACTAATTGGCATTTTCTTTGCTTGACCAGGCATCCTTCACTTCCAATTACAGCATACACTCCTTTCTCAATATCTTCTTTGATGTTCCTCTTGAATATATAATTTTGGAGAACCTCATATAGACAAACATTCTCAAGGTGACTGCTTCGATTTGGATAATATGTATCCAACATGTTGGTCTTCAAAATGTCGGTACTGTTTGGTTCCTTTTCTGCCAAATACTCAATTTCCCGAACAGGTTTTAGAACTCGATTTCGCGTTGCAGCAAGACCAAGACTCACCCAAACGAGACTCCTGGATTTGGCATAGAGACTTGCTGAAGACAATCGATCAGAACATTCGTAAGCTCCGATTTCTCGATGCGACAACATCTTCAGACTGAAACTGTACAACTTCTTGCTGAGGCTCTTTTCATGGGAAATGTCCTCCCACATATCCTTCAGTTCGGTCTTTTCTTTTTTGGTGATGTAAGATGTCACATACCGAGCCACAGCCATACAGTTGTCAGCCACAAACTGTATATCCATGTTGGCATTCCACATGGACAAAATCACTGGGTTGTAGTCATTGATGTACTTGGACTCTTCATTCCTTTTCAAATTGTATGTATTCTTGGGTGATTTCCTCGTCACATTATGTCGCAGCGAAGACATCAAACTGTTCACTCTTCCTTTAGAAATCACCGGTCGTGGAAAGTTGAAACGACATTTGGTGTAGAACTTGTCCTTGTTTCTGAATTTACGACGACAGTACTTTCCACAACGATGGCTTTGGAAACGTAGAACTTGTTCTCTTAGACTTTTCTTCTCCGTTGCGTTTGGAACAGCACACGTAGAATACTGTTCGATGAAATTCATCACTAAGTCATCCGGATCTGTTCCAAATTTAGGTGCATCCTTGATCCACAGCAACATATGTATATGAGGGGCACCTCTTGCTTGATACTCCTTTCTCCAGAAGAAATCCAACACCTCTCCAAGAGGTGGATTCTTTTTATTTGTGATGAAAGACATCATAGCTTCAAATCTATGATTGAAGTACCTGCATACATTCACAGGATCCAAAGAACACAGTTCTCCAGGTGTCTTGAATTCAATGTTTTCAATATTTCCATTTGCCTCTCGTAGAAATTCAAGTAAGTCATCCCAGCCATACTCAGCACAGCTCAGAGTGAGGAACCATGTCGGAGTTCCTAAGTTCCTCAGCATACATTTTAAATCACCATGACGACGGTACCAGTACTCATTAGTACCACGCTGACACGCCATGAGATTAATTAAGTGAGAATCCAAAATACTGTCTTGGACATTGACTTTATGCATAAAGTCACTCGCCGAGATGTTTCGCATCTGTATACCACTTTTTAAGATGTGGTTCACTGCATATGACAGTCCAGACAGATCGCTTTCAAACAAGAGATGAAACAAATAGGGAATGCATTGCCGAAACCTAGGATCTTCTGCATACAATCGTAAAGTCCGGTATTCAGACGCAGGAATTTGATGAGGTCGCTCATCATATCTTCCTCCTCGACCTGTAGGAAATAGCTGTGGGAAACACCGAGCTTCCAAACTTTCCTCCCAAACACTAATGGGACTCCCTTTGGCTTGTTTCATTTGAAACAACTCAATAGCATTCCCCATGACTTCCTTGGAATGCAAAGGATGAACACTATAATGTTCATATATTTCTTCACTTTTAGAGGCCTCTACTTTCTCAATTTGGCCTGCACACAAATCGCTATCCTCTTCATCACTTACTTCCTCTTCTGCAACATATACATTCTTATAGTACTTATTATTTTTCTTCAAATACACTGTTGCCTTTTTGACTTTCCTAACATCCACTAAATCTTGCCATATTTTCTTATTCTTTGTCGGAACCCCATTAACCAAGATAACCAGAGGTTCCTCTTCCACTTTTTCTATTCCAATTGTATCAATGTTTTTGTTCAAATCTAGAGGCAAATAAACAACTCTTCCCTTTAATCCTCTCTGTAAATCTGCTGGAGGCAACTTCCCTGTCTTTGGCTCCATTCTTACAATAGCCTGAAAGGGATGGATACTTTGAATCAAAATAGATTCATAAGTATTTAAATCCTTCAATTCAGAAGGAATCTCAACCAATTCCAGATTATTATGAACTGCCCTAGCAGGCATCTGGTTTTGGTTTAATTTATTACAACAATAAGTACACACACGTTGATCCGATCCCAAATCAAAATAATTTTCTACCATCAAGTATGTGGCTAAATCCTTCCATTCACTATTATTTTCCCTTTCACTTTTTGCATATAAATCCGCTACCTTAGTCTGATTCTTATAATAAGTGCGTCGACAACATACACAAGTGAAATTAGGCCTCTCACTTGATTTCATCTGAAACGTGGCAATTTCCTTCTGAAAATTATCTGTACTGGAAACCTGTACATTATCTTCCACATTACCCTCTACTTCAGGGTCAATTTGAACATTCTCATCTTTACTACCAAAGTAACAAAACTCAATTTCTTCACAAATATTCTTCACATCTATTTCAGAACCATGCAAAAGAGCAGCACATAACTGTTTAAGCATAATTGCTGGACTCTTAGCATAATACAACATTCTCACTAATTTTCTCACTTTATTATGATGCACTGCTAGCATCCTGAAATGATGAAAAACACTCTGGCATACTCTCCTGGAAAGACAAGCCAGTGAATGACCACGCAAACCTGTCATTTGTCTCACTCTGCAAGGATCTAAATCTTGCAACAACTTCATTTTCTGCTTCAAACTTTTCTTATTAAATGTCCGTATAAAATCACAAAACAAATTGATGGAAACCTGTCGCACACTGCAAATAGAACTACACTTCCAAATGTACACAGGACCCTTAGGACGTCTTCCTAAAACCTCATCACTTAGCGCCTCTTCTGTCTCTGTTGTCACAAGTTGTTCTTTTTCAACTGGACAACCATCCTTCACTTCATAAGCTCGACCACTGATGTCAACTGCATGCACCAAATCATTATCCTGAAAATAAGTCTCCTCATTAAAAAATGCCTCAGAACTTGAACTATGCATCCATTCTCCAGAAAAAACTTCACAAAAGTTAGTACGATTTACTACTCTCTTCCATCTACTTTTTGTTTTGAAATCAGAAATTACCTTGCTTAGTTTCCTAATTCTATTGATTACCAAAATAAACAACTTTCGCTTGATTTCAAAAGCATGATCAATAATTTTCTCTACATTTTTCTTCTTCCTATAAAATGCCGCTTTCTGTTGGCCTTTCTTTTTAATATTTTTCAATAAATTAACTAATATCCTATTACGGAACATTCGTTGTCGAATGTCCCTAAACTGTTGTTTCCTTCTACTATCATGCACAGAGTTATCTCTTCCTCTACCAGTAACATTTGTGATGGGTCTCTCCTTTCCATTTAAATTACTATTTTTTTTGTAAACAGACACATTTTTTTGAGCAAAATTTTTTTTACTACAAATATTTCTTAAGAATGATTTCGTGCTCTTACCCGGACCTTTCTTGGTGTTTTGATAAGTATTTGGGGAAGAGGACTGCTGCAATGAAACATCATCCTGCTGTCTTTGACGTTTTCTAGCCTTTCGTATTCGACTTCTGGAAGGCATTTTCCAAACTATGAAAGAATCTGCAGTTGAATCTGTGAAAAAATATAATATAAAATGTTATTAACCACTATTACCAAACAGTAAATAAATAACAGTCATCTAAAACTTAATGCCGTACTAATTATTTAACATAGCAAATATTTTCCACCAGCACTGCATCACAAAAATGACACTCAATGGTACAAAACAGGCATACAACACTCATAAATCACTCCCTAATATTTAAAATCATTAATTCAGGATGACGATAACATGTAGCCTATCTAAAGGTTTGTTTAGGCCCAGATCTTTTGACTGGGGTGAATGTGTGTCATTGATCCACATTCACTCCATCACCTGTTTTGTTTATTTGAGGTGAGGCCAACACATGGTTGCAGATAAGATTTTCACTGAAAAAAAACCAAGGTAAAAAAACATGTGAAGGCCTACCAATGAAGTAAATCATTAAATGAAAACCAATACATTTCTGGAAATATGCACTACTAGTGCTTCATAAGATGTTTTGGGTCATATTTATAAGTTATTTGAGTATCTAGTATGCTATTTTACATTCTTCATGGTGCAAATTTATTGTAAATACGCTCCCACCTGCGGTTGGCAAATTTAGATTTTGATTATGGGAGTTAGATAGGCATGTTAATAATTTCCCAAAAATGGTGTATAACCCCAAACAACCTTTGTAGCAAATGCTCTTAGCCATGTTATCCACCTCCCATTGGATAACATGGCTAAGAAGTGCTTGCAAATGTGATAAAAAAAGGCCTGCAATGCATGAATATCGCAGAAAAATCAGCGATATTCATGCATTTTCCAGCAAATGCTCTTAGCCATGTTATCCACTTCCTATTAAATAACATGGCTAAGAACTGCTCAGGGCACCATGAGGAACGCTTACCATTTAAAAAGGGAAAAATAACATCAAAGACACTAAAATGCCTTCTAAATATGACCCCAAACAACCTATGAAGCTCTAACAGTACATATCCTGAAATTTAATTCATTTCAAAATTCGTTTTTAAACACAGCATATAAATCAATTGTATACCTGCATTCATGAAGAAATGACTAAAAATTTCCTTGAGACACATGATTGTGTTTTCTGGAATGCCCTAGCACCATTTTTGGGACACTATTAACATGGCTACGTAACTCCCATAATCAAAATCTAAATTTGCCAAGCACAAGTGGGAGCGTATTTACAAGACACTTGCCCCATGAGGAACACTTTACATTTTAAAAGGCGAACATAACATCGCAGAAAAGTCAGCGATATTCATGCATTTTCCAGCAAATGCTCTTAGCCATATTATCCACTTCCTATTAAATAACATGGCTAAGAACTGCTCAGGGCCCCATGAGGAACGCTTTCCATTTAAAAAGGGAAAAATAACATCAAAGACACTAAAATGCCTTCTAAATATGAACCCAAACAACCTATGAAGCAATGTGAAAAAAAACGGCCACAATCCATGAATATAGCAGAAAAATCAGCGATATTCATGCATTTTCCAGCAAATGCTCTTAGCCATGTTATCCACTTCCTATGAAATAACATGGCTAAGAACTGCTCAGGGCCCCATGAGGAACGCTTTCCATTTAAAAAGGGAAAAATAACATCAAAGACACTAAAATGCCTTCTAAATATGACCCCAAACAACCTATGAAGCTCTAACAGTACATATCCTGAAATTTAATTCATTTCAAAAATCGTTTTTAAACACAGCATATAAATCAATTGTATACCTGCATTCATGAAGAAATGACTAAAAATGTCCTTGAGACACATGAAAGTGTTTTCTGGAATGCCCTAGCACCATTTTTGGGACACTATTAACATGGCTACGTAACTCCCATAATCAAAATCTTAATTTGCCAAGCACAAGTGGGAGCGTATTTACAAGACACTTGCCCCATGAGGAACACTTTCCATTTAAAAAGGGAAAAATAACATCGCAGAAAAGTCAGCGATATTCATGCATTTTCCAGCAAATGCTCTTAGCCATGTTATCCACTTCCTATTAAATAACATGGCTAAGAACTGCTCAGGGCCCCATGAGGAACGCTTTCCATTTAAAAAGGGAAAAATAACATCAAAGACACTAAAATGCCTTCCAAATATGAACCCAAACAACCTATGAAGCAATGTGAAAAAAAACGGCCACAATCCATGAATATAGCAGAAAAATCAGCGATATTCATGCATTTCCCAGCAAATGCTCTTAGCCATGTTATCCACTTCCTATGAAATAACATGGCTAAGAACTGCTCAGGGCCCCATGAGGAACGCTTTCCATTTAAAAAGGGAAAAATAACATCAAAGACACTAAAATGCCTTCTAAATATGACCCCAAACAACCTATGAAGCTCTAACAGTACATATCCTGAAATTTAATTCATTTCAAAATTCGTTTTTAAACACAGCATATAAATCAATTGTATATCTGCATTCATGAAGAAATAACTAAAAATGTCCTTGAGACACATGAAAGTGTTTTCTGGAATGCCCTTGCACCATTTTTGGGACACTATTAACATAGCTAGGTAACTCCCATAATCAAAATCTAAATTTGCCAAGCACAAGTGGGAGCGTATTTACAAGACACTTGCCCCATGAGGAACACTTTACATTTTAAAAGGCGAACATAACATCTTAGACACTCAAATACCTTCTAAATATGGCCCAAAACAACCTATGAAGCTCTAGCAGTAAATATCCAGAAATGTAATTCATTTCTTAAATCGTTTTTAAAAGCAACATATCTGTTTCAGCTTACATAACAGACCATGAAATGGCCTCCATGTATTACAATATCTTGTGTTACAGCATGCCAGAATGTTACACCAAATATGCAATTATAATTTCTCTATGAAACTAATTCTATTACTATATCACTACAGACAAAACCACATTTTAAAAACACAGCTTTCTTCATCATTTTCTCCTTAAATCATACTATTCTCTATCTAAATTAAATAAATCTTTTCTCACCTTAGCAAATATTTTTTGAGTTTTGAAAACAGTCTCAGAAATACACCAAATTGTCTTCAGCAGAAGAAAAAGGATGCACTCCAAAGGCTGCAGCTATTGAAAGCACAGAAATACAGATATTCTTTTCACATATCTCTCATATTAGCCAATCATACCTCTTCCCTCACTTTTTTCAAATCAAAACCCTTCCCCCCTCTGCCCTGTCTGCCTTGTTTCCATAGCAACCACCTCCTGGAAGACCTCTCATGTTTGCAAATTCACACAACAATGTTTCAATTGAACTCTGAACTCTCAGTGCACCTGCGTATCCAGTGCAATCTTTCATTAAATGTTTCTTCCTTGACCATTCAAATTACATCTTTCAAAGAACACATCCATGCACCCTAACTTTCTGTTTTCAGAAATGAAAATGCACCAATCACTGCTAATGAATCATTAGCATTGTAAATCCACAGTTTTTTTTCTTTAGAAACTCCTACTGTTTCAACTGCCCTTTCATTACCACACTTCATCTGACTGCAGAACAACCTTCTTCCACCATGTTTAACGTCTGGATTGTTGGACACAGTTACATCCACTGGGCTCAAAGGTATGCTGAGAGCAGAAATTTACACAACCTCAATTTACAAGATGTGGAAATTAACTGGTTGGGCCAAAGAGGATTAAAATGTCACCAATTGATACCATTGGTGAAAACCTTTATGCATTTGCCAAAACCAGACCTGTTAATAGTGCACTGTGGAGGTAATGATTTGGGCACTTTGACAGGGGTAGGTCTGGAAATGCTTTTAAAGGACACCTTTGAGCAATTAATGGCACTTTTTCCTCAAACTGCCTTGGTATATTCCAATATATGCCAAAGACAGAAATGGAGGTGGTCCAACCAATTTTGTCCACAAATTGAGAAAGCGAGGAAGCATGTAAACAAATCTGTTTCAGCTTACATGAGAGACCATGGAATGGGCTCTCTTTACAACAATAACTTGCGTTACTACATGCAAGATATCTACAGAGGAGATGGAGTTCACTTCTCAGATGAGGGCAACAGAATTTTCATTCTGAATTTAAGACTGTGCATTGGTACCTACTTATAAGTACCTAAATGTACCATAAACCCAAAAGCTCTTCTCAGAGCTACCCTACATCTGATCACTCACAATTATTATTTTTCTCTAACTTTTTTCACTAATTTTCCTCAAAATTCGCTCCCCGGAGCGCTACCCGGTTCGCGAACCGAAAGCTAACCTCGCGGAATTTTTTAAAAAAATGTTTTTTTCCGCACATATAAGCCTCCTCAGCCACCCTCAGAAAACCTAGAGGGTCAAGATAAGTCTACCATGACCCCTTCTACCCATTCTAAACATTATTTGCCCTCCATCTTGTATCTTAATGCGACCGAAACACAAAATGGTGGACTCCCGTGACGCTTAAGGTTCGCGAACCGGGCCGCTTCCCGGAAAGCGGTCCAAAAAAAAGGTGGGAAAGTAATTTACAGAAAAACGACTAGAGACACTCTCACCAAATATAGATTAGCTCATACTACATAACAATCCCTTCCATTCTCACAAATTTCATTGAAATTTCATTTAGCCATTTAGCCTGTAGACCTCTCCAAGTACCATGAGGTAAATTACTTCACAAAACACATCTGAAGTGTTGGAATTGACAACCAATGAAAATGTTACTTACATTTTCTACTTTTATTACCTGACATTTGATTGGTTATATACCTGAATATATATAAAGGAAGAGAAGGAAACACAGCCATTTTGACTACTACTTGTTGTTGTTTATATCATTTAGAATACCACTAATAACATCAACTTGTTTCTAAAGGTAAGTTGTTATTTTTAAAACTGAAGTATATTATGCACTATAAGTAAATATGGTAAACTTTTTCAGATAGTTATATACTATCCCTCTGTAAGAGTTAGACATTGAGAAAGGCTTCTTTATTATAATTATGGACTGATTTAGGTTTCTGTGGTATAATTATAAATTTACTTAGGCTTCTTCACAGGCACTTTTTAATAGTACTAATTCACGCCTGAAACCATACAGTGCCCATAGATTACTTCTCTGGTATAAACTCACAAATGCCTGTCTGAACTTAAACCCAACAGTGCCCTATCTCTACTGATATATTTATTTTTTTATGCAAATTACAGCAATAAAATGGAAGGTGAGCAGAATGTTTCCTTCGAAATTGTTCTGGAGACCAACACAGAAAAAGAAATTGAGGACAATGATGACTCTGATTTCATGGATCAATCACGGGACCATGAATTAGTTCAATGTGTGGAATCAGTGGATCATTTACTTCATTATGATGACGGTCAAATGTTTGAACTTATGTTCACTGAACAAGAACACATATCAGACAGTGAAATGCTAGACGTTCTAGTAAATTTCGAAAAACAATCCGAAAAATAAAATTATATGTAATATTAAAAAATTGTTTGAGTCTTTAATCATTTTTATATGTAATTCATAAAGTAGTTAAATGTTAGAAATGTTATTAAATTTTTAAACACAATCACAACAATAAAAAATTGCTGAAAAAATAAAAATATTAAAAAAAAATCAACAAAACCAACAAATAATTAACATACAGTATTAGAAAAGTCTTTCATTCTTTTATCCATAAAGTTCGCTGCCCAGAACGCTTTCCGGTTCGCGAACTTGGCGCTTACCACGCAAAAAAAAAATTTTAAATTTTTTTTTTTTGGACCCTCCTAGGCCCTTTTAAAACCTCCACATAAAACCTAGGGGGTCAACGAGGATCTACTAAGCCCCCTTATGGCAATTTCCCCCTTTGTTTTGGCCTCCTCTTGTCTCTCGATCCTACCGAGAGACAAGATGGCGGCCGCTCCGGACTGTTTAGAATGTTGACAGACACCGGAGGGCCAATCAGCTTCGCATCGCAAAGTTCCGATACGCGAAAGGTTCGCGAACCGGATCGCTGCCCGGAGCGCTGTTACAGATATATATCTTGATTTAAACGTTAATTTCTCAAAATCCACTGAAGCACATATATTGAGACCTAGCAAAGGCACATCGGGCTAACAGTCCCTACAATTTTGCCAAGTTTCGTGAAAATCCATTCAGCCGTTCGGGCTAAAAGTGAGTCCAACCGCCCTATGGAAATTAACATGGGAAAAAGGCGTTTTGGGACCCCCCTTTTTTCTCGGCCCCCCCTCCACAAAACCCGCCCAAATTTTCAAGGGCTGCTCAGAAACAAAATGTGCCATTTTCCTGAAAATTTCAGCCAATTCCGTCCACAAACGCAAAAGTTATTAGGCATAGAATTTTCAGAAATCCCATAGGGAAAAAATCCTAACTATATATACCTACTGGCGACCGCCAGTAGGTAATATATATATTCACTGAAAACATAGGTTATAGACCATATATAGTTAGGAATTGGCATTTGCAAAACCTTGAAAATTCACTGAAAAAACCATAGGTTATAGACCATATATAGTTAGGAATTAGCATTTACAAAACCATATTTTACTCACACAAAACCATTGAAATTTCATATATAGTTAGTTGCCCTAACTATATATCGCGCACCCGCAATCCACTGCTGATGATGTCAATTGTCATTTGAGATGTCATCAGTGATGTCATCAGTGATGTCACTGACCATGTCATGAATGATGTAATATGTGACATCATCAGCAGTGGATTGCGGGTGCGCGATATATAGTTAGGGCAACTAACTATATATGAAATTTCAATGGTTTTGTGTGAGTAAAATATGGTTTTGTAAATGCTAATTCCTAACTATATATGGTCTATAACCTATGGTTTTTTCAGTGAATTTTCAAGGTTTTGCAAATGCTAATTCCTAACTATATATGGTCTATAACCTATGGTTTTTTCAGTGAATTTCAATGGTTTTTTAATAGCAAATATCAAAAGCTGTAAAATGTATTTTTATTCTAATTCAAAAATATATTTAAAATTTTTGTAATTTAATGTTTTTAATTATATATTTTTTTAAATTATTTTTTTTTGTTTCGCTGCCGGTTCGCGAACCGGGAAGCTTTCCGTTAGCTCAATTTGATGCCGCGACCCGGTCCGCTAACCGGTAAACGTTCCGTTTGCGCAACTGCCGCATTAGAAATCAACATCGTGACGCGTCGCGGAAGCGCGACATATCACGTTGTCGCATAATGCGTCTTATGACGCGCCGCGTTAGCGCTCCCGGAAGTGCTCCGGACCGTGAACCGGAAGCGATCCGGGGCGCGGCGCCCAGCGCGTAATGTGAGCGGAACAGGTCATGTGACTTGTTTATAACACTTTTCATTGGTTCATTTCACTTTCGGTTTCCTAATGATGTAAGACTGGGTCATGTGACCTAAAAATAACACTTTTCATTGGTTTAGAACTATTTTTTTTCCCAAATGATGAAAGCCCCCACCTTTTTTCTCACTCTGACTTTCAACTTTGAGAAAGAAAGACCTATTTTGCTCTGTGAAAAAAATGGCTTCAGTAGTAGCTTCAGCTGCTGGACCCCCACCACCACCACCACCACCACCTCCTTATAAGAAGAGTGGACCACCTCCACAGTTCCTTGGAAACCCAGAGGAGGAAGAGGATCCAGAAGAGGAAGAGGAAGAAGAGGCACCACGATTTTTGAAAGAGTTACCCCGGGTATCTCATTACAAAAATAGTTTTATCTGGCAGTTTTTTTCTATTCCAGCAGGAAAGAAAAAAGTTAATGCACGCTGTGTTACGTGCCTTATATGCCAAGATGAATTATCCAGGGGCACTGAAAAAAAGTACAGTTATGGGAACCACACTATGCACCGTCATATGCAGAGGTGGCATCCACTAAATTATAGCCGGGCAGAGATGCGTGACCTGCAAGAGAACCCTCCAACTTCTGTGGCCAGGACATCAGCTGATATTTCTCTGACGGTTGCAGAGGCACGAGAAACAGTGCCAAATATCCCAAAAAAATGTCTTCATATGAAGTTAACTTGTTTATATTGTGGCACTTTAATTTCATGTGCTAATATGAGTGTTAAATTAATAAATTTAGCATTTGAAAAACACCAATGCTCTAAACGCCCCAAGCAATAATTTTTTTTTTGCTCCTGTTGAGCCCTTTTCAATGCCTGTTTTTTGTTCTTTCCCTTTCAAAAAAAACAAAAAAAACATAAAATTGTTCAAAAAATAAAAAAAAAACAAATAATGTTCAAAAAAGAAAAAAAATATAAAACTACAAAAACATAAAAAAAAGTTATTTTCAGAACTACCTCCCCTTTATACAAAAAATGCTAGAAAGTGTAACACTTTGGCAAGATGTTTTTTTTTTAGTTCGCTTTCCGGTTCGCTCGCCGGTACGCGAACCGGGAGCTAACCCCAAATTTAAAAAAAAAAAAATTAAGGAGTTAGTACAAGGGAAGTAAACAGAGAGTAATGTTAAAAGAAAGACAGCTATAGGGACTAAACCAGAGATGCTTTTTAATAGATTTATTTACCGAAGAAAAGATGGAAGAGGATATAATTGTGGAAAACAAAATAGATAAGGAAGTGAAAGAATCAAGCATTGAAAATGCAATAGGTCTCACAATAGAAGAGTTTGTCCTTTTGGTTTTGCAAATGGATGAGTGGCGTTGCGTGGATGAGTGGCATTGCGTGGATGATTGGCGTTGTATGGATGATTGGCGTTGCGTGGATGAGTGGCGTTGCGTGGATGAGTGGCGTTGCGTGGATGAATTGCATGTATGAGTGGCGTAGTGTGTGTGAGTGACGTTGTGTGTGTGAGTGGCGTTGTGTGTGTGAGTGGTGTTGCGTGTGTGAGTGGCGTTGCGTGTGTGAGTGGCCTTGCGTGTTTGAGTGGCGTTACTGTGGGGGAGGGGGGGACGAGAAATGCACATGGCGGACAGGGGAGGGGACGGAGCGGGGACAGCAGAATGAGGGTGTAAAGCAGCCGGGGCCTTTGAAGTGAAGCTAATCTTCACTTCAAAGGTGTGGGAGGAGTGCGCCTGAGGGAACAGACGGCGATTTGGTAATGTGCACACGCATTTTAGGTCAATGCACTTGCGCATTGACCTAAAAGCCACGGGCACAGCTCAAAATTTCCACATTTAGTTAAACTTTGTTTAAAGCTCTATAGACTGAAGCCCTATAGTAGGTGAATGTGATAGAAATGTAACGAAAAGAGTAGAAAACATTTACCTTAAAATTCTTGATAACTTATTCAATTTTTTTTCATACTTTCAATCTGTGAAAGAGAGAAGAAACGTTTGAAAAATATTAAAACATGTATTTAAAAATTAGAAAAGACAAGGGAAAAGGTTGAAGGACAAACAGTTTTTCAATAACGTTGACATTTACAGAAGCCTCTGCTTCTCTAGGCCCCTTACACAGTCCTAAAGATATATATTTTAAACTAACAGTATCTTGATGCTGATTAAGTGAGGCCTATTTTGGAACATGGTGCATCTTTTGCACTGCTGATGTCTCACAACAGTGATGCAATGGCAGCGCAAAAGAGATGTAAAGCCATCATAAAATTGTCCCTAACATTTTAAATGATTGTTTCAGGATGCAAATAAGATGTGTCCTTTCCAGAGGTTTGTTTGAGGTGAAGCCTATTCAGGTTTCAAAATAAAACAGTACCCAGAAGTGCAGCACTGTATGCATTAACTTTGACACTTACAGAAGCCTCAGTTTCTCCATGTCTACCTCACATTTCTAAATGTATATCATAAGTACAAAAAGTAGAGAATTAATTATACATGTTAAATGGTTTATTTTTGCTGTTCTCAGAATGTATCAAATTTCACTAAAATCAGTGACTTGAAGGTATTCATCATGTAACAGCGGGGAAAAAAAACACAATCAAAATGATTGTGTTTAAAAAACCCATACAACATAAGAAATCAGAATTCAAAACTCCTTAAAATTAACTTACTTTCCATGACGTCGAAGGATGTCCTATGAACAGCTTACACTCTGTTGTGCTATTAATATTTTCAGCCTGCCACTTTCTGAAAGAAAACCTCTATCGTTTTGAAAAATATGTTACATACGATAAAAGACTTCTCACATTCTACCACATGTTTCCACAATCCAAATCATGTTAGAACGATTTACAACTCTTGGAATTCCGTCATTTTTTATTTTCGCAAGTTTCAGAAAGAAAACGTTTAAGATTACTTTCACAATCCTGGACTACTAATATCTTACCCTTCTTGCTCACTCATGTTCTACTTTTCCTATGACACTGATACTGCTTACTATGAAGCAGACTTACTTGCATCAGGTTTATATAGTTGGATTTTTAAAATGACATTATAATCAAAAGTTTTGACCAATAATCTAGACAGCATTGCAGACTTACATTCCCTCTACTCCATGGACCTCTTGAAATTCCTCAGAGCACATCCCGAGATTCTTTCCCTAAAATTTTGGTTTTAAAAACACCAGGTAAGAATTTTTAAGGTCATACGGCAATTTTTTTTTGAAAGTTATAACAGAATCGTTGCAGAATGACCAGCCGTTTCTAGACTTTAAATAAGCTGTGTAATGTCCTGATGTTGTTGAAGGACCGTCATGATATATAATTGCTGCAGTTACAAAAGTTCTTCCTGATATTGACAACTGCGAAGCAACACATTTTTTTATTAAAGTTGTCAATTTTGTTCCATCAGGCCTACATCGTTGGAACATTAAAATGACATCCTGGCCATATCTTCGTATAAATAATGTTGACATCATTTCAGATTTACATTGGCTACACTCCATGTTGTGATCAGCTGCTTTTACAAGCTTATTAAAGGGCACTGATTTACTGTCTGGCAAAGTTAAATATATAAATCTTTCTGAGTCTACACTAGTAGTACTTGATACCTACAGTTCTCGCAGTCATGCTGCCAATGATAAGAAATTCCAAACAGGTGATCTACATCTACACCCTCATCTTGCAATACATCAAGCATATACATTAAAAACTCCTGACAATCCTGCTGAATATTTTCAGAGTATTCTGTTTGACCTGAACATTCGTCTAACAGATAACGAACTTCAGACACACTTTCTACTTTTGTTCTATCAGTGCTACATTTCTCTAACACAGAATTCAACAAACAGCATAAACTTTGTTCCAAATTGATCACAATTTGTTCTTTTAAAGTCTCTAATGAAAAGACAACATTAACAACTACATAAGCATAGCAATTGACACCAGAACTGTTTTCAAATTGAAAACCGACAACATCTTCAACAGAATCCATTTTCTTTCTGCTTACAATTTTCGGTTCATCGACTTTTGGGCTTTTTGCTACAACCTCCCTACTATTACTGATATTTCTTCGTTTCCGGCCTACCACACGTTTCTCAAACAAAGGATATTGAGGCAAATGTGGCGCATACTCTCTTCTTAACCTATTGTATTCCTTTACACAATCTAGATCCGCACAAATGTTTGTGACATCACAGTCAATCAAGTACAATCCCGATAAACTTCTAACTCGTGACAATGTCACATATGCCATACCCTCCTTGAACACAGAACTGCCAATATTCACCAATGCACTGTCTACACTTAAACCTTGCGATTTATGGATTGTCACCGCATATGCCAAGCAAACAGGAAACTGCTTACGGCGAACATATAAGTCTTTAACAAGCAAAAACCTAGCAGAGCAACGATCAATTAGCTGTACTTCCTCAATGCCATCAAATTTAATTTTTAAAAATTCAATTCCATCTCTACTTCTGTATTTCTCAAAATCAACAACATTACCCATTGATCCATTTACCAGACCTCTTTCAACATGTAAATTCCTTCTCAAAATGATTCGGCAATTTAAGCACACATTCAAAGTCTTTTCAAAACCCGCAGTTTTAGATATAGTCTTCTCTAATGAATCCAATTTTGATTTCAAATTCTCAGACAAAATAATTGTTGATCCCATATGCTCTATTCTGTCAATAGCTTCCAGTTTCACAATCTCTTGCTTTTCTAAATGCAACATTTTGTTGTTGAAGATGGCACATTCTGCAAGAGTTGGCATCAAACATATTCCGGATTTCTTCTCAGTAATTTTCTGAAAAATATTCTCAGGCACAACGTCTTGTTCTGGATATAAATTTGACAGTATTCGTGCTTGTAAAGCTTCTTTCCCATGCTCTGTCACTTTTCCAATTCTAACATCCTGTAGAATATTCTTGTAATCTTCATCCTTCGCCTGACGCATATTTTCATGCAGTTCAGCATAATTGAAGTTTAACCATATATTGACGTTGCCAATGCTCCCTAGGCACTTCCTAGTATCTTTATGCGTGAGCATTTTGAACACAGGTTGTCCTTTCACTGGTGTCAGCTGCAGAAGCTCTCCGAAAACAATGATGTGTTTGCCACCAAATAACACATCATACTCAGTTTTAAGAACTTCTTGCATTCTCAAATGCACAAAGGCAAGCATGACATTGGAAACCATGCTTACTTCGTCAATGATAAGAAGTTTCATTTTCCTCAAGACTCTTGAAACTTCACAACAAGCATCTCCAGATAACTTGTGGTATTGTAATTTGTTGTCATGCTCCACTGGCAGCATCAGTAGATGATGCAAAGTAATACCTTTAATGTTATGTGCTGCCGGTCCAGTTGGAGCGGTGACAACACAAGACAGCGATGACTCAGTCCTTTCCTGCAAATAACAAGAAATTGCTTTAATGAGGAAACTTTTTCCAGTTCCCGCTTCTCCACTCACGTACAGTCGGACAGGCTTCAACGACGTACACGAGCACTCTTTCTTCTCATGACTTAATCCATGATCAATTTGCTTGGTAACTTCGTCATATATTTTCCTCTGCTCAACGTTGAGTTGTTTTTCCAAGTCTTCTAAGTTAACCGCATCCTCCTGAGCATGTGCCATGGCTCTTTCCACTTCATTCATAGCAGTGGCAGCTTCATTTTCGATAATAGGTCCTCCAAGTGGATCCTGACTCAATGAAACAGAACTCTGACTGTCCTGAGAACTGTCTCTGGCAATCTCGGCTGCAATCGTTGCTTCCTGCTCAATTTCCAAAGTCAACATTTCTTGATATTTGGGAAAAGCAGGACATTCTATGGTCTCCTTGGCGGCAGTGAAAGAGTCTTCGTAACAGAGGAAATCTCCAAGCAGTTCCTCTTCTGCACGCCAAGGCTTGAAAAGTTGCAAAAGTGCTAAATAGAAAAACTCCTTTTTTTCTGGAGATTCGCCATTCAATTTTCGATGGTTTACCAAGTGGCATTTTCTTTGCTTGACCAGACATCCCTCACTTCCAATTACAGCATACACTCCTTTCTCAATATCTTCTTTGATGTTCCTCTTGAATATGTAATTTTGTAGAACCTCATACAAACAAACATTCTCAAGGTGACTACTTCGATTTGGATAATATGTATCCAACATGTTGGTCTTCAAAATGTCGGTACTGTTTGGCTCCTTTTCCGCCAAATACTCAATTTCCCGCACAGGTTTCAGAACTCGATTACGCGTTGCAGCAAGACCAAGACTCGCCCAAACGATACTCCTGGATTTGGCATAGAGACTTGCTGAAGACAACCGGTCAGAACATTCGTAAGCTTGATTTCTCGGTGCGACAACATCTTCAGACTGAAACTGTACAACTTCTTGCTGAGGCTCTTTTCATGGGAAATGTCCTCCCACATATCCTTCAATTCTGTCTTTTCTTTTTTGGTGATGTAAGATGTCACATACCGAGCCACAGCCATACAGTTATCAGCCACAAACTGTATATCCATGTTAGCATTCCACATGGACAAAATCACTGGGTTGTAGTCATTGATGTACTTTGACTCTTCGTTCCTTTTCAAATTGTATGTATTTTTGGGTGATTTCCTCGTCACATTATGTCGCAGAGAAGACATCAAACTGTTTACTCTTCCTTTAGAAATCACCGGTCGTGGAAAGTTGAAACGACATTTGGTGTAGAACTTGTCCTTGTTTCTGAATTTACGACGACAGTACTTTCCACAACAATGGCTTTGGAAACGTAGAACTTGTTCTCTTAGGCTTTTCTTCTCCTTTGCATTCGGAACAGCACACGTAGAATACTGTTCTATGAACTCATCACTAAGTCATCCGGGTCTGTTCCAAATTTAGGTGCATCCTTGATCCACAGCAGCATATGTATATGAGGAGCACCTCTTGCTTGGTACTCCTTTCTCCAGAAGAAATCCAACACCTCTCCAAGAGGTGGATTCTTCTTATTCATGATGAAAGACATCATAGCTTCAAATCTATGATTGAAGTACCTGCATACATTGACTGGATCCAAAGAGCACAGTTCTCCGGGTGTCTTGAATTCTATGTTTTCAATGTTTCCATTTGCCTCTCGTAGAAATTCAAGTAAGTCTTCCCAGCCATACTCGGCACAGCTCAGAGTGAGGAACCATGTCGGAGTTCCTAAGTTCCTCAGCATACATTTTAAATCACCATGACAACGGTACCAGTACTCATTAGTACCACGCTGACACGCCATGAGATTAATTAGGTGAGAATCCAAAATACTGTCTTGGACATTGACTTTATCCATAAAGTGACTTGCAGAGATGTTTCGCATCTGTATACCACTTTTCAAGATGTGGTTCACTGCATATGACAGTCCAGACAGATCGCTTTCAAACAGGAGATGAAACAAATAGGGAATGCATTGTCGAAACCTAGCATCTTCTGCATACAATCGTAAAGTCCGGTATTCAGAAGCAGGAATTTGATGAGGTCGCTCATCATATCTTCCTCCTTGACCTGTTGGAAATAGCTGTGGGAAACACCAAGCTTCCAAACTTTCCTCCCAAACACTAATGGGACTCCCTTTGGCTTGTTTCATTTGAAACAACTCAATAGCATTCCCCATGACTTCCTTGGAATGCAAAGGATGAACACTATAATGTTCATATATTTCTTCACTTTTAGAGGCTTCTACTTTCTCAATTTGGCCAGCACACAAATCGCTATCCTCTTCATCACTTACTTCCTCTTCTGCAACATATACATTCTTATAGTACTTATTATTTTTTTTCAAATACAATGTTTCCTTTTTGACTTTCCTAACATCCACTAAATCTTGCCATATTTTCTTATTCTTTGTCGGAACCCCATTAACTAAGATAACCAGAGGTTCCTCTTCCACTTTTTCTACTCCAATTGTGTTAATGTTTTTGTTCAAATCTAGAGGCAAATAAACAACTCTTCCCTTTAATCCTCTCTGTAAATCTGATGGAGGCAACTTCCCTGTCTTTGGCTCCATTCTTACAATAGCCTGAAAGGGATGGATACTTTGAATCAAAATAGATTCATAAGTATTTAAATCCTTCAATTCAGAAGGAATCTCAACCAATTCCAGATTATTATGAACCGCCCTAGCTGGCATCTGGTTTTGGTTTAATTTGATACAACAATAAGTACACACACATTGATCCGATCCCAAATAAAAACAATTTTCTACCATCAAGTATGTTGCGAAATCCTTCCATTCACTATTATTTTCCCTTTCACTTTTTGCATATAAATCCACTAACTTAATCTGATTCTTATAATAAGTGCGTCGACAACACACACAAGTGAAATCAGGCCTCTCACTTGATTTCACCTGAAACGTAGCAATTTCTTTCTGAAAATTATCTGTACTAGAAACCTGTACATTATCTTCAACATTACCCTCTACTTCTAGGTCAATTTGAACATTCTCATCTTTACTTCCAAAGTAACAAAACTCAATTTCTTCACAAATATTCTTCACATCTATTTCAGAACCATGGAAAAGAGCTGCACATAATTGTTTAAGCATAATTGCTGGACTCTTAGCATAATACAACATTCTCACTAATTTCCTCACTTTATTATGATGCACTGCTAGCATCCTGAAATGAGGAAAAACACTGTGGCATACTCTCCTGGAAAGACAAGCCAGTGAATGACCATGCAAACCTGTCACTTTTCTCAGTCTGCAAGGATCTAATTCTTGCAACAACTTCATTTTCTGCTTCAAACTTTTCTTATTAAATGTCCGTACAAAATCACAAAGCAAATTGATGGAATCCTGTCGCACACTGCAAATACTACTACACTTCCAAATGTACACAGGACCCTTAGGACGTCTTCCTAAAACCTCATTACCTAACACCTCTTCTGTCTCTGTTGTCACAAGTTTTTCTTTTTCAACTGGACAACCATCTTTCACTTCATAAGCTCGACCACTGGTGTCAACTGCAAGCACCAAATCATTATCCTGGAAAAAACTCTCCTCATTAAAAAATGCCTCACAACTTGAACTATGCATCCATTCTCCGGAAAAAACTTCACAAAAATTACTACGATTAACTACTCTCTTCCATCAACTATTTGATTTGAAATCAGAAATTACCTTGTTTAGTTTCCTAATTCTATTGATTACCAAAATAAATAACTTTCGCTTAATTTCGAAAGCCTGATCAATAATTTTCTCTACATTTTTCTTTTTCTTATAAAATGCCACTTTCTGTTGGCCTTTCTTAATATTTTTTAACAAATTGACTATTATCCTGTTGCGGATCATTCGTTTTCGAATGTCCCTAAACTGTTGTTTCCTTCTACTATCATGCACAGAGTTATCTCTTGCTCTAGCAGTAACATTTTTGATTGGTCTTTCCTTTCCGTTTAAATTGCTTCTCTTTTTCTGGACTGAAACATTTTCTGTAGAAATACTATTTTTACTACAAATATTTCTTATGAATGATTTCGTGGTCTTACCCGGAGCTTTCTTGGTGACTTGACAAGTTTTTTTTGTAGAGGACTGCTGCAGTAATAGATGAACCTGCTGTCTTTGACGTTTGGTAGCCTTTCTAATTCGATTCTTAGTTGGCATTTTCAAATTTTGAAATGATCTGCAGTTGAATCTGTGGTAAAATATAATAAAACATGTTATTAACCACTATTACCAAACAGTAAATCAATAACAGTCATCAAAAACTTAACACCCTACTTATTATTTTAACATAGAACAATTTTTAGTGCATTGGCAAATTTAGCAAAGAAATTGAATGCTTCTACATTTTACCTGTGTTGTTTTATATGTGAATCTGAACTAATTTTATGAGCATATTTGATTATTTTAATAAAGACACTACACACAAACTATTTTTGAACTTTTGTTTAATTTTAAATGAAAAGGTTTACTACATAGGCTCAAGCAGATCAGCTTCCCACCCTAAGTCAAACAATTCTGACAAATCGGCATTCTCATCATATTCTTCATCATCCTCAGGATTTAAATGATGTAAGGGATCTACTTCCACTGACGTTTCAATGACAAGTTCAACGATAAGATCGAGATCAACTGATTGCTCATTATCACTCATGCTTGATGTTGTCGTTATCTTTAAAAAAAGAGAACAACAATGAGATGTTGCAGACTAAGACACAAATCTCAGAGACTATAATAGTAAAATTGTTGAATACCCACCCTGCAACAAAACACCTATATGAAACCTGACGCAGGTTTCATGTGGCACAGGACTTTACAGCATGACACATCTGCCTAGATGCATCAAGTTGTAAATATGTCGCCACATAGCAAATCTTTTGCACCACCACTGCGTCACAAAAGTGACGCACGGTGGTACAAAACAGGCATACACCTATCATAAATCTGTCCCTAACATTTTAAATGATTGATTCAGGATGACAATAAGGTGTGGCCTATCCAGAGGTTTGTTTGAGGTGAGGCCTACTCACGGTTGCAGATGAGATTTACGCTTGTTGAAGAATACAGAGGAGATAATACATGTGAAGGCCTACCAATGAAGTAAGTCATGTCCACTTCACTCTTGAACAAAGGCCAGATCTCTTTTGTGTCCGTGGACAGACCTAAACTTCATCTGCACAATGTTATTCATAAACTTAGGAAACACAGGTGATGTAATTGAAAAATGTGGAGTTTCTTTTCCTCAATTCACAATTACATCACCTGTGTTTCCTCAGTGACTTAAAATGTCCTTAAGACACATGAAAGCGTTTTTTGATTGCCCTTGCACCATTTTTGGGTCATTTTTAACATGGCTATGTAACTCCAAGAATCAAAATCTAAATTTGCCAAGCACAGGTGGGAGCATATTTTCAAGAAACTTGCCCCACAGAGAAAGCTCTTCAATTTAAATGGGAAAAATAACATCATAGACACTCAAATGCCTTATAAATATGCCCCAAACAACCTATGAAGCTCTAGCAGTACATATCCAGAAATGTAATTGATTTCAAAAAACGTTTTTAAACACAACATATAAATCAATTGTATACCTACATTCAAGAGGAAATGACTTAAAATGTCCTTAAGACACATGATTGCGTTTTTTGATTGCCCTTGCACCATTTTAGAGTCACTATTAACATGGCTATGTAACTCCAAGAATCAAAATCTAAATTTGCCAAGCACAGGTGGGAGCATATTTACAAGGAACTTGCCCCACGGAGAAAGCTCTTCAATTTAAATGGGAAAAAATAACATCATAGACACTCAAATGCCTTATAAATATGCCCCAAACAACCTATGAAGCTCTAGCAGTACATATCCAGAAATGTAATTGATTTCAAAAAACGTTTTTAAACAAAACATATAAATCAATTGTATACCTACATTCAAGAGGAAATGACTTAAAATGTCCTTAAGACACATGAAAGCGTTTTTTGATTGCCCTTGCACCATTTTTGGGTCACTATTAACATGGCTATGTAACTCCAAGAATCAAAATCTAAATTTGCCAAGCACAGGTGGGAGCATATTTACAAGAAACTTGCCCCACGGAGAAAGCTCTTCAATTTCAATGGGAAAAAATAACATCATAGACACTCAAATGCCTTATAAATATGCCCCAAACAACCTATGAAGCTCTAGCAGTACATATCCAGAAATGTAATTGATTTCAAAAAACGTTTTTAAACACAACATATAAATCAATTGTATACCTACATTCAAGAGGAAATGACTTAAAATGTCCTTAAGACACATGAAAGCGGTTTTTGATTGCCCTTGCACCATTTTTGGGTCACTTTTAACATGGCTATGTAACTCAGAGAATCAAAATCTAAATTTGCCAAGCACAGGTGGGAGCATATTTACAAGGAACAAGCCCCACGGCGAAAGCTCTTAAATTAAAATGGGAAAAATAACATCAGAGATACTTAAATGCCTTATAAAGAAGCAGACACCATTTTTTCCTTGTGATAAATTTTAAAAGCATTCCTTTTCCTCAAAAACGATTTTCAAGTAATAATTTGAAAACACTGCACAGCTCCTATGTACAAAAACACCCTGACAGTGCTAATACTTCACATTATTTTCAATTACAATTTCTCAAAGAAACAAAATCTATTTGTAAAACACTTTAGACAAAGCAACATTTTAAAAACACGGCTTTCTTCATAATTTTGTCCTTAAAGCATACTATAGTCTATCTAAATTAAATAAATCTTTTCTCACCGTAGCAAATTCTTTATGAGTTTCAAAACAGTCTCAGAAATACACCAAATTGTCTTCAGCAGAACAAAGAGTATGCACTCCAGAGGCTGCAGCTATAGAAAGCACAGAAATGCAGATATTCATTACACATATCTCTCATGTTAGCCAATCAAAACTCTTCCCTCACTTTTTTCAAATCAAAACCCTTCCGCCCTCTGCCCTCTCTGCCTTTTTTGCATAGCAACCACCTCCTGAAAGACCTCTGATGTTTGCAAGTTCACACAACAATGTTTCAATTGAACTCAGAACTCTCAGTGCACCTGCGTATCCAGTGCAATCTTTCATTAAATGATTTTTTCTTGACCATTCAAATTACATCTTTCAAAGAACACATCCATGCACCCTAACTTTCTGTTTTCAGAAATGGAAATCCACCAATCACTGCTAATGAATCATTAGCACTGAAACTCCACAGTTTTTTTTCTTTACAAACTCCTACTGTTTCAACTGCCCTTTCATTACCACACTTCATCTGACTGCAGCACAACCTTCTCTCACCATGTTTTATGTCTGGATTGTTGGACATAGTTACATCTACTGGGCTCAAAGGTATGCTGAGAACAGAAATTTACCTAACCTCAATTTACAAGATGTGGAAATTAAGTGGTTGGGCCACAGAGGATTGAAATGTCACCAATTGATACCATTGGTGAAAACCTTTATGCATTTGCCAAAACCTGACCTGTTAATTGTGCACTGTGGAGGTAATGATTTGGGCACTTTGACTGGGGTAGGTCTGGAAATGCTTTTAAAGGACACTTTTGAGCAATTAATGGCACTTTTTCCTCAAACTGCCTTGGTATATTCAAATATATGCCAAAGACAGAAATGGAGGTGGTCGAACCAATTTTGTCCGCAAATTGAGAAGTCGAGGAAGCATGTAAACAAATCTGTTTCAGATTACATGAGAGACCATGGAATGGGCTCCATGTACAACAATAACTAGCGTTACTGCATGCAAGATATCTACAGAGGAGATGGAGTTCACTTCTCAGATGAGGGCAACAGAATTTTCATTTTGAATTTAAGACTGTGCATTGGTACCTACTTATAAGTACCTAAATGTACCATAAACCCAAAAGCTCTTCTCAGAGCTACCCTACATCTGATCACTCACAATTATTATTTTACTCTAACTTTTTTCTCTAATTTTCAACAAACTACGCTCCCCGGAGCGCTACCCGGTACGCGAACCGGAAGCTAACCGCGCGAAATTTCTAAAAAAAAAAAAAAATTCCCGCACATATGGGCCTCCTCAGCCACCCTCATAAAACCTAGGGGTCAAGATACGTCTACCGTGCCCCCTTCTACCCATTCTGAACATTATTTGCCCTCCATCTTGTATCTTAAATCATCTGAAAACACAAAATGGTGGACTCCCGTAAGGCTGCTGGTTCGCGTACCGGGGAGCTCCCCGGGAAGCGGTCCATCAAAAAAGGTGGGAAAGTAATTTACAGAAAAACGACTGGAAACACTTTCACCAAATATAGATTAGCTCATACTACATACCATTCCCTGCATTTTCATAAATTTGGTTGGAATTCCATTTAGCCATTTAGCCTGTAGACCTATCTAAATACCCTGAGGTAAATTACTTCACAAAACACATCTGAAGTGTTGGAATTGACAACCAATGAAAATGTTACTTTCATTTTCAATTTTTTTTCCCTGACATTTGATTGGTTATGTACCTGAATATATATAAAAGAAGAGAAGGAAACACAGCCATTTTCACTACTACTTCCTGAACTACATTTCAAGAGCCTTTTCACCTCCCTGTAAAGTAAATTGATAATTTGTAAGTGGCACTTTAAATTAATTTGTAAAAACGTTTTTTGATAATTATTTACTGTCCCCCTGCTATAGTTATAGATACAGATAGGCTCCTCTGTTATATTTATTGATTGACTTACACTTCTCTGCTATAATTATAAATTTACTTACTTTAACTTCACTGTTAAAAAAACAGAACTACCTGTCTGAACTGAAACCCAACAGTGCCCTAACTCTTCTAATATAATTATTTTTTTATGCAATTTACAGCAAAAAAATGGAAGGGGAGCACGAAAAAATCAATGTTTCCTTCGACATTACAACAGAAGAGATTTTAACTGAAGAAATTTTGGATGAAGATTTTATGGATGAGTCTTTTGATGAACAATTTATTGAAAGCTTACAAGACATAGAAACATGCATGTTTGAGGAGATTCCAGATGATGTAATGCTGGAAGTTTTATTGAACTATGAAAATTCTGACCAATAAATTTTTATTTAATCAAAATAAATAAATAAATAAAAAAAAACAACAAAACGAACAATCAATTAACATACAATATTTGAAAAGTCTATAATTCTTTTTCCCTCATAGTACACTTCCCGGGCCGCTTACCGGTTCGCGAACCGGGAGCTTCCCACGCAAAAAAATAAAAAATAAAAAAAAAATTTTTTGCCCCGCGGGGCCCTTTTAAAACCTCCTCATCAAACCTAGGGGGTCAGGGAGGATCTACTATGCCCCCTTATGGTCATTTCCCCCTTTGTTTTGGCCTCCTCTTGTCTCTCGATCCTAACGAGAGACTAGATGGCGGCTGCTACGGACTGTTTAGAATGTTTACAGACACCGGAGAGCCAATCAGCTTCGCTTCGCAAAGCTCCGAAACACGAAAAGTACGCAAACCGGAGCGCTGCCCGGAGCGCTGTCACAGATATATATCTTTTTTTGAACGTTAATTTCTCAAAATCCACTGGAGCACATATATTGAGACCTAGCAAAGGCACATCGGGCTAACAGTCCCTACAATTTTGCCAAGTTTCATGCAAATCCATTCAGCCATTCGGGCTAAAAGTGAGGCCAACCGCCCTATGGCAATTAACATGGGAAAAACGCGTTTTGGGACCCCCCTTTTATCTCAGCCCCCCCTTGACGAACACCCCCCAAATTTTCAGGGGCTGATCAGAAACAAAATGTGCCATTTTCCTGAAACTTTCAGCCAATTCCGTCCACAAACACCAAAGTTATTGGACATAGAATTTTCAAAAGTCCCATAGGGAAAAAATCCTAACTATATATACCTACTGGCGACCGCCAGTAGGTAATATATATATATATATATATATATTCACTGAAAAAACCATAGGTTATACACCATATATAGCATTTACAAAAGCTTAATTTACTCGCACAAAACCATAGAAATTCGCATATATAGTTAGTTGCAATAACTATATATCGCGCACCCGCAATCCACTGCTGATGATGTCACATATTACATCATTCATGACATGGTCGGTGACATCACTGATGACATCACTGATGACATCTCAAATGACATCACTGACGACATCACTGATGACATCATTCATGTGATAATACGATGAACCTCTTTAGACTCTAATATAACCTTAGATACACTCAGTGTAAACAGACACTTACAGACTGTCACTCATCCATGGAGTTACTCAAACACATAGTCAGTCATGCAAAGAATCAATCACACCTCCATTTCCTCAACTATACAGTTATATACATCTTACTTATTCAAACATATTCAAACACATATTTACTCTCTTATACAATCACTGATACAAGTTCACAATGATCCATACAGCCACTCACACATTCACTGGCTCTTATGCACAGTAATTTATATATGTCAACTCTCACATGTACTGTGTTTGACATATGTACTTACTTTGACATGTAGCACTGAGATATCCATTCACTCACCAATACACTCATGCACACAGTCAACCGCCCATACAGCTGTTTCCACATGCACTTTTGAACTCATACATCTAGTGAATCAACTGTTCACACATCTATGCACAGCCACCCACACACACACTCAGTCTCCCATACAAATACTTGGGCAACCAATCAATAACCCATATAGTTACTCATATAGCTACTGATCAACACATGCAGCAGTTTACAGAACAACAGACATAATGATGCACAAATTAAGACAGTTTAGTCAGTGACCCATGGACTCAGTGAGACACATTTAATCACTCACTCATACAGTCAGTCGTGCACCTACTTTATCCTTCATCCAGACACTTATAGATCCACTCATTCTTCAATATGTAAGACATATTTTAACTTAACAGAAACATACAGTCACTGGATGTTGTCATCAGTGATGTCATTTGAGATGTCATCAGTGATGTCATCAGTGATGTCACTGACCATGTCATGAATGATGTAATATGTGACATCATCAGCAGTGGATTGCGGGTGCGCGATATATAGTTATTGCAACTAACTATATATGCGAATTTCTATGGTTTTGTGCGAGTAAATTAAGGTTTTGTAAATGCTAATTCCTAACTATATATGGTCTATAACCTATGGTTTTTTCAGTGAATATATATTACCTACTGGGGGTCGCCAGTAGGTATATATAGTTAGGATTTTTTCCCTATGGGATTTCTGAAAATTCTATGTCTAATAACTTTGGTGTTTGTGGACGGAATTGGCTGAAATTTTCTGGAAAATGGCACATTTTGTTTCTGAGCAGCCCCTGGAAATTTGGGGGGGTTTCGGCAAGGGGGGGCTGAGATAAAAGGGGGGTCCCAAAACGCGTTTTTCCCATGTTAATTTCCATAGGGCGGTTGGACTCACTTTTAGCTCGAACGGCTGAATGGATTTGCACGAAACTTGGCAAAATTGTAGGGACTGTTAGCCCGATGTGCCCCTGCTAGGTCTCAATATATGTGCTTCAGTGGATTTTGAGAAATTAACGTTCAAAGTAAGATATATATCTGTAACAGCGCTCCGGGCAGCGATCCGGTTTGCATACTTTTCGCGTAACGGAACTTTGCGATGCGAAGCTGATTGGTTCTCCGGTGTCTGTCAACATTCTAAACAGTCCGGAGCGGCTGCCATCTTGTCTCTCGGTAGGATAGAGAGACAAGAGGAGGCCAAAACAAAGGGGGAAATTACCATAAGGGGGCATAGTAGATCCTCGTTGACCCCCTAGGTTTTATGTGGAGGTTTTAAAAGGGCCCAGCAGGGTCAAAAAAAAAAAGTTGTTTTTTTTTTGCGTGGTGAGCGCCTAGTACGCGAACCGGAAAGCGTTCTGGGCAGCGTACTATAAGGATAATAGAATGATAGACTTTTCAAATACTGTATGTTAATTGTTTGTTGTTTTTGTTGGTTTTTTTTGTTTTCTTTATTTTTAAAGTTTTTTTTTTATTTTGATTGTGTTTCATAATCCATTAAACTTTCTAACATTTCAGTGTCAGAAATTTCAAAATTGAATATAGGGTGTAACATGTTCTCATTTTGAAGCAGGTTATCCACTGCTTCAACACATTGCAGTAGTTCCAGGTCTCTACTTTGATCCATGAAATCATCAATTTTTTCTTGGCTGCTCTCCTCCAGTACAATTGAAAATTTAACTTGTTGCTCGCCTTCCATTTTGCCTGAAATTATGATTAAAAAAATATATATTAGTAGAGATAGGGCACTGTTGGGATTAATTTTAGATAGGCAGTTTTTATCAGTGAATTTTTCTTTTGGCAGTGTATAGTATCAGAGTGGAAATAGGACTATAAAAAAGTGTATGTGATTTAAGCAAGACAAGCCTAACTCCATTCATAACTATAACAGAGAAGTCTATCTAAATACATAACTACTACAGAGGGATAGTATATATCTATCAGAAAAAGTCTACCATTTTAAGTTATAGTGCACAGTATACTTCAGTTTTAAAAATAACAACTTACCTTTAGAAACAAGTTGAAGTGTTTGGTAGCTATTCAAATGTGATGTACAACAAGAAGTAGCAGTCAAAATGGCTGTGTTTTCTTCTCTTCCTTTATATATATTCAGGTATATAACCAATCAAATGTCAGGTAATAAAAGTAGAAAATGAAAGTAACATTTTCATTGGTTGTCAATTCCAACACTTCAGATGTGTTTTGTGAAGTAATTTACCTCACGGTACTTAGAGAGGTCTACAGGCTAAATGGCTAAATGTAATTTCAATCAAATTTGTGAGAATGAAAGGGATTGTTATGTAGTATGAGCTAATCTATATTTGGTGAGAGTGTCTCTAGTCGTTTTTCTGTAAATTACTTTCCCACCTTTTTTTTGGACCGCTTCCCGGAAAGCGGTCCGGTCCGCGAACTAGGAGCATAACGGGAGTCCACCATTTTGTGTTTCGGTCGAATTAAGATATAAAATGGAGGGTAAATAATGTTCTGAATGGGTAGAAGGGGGCACGGTACAAGTATTTTGACCCCCTAGGTTTTCTGAGGGTGGCTGAGGAGGACCATATGTGCGAAGAAAAAACTTTTTTTTTTTTAATTTTGCGCGGTTAGCTTCCAGTTCGCGTACCGGATAGCGCTCTTTGAGCGTAGTTTGTTGAAAATTACAGAAAAAAGTTAGAAAAAAATAATAATTGTGAGTGATCAGATGAAGGGTAGCTCTGAGAAGAGCTTTTGGGTTTATGGTACATTTAGGTACTTATAAGTAGGTACCAATGCACAGTCTTAAATTCAGAATGAAAATTCTGTTGCCCTCATCTGAGAAGTGAACTCCATTTCCTCTGTAGATATCTTGCATGTAGTAACGCAAGTTATTGTTGTACAAGGAGCCCATTCCATGGTCTCTCATGAAAGCTGAAACAGATTTGTTTACATGCTTCCTCGCTTTCTCAATTTGTGGACAAAATTGGTTGGACCACCTCCATTTCTGTCTTTGGCATATATTGGAATATACCAAGGCAGTTTGAGGAAAAAGTGCCATTAATTGCTCAAAGGTGTCCTTTAAAAGCATTTCCAGACCTACCCCAGTCAAAGTGCCCAAATCATTACCTCCATAGTGCACAATTAACAGGTCAGGTTTTGGCAAATGCATAAAGGTTTTCACCAATGGTATCAATTGGTGACATTTTAATCCTCTTTGGCCCAACCACTTAATTTCCACATCTTGTAAATTGAGGTTAGGTAAATTTCTATTCTCAGCATACCTTTGAGCCCAGTGGATGTAACTATGTCCAACAATCCAGACCTTAAACATGGTGGGAGAAGGTTGTTCTGCAGTCAGATGAAGTGTGGTAATGAAAGGGCAGTTGAAACAGTAGGAGTTTGTAAAGAAAAAAAACTGTGGATTTCCAATGCTAATGATTCATTAGCAGTGATTGGTGCATTTCCATTTCTGAAAACAGAAAGTTAGGGTGCATGGATGTGTACTTTGAAAGATGTAATTTGAATGGTCAAGGAAGAAACATTTAATGAAAGATTGCACTGGATACGCAGGTGCACTGAGAGTTCAGAGTTCAATTGAAACATTGTTGTGTGAATTTGCAAACATGAGAGGTCTTCCAGGAGGTGGTTGCTATGAAAAAAAGGCAGAGAGGGCAGAGGGGGGAAGGGTTTTGATTTGAAAAAAGTGAGGGAAGAGTTATGATTGGCTAATATGAGAGATATGTGAAATGAATATCTGTATTTCTGTGCTTTCAATAGCTGCAGCCTCTGGAGTGCATCCTTTTTCTTCTGCTGAAGACAATTTGGTGTATTTCTGAGACTGTTTTCAAAACTCAAAAAGTATTTGCTAAGGTGAGAAAAGATTTATTTAATTTAGATAGAGAATAGTATGATTTAAGGAGAAAATGATGAAGAAAGCTGTGTTTTTAAAATGTGGTTTTGTCTCTAGTGATATACAAATAGATTTTGTTTCTTTGAGAAATTGTAATTGCATATTCGGTGTAGCATTCTGGCATGCAGTAACACAAGTTATTGTTGTACATGGAGCCCATTCCATGGTCTCTTATGTAAGCTGAAACAGATATGTTGTTTTTAAAAACGATTTTTGAAATCAATTACATTTCTGGATATGTACTGCTAGAGCTTCATAGGTTGTTTTGGGTCATATTTATAAGGCATTTGAGTGTCTTTGATGTTATTTTTTCCTTTTTAAATGGAAAGTGTTCCTCATGGGGCAAGTGTCTTGTAAATACGCTCCCACTTGCGCTTGGCAAATTTAGATTTTGATTATGGGAGTTACATAGCCATGTTAATAATGTCCAAACAATGGTGCTAGGGCATTCAAGAAAACGCTTTCATGTGTCTCAAGGACATTTTCAGTCATTTCCTCTTGAATACAGGTATACAATTGATTTATATGCTGTGTTTAAAAACGATTTTTGAAATCAATTACATTTCTGGATATGTACTGCTAGAGCTTCATAGGTTGTTTTGGGTCATATTTATAAGGCATTTGAGTGTCTTTGATGTTATGTTTTCCTTTTTAAATGGAAAGCGTTCCTCATGGGGCAAGTGTCTTGTAAATACGCTCCCACTTGCGCTTGGCAAATTTAGATTTTGATTATGGGAGTTACATAGCCATGTTAATAATGTCCAAACAATGGTGCTAGGGCATTCAAGAAAACGCTTTCATGTGTCTCAAGGACATTTTCAGTCATTTCCTCTTGAATACAGGTATACAATTGATTTATGTGCTGTGTTTAAAAACGATTTTTGAAATCAATTACATTTCTGGATATGTACTGCTAGAGCTTCATAGGTTGTTTTGGGTCATATTTATAAGGCATTTGAGTGTCTTTGATGTTATGTTTTCCTTTTTAAATGGAAAGCGTTCCTCATGGGGCAAGTGTCTTGTAAATACGCTCCCACTTGCGCTTGGCAAATTTAGATTTTGATTATGGGAGTTACATAGCCATGTTAATAATGTCCAAACAATGGTGCTAGGGCATTCAAGAAAACGCTTTTATGTGTCTCAAGGACATTTTCAGTCATTTCTTCTTGAATACAGGTATACAATTGATTTATATGCTGTGTTTAAAAACGATTTTTGAAATCAAAAACATTTCTGGATATGTACTGCTAGAGCTTCATAGGTTGTTTTGGGTCATATTTATAAGGCATTTGAGTGTCTTTGATGTTATGTTTTCCTTTTTAAATGGAAAGCGTTCCTCATGGGGCAAGTGTCTTGTAAATACGCTCCCACTTGCGCTTGGCAAATTTAGATTTTGATTATGGGAGTTACATAGCCATGTTAATAATGTCCAAACAATGGTGCTAGGGCATTTAAGAAAACGCTTTCATGTGTCTCAAGGACATTTTCAGTCATTTCCTCTTGAATACAGGTATACAATTGATTTATATGCTGTGTTTAAAAACGATTTTTGAAATCAAATACATTTCTGGATATGTACTGCTAGAGCTTCATAGGTTGTTTTGGGTCATATTTATAAGGCATTTGAGTGTCTTTGATGTTATGTTTTCCTTTTTAAATGGAAAGCGTTCCTCATAGGGCAAGTATCTTGTAAATACGCTCCCACTTGCGCTTGGCAAATTTAGATTTTGATTATGGGAGTTACATAGCCATGTTAATAATGTCCCAAAATGGTGCTAGGGCATTCCAGAAAACGCTTTCATGTGTCTCAAGGACATTTTCAGTCATTTCTTCTTAAATGCAGGTATACAATTGATTTATATGCTGTGTTTAAAAACGATTATTTGAAAACAATTACATTTCTGGATATGTACTGCTAGTGCTTCATAGGTTGTTTTGGGTCATATTTATAAGGCATTTGAGTGTCTATTATGTTATTTTACCCTTTTTAAATGGAAAGCGTACCTCCTGGGGCAAGTTTCTTGTAAATACGCTCCCACTTGCGGTTGGCAAATTTAGATTTTGATTATGGGAGTTACATAGGCATGTTAATAATGTCCCAAAAATGGTGTAAGGGCATAATCAAAATCTAAATTTGCCAACCGCAGGTGGGAGCGTATTTACAAGAAACTTGCACCATGAAGAATGCTTTCCATTTAAAAAGGGTAAAATAACATAATAGACACTCAAATGCCTTATAAATATGACCCAAAACAACCTATGAAGCTCTAGCAGTACATATCCAGAAATGTAATTGATTTCAAATAATGACTTACTTCATTGGTTGGCCTTCACATGTATTATCTCCTTTGTTTTCTTCAGTGAAAATCTTATCTGCAACCATGTGTTGGCCTCACCTCAAATAAACAAAACAGGTGATGGACCGAATGTGGATCAATGACACACATTCACCCCAGTCCAAAGATCTGGGCCTAAACAAACCTTTAGATAGGCCACACCTTATCGTCATCCTGAATTAATCATTTAAAATATTAGGGAGTGATTTATGATTGTTGTATGCCTGTTTTGTACCATTGTGTGTCATTTTTGTGATGCAGTGCTGGTGCAAAAAATTTGCTATGTTAAATAATAAGTAGGGCATTAAGTTTTAGATGACTGTTATTCATTTACTGTTTGGTAATAGTGGTTAATAACATTTTTTATTATATTTTTCCACAGATTCAACTGCAGATCTTTTTTTAATTTGAAAAATGGCAACGAAAAATCGTATTAGAAAGGCTAGAAAACGTCAAAGACAGCAGGATGATGTTTTATTGCAGCAGTCCTCTTCCCCAAATACTTTTCAAAACACCAAGAAAGCTCCGGGTAAGACCACAAAATCATTCTTAAGAAATATTTTTCGAAAAAAAGTATTTATCCTAAAAATGTTTCAGTTCAGAAAAAGAAAAGCAATTTAAATGGAAAGGAAAGACCCATCAAAAATGTTACTGGTAGAGGAAGAGATAACTCTGTGCATGATAGTAGAAGGAAACAACAGTTTAGGGACATTCGAAATCGAATGTTCCGTAACAGGATAATAGTTAATTTATTAAAAAATATTAAGAAAGGCCAACAGAAAGCGGCATTTTATAAGAAGAAGAAAAATGTAGAGAAAATTATTGATCATGCTTTTGAAATTAAGCGAACGTTGTTTATTTTGGTAATCAATAGAATTAGGAAACTAAGCAAGGTAATTTCTGATTTCAAAACAAAAAGTAGATGGAAGAGAGTAGTAAATCGTACTAACTTTTGTGAAGTTTTTTCCGGAGAATGGATGCATAGTTCAAGTTGTGAAGCATTTTTTAATGAGGAGAGTTATTTTCAGGATAATGATTTGGTGTTTGCAGTTGACACCAGTGGTCAAGCTTATGAAGTGAAGGATGGTTGTCCAGTTGAAAAAGAAAAACTTGTGACAACAGAGACAGAAGAGGCGCTAAGTGATGAGGTTTTAGGAAGACGTCCTAAGGGTCCTGTGTACATTTGGAAGTGTAGTTCTATTTGCAGTGTGCGACAGGTTTCCATCAATTTGCTTTGTGATTTTATACGGACATTTAATAAGAAAAGTTTGAAGCAGAAAATGAAGTTGTTGCAAGATTTAGATCCTTGCAGAGTGAGACAAATGACAGGTTTGCGTGGTCATTCACTGGCTTGTCTTTCCAGGAGAGTATGCCAGAGTGTTTTTCATCATTTCAGGATGCTAGCAGTGCATCATAATAAAGTGAGAAAATTAGTGAGAATGTTGTATTATGCTAAGAGTCCAGCAATTATGCTTAAACAATTATGTGCTGCTCTTTTGCATGGTTCTGAAATAGATGTGAAGAATATTTGTGAAGAAATTGAGTTTTGTTACTTTGGTAGTAGAGATGAGAATGTTCAAATTGACCCAGAAGTAGAGGGTTATGTTGAAGATAATGTACAGGTTTCTAGTACAGATAATTTTCAGAAGGAAATTGCCATGTTTCAGATGAAATCAAGTGAGAGGCCTAATTTCACTTGTGTATGTTGTCGACGCACTTATTATAAGAATCAGACTAAGTTAGTGGATTTATATGCAAAAAGTGAAAGGGAAAATAATAGTGAATGGAAGGATTTTGCCACATACTTGATGGTAGAAAATTGTTTTGATTTGGGAGTAGACCAACGTGTGTGTACTTATTGTTGTAATAAATTAAACCAAAACCAGATGCCTGCTAGGGCAGTTCATAATAATCTGGAATTGGTTGAGATTCCTTCAGAATTGATTGATTTAAATACTTATGAATCTATTTTGATTCAAAGTATCCATCCCTTTCAGGCTATTGTAAGAATGGAGCCAAAGACAGGGAAGTTGCCTCCAACAGATTTACAGAGAGGATTAAAGGGAAGAGTTGTTTATTTGCCTTTAGATTTGAATAAAAACATTAACACAATTGGAGTAGAAGAAGTGGAAGAGGAACCTCTGGTTATCTTGGTTAATGGGGTTCCGACAAAGAATAAGAAAATGTGGCAAGATTTAGTGGATGTTAGGAAAGTCAAAAAGGCAACAGTGTATTTGAAGAAAAATAATAAGTACTATAAGAATGTATATGTTGCAGAAGAGGAAGTAAGTGATGAAGAGGATAGCGTTTTGTGTGCTGGCCAAATTGAGAAAGTAGAGGCCTCTAATAGTGAAGAAATATATGAACATTATAGTGTTCATCCTTTGCATTCCAAGGAAGTCATGGGGAATGCTATTGAGTTGTTTCAAATGAAACAAGCCAAAGGGAGTCCCATTAGTGTTTGGGAGGAAAGTTTGGAAGCTCGGTGTTTCCCACAGCTATTTCCCACAGGTCGAGGAGGAAGATATGATGAGCGACCTCATCAAATTCCTGCGTCTGAATACCGGACTTTACGATTGTATGCAGAAGATCCTAGGTTTCGTCAATGCATTCCCTATTTGTTTCATCTCCTGTTTGAAAGCGATCTGTCTGGACTGTCATATGCAGTGAACCACATCTTAAAAAGTGGTATACAGATGCGAAACATCTCGGCAAGTGATTTTATGCATAAAGTCAATGTCCAAGACAGTATTTTGGATTCTCACTTAATTAATCTCATGGCGTGTCAGCGTGGTACTAATGAGTACTGGTACCGTCGTCATGGTGATTTAAAATGTATGCTGAGGAACTTAGGAACTCCGACATGGTTCCTCACTCTGAGCTGTGCCGAGTATGGCTGGGAAGACTTACTTGAATTTCTACGAGAGGCAAATGGAAATATTGAAAACATTGAATTCAAGACACCTGGAGAACTGTGTTCTTTGGATCCAGTGAATGTATGCAGGTACTTCAATCATAGATTTGAAGCTATGATGTCTTTCATCACAAATAAGAAGAATCCACCTCTTGGAGAGGTGTTGGATTTCTTCTGGAGAAAGGAGTACCAAGCAAGAGGTGCTCCTCATATACATATGTTGCTGTGGATCAAGGATGCACCTAAATTTGGAACAGATCCGGATGACTTAGTGATGAATTTCATAGAACAGTATTCTACGTGTGCTGTTACAAACGCAACGGAGAAGAAAAGCCTAAGAGAACAAGTTCTACGTTTCCAAAGCCATCGTTGTGGAAAGTACTGTCGTCGTAAATTCAGAAACAAGGACAAGTTCTACACCAAATGTCGTTTCAACTTTCCACGACCGGTGATTTCTAAAGGAAGAGTGAACAGTTTGATGTCTTCGCTGCGACATAATGTGACGAGGAAATCACCCAAAAATACATACAATTTGAAAAGGAACGAAGAGTCCAAGTACATCAATGACTACAACCCAGTGATTTTGTCCATGTGGAATGCTAACATGGATATACAGTTTGTGGCTGACAACTGTATGGCTGTGGCTCGGTATGTGACATCTTACATCACCAAAAAAGAAAAGACAGAACTGAAGGATATGTGGGAGGACATTTCCCATGAAATGAGCCTCAGCAAGAAGTTGTACAGTTTCAGTCTGACGATGTTGTCGCATCGAGAAATCGGAGCTTACGAATGTTCTGATCGATTGTCTTCAGCAAGTCTCTATGCCAAATCCAGGAGTATCGTTTGGGCGAGTCTTGGTCTTGCTGCAACGCGAAATCGAGTTCTAAAACCTGTCCGGGAAATTGAGTATTTGGCAGAAAAGGAACCAAACAGTACCGACATTTTGAAGACCAACATGTTGGATACATATTATCCAAATCGAAGCAGTCACCTTGAGAATGTTTGTCTATATGAGGTTCTACAAAATTATGTATTCAAGAGGAACATCAAAGAAGATATTGAGAAAGGAGTGTATGCTGTAATTGGAAGTGAGGGATGCCTGGTCAAGCAAAGAAAATGCCAATTAGTAAACCATCGAAAATTGAGTGGCGAATCTCCAGAAAAAAAGGAGTTTTTCTATTTAGCACTTTTGCAACTTTTCAAGCCTTGGCGTGCAGAAGAGGAACTGCTTGGAGATTTCCTCTGTTACAAAGACTCTTTCACTGCTGCTAAGGAGACCATAGAATGTCCTGCTTTTCCCAAATATCAAGAAATGCTAACTTTGGAAATTGAGCAGGAAGCAACGATTGCAGCCGAGATTGCCAGAGACAGTTCTCAGGACAGTCAGAGTACTGTTTCATTGAGTCAAGATCCACTTGGAGGACCTATTATCGAAAATGAAGCTGCCACTGCTATGAATGAAGTGGAAAGAGCCAGGGCACATGCTCAGGAGGATTCAGTTAACTTAGAAGACTTGGAAAAACAACTCAACGTTGAGCAGAGGAAAATATATGATGAAGTTACCAAGCAAATTGAGCACAGATTAAGTCATGAGAAGAAAGAGTGCTCATGTACATCGTTGAAGTCTGTCCGACTGTACGTGAGTGGAGAAGCGGGAACTGGAAAAAGTTTCCTCATTAAAGCAATTTCTTGTTATTTGCAGGAAAGGACTGAACCATCGCTGTCTTGTGTTGTCACTGCTCCTACTGGACTGGCAGCACATAACATTAAAGGTATTACTTTGCATCGTCTACTGATGCTGCCAGTGGAGCATGACAACAAATTACAATACCACAAGTTATCTGGAGATGCTTGCTGTGAAGTTTCAAGAGTCTTGAGGAAAATGAAACTACTTATCATTGACGAAGTAAGCATGGTTTCCAATGTCATGCTTGCCTTTGTGCATTTGAGAATGCAAGAAGTACTTAAAACTGAATATGATGTGTTATTTGGTGGGAAACACATCATTGTTTTCGGAGATCTTCTGCAGCTGACACCAGTAAAAGGTCAACCTGTGTTCCAAATACTCACGCATGAAGATACCAGGAAGTGCCTAGGGAGCATTGGCAACGTCAATATATGGTTAAACTTCAATTATGCTGAACTGCATGAAAATATGCGTCAGGCGAAGGATGAAGATTACAAGAATATTCTACAAGATATTAGAATTGGAAAAGTGACCGAGCATGGGAAAGAAGCTTTAAATGCACGATTACTGTCAAATTTATATCCCGAACAAGAGATTGTGCCTGAGAATATTTTTCAGAAAATTACTGAGAAGAAATCCGGAATATGTTTGATGCCAACTCTTGCAGAATGTGCCATCTTCAACAACAAAATGTTGAATTTAGAAAAGCAAGAGATTGTGAAACTTGAAGCTATTGACAAAATAGAGCATATGGGATCAACAATTATTTTGTCTGAGAATTTGAAGTTTTTGCTTGTTAAAGACTTATATGTTCGCCGTAAACAGTTTCCTGTTTGCTTGGCATATGCGGTGACAATCCATAAATCGCAAGGTTTAAGTGTAGACAGTGCATTGGTGAATATTGGCAGTTCTGTGTTCAAGGAGGGTATGGCATATGTGGCATTGTCACGAGTTAGAACTTTATCGGGATTGTACTTGATTGACTGTGATGTCACAAACATTTGTGCGGATCTAGATTGTGTTAAGGAATACAATAGGTTAAGAAGAGAGTATGCGCCACATTTGCCTCAATATCCTTTGTTTGAGAAACGTGTGGTAGGCCGGAAACGTAGAAATATCAGTAATAGTAGGGAGGTTGTAGCAAAAAGACCAAAAGTCGATGAACCGAAAATTGTTAGCAGAAAGAAAGTGGATTGTGTTGAAGATGTTGTCGGTTTTCAATTTGAAAACAGTTCTGGTGTCAACTGCTATGCAAATGTAGTGGTTAATGTTCTCTTTTCACTAGAGAGTTTAAAATAACAGATTCTCTTGAATTCAGAACAAATTTTATGCTGTTTGTTGAATTCTGTTTTCGAGAAATGTAGCACTGATCGAACAAAAGTAGAAAGTGTGTCTGAAGTTCGTTATCTGTTAGATGAATGTTCAGGTCAAACAGACTTCTCTGAAAATAATCAGCAAGATTGTCAGGAGTTTTTAATGTATATGCTTGATGTATTGCAAGATGAGGGTGTAGATGTGGATCACCTGTTTGGGCTTTCTTATCAATGGCAGCATGACTGCGAGAACTGTATGGTATCAAGTACTACTAGTGTAGACTCAGAAAGATTTATATATTTAACTTTGCCAGACAGTAAATCAGTCTCCTTTAATAAGCAAGTAAATGCAGCGGATCACAACATGGAGTGTAGCCAATGTAAATCTGAAATGATGTCAACATTATTTATACGTAGATATGGCCAGTATGTCATTTTAATGATCCAACGATGTAGGCCTGATGGATCAAAATTGTCAACTTTAATAAAAAAATTTGTGGCTTCTCAGCTGTCAATATCAGGAAGGACTTTTGTAACTGTAGCAATTATCTATCACGATGGTCCTTCAACAACATCCGGACATTATACAGCTTATTTAAAGTCTCGAAACGGCTGGTCATTCTGCAATGATTCTGTTGTAACTTTCAAAAAAAAAATTGCCGTTTGACCTTAAAAATTCTTACCTGGTGTTTTTAAAACCAACATTTTAAAGAAAGAATCTTGGGATTTCCTGTGAGGAATTGCAAAAGGTTCATCAAGGTTCATCAAGTAGAGGGAATGTAAGTCTGCAATGCTGTCTAGATTATTGGTCCAAAACTTTTAATTATAATGTCAATTTAAAAATCCAACTATATAAACCTGATGCAAGTAAGTCTGCTTCATAGTAAGCAGTATCAGTGTCATAGGAAAAGGAGAACATGAGTGACAAAGAAGGGTAAGATATTAGTAGTCCAGGATTGTGAAAATAATCTCAAATGTTTTCTTTTTGAAAGTTGCGAAAATAGAAAATGACGGGATTTGATTGGAAGAATTACAAGACTTGTGAATCGCTGCAACATGATTTGGCCAAGTGGAAACATGTGGTAGAATGTGAGAAGTCTTTTCTTGTATGTAACATATTTTTCAAAACGATGGAGGTTTTCTTTCAGAAAGTGGCGGACTGAAAATATTTATAGCACAACAGAGTGGACGCTGTTCATAGGACATCCTTCGAAGTCATTTAATTTTAAGGAGTTTTGAATTCAGATTTCTTAGGTAGTATGGGTTTTTTAAACACAATCATTTTGATTGTGTTTTTTTTTCCCCGCTGTTACATGATGAATATCTTCAAGTCACTGATTTAAGTGAAATTTGATACATTCGGAGAACAGCAAAAATAAACCATTTAACATGTATAATTAATGTTCTCCTTTTTGTACTTATGATATACATTTAGAAATGTGAGGTAGATATGGAGAAACTGAGTCTTCTGTAAGTGTCAATTTTAATGCTTACAGTGCAGTACTTCTGGGTACTGTTTTTTTTTTGAAAACTGAATAGACCTCACATTAAAGAAACCTCTTGAAAGGACACATCTTATTTGCATCCTGAAACAATCATTTACAATGTTACACACAATTTTATGATGGCTTTACATCTCTTTTGCGCTGCTATTGCATCACTATTGTGAGACATCAGCAATGCAAAAGAAGCACCATGTTCCAAAATAGGCCTCACTTCATCAGCATGAAGATACTGTTTGTTTAAAATAAATATCTTTAGGATTGTGTAGGGGTCGTAGAGAAGCAGAGGCTTCTGTAAGTGTCAAAGTTGTTTAAAAACTGTTTCTTCTTGAACCTTTTCCCTTCTTTTTTCTAATTTTTAAATACATGTTTTAATATTTTTGGAAATGTTTGTTCTCTCTTTTACAGATTGAAAGTATGAAAAATTTTCTTTAAAAGTTAACAAGAATTATAAGGTAAATGTTTTCTACTTTTTTAACCCGCATTCCACTGCTGATGATGTCACTGACTATGTCATGAATGATGTAATAAGTGGGCATGTTTTACTACAATGGTAGGTCTTCACATGTATTATCTCCTCTGTATTCTTCAACAAGCATAAATTTGATATGCAACCCTGAGTACGCCTCACCTTAAACAAACTTTTAGAGAGGACACACCTTATCGTCACCCTCAATCAATCATTTACTCTATCACATTTAACATCTATTAGTTCTACTGCTTCATTTCTTTAATCCTTACTTTCCTGTGTTTGCTACTTCTCTCATTCCTTTCTCTATTACTTAATTATTCTACTCCTTCCAGTATTTTTCTCAGTCCCTCTCTTCTCATACTTCTTCATTCTTATTCACTCATTCTGTCTCTATTAATGTTACTGTTTCTGAATGATCTCAAAATTTTTTTAAAACAAGAACATTAAGTATAAGGATAGCCCTCGCCAAAGGAAGCGCTGTCCCTGATTGCTGCCTGATCTTCCTGCAACGCCTCGCGGCCCCCGCTTCGCGGGAGCCGCTCGCAGGCGAGTCTCACTTTTGGAGAACTATCCCTTCCAAGCCACTACTTGTGCTTTGTGCACCAACGCGCCCTGTGGATCCAAACAGCCTGCTGACAGGGTAGAGGCGGGACTGCGAGGACCAGCATTCCGAGCGGCGGAGATCGGCCGCAGCTGGTCCTCTTCCCGCCCCCTCCTCCTCTCTTCAAAACCTCTGGGGAGTGAGCCTTGCCCTGTGAGCCCTCGCCAAAGGAAGCGCTGTCCCTGATTGCTGCCTGATCTTCCTGCAACGCCTCGCGGCCCCCGCTTCGCGGGAGCCGCTCGCAGGCGAGTCTCACTTTTGGAGAACTATCCCTTCCAAGCCACTACTTGTGCTTTGTGCACCAACGCGCCCTGTGGATCCAAACAGCCTGCTGACAGGGTAGAGGCGGGACTGCGAGGACCAGCATTCCGAGCGGCGGAGATCGGCCGCAGCTGGTCCTCTTCCCGCCCCCTCCTCCTCTCTTCAAAACCTCTGGGGAGTGAGTCTTGCCCTGTGAGCCCTCGCCAAAGGAAGCGCTGTCCCTGATTGCTGCCTGATCTTCCTGCAACGCCTCGCGGCCCCCGCTTCGCGGGTGCCGCTCGCAGGCGAGTCTCACTTTTGGAGAACTATCCCTTCCAAGCCACTACTTGTGCTTTGTGCACCAACGCGCCCTGTGGATCCAAACAGCCTGCTGACAGGGTAGAGGCGGGACTGCGAGGACCAGCATTCCGAGCGGCGGAGATCGGCCGCAGCTGGTCCTCTTCCCGCCCCCTTATCCTGCCTAGTCTTTATAATTTGCGTGGGTAACGCGCACGCGGGACGCGCGCGGGGCGACCACCGGGGCGAAGACCGGGCAAAGAGCGGGCCGTTTAAGGCCGTTCAAGGACGGCAGAGGACGGCCCAGGCCCTGAATCCCTGTTTTATTGCCCTGAGATCATCAATCAGGTAGGCCGTTGCTATTCAGCCTTTCTTGAGGCCATAGCCACCTGACACTTGGTATAGCCTGTCCATCGCTAGCGACAACTATGCGCCACAAAACAAGAAGCTGCACCAAAAAAGCTGCAGAGGTAGCCCAAGTGACTGGCCCCATTGACCTCTTTATCTCACGGGTAACAGAGACAATTGACAAGAGCATTGTACTTCTAGAGAAAAGAGTCTCTCTCGACCTCATGGAGGCCAAGCGCTCTTCCCTGGGCTCCCTCGTAAATGCGCATTCACCTTCCCAGCAAGTCTTGAATAATTGCTCCCTGCCCTTGCCCTTAGCTACTATGGGCACTGTTACAGTACCGAGTGCCGTCGACTTGTCGGTTACCTGTTCAGACTCGGATCCGTCCTTTGTGGATCTGGAGGCGACCCCAGACCTAGAAGCCTGTCGGACACCCAGAGAGACGGAGCCGGACCTGGATGGGTTAACTACAAGGTCGACCGCTTACGTGCCCAGCGACTCCAGGGATAAGGCTACTTGCATTCCCTCAAAAGTAATAGCTAAGCCCAAAACCAAGGAGTCTAAATTCAAATCTAAAGAGAAGACCAAAACTAAAGCTAGCAACCATAATCTGGTGACACCTATTTCACACACAACGCCTGGCATTCCATGCTGGGTTGAAAATATGGTCACGGACCTCAAGCATGATCTTGAAACTACAATAGTGGCCCAAATCAAACCCTTGATCTCTAAACTGGATAGATTAACATCTCTCATTAATACTAAATGGCCCAATAAGATCAATGAGTCTGGGACTATTCAGCAACAAGGGCATAGAGAACCACCACCCAATCCCCAACCACCAACTAAGGTCATCAAGTCCACAGCTGATAAAGCAAAAAACCTTCCACCATCCAAAGAGCAATCAGCAACACATCTTCCCCACTTTGCAAAAAATCTTGCTCAACCATCATTAAAAGTAGCGAGCAGCTCCTTAACCGCTCAGCAACCAGCTGCTATCACTCCCCAAGTCTTGGACCCTAAAGGAAAACCCACGAACATCCCAGCCCCCCATGCTACTAATAATCCTGAAGTCCCTAAGCCAAGGCAGACTCGTTTTAAGTCTATTAGTCTGCCACGAGAAGTCTCCCCTTTTGTGGTTGTGTTGACTGCTGTCCCCCCACTGAAGGAAGGAGTTAGAGAGACTTATGTAGAGCTTAGAAATAAATGTGCCCAGTGGCTTCAAATACATAGACCATTACCCAGTAGTATGAGTGGGGAAATTCTTACTGTGCGTAGAGGTGATTGGGTGGGTAGGAGCAAGAAAACAATACCAGGGGATGTAATTACTGTCAACTTTAGGGATGTGGGGGCTGCGACTTTTATTTGTAATGCCCCTAACAGCGGCCCAGCCACCCAGATTAAACCACTCCCCCTGTCTTACTTCCTCCCCAACTCGACACGACCCAACCTCCACCGACCAAGTAACCAAGGGCTTGCATGTCCCCCTCAATATGCCTCTAACCATTGGCAACAACCGCCCAATTTTCCATCTTTTGTCCCACATCATGCTGGTCTCCAGTGGCAACAACCCTTCCAGCCCTTACCTCCTCCCTTTTTCCAACCCACCCAGCAGTGGCAACAACCTCCTCAGCCACTATTTACTAATCAGCAATGGCAACAGCCATGGCAGGATCCGTCTCCATCCCTGTCTTTCAACCCTTCCTATACACAGTTTGCCCATCCAAATAGGTTCTGTGTTTTGGATGAGGTCGATTGACTTTCCCCTAAGGGAGGATTAGATATTAACCTCCCTAGTGTTAACATCAGTTTCAAGGATCCTGTGCCGGAGTCAATTCTCCCTATTAACTTAGAGGTGCTATCACCCATACTAATTAGGGACAGCGGTGATCCATGTAACCACCAAGGCACTGCGATCCAAGATGGAAACTTAGCACAGGGCAAGTTAAAGATCCTTAGTTGGAACCTTGCTGGGATTTCAAGGAAATTAGGCCTCCCAGAGTGGAATGCCCTGGTCGATGCCCATACAATTTGTATATTTCAAGAGACATGGGCCATTGAACCATTACATCGGGTGGGGTTTGTCACTATTTTTACTCCAGCAGTAAAATCTAAGGTAGGGAAGGGGCGGCCATCGGGGGGGCTTATCATTTGGATAAGTATCCTCCTAAATTGTAGGATAATCACCAAGAAGCCAAGAAGCCCGGATATTCTTGGTGTCTCACTATTGGGCCTACGGGGAAGCATGATTCTCGACCTTTATAATGTATATATTAGGGGAACCAAAAACGGGTGTATCTCACCTACAATGTTGGAGCTCGAAGCTCAGTTAGGAGAGCAAAGTGGACCTGGGCATATCCTAATAGCAGGGGATTTTAATTGTACATACGAACCACTTCCCCTAGAAGGAGTACCAGACCTAGGAGAGGAGGACAGTAGATGGGGTATTCCAGCCCTCTCTATCCCCCCCATCAAACGCTGGACTCGCAGTGCAATCCACCTAAATGCACTCACATTGGAGTTCGGCTTAAGAGCTGCCAACGGTCGCACTCGTTCTGACTTGCAGGGTGCTCCCACATTCAACAGAGTTGGTCAATGCACACGGATTGACTATATTCTGCTGGACAGGGGCCTCTGGAGCCATGTTGACGACATGGTTATCACCAATACAATAGAGAGCGACCACAACCCACTCTCTCTATCTTTAAAAAATCCTTGGCCCGCCAAAGTATCACCAGTCCCTTCGAGCCACCAACAGGGGATTACTGTTGCCACTTGTGGCAGGCGCCTAAAGTGGAGTAAGATCATGTGCAATGCCGATAAACTATCAGCAATAGATGAAGTGGTTAAGGTCATGCAAGCCGAAATTGGCTCGATTGACCAAACTATAGCAGCAGAGGGGGCCACCGCTACATTCGAAACTACTGTAAAACTCATAGGGGACCTCCTTTGGGTCCAATTGCCCCCAGGGAAACAAAATTCTTTACCAAAAGCTAAAGGCAAACACGATTGGTATTCGGCAACGTGCAGGAAGGCCAAATCTCGCCTAATAGAGGCAGTTAAAGGGAAGTCCCCCCCACTAATCCAAATTGCTAGAAGAGACCATAAAAAGGCCTTACAGGTTGCTAAAAGGGAGTGGGAGGATGCCTACTGGCTAACCCTCAAGGAAGCCAGCTTGAAAAAAGACTCTAAATCCTTTTGGGACGCCATAAGGGCACGAAACAGACCGGATTCTGATCTCATAACCTGCAATATCCCGGGGCAGGTATGGGAGGCCCATTTTGCCAAACTTTATTCCTGTCATAATGATTTGAACGGGAGAGGGTCTGCCCAATCCCTCCCTTATATTAATTATATTCTTCTCCCCAGTGATCCTGAATTCACACAGAAGGAAGTAGAATATGCTATTAATTCCATCATACCACAGAAAGCTGCAGGACCTGATGGCATCCCGGGGGACTTGCTAAAATCTGATGTTGCTACTTGGGGCAAATTAATCCACTCCCTCCTTCTCGCCATTTGTAGGGGTGCCCCCATTCCTGCGTCATGGAAGGGGGCCGAGGTAGTTCCCATCCATAAGAAAGGCCCAAGGGATGACCCGTCCAATTATAGGCCGATTAGCTTGCTAGATGTAAGCCAAAAAGTTGTTGGTAAAGTTATTCTACTCAGGATACTTAACTGGGTAGATGAAAATAAAATACTTACCGACTTCCAGGCCGGTTTTAGAGTAGGCACTGGTACGATAGAGCAGGCCTTTAGGCTTATGATGATCTACTGGAAGGTGGTAGTGATAGGCAAGGGCAGTCTTTATCTCGCTTTTATCGACCTAAAGACTGCCTTTGACCTTGTCCCCCGGGACTTGCTGTGGAGGGTCCTGGCTAATATGGGGCTCCCACAGTACTTACTATCCCTACTAGTTAGGCTCCATCAGGACAGCTTTGCCCAAATTAGGTGGGGTTCTGGAGGGGAGAAAACGGGCTGTATTCCGGTCGAGAGAGGGGTCCGCCAGGGATGTGTGCTGGCTCCCACCCTTTTCTCCTTGTACATCAATGGGGTGGTTGAGCATTTACTGAAACTTCCATCTGACGAACCATCCCTGGCGGGGGTTCGTGTACCGACCCTTCTCTTTGCGGACGACACGCTCCTAATCTCCAAAACACCTATGGGGCTACAGAAACTCTTGGATAATTTCCAATCCTTTTGCACTGATCGGGGTCTGGTTATAAACACCAACAAAACAAAATACCTTGTTCTTAACCCCCCCAAACAGCAAGTGCGTCCCCCTATTTTAAACACTGAGACCCTGGAAAGGGTGAAAGTATTTGACTATTTAGGGATACGCATCTCAGACAAAATGGATTGGACTCCTCATCTAGATAAGATGCTGCTAAATCACAAAAGGATCACAGGTGCCCTATTGAGGGAGCAACGTTCCAGTTCGTTGAAACCAATAGGAACAGTCCTAGAGATCTATGCCGCCAAGGGTGTTAGCTCTGCACTTTACGGAGCTGAACTCTGGGGCTTTGCATCTTTATCAGCTCTCCAAAAATCCGAGAATAATTTCTGCAGACAAATAATGTCCCTTCCTCAAAGCACCCCACTTTTACCCTTATTTATGGACTTTGGCTGTACCCAGATTGGCGAAATTGCGAAATTTCGCCCTCTCTTGTTATGGGCCCGTATTTGGCGGGTAGAGGAACTTAGTGCCTACGCCAGAGGCCTGGAAGAAATAATGGCGTCACCACATTGGGCCAGAGTCAAATGGTTAACAGATATGAAATCTTTACTGTCGAACTTGGGCCTTTTGGACTGTTGGTCAAGCAGAACTTCTCCACCAAAACAAGTACTTAAAAATCTTTATCGGGATTGGATCTGCTCCCAAAGGCATTCTAGCACATCAATTGGCAGGCTTACTGAGGACTTCCTGAAGTTTAAAGACATTCCCATGCGAGAACCCTATTTAGATATAATTGGGAAACCGTTTGCAAGATCTTTGTATTTTAAATTCAGAACGGGTACCTTGCCATTGAACACTTTTACTAAAACATGGAACTCCTGTCCTTACAAAACTGACCTGTGCCCTTCTTGTCTAGTCCATCCAGAGACATTGGCTCACTTCCTATTTGTCTGTAGCGAATATGCCAATCCAAGAAGGGTTTGGTTGAAGAACCTGTGCCGGCAACTGGGAACTAGGAGCCACGATGCGGCAATCAGGATACTTGTTTCGGACAGTCATGTACCCTATGTCTGTGCCTTAGCCAAATTTCTATTCTGGGCTTGGGCTATTCGAGCCAGAAAGCTTAAAAACCTTGTTTAATCCCTTTTTAAACCATATTAACTTTAGCAAATGTTGTATTTCTTGCTATTAACTGGATATGTCTAACTAATTTTATTATGTATCAATTCTTTTTAAACTTGCTTTTATGATAATGAAATTTTATCGAAATAAAGCTTTTTGACTTTGACTTTGTATAAGGATAGGAAACAGACATTTATATTTCAAGAAAGACAGCTATAGGAAGTAAACAAAAGATACTGTTACTCGCAATCCACTGCTGATGATGTCACTGACCATGTCAAAAATGATGTAATATATGACATGATCAGAAGTGAATTGCGGGTAACAGTATCTTTTCTTTACTCCCTATAGCTGTCTTTCTTGTAACATAACTGTCTGTTTCCTTTCCTTATACTTACTGTTTTTTTTTTAAAAACATTTTTTTGGTTCGCTCCTGGTTCGCGTACCGGAGTGCGAACTGGGAGCGAACTAAAAGAAATAGAGCTTGGCAGAGTTCCAAAAATTCTACCAATTTTTTTTATAATGGGGAGGTAGTTCTGAAAAGAACTTTTTTTTTGGTTTTTGTTGTTTTAATTTTTTTTTATTATTTTTCTGAACATTTTTTATATTTTTTTGTTTTTTTCTGAACATTTTGTAATTTTTTTTATTTTTTGGGGGGAGGGGGGAAACAAAAATGATTCATTGAAGAGAGCTCAACAGGAGCAACAAAAAAAAGAAGAATTTATTTTTTGGGGCGTTTTGGACATACATGATTTTTGATTGCTCTTATTATAAGAGTAATGCTACTTTCTCGGTAGCATAATATTTGATTGCACCACACGCACACTTGTTTCACTTCCCCCATGTCCATTTGAATGTTCGGGATCAACTCTCTTGCCTCTGGTCCCGAAACTTCTGGCACGACAGATCTTCTGGCTATTGCTGGGGGATTTTGTTGTTCGTCGCGAAGCTGAGCAGCACTATAATTATTTGGGTGCCACCTACTCATGTGCCTGTGCATTGTAAAATTTCCAAAACTATATTTTTTGTCCGTCCCCCTTGAAAGGCGTTCATCGCAAATATGGCAAAAGACATATCGTGCGTTGACTTTCTTTTGCCCTGCTGGAAATTTAAAAAATTGCCAGATGAAGTTTTCCTTTCTGTTGTACCTCCTGGGCTCCTCAGGCAAAAACTCAGGCTCTTCCTCCTCTTCCTGATCTTCCTCTTCTTCAAAGATTGGTTGAGCAGGTGGTCCTTTCTTTCCATGAGGAGGTGGAGGTGGTGGTGGGGGAACACTACCAGAAGCAACAACTGAAGCCATTTCTCTAGAATGTAAAAGGGTCTTTCTCTCACCAAGATGAAAGTCAGAGTGAGGAAAGAAGGAGGGGTTTTCATCATTTGGGAAAAGCAAAAGTTCTAAAGCAATGAAAAGTGTTAATTTTAGATCACATGACCTAGTATTACATCATTAGGAAACCAAAAGTGAAATGAACCAATGAAAAGTGTTATTACCGAGTCACATGACCTGCTGTGTTTACGTTTCGCGCTTTGCGCCGCTTTCCGGTCCGCTTCCGGGTCCGCTAACTTGGCGCGTCCGATGACGTATTACGCGTCAACGCAAAACGTCATTGTAACGTAACAGTTACGCTAAAAGAACGTTTACAGGTTCGCGGACTGGGAGCGGAACAAAAAAAGATTTTTTTTAAAAATGTATTAAAAACATGTAAAATATATTTTAAGATTTAAAGAAGAATACATTTTACAGCTACAGATATTAGCTTTCAAAAAACCATTGAAATTCAATGAAAAAACCATAGGTTATGAAGAATATATAGTTAGGAATTAGCATTTACAAAACCTTAAAAATTCACTGAAAAAACCATAGGTTATAAACCATATATAGTTAGGGATTAGCATTTACAAAACCTTATTTTACTCGCATAAAACCATTGAAATTCCATATATAGTTAGTTGCACTAACTATATATCGTGCACCCGCAATCCACTGCCGATGATGTCACACATTACATCATTCATGACATGGTCAGTGACATCACTGATGACATCACTGATGACATCTCAAATGACATCACTGATGACATCACTGATGACAACATCCAGTGACTGTATGTTTCTGTAAAGTTAAAATATGTCTTACATATTGAAGAATGATTGGATGTATAAGTATCTGGATGAAGGATTTAGTAGGTGCATGACTGACTGTATGAGTGAGTGATTAAATGTGTCTCACTGAGTGCATGGGTTAGTGACTAAACTGTCTTAATTTGTGCATCATTATGCCTGTTGTTCTGTAAACTGTTGCATGTGTTGATAAGTAGCTATATGAGTAACTATATGGGTTATTGATTGGTTGCCCAAGTATTTGTATGGGAGACTGAGTGTGTGTGTGGGTGGCTGGGAGGTGTATGACTCTGTGCATAGATGTGTGAGCAGTTGATTCACTAGATGTATGGTTTCAAAAGTGCATGTTGAAACAGCTGTATGGGTGGTTGACTGTGTGCATGAGTGTATTGGTGAGTGAATGGATATCTCAGTGCTACATGGCAAAGTAAGTACATATGTAAAACACAGTACATGTGAGAGTTGACATATATAAATAACTATGCATAAGAGCCAGTGAATGTGTGAGTGGCTGTATGGATCATTGTGAACTTGTATCAGGGATTGTAAAAGACAGTAAATATGTGTTAGTATATGTTTGAATAAGTAAAGTTTGTATAACTGTATAGTTGAGGAAATGGAGGTGTGAATGATTCTTTGCATGACTGACTAGGTGTGTGAGTAACTCCACGGATGAGTGACAGTCTATGACTGTCTGTTTACACTGATTGTATCTAAGGTTATATTAGAGTCTGAAGAGGTTCATCAAATTATCATATGAATAATGTCATCAGTGATGTGATCAGTAATGTCAAATGAGATGTCATCAGTGATGTCATCAGTGATGTCATCAGTGATGTCATTTGAGATGTCATCAGTGATGTCATCAGTGATGTCACTTACCATGTCATGAATGATGTAATGTGTGACATCATCGGCAGTGGATTGCGGGTGCGCGATATATAGTTAGTGCAACTAACTATATATGGAATTTCAATGGTTTTATGCGAGTAAAATAAGGTTTTGTAAATGCTAATCCCTAACTATATATGGTTTATAACCTATGGTTTTTTCAGTGAATATATATATATATATATATACATATACATATATATATATATATATATATATATATATATATATATATATATATATATATATATATATATATATTCAATGAAAAAACCATTGGTTATAGAACATATATAGTTAGGAATTTGCATTTACAAAACCTTATTTTACTCGCATAAAACCATTGAAATTCCATATATAGTTAGATGCGCTAACTATATATCGCGCACCCGCAATCCACTGCTGATGATGTCACATATTACATCATTCATGACATGGTTAGTGACATCACTGATGACATCACTGATGACATCTCAAATGACATCACTGATGACAACATCCAGTGACTGTATGTTTCTGTAAAGTTAAAATGTGTCTTACATATTGAAGAATGAGTGGATGTATAAGTGTCTGGAAGAAGGATTTAGTAGGTGCATGATTGACTGTATGAGAGAATGATTAAATGTGTCTTAATGAGTGCATGGGTTAGTGACTAAACTATCTTAATTTGTGCATCATTATATCTGTTGTTCTACAAACTGCTGCATGTGTTGATCAGTAGCTATATGAATAACTGTATGGGTTATTGATTGGTTGTCCAAGTATTTGTATGGGACACTGAGTGTGTGTGTATGGGTGGCTGGGAGGTGTGTGACTCTGTACATAGATGTGTGAGTAGTTGATTCACTATATGTATGGGTTCAAAACTGCATGTGGAAACAGCTGTATGGGCGGATGACTGTGTGCATTAGTGTATTAGTGAGTGAATGGATATCTCAGTGCTACATGTCAAAGTAAGTACATATGTAAAACACAGTGCATGTGAGAGTTGACATATATAAATAACTGTGCAGAAGAGCCAGTGAATGTGTGAGTGGCTGTATGGATCATTGTGAACTTGTATCAGGGATTGTATAACAGAGTAAATATGTGTTAGTATATGTTTGAATAAGTAAGGTGTGTATAACTGTATAGTTGAGGAAATGGAAGTGTGATTGATTGTTTGCATGACTGATTAGGTGTGTAAGTAACTCCATGGATGAGTGACAGTCTGTGACTGTCTGTTTACACTGATTGTATCTAAGGTTATATTAGAGTCTGAAGAGGTTCATGGTATTATCACATGAATGATATCATCAGTGATGTGATCAGTAATGTCAAATGAGATGTTATCAGTGATTTTATCAGTGATGTCATTTGAGATGTCATCAGTGATGTCATCAGTGATGTCACTAACCATGTCATGAATGATGTAATATGTGACATCATCAGCAGTGGATTGCGGGTGCGCGATATATAGTTAGCGCATCTAACTATATATGGAATTTCAATGGTTTTATGCGAGTAAAATAAGGTTTTGTAAATGCAAATTCCTAACTATATATGTTCTATAACCAATGGTTTTTTCATTGAATTTTCAAGGTTTTGTAAATGCAAATTCCTAACTATATATGGACTATAACCTATGGTTTTTTCTGTGAATTTCATTGGTTTTTTAAAAGCTAACATCTGTAGCTGTAAAATGTATTTTTCTTTAAAACCCAAAATATATTTTAGATGTTTATTGATAATTTTTTTTTAAATATTTTTTTTCTTAGCTTCCGGTAAGCGAACCGGGAAGCTTTCCGTTAGCTCATCTTGATGCCGTGATCTAGTACGCGAACCGGTAAACGTTTCGTTAGCGGAACTATGACGCGTCGCGGAAGCGCGACGTATCACGTTGTCGCGTAATGCGTCTTATGACGCGCCGCGTTAACGCTCCCGGAAGTGCTCCGGACCGCGAACCGGAAATGATCCGGGACGCGGCGCGCACCGCGTAACGTAAGCGGAACAGGTCATGTGACTTGTTTATCAAACTTTTCATTGGTTCATTTCACTTTTGGTTTTCAAATGATGTATGACTAGGTCATGTGACCTAAAAATAACACTTTTCATTGGTTCAGAACTTTTGCTTTTCCCAAATCATGTAAACCCCTCCTTCTTTCCTCACTCTGACTTTCATCTTGGTGAGAGAAAGACCATTTTCCAATATTATTGCAATGGCTTCTATCCTTGCTTCAGCTGGTGGACCCCCACCACCACCACAACCTCCTCATGACAAGAGAGGACCACCATCACAATTCATTTCCAACAGAGAGGAGGAAGAGGAAGACCTAGAAGAAGAGGACACAGATGAACCTCAATTTATTCAGGAGTTGCCCCGTGTTTCCCGAAGGAAAACAAGTTTTATATGGCAGTTTTTCTCAATCCCTCGAGGGGAGAAGAAGGTTAATGCCAAGTATGCCACCTGCCTAATCTGCAAATGCAGATTATCTCGAGGCACTGACAAAAAGTATAGTATGGGCAACTATACTATGCATCGCCATATGGCCAGGTGGCATCCATTAAATTACAGCCGGGCAGAGTTAAGGGACCTTCAAGATAATCCCCCGACAACTCCTGTGGCCAGATCAACATCAAGTATATCTTTGACTGGAAGAGAGGCACAGGAAACTGTGCCAAACATACAGCCAAACTTCAAGCACATGAAGTTAACGTGCATATATTGTGGTGCTCTGCTCTCATGTGGGAACATGAGCGTGAACTTAATCAACTTGGTGTTTGAAAACCATAACTGCCCTAACCCACCCAAGCAGTAATTTTTTTTTGCTCCTGTTGAGCTCTTTTCAATGCCTGTTTTTTTGTTGTTTCCCCTCCATGAAAAACACAAAAAAACATAAAACTGTTCTAAAAATACAAAAAAAACAAAAAATGTTCAGAAAAAAAAATAATAATAATAAAACAACAAAAACATTAAAAAAAAGTTCTTTTCAGAACTACCTCCCCTTTCAAATAAAATTGCTAGAATGTTTAGCACTCTGGCAAGCTCTATTTCTTTTGGTTCGCTTTCCAGTTCGCTGCCCGGTTCGCGAACTTGAAGCGAACCAAAAAAATATTTTTTTTAAAAAAAGAAGAGTTAGTATAAGGGAAGTAAACAGAGAGTAATGTTAAAAGAAAGACAGCTATAGGGAATAAACCAGAGATACTGTTTAATAGATCTATTGATTAATTCAGGATGACGATAAGGTGTGATCTCTCCTGAGGTTTGTTTAAAGTGAGACCTACTCAGGGTTACAGATCAATTTTACACTTGTTGAAGAATACAGAGCAGATAAAGCATGTGAAGGCCTACCAATGAAGTAAGTCATGTCCTCTTATTACATCATTCATGACATGGTCAGTGACATCATCAGCAGTGCATTGCAGGTAAAAAGAGTAGAAAACATTTACCTTATAATTTTTGTTACCTTTTTAAAATATTTTTTCATACTTTCAATCTGTAAAAGAGAGAACAAACATTTCCAAAAATATTACAACATGTATTTAAAAATTAGAAAAGAAAAGGGAAAAGGTTCAAGAAGAAACAGTTTTTCAACAACTTTGACATTTACAGAAGCCTCTGCTTCTCTACGTCCCCTACACAATCCTAAAGATATATATTTTAAACAAACAGTATCTTCATGCTGATGAACTGAGGCCTATTTTGGAACATGGTGCTTCTTTTGCACTGCTGATGTCTCGCAATAGTGATGCAATAGCAGCGCAAAAAAGATGTAAAGCCATCATAAAATTGTGTCTAATATTTTAAATGATTGTTTCAGGATGCAAATAAGATGTGTGCTTTCAAGAGCTTTCTTTGAGGTGAGGCCTATTCCTTTTTTTAAAAAAAACAGTACCCAGAAGTACAGCACTGTAAGCATTAAAATTGACACTTACAGAAGACTCAGTTTCTCCATATCTACCTCACATTTCTAAATGTATATCATAAGTACAAAAAGCAGAACATTAATTATACATGTTAAATGGTTTATTTTTGCTGTTCTCAGAATGTATCAAATTTCACTTAAATCAGTGACTTGAAGGTATTCATCATGTAACAGCGGGGAAAAAAAAACACAATCAAAATGATTGTGTTTAAAAAACCCATTCAACCTAAGAAATCTGAATTCAAAACTCCTTAAAATTAACTTACTTTCAATGACGTCGAAGGATGTCCTATGAACAGCGTCCACTCTGTTGTGCTATAAATATTGTCAGCCCGCCACTTTCTGAAAGAAAACCTCCATCGTTTTGAAAAATATGTTACATACAAGAAAAGACTTCTCACATTCTACCACATGTTTCCACTAGGCCAAATCATGTTGCAGCAATTCACAAGTCTTGTAATTCTTCCAATCAAATCCCGTCATTTTCTATTTTCGCAACTTTCAAAAAGAAAACATTTAAGATTATTTTCACAATCCTGGACTACTAATAACTTACCCTTCTTTGTCACTCATGTTCTCCTTTTCCTATGACACGGATACTGCTTACTATGAAGCAGACTTACTTGCATCAGGTTTATATAGTTTGATTTTAAAAATTGACATTATAATTAAAAGTTTTGGACCAATAATCTAGACAGCATTGCAGACTTACATTCCCTCAACTTGATGAACCTTTTGCAATTCTTCACAGGAAATCCCGAGATTCTTTCTTTAAAATTTTGGTTTTAAAAACACCAGGTAAAAATTTTTAAGGTCAAACGGCAATTTTTTTTTGAAAGTTACAACAGAATCATTGCAGAATGACCAGCCGTTTCGAGACTTTAAATAAGCTGTATAATGTCCTGATGTTGTTGAAGGACCATCGTGATAGATAATTGCTACAGTTACAAAAGTCCTTCCTGATATTGAAAGCTGAGAAGCCACAACATTTTTTATTAAAGTTGACAATTTTGATCCATCAGGCCTACATCGTTGGATCATTAAAATGACATACTGTCCATATCTACGTATAAATAATGTTGACATCATTTCAGATTTACATTGGCTACACTCCATGTTATGATCCGCTGCATTTACTAGCTTATTAAAGGAGACTGATTTACTGTCTGGCAAAGTTAAATATATAAATCTTTCTGAGTCTACACTAGTAGTACTTGATACCCTACAATTCTCGCAGTCATGCTGCCATTGATAAGAAAGCCCAAACAGGTGATCTACATCTACACCCTCATCTTGCAATACATCAAGCATATACATTAAAAACACCTGACAATCTTGCTGATTATTTTCAGAGAAGTCTGTTTGACCTGAACATTCATCTAACAGATAACGAACTTCAGACACACTTTCTACTTTTGTTCGATCAGTGCTACATTTCTCGAAAACAGAATTCAACAAACAGCATAAAATTTGTTCTGAATTCAACAGAATCTGTTCTTTTAAACTCTCTAGTGAAAAGAGAACATTAACCACTACATTTGCATAGCAGTTGACACCAGAACTGTTTTCAAATTGAAAACCGACAACATCTTCAACAGAATCCACTTTCTTTCTGCTAACAATTTTCGGTTCATTGACTTTTAGTCTTTTTGCAACAACCTCCCTACTATTACTGATATTTCTACGTTTCCGGCCTACCACACGTTTCTCAAACAAAGGATATTGAGACAAATGTGGCGCATACTCTCTTCTTAACCTATTGTATTCCTTAACACAATCTAGATCCGCACAATTGTTTGTGACATCACAGTAATCAAGTACAATCCTGATAAAGTTCTAACTCGTGACAATGCCACATATGCCATACCCTCCTTGAACACAGAACTGCCAATATTCACCAATGCACTGTCTACACTTAAACCTTGCGATTTATGGATTGTCACCGCATATGCCAAGCAAACAGGAAACTGTTTACGGCGAACATATAAGTCTTTAACAAGCAAAAACCTAGCAGAACAACGACCAATTAGCTGTACTTCCTCAATGCCATAAAATTTAATTTTTAAAAATTCTATTCCATCTCTATTTCTGTATTTCTCAAAATCAACAACATTACCCCTTGATCCATTTACCAGACCTCTTTCAACATGTAAATTCCTTCTCAAAATGATTCGGCAATTTAAACACACATTCAAAGTCTTTTCAAAACCCGCTGTTTTAGATATAGTCTTCTCTAATGAATCCAATTTTGATTTCAAATTCTCTGACAAAATAATTGTTGATCCCATATGCTCTATTTTGTCAATAGCTTCAAGTTTCACAATCTCTTGCTTTTCTAAATTCAACATTTTGTTGTTGAAGAAGGCACATTCTGCAAGAGTTGGCATCAAACATATTCCGGATTTCTTCTCAGTAATTTTCTGAAAAATATTCTCAGGCACAATATCTTGTTCGGGATATAAATTTGAAAGTAATTGTGCATTTAAAGCTTCTTTTCCATGCTCGGTCACTTTTCCAATTCTAATATCTTGTAGAATTTTCTTATAATCTTCATCCTACGCCTGACGCATATTTTCATGCAGTTCAGCATAATTGAAGTTTAACCATATATTGACGTTGCCAATGCTCCCTAGGCACTTCCTGGTATCTTCATGCGTGAGTATTTTGAACACAGGTTGACCTTTTACTGGTGTCAGCTGCAGAAGATCTCCGAAAACAATGATGTGTTTGCCACCAAATAACACATCATATTCAGTTTTAAGTACTTCTTGCATTCTCAAATGCACAAAGGCAAGCATGACATTGGAAACCATGCTTACTTCGTCTATGATAAGTAGTTTCATTTTCCTCAAGACTCTTGAAACTTCACAGCAAGCATCCCCAGATAACTTGTGGTATTGTAATTTGTTGTCATGCTCCACTGGCAGCATTAGTAGATGATGCAAAGTAATACCTTTAATGTTATGTGCTGCCAGTCCAGTAGGAGCGGTGACAACACAAGACAGCGATGACTCAGTCCTTTCCTGCAAATAACAAGAAATTGCTTTAATGAGGAAACTTTTTCCAGTTCCCGCTTCTCCACTCACGTACAGTCGGACAGGCTTCAACGATGTACATGAGCACTCTTTCTTCTCATGACTTAATCCATGCTCAATTTGCTTGGTAACTTCATCATATATTTTCCTCTGCTCAATGTTGAGTTGTTTTTCCAAGTCTTCTAAGTTAACTGAATCCTCCTGAGCATGTGCCATGGCTCTTTCCACTTCATTCATAGCAGTGGCAGCTTCATTTTCGATAATAGGTCCTCCAAGTGGATCTTGACTCAATGAAACAGAACTCTGACTGTCCTGAGAACAGTCTCTGGCAATCTCGGCTGCAATCGTTGCTTCCTGCTCAATTTCCAAAGTTAGCATTTCTTGATATTTGGGAAAAGCAGGACATTCTATGGTCTCCTTAGCAGCAGTGAAAGAGTCTTCGTAACAAAGGAAATCTCCAAGCAGTTCCTCTTCTGCACGCCAAGGCTTGAAAAGTTGCAAAAGTGCTAAATAGAAGAACTCCTTTTTTTCTGGAGATTCGCCACTCAATTTTCGATGGTTTACTAATTGGCATTTTCTCTGCTTGACCAGGCATCCCTCACTTCCAATTACAGCATACACTCCTTTCTCAATATCTTCTTTGATGTTCCTCTTGAATATATAATTTTGAAGAACCTCATATAGACAAACATTCTCAAGGTGTCTGCTTCGATTTGGATAATATGTATCCAACATGTTGGTCTTCAAAATATCGGTACTGTTTGGTTCCTTTTCTGCCAAATACTCAATTTCCCGGACAGGTTTTAGAACTCGATTTCGCGTTGCAGCAAGACCAAGACTCGCCCAAACGATACTCCTGGATTTGGCATAGAGACTTGCTGAAGACAATCGATCAGAACATTCGTAAGCTCCGATTTCTCGATGCGACAACATCTTCAGACTGAAACTGTACAACTTCTTGCTGAGGCTCTTTTCATGGGAAATGTCCTCCCACATATCCTTCAGTTCTGTCTTTTCTTTTATGGTGATGTAAGATGTCACATACCGAGCCACAGCCATACAGTTGTCAGCCACAAACTGTATATCCATGTTAGCATTCCACATGGACAAAATCACTGGGTTGTAGTCGTTGATGTACTTGGACTCTTCGTTCCTTTTCAAATTGTAAGTATTTTTGGGTGATTTCCTCGTCACATTATGTCGCAGAGAAGACAACAAACTGTTCACTCTTCCTTTAGAAATCACCGGTCGTGGAAAGTTGAAACGACATTTGGTGTAGAACTTGTCCTTGTTTCTGAATTCACGACGACAGTACTTTCCACAACGATGGCTTTGGAAACGTAGAACTTGTTCTCTTAGTCTTTTCTTCTCCATTGCGTTTGGAACAGCACACGTAGAATACTGTTCTATGAAATTCATTACTAAGTCATCCGGATCTGTTCCAAATTTAGGTGCATCCTTGATCCACAACAACATATGTATATGAGGAGCACCTCTTGCTTGGTACTCCTTTCTCCAGAAGAAATCCAACACCTCTCCAAGAGGTGGATTCTTCTTATTTGTGATGAAAGACATCATAGCTTCAAATCTATGATTGAAGTACCTGCATACATTCACTGGATCCAAAGAACACAGTTCTCCAGGTGTCTTGAATTCAATGTTTTCAATATTTCCATTTGCCTCTCGTAGAAATTCAAGTAAGTCTTCCCAGCCATACTCGGCACAGCTCAGAGTGAGGAACCATGTCAGAGTTCCTAAGTTCCTCAGCATACATTTTAAATCACCATGACAACGGTACCAGTACTCATTAGTACCACGCTGACACGCCATGAGATTAATTAAGTGAGAATCCAAAATACTGTCTTGGACATTGACTTTATGCATAAAATCACTTGCCGAGATGTTTCGCATCTGTATACCACTTTTTAAGATGTGGTTCACTGCATATGACAGTCCAGACAGATCGCTTTCAAACAGGAGATGAAACAAATATGGAATGCATTGACGAAACCTAGGATCTTCTGCATACAATCGTAAAGTCCGGTATTCAGAAGCAGGAATTTGATGAGGTCGCTCATCATATCTTCCTCCTCGACCTGTGGGAAATAGCTGTGGGAAACACCGAGCTTCCAAACTTTCCTCCCAAACACTAATGGGACTCCCTTTGGCTTGTTTCATTTGAAACAACTCAATAGCATTCCCCATGACTTCCTTGGAATACAAAGGATGAACACTATAATGTTCATATATTTCTTCACTTTTAGAGGCCTCTACTTTCTCAATTTGGCCAGCACACAAATCGCTATCCTCTTCATCACTTACTTCCTCTTCTGCAACATATACATTCTTATAGTACTTATTATTTTTCTTCAAATACAATGTTGCCTTTTTGACTTTCCTAACATCCACTAAATCTTGCCATATTTTCTTATTCTTTGTCGGAACCCCATTAACCAAGATAACCAGAGGTTCCTCTTCCACTTTTTCTACTCCAATTGTGTTAATGTTTTTGTTCAAATCTAGAGGCAAATAAACAACTCTTCCCTTTAATCCTCTCTGTAAATCTGCTGGAGGCAACTTCCCTGTCTTTGGCTCCATTCTTACAATAGCCTGAAAGGGATGGATACTTTGAATCAAAATAGACTCATAAGTATTTAAATCCTTCAATTCAGAAGGAATCTCAACAAATTCCAGATTATTATGAACTGCCCTAGCAGGCATCTGGTTTTGGTTTAATTTATTACAACAATAAGTACACACACGTTGATCCGATCCCAAATCTAAATAATTTTCTACCATCAAGTATGTGGCAAAATCCTTCCATTCACTATTATTTTCCCTTTCACTTTTTGCATATAAATCCACTAACTTAGTCTGATTCTTAGAATAAGTGCGTCGACAACATACACAAGTGAAATTAGGCCTCTCACTTGATTTCATCTGAAACGTGGCAATTTCCTTCTGAAATGTATCTGTACTGGAAACCTGTACATTATCTTCAACATTACCCTCTACTTCTGGGTCAATTTGAACATTCTCATCTTTACTACCAAAGTAACAAAACTCAATTTCTTCACAAATATTCTTCACATCTATTTCAGAACCATGCAAAAGAGCAGCACATAATTGTTTAAGCATAATTGCTGGACTCTTAGCATAATACAACATTCTCACTAATTTTCTCACTTTATTATGATGCACTGCTAGCATCCTGAAATCATGAAAAACACTCTGGCATACTCTCCTGGAAAGACAAGCCAGTGAATGACCACGTAAACCTGTTATTTGTCTCACTCTGCAAGGATCTAAATCTTGCAACAACTTCATTTTCTGCTTCAAACTTTTCTTATTAAATGTCCGTATAAAATCACAAAGCAAATTGATGGAAACCTGTCGCACACTGTAAATAGAACTACACTTCCAAATGTACACAGGACCCTTAGGACGTCTTCCTAAAACCTCATCACTTAGCGCCTCTTCTGTCTCTGTTGTCACAAGTTTTTCTTTTTCAACTGGACAACCATCCTTCACTTCATAAGCTCGACCACTGGTGTCAACTGCAAACACCAAATCATTATCCTGAAAATAACTCTCCTCATTAAAAAATGCCTCACAACTTGAACTATGCATCCATTCTCCGGAAAAAACTTCACAAAAGTTACTACGATTTACTACTCTCTTCCATCTACTTTTTGTTTTGAAATCAGAAATTACCTTGCTTAGTTTCCTAATTCTATTAATTACCAAAATAAACAACCTTCGCTTAATTTCAAAAGCATGATCAATAATTTTCTCTACATTTTTCTTCTTCTTATAAAATGCCGCTTTCTGTTGGCCTTTCTTAATATTTTTTAATAAATTAACTATTATCCTATTACGGAACATTCGTTTTCGAATGTCCCTAAACTGTTGTTTCCTTCTACTATCATGCACAGAATGATCTCTTCCTCTACCAGTAACATTTTTGATGGGTCTTTCCTTTCCATTTAAATTGCTTTTCTTTTTCTGAACTGAAACATTTTTAGAATAAATACTTTTTTTACTAAAAATATTTCTTAAGAATGATTTTGTGCTCTTACCCGGACCCTTCTTGGTGTTTTGAAAAGTATTTGGGGAAGAGGACTGCTGCAATAAAAGATCATCCTGCTGTCTTTGACGTTTTCTAGCCTTTCTAATTCGATTTTTCATTGGCATTTTTCAAATTTGGAAAAGATCTGCAGTTCAATCTGTGGAAAAATATAATAAAAAATGTTATAAACCACTATTACCAAACAGTAAATGAATAACAGTCATCAAAAACGTAATGCCCTACTTATTATTTAACATACCAAATCTTTTGCACCAGCACTGCATCACAAAAATGACACACAGTGGTACAAAACAGGCATAAAACAATCATAAATCTCTCCCTAAAATTTTAAATGATTAATTCAGGATGACGATAAGGTGTGGCCTATCTAAAGGTTTGTTTAAGCCCAGATCTTTGGACTGGGGTGAATGTGTGTCATTGATCCACATTCGGTCCATCACCTGTTTTGTTTGTTTGAGGTGAGGCCAACACATGGTTGCAGATAAGATTTTCACTGAAGAAAACGCTTTCATGTGTCTCAAGGACATTTTCGTTTTCTGGAATGCCCTAGCACCATGTTTTGGACATTATTAACATGGCTATGTAACTCCCATAATCAAAATCTAAATTTGCTTAGCACAGATGGGACCGTATTTAAAAGACACTTGCACCATGAAGAACGCTTTCCATTTAAAAAGGAAAAATAACATCATAGACACTCATATGCCTTATAAATATGACCCAAAACAACCTATGAAGCTCTAGCAGTACATATCCAGAAATGTAATTGATTTCAATAAATCGTTTTTAAACACAACATATAAATCAATTGTATACCTGCATTCAAGAGGAAATGACTGAAAATCTCCTTGAGAGACATGAAAGCGTTTTATGGAATGCCCTAGCACCATTTTTTGGACATTATTAACATGGCTATGTAACTCCCATAATCAAAATCTAAATTTGCCAAGCGCAGGTGGGTGCGTATTTACAAGACACTTGCCCCATGAGGAATGCTTTCCATTTAAAAAGGAAAAATAACATCATAGACACTCATATGCCTTATAAATATGACCCAAAACAACCTATGAAGTTCTAGCAGTACATATCCAGAAATGTAATTGATTTCAAAAAAGCGTTTTTAAACACAGCATATAAATCAATTGTATATCTACATTCAAGAGGAAATGACTGAAAATGTCCTTGAGACACATGAAAGCGTTTTCTGGAATGACCTAGCACCATTTTTAGGACATTATTAACATGGCTATGTAACTCCCATAATCAAAATCTAAATTTGCCAAGCGCAGGTGGGAGCGTATTTACAAGACACTTGCCCCATGTGGAATGCTTTCCATTTGAAAAGGAAAAAATAACATCAAAGACACTCAAATGCCTTATAAATATGACCCAAAACAACCTATGAAGCTCTAGCAGTACATATCCAGAAATGTAAGTGATTTCAAAAATCGTTTTTAAAAACAACATATCTGTTTCAGCTTACATAAGAGACCATGGAATGCGCTCCATGTACAACAAAAACTTGTGTTACTGCATGCCAGAATGCTACACCGAATATGCAATTACAATTTCTCAAAGAAACAAAATCTATTTGTATATCACTAGAGACAAAGCCACATTTTAAAAACACAGCTTTCTTCATCATTTTCTCCTTAAATCATACTATTCTCTATCTAAATTAAATAAATCTTTTCTCACCTTAGCAAATACTTTTTGAGTTTTGAAAACAGTCTCAGAAATACACCAAATTGTCTTCAGCAGAAGAAAAAGGATGCACTCCAGAGGCTGCAGCTATTGAAAGCACAGAAATACAGATATTCATTTCACATATCTCTCATATTAGCCAATCATAACTCTTCCCTCACTTTTTTCAAATCAAAACCCTTCCCCCCTCTGCCCTCTCTGCCTTTTTTCCATAGCAACCACCTCCTGGAAGACCTCTCATGTTTGCAAATTCACACAACAATGTTTCAATTGAACTCTGAACTCTCAGTGCACCTGCGTATCCAGTGCAATCTTTCATTAAATGTTTCTTCCTTGACCATTCAAATTACATCTTTCAAAGAACACATCCATGCACCCTAACTTTCTGTTTTCAGAAATGGAAATGCACCAATCACTGCTAATGAATCATTAGCATTGGAAATCCTCAGTTTTTTTTCTTTACAAACTCCTACTGTTTCAACTGCCATTTCATTACCACACTTCATCTGACTGCAGCACAACCTTCTCCAACCATGTTTAATGTCTGGATTGTTGGGCATAGGTACATCCACTGGGCTCAAAGGTATGCTGAGAACAGAAATTTACCTAACCTCAATTTACAAGATGTGGAAATTAAATGGTTGGGCCAAAGAGGATTAAAATGTCACCAATTGATACCATTGGTGAAAACCTTTATGCATTTGCCAAAACCTGACCTGTTAATTGTGCACTGTGGAGGTAATGATTTGGGCACTTTGACAGGGGTAGGTCTGGAAATGCTTTTAAAGGACACCTTTGAGCAATTAATGGCACTTTTACCTCAAACTGCCTTGGTATATTCCAAAATATGCCAAAGACAGAAATGGAGGTGGTCCAACCAATTTTCTCCACAAATTGAGAAAGCGAGGAAGCATGTAAACAAATCTGTTTCAGCTTTCATGAGAGACCATGGAATGGGCTCCCTGTACAACAATAACTTGCGTTACTACATGCAAGATATCTACAGAGGAGATGGAGTTCACTTCTCAGATGAGGGCAACAGAATTTTCATTCTGAATTTAAGACTGTGCATTGGTACCTACTTATAAGTACCTAAATGTACCATACACCCAAAAGCTCTTCTCAGAGCTACCCTTCATCTGATCACTCACAATTATTATTTTTTTCTAACTTTTTTCACTAATTTTCCACAAAATACGCTCCCCGGGGCGCTACCCGGTTCGCTAACCGAAAGCTAACCTCGCGGAATTTTTAAAAAAAATGTTTTTTTCCGCACATATAAGCCTCCTCAGCCACCCTCAGAAAACCTAGGGGGTCAAGATAAGTCTACCATGACCCCTTCTACCCATTCTAAACATTATTTGCCCTCCATCTTGTATCTTAATGCGACCGAAACACAAAATGGTGGACTCCCGTGACGCTTAAGGTTCGCGGACCGGACCGTTTCCCGGGAAGCGGTCCTAAAAAAAGGTGGGAAAGTAATTTACAGAAAAACGACTAGAGACACTCTCACCAAATATACATTAGCTCATACTACATACCATTCCCTGCCATTTTCACAAATTTGATTGAAATTTCATTTAGCCATTTAGCCTGTAGACCTATCTAAATACCCTGAGGTAAATTACTTCACAAAACACATCTAAAGTATTGTAATTGACAACCAATGAAAATTTTACTTTCATTTTCAATTTTTTTTTCCTGACATTTGATTGGTTATGTACCTGAATATATATAAAAGAAGAGAAGGAAACACAGCCATTTTCACTACTACTTCCTGAACTACATTTCAAGAGCCTTTTCACTTCCCTGTAAAGTAAATTGATAATTTGTAAGTGGCACTTTAAATTAATTTGTAAAAACGTTTTTTGATAATTATTTACTGTCCCCCTGCTATAGTTATAGATACAGATAGGCTCCTCTGTTATATTTATTGATTGACTTACACTTCTCTGCTATAATTATGAATTTACTTACTTTAACTTCACTGTTAAAAAAACAGAACTACCTGTCTGAACTTAAACCCAACAGTGCCCTAACTCTTCTAATATAATTATTTTTTTATGCAATTTACAGCAAAAAAATGGAAGGGAAGCACGAAAAAATCTATGTTTCCTTCGACATTACAACAGAAGAGATTTTAACTGAAAAAATTTTGGATGAAGATTTTATGGATGAGTCTTTTGATGAACAATTTATTGAAAGCTTACAAGACATAGAAACATGCATGTTTGAGGAGATTCCAGATGATGTAATGCTGGAAGTTTTATTGAACTATGAAAATTCTGACCCATAAATTTTTTTTTAATCAAAATAAATAAATAAATAAATAAAAAAACGAACAATCAATTAACATACAATATTTGAGAAGTCTATAATTCTTTTTCCCTCATAGTACACTCCCCGGGCCGTTTACCGGTTCGCGAACCGGGAGCTTCCCACGCAAAAAAATAAAAAATAAAAAAAAATGTTTTTGCCCCGTGGGGCCCTTTTAAAACCTCCCCATCAAACCTAGGGGGTCAGGGAGGATCTACTATGCCCCCTTATGGTAATTTCCCCCTTTGTTTTGGCCTACTCTTGTCTCTCGATCCTACCGAGAGACAAGATGGCGGCCGCTCCGGACTGTTTAGAATGTTGACAGACACCGGAGAGCCAATCAGCTTCGCTTCGCAAAGTTCCGATACGCGAAAAGTTCGCTAACCGGAGCGCTGCCCGGAGCGCTGTTACAGATATATATCTTATTTTAAACGTTAATTTCTCAAAATCCACTGAAGCACATATATTAAGACCTAGCAAAGGCACATCGTGCTAACAGTCCCTACAATTTTGCCAAGTTTGGTGGAAATCCATTCAGCCGTTCGGGCTAAAAGTGAGGCCAACCGCCCTATGGAAATTAACATGGGAAAAACGCGTTTTGGGACCCCCCTTTTATCTCAGCCCCCCTTGCCGAAACCCCCCCAAATTTCCAGGAGCTGCTCAGAAACAGAATGTGCCATTTGCCAGAAAATTTCAGCCAATTCCATTCACAAACGCCAAAGTTATTAGACATAGAATTTTCAGAAATCCCATAGGGAAAAAATCCTAACTATATATACCTACTGGCGACCGCCATATATATATATATATATATTACCTACTGGCGGTCGCCAGTAGGTATATATAGTTAGGATTTTTTCCCTATGGGATTTCTGAAAATTCTATGTCTAATAACTTTGGCGTTTGTGGATGGAATTGGCTGAAATTTTCTGGAAAATGGCACATTTTGTTTCTGAGCAGCTCCTGGAAATTTGGGGGGTTTCGGCAAGGGGGGGCTGAGATAAAAGGGGGGTCCCAAAACGTGTTTTTCCCATGTTAATTTCCATAGGGCGGTTGGCCTCACTTTTAGCCCGAACGGCTGAATGGATTTCCACCAAACTTGGCAAAATTGTAGGGACTGTTAGCACGATGTGCCTTTGCTAGGTCTTAATATATGTGCTTCAGTGGATTTTGAGAAATTAACGTTTAAAACAAGATATATATCTGTAACAGCGCTCCGGGCAGCGCTTCGGTTAGCGAACTTTTCGCGTATCGGAACTTTGCGAAGCGAAGCTGATTGGCTCTCCGGTGTCTGTCAACATTCTAAACAGTCCGGAGCGGCCGCCATCTTGTCTCTCGGTAGGATCGAGAGACAAGAGGAGGCCAAAACAAAGGGGGAAATTACCATAAGGGGGCATAGTAGATCCTCCCTGACCCCCTAGGTTTGATGGGGAGGTTTTAAAAGGGCCCCACGGGGCAAAACATTTTTTTTATTTTTTTTATTTTTTTGCGTGGGAAGCTCCCGGTTCGCGAATCGGTAAACGGCCCGGGGAGTGTACTATGAGGGAAAAAGAATTATAGACTTCTCAAATATTGTATGTTAATTGATTGTTCGTTTTTTTTTATTTATTTATTTATTTTGATTAAAAAAAAATTTATGGGTCAGAATTTTCATAGTTCAATAAATCTTCCAGCATTACATCATCTGGAATCTCCTCAAACATGCATGTTTCTATGTCTTGTAAGCTTTCAATAAATTGTTCATCAAAAGACTCATCCATAAAATCTTCATCCAAAATTTCTTCAGTTAAAATCTCTTCTGTTGTAATGTCGAAGGAAACATTGATTTTTTCGTGCTCCCCTTCCATTTTTTTGCTGTAAATTGCATAAAAAAATAATTATATTAGAAGAGTTAGGGCACTGTTGGGTTTAAGTTCAGACAGGTAGTTCTGTTTTTTTAACAGTGAAGTTAAAGTAAGTAAATTCATAATTATAGCAGAGAAGTGTAAGTCAATCAATAAATATAACAGAGGAGCCTATCTGTATCTATAACTATAGCAGGGGGACAGTAAATAATTATCAAAAAACGTTTTTACAAATTAATTTAAAGTGCCACTTACAAATTATCAATTTACTTTACAGGGAGGTGAAAAGGCTCTTGAAATGTAGTTCAGGAAGTAGTAGTGAAAATGGCTGTGTTTCCTTCTCTTCTTTTATATATATTCAGGTACATAACCAATCAAATGTCAGGAAAAAAAAATTGAAAATGAAAGTAAAATTTTCATTGGTTGTCAATTCCAATACTTTAGATGTGTTTTGTGAAGTAATTTACCTCAGGGTATTTAGATAGGTCTACAGGCTAAATGGCTAAATGAAATTTCAATCAAATTTGTGAAAATGGCAGGGAATGGTATGTAGTATGAGCTAATGTATATTTGGTGAGAGTGTCTCTAGTCGTTTTTCTGTAAATTACTTTCCCACCTTTTTTTAGGACCGCTTCCCGGGAAACGGTCCGGTCCGCGAACCTTAAGCGTCACGGGAGTCCACCATTTTGTGTTTCGGTCGCAATAAGATACAAGATGGAGGGCAAATAATGTTTAGAATGGGTAGAAGGGGTCATGGTAGACTTATCTTGACCCCCTAGGTTTTCTGAGGGTGGCTGAGGAGGCTTATATGTGCGGAAAAAAAACATTTTTTTAAAAAATTCCGCGAGGTTAGCTTTCGGTTAGCGAACCGGGTAGCGCCCCGGGGAGCGTATTTTGTGGAAAATTAGTGAAAAAAGTTAGAAAAAAATAATAATTGTGAGTGATCAGATGAAGGGTAGCTCTGAGAAGAGCTTTTGGGTTTATGGTACATTTAGGTACTTATAAGTAGGTACCAATGCACAGTCTTAAATTCAGAATGAAAATTCTGTTGCCCTCATCTGAGAAGTGAACTCCATCTCCTCTGTAGATATCTTGCATGTAGTAACGCAAGTTATTGTTATACAGGGAGCCCATTCCATGGTCTCTCATGAAAGCTGAAACAGATTTGTTTACATGCTTCCTCGCTTTCTCAATTTGTGGAGAAAATTGGTTGGACCACCTCCATTTCTGTCTTTGGCATATATTGGAATATACCAAGGCAGTTTGAGGTAAAAGTGCCATTAATTGCTCAAAGGTGTCCTTTAAAAGCATTTCCAGACCTACCCCTGTCAAAGTGCCCAAATCATTACCTCCACAGTGCACAATTAACAGGTCAGGTTTTGGCAAATGCATAAAGGTTTTCACCAATGGTATCAATTGGTGACATTTTAATCCTCTTTGGCCCAACCATTTAATTTCCACATCTTGTAAATTGAGGTTAGGTAAATTTCTGTTCTCAGCATACCTTTGAGCCCAGTGGATGTAACTATGTCCAACAATCCAGACATTAAACATGGTTGGAGAAGGTTGTGCTGCAGTCAGATGAAGTGTGGTAATGAAATGGCAGTTGAAACAGTAGGAGTTTGTAAAGAAAAAAAACTGAGGATTTCCAATGCTAATGATTCATTAGCAGTGATTGGTGCATTTCCATTTCTGAAAACAGAAAGTTAGGGTGCATGGATGTGTTCTTTGAAAGATGTAATTTGGATGGTCAAGGAAGAAACATTTAATGAAAGATTGCACTGGATACGCAGGTGCACTGAGAGTTCAGAGTTCAATTGAAACATTGTTGTGTGAATTTGCAAACATGAGAGGTCTTCCAGGAGGTGGTTGCTATGGAAAAAAGGCAGAGAGGGCAGAGGGGGGAAGGGTTTTGATTTGAAAAAAGTGAGGGAAGAGTTATGATTGGCTAATATGAGAGATATGTGAAATGAATATCTGTATTTCTGTGCTTTCAATAGCTGCAGCCTCTGGAGTGCATCCTTTTTCTTCTGCTGAAGACAATTTGGTGTATTTCTGAGACTGTTTTCAAAACTCAAAAAGTATTTGCTAAGGTGAGAAAAGATTTATTTAATTTAGATAGAGAATAGTATGATTTAAGGAGAAAATGATGAAGAAAGCTGTGTTTTTAAAATGTGGCTTTGTCTCTAGTGATATACAAATAGATTTTGTTTCTTTGAGAAATTGTAATTGCATATTCGGTGTAGCATTCTGGCATGCAGTAACACAAGTTTTTGTTGTACATGGAGCCCATTCCATGGTCTCTTATGTAAGCTGAAACAGATATGTTGTTTTTAAAAACAATTTTTGAAATCACTTACATTTCTGGATATGTACTGCTAGAGCTTCATAGGTTGTTTTGGGTCATATTTATAAGGCATTTGAGTGTCTTTGATGTTATGTTTTCCTTTTCAAATGGAAAGCATTCCAAATGGGGCAAGTGTCTTGTAAATACGCTCCCACCTGCGATTGGCAAATTTAGATTTTGATTATGGGAGTTACATAGCCATGTTAATAATGTCCTAAAAATGGTGCTAGGGCATTCCAGAAAACGCTTTCATGTGTCTCAAGGACATTTTCAGTCATTTCCTCTTGAATGTAGATATACAACTGATTTATATGCTGTGTTTAAAAACGCTTTTTTGAAATCAATTACATTTCTGGATATGTACTGCTAGAACTTCATAGGCTGTTTTGGGTCATATTTATAAGGCATATGAGTGTCTATGATGTTATTTTTCCTTTTTAAATGGAAAGCGTTCTTCATGGTGCAAGTTTTTTGTAAATACACTCCCTCTTGCGGTTGGCAAATTTAGATTTTGATTATGGGAGTTACATAGCCATGTTAATAATGTCAAAAAAATGGTGTTAGGGCATTCTAAAAAAACGCTTTCATGTGTATGAAGGACATTTTCAGTCATTTTCTCTTGAATGCAGGTATACAATTGATTTATATGCTGTGTTTAAAAACAATTTTTTTGAAATCAATTACATTTCTGGATATGTACTGCTAGAGTTTTATAGCTTGTTTTGGGTCATATTTATAAGGCATTTGAGTGTTTTTGATGTTATTTTTTCCTTTTCAAATGGAAAGCATTCCTCATGGGGCAAGTGTCTTGTAAATACGCTCCCACCTGCGCTTGGCAAATTTAGATTTTGATTATGGGAGTTACATAGCCATGTTAATAATGTCCAAAAAATGGTGCTAGGGCATTCCAGAAAACGCTTTCATGTCTCTCAAGGACATTTTCGGTCATTTCCTCTTGAATGCACGTATACAATTGAATTATATGCTGTGTTTAAAAACGTTTTTTAGAAATCAATTACATTTCTTGATATGTACTGGTAGAGCTTCATAGGTTGTTTTGGGTCATATTTATAAGGCATTTGAGTGTCTTTGATGTTATTTTTTCCTTTTTAAATGGAAAGCGTTCCTCATGGGGCAAGTGTCTTGTAAATACGCTCCCACCTGCGCTTGGCAAATTTAGATCTTGATTATGGGAGTTACATAGCCATGTTAATAATCTTCAAAAAATGGTGCTAGGGCATTCCAGAAAACGCTTTCATGTCTCTCAAGGAGTTTTTCAGTCATTTCCTCTTGAATGCAGGTATACAATTGATTTATATGTTGTGTTTAAAAACGATTTTTTGAAATCAATTACATTTCTGGATATGTACTGCTAGAGCTTCATAGGTTGTTTTGGGTCATATTTATAAGGCATATGAGTGTCTATGATGTTATTTTTCCTTTTTAAATGGAAAGCGTTCTTCATGGTGCAAGTGTCTTTTAAATACGGTCCCATCTGTGCTAAGCAAATTTAGATTTTGATTATGGGAGTTACATAGCCATGTTAATAATGTCCAAAAAATGGTGCTAGGGCATTCCAGAAAACGAAAATGTCCTTGAGACACATGAAAGCGTTTTCTTCAGTGAAAATCTTATCTGCAACCATGTGTTGGCCTCACCTCAAACAAACAAAACAGGTGATGGACCGAATGTGGATCAATGACACACATTCACCCCAGTCCAAAGATCTGGGCTTAAACAAACCTTTAGATAGGCCACACCTTATCGTCATCCTGAATTAATCATTTAAAATTTTAGGGAGAGATTTATGATTGTTTTATGCCTGTTTTGTACCACTGTGTGTCATTTCTGTGATGCAGTGCTGGTGCAAAAGATTTGGTATGTTAAATAATAAGTAGGGCATTAAGTTTTTGATGACTGTTATTCATTTACTGTTTGGTAATAGTGGTTTATAACATTTTTTATTATATTTTTCCACAGATTGAACTGCAGATCTTTTCCAAATTTGAAAAATGGCAACGAAAAATCGAATTAGAAAGGCTAGAAAATGTCAAAGACAGCAGGATGATCTTTTATTGCAGCAGTCCTCTTCCCCACATACTTTTCAAAACACCAAGAAGGGTCCGGGTAAGAGCACAAAATCATTCTTAAGAAATATTTTTAGTAAAAAAAGTATTTATTCTAAAAATGTTTCAGTTCAGAAAAAGAAAAGCAATTTAAATGGAAAGGAAAGACCCATCAAAAATTTTACTGGTAGAGGAAGAGATCATTCTGTGCATGATAGTAGAAGGAAACAACAGTTTAGGGACATTCGAAAACGAATGTTCCGTAATAGGATAATAGTTAATTTATTAAAAAATATTAAGAAAGGCCAACAGAAAGCGGCATTTTATAAGAAGAAGAAAAATGTAGAGAAAATTATTGATCATGCTTTTGAAATTAAGCGAAAGTTGTTTATTTTGGTAATTAATAGAATTAGGAAACTAAGCAAGGTAATTTCTGATTTCAAAACAAAAAGTAGATGGAAGAGAGTAGTAAATCGTAGTAACTTTTGTGAAGTTTTTTCCGGAGAATGGATGCATAGTTCAAGTTGTGAGGCATTTTTTAATGAGGAGAGTTATTTTCAGGATAATGATTTGGTGTTTGCAGTTGACACCAGTGGTCGAGCTTATGAAGTGAAGGATGGTTGTCCAGTTGAAAAAGAAAAACTTGTGACAACAGAGACAGAAGAGGCGCTAAGTGATGAGGTTTTAGGAAGACGTCCTAAGGGTCCTGTGTACATTTGGAAGTGTAGTTCTATTTGCAGTGTGCGACAGGTTTCCATCAATTTGCTTTGTGATTTTATACGGACATTTAATAAGAAAAGTTTGAAGCAGAAAATGAAGTTGTTGCAAGATTTAGATCCTTGCAGAGTGAGACAAATAACAGGTTTACGTGGTCATTCACTGGCTTGTCTTTCCAAGAGAGTATGCCAGAGTGTTTTTCATCATTTCAGGATGCTAGCAGTGCATCATAATAAAGTGAGAAAATTAGTGAGAATGTTGTATTATGCTAAGAGTCCAGCAATTATGCTTAAACAATTATGTGCTGCTCTTTTGCATGGTTCTGAAATAGATGTGAAGAATATTTGTGAAGAAATTGAGTTTTGTTACTTTGGTAGTAAAGATGAGAATGTTCAAATTGACCCAGAAGTAGAGGGTAATGTTGAAGATAATGTACAGGTTTCCAGTACAGATAAATTTCAGAAGGAAATTGCCACGTTTCAGATGAAATCAAGTGAGAGGCCTAATTTCACTTGTGTATGTTGTCGACGCGCTTATTATAAGAATCAGACTAAGTTAGTGGATTTATATGCAAAAAGTGAAAGGGAAAATAATAGTGAATGGAAGGATTTTGTCACATACTTGATGGTAGAAAATTATTTAGATTTGGGATCGGATCAACGTGTGTGTACTTATTGTTGTAATAAATTAAACCAAAACCAGATGCCTGCTAGGGCAGTTCATAATAATCTGGAATTTGTTGAGATTCCTTCTGAATTGAAGGATTTAAATACTTATGAATCTATTTTGATTCAAAGTATCCATCCCTTTCAGGCTATTGTAAGAATGGAGCCAAAGACAGGGAAGTTGCCTCCAGCAGATTTACAGAGAGGATTAAAGGGAAGAGTTGTTTATTTGCCTCTAGATTTGAACAAAAACATTAACACAATTGGAGTAGAAAAAGTGGAAGAGGAACCTCTGGTTATCTTGGTTAATGGGGTTCCGACAAAGAATAAGAAAATATGGCAAGATTTAGTGGATGTTAGGAAAGTCAAAAAGGCAACATTGTATTTGAAGAAAAATAATAAGTACTATAAGAATGTATATGTTGCAGAAGAGGAAGTAAGTGATGAAGAGGATAGCGATTTGTGTGCTGGCCAAATTGAGAAAGTAGAGGCCTCTAAAAGTGAAGAAATATATGAACATTATAGTGTTCATCCTTTGCATTCCAAGGAAGTCATGGGGAATGCTATTGAGTTGTTTCAAATGAAACAAGCCAAAGGGAGTCCCATTAGTGTTTGGGAGGAAAGTTTGGAAGCTCGGTGTTTCCCACAGCTATTTCCCACAGGTCGAGGAGGAAGATATGATGAGCGACCTCATCAAATTCCTGCTTCTGAATACCGGACTTTACGATTGTATGCAGAAGATCCTAGGTTTCGTCAATGCATTCCATATTTGTTTCATCTCCTGTTTGAAAGCGATCTGTCTGGACTGTCATATGCAGTGAACCACATCTTAAAAAGTGGTATACAGATGCGAAACATCTCGGCAAGTGATTTTATGCATAAAGTCAATGTCCAAGACAGTATTTTGGATTCTCACTTAATTATTCTCATGGCGTGTCAGCGTGGTACTAATGAGTACTGGTACTGTCGTCATGGTGATTTAAAATGTATGCTGAGGAACTTAGGAACTCCGACATGGTTCCTCACTCTGAGCTGTGCCGAGTATGGCTGGGAAGACTTACTTGAATTTCTACGAGAGGCAAATGGAAATATTGAAAACATTGAATTCAAGACACCTGGAATACTGTGTTCTTTGGATCCAGTGAATGTATGCAGGTACTTCAATCATAGATTTGAAGCTATGATGTCTTTCATCACAAATAAGAAGAATCCACCTCTTGGAGAGGTGTTGGATTTCTTCTGGAGAAAGGAGTACCAAGCAAGAGGTGCTCCTCATATACATATGTTGTTGTGGATCAAGGATGCACCTAAATTTGGAACAGATCCGGGTGACTTAGTGATGAATTTCATAGAACAGTATTCTACGTGTGCTGTTCCAAACGCAACGGAGAAGAAAAGCCTAAGAGAACAAGTTCTACGTTTCCAAAGCCATCGTTGTGGAAAGTACTGTCGTCGTAAATTCAGAAACAAGGACAAGTTCTACACCAAATGTCGTTTCAACTTTCCACGACCGGTGATTTCTAAAGGAAGAGTGAACAGTTTGTTGTCTTCTCTGCGACATAATGTGACGAGGAAATCACCCAAAAATACTTACAATTTGAAAAGGAACGAAGAGTCCAAGTACATCAACGACTACAACCCAGTGATTTTGTCCATGTGGAATGCTAACATGGATATACAGTTTGTGGCTGACAACTGTATGGCTGTGGCTCGGTATGTGACATCTTACATCACCAAAAAAGAAAAGACAGAACTGAAGGATATGTGGGAGGACATTTCCCATGAAAAGAGCCTCAGCAAGAAGTTGTACAGTTTCAGTCTGAAGATGTTGTCGCATCGAGAAATCGGAGCTTACGAATGTTCTGATCGATTGTCTTCAGCAAGTCTCTATGCCAAATCCAGGAGTATCGTTTGGGCGAGTCTTGGTCTTGCTGCAACGCGAAATCGAGTTCTAAAACCTGTCCGGGAAATTGAGTATTTGGCAGAAAAGGAACCAAACAGTACCGATATTTTGAAGACCAACATGTTGGATACATATTATCCAAATCGAAGCAGTCACCTTGAGAATGTTTGTCTATATGAGGTTCTTCAAAATTATATATTCAAGAGGAACATCAAAGAAGATATTGAGGAAGGAGTGTATGCTGTAATTGGAAGTGAGGGATGCCTGGTCAAGCAAAGAAAATGCCAATTAGTAAACCATCGAAAATTGAGTGGCGAATCTCCAGAAAAAAAGGAGTTCTTCTATTTAGCACTTTTGCAACTTTTCAAGCCTTGGCGTGCAGAAGAGGAACTGCTTGGAGATTTCCTTTGTTACGAAGACTCTTTCACTGCTGCTAAGGAGACCATAGAATGTCCTGCTTTTCCCAAATATCAAGAAATGCTAACTTTGGAAATTGAGCAGGAAGCAACGATTGCAGCCGAGATTGCCAGAGACAGTTCTCAGGACAGTCAGAGTTCTGTTTCATTGAGTCAAGATCCACTTGGAGGACCTATTATCGAAAATGAAGCTGCCACTGCTATGAATGAAGTGGAAAGAGCCATGGCACATGCTCAGGAGGATTCAGTTAACTTAGAAGACTTGGAAAAACAACTCAACATTGAGCAGAGGAAAATATATGATGAAGTTACCAAGCAAATTGAGCAAGGATTAAGTCATGAGAAGAAAGAGTGCTCATGTACATCGTTGAAGCCTGTCCGACTGTACGTGAGTGGAGAAGCGGGAACTGGAAAAATGTTTCCTCATTAAAGCAATTTCTTGTTATTTGCAGGAAAGGACTGAGTCATCGCTGTCTTGTGTTGTCACCGCTCCTACTGGACTGGCAGCACATAACATTAAAGGTATTACTTTGCATCGTCTACTAATGCTGCCAGTGGAGCATGACAACAAATTACAATACCACAAGTTATCTGGGGATGCTTGCTGTGAAGTTTCAAGAGTCTTGAGGAAAATGAAACTTCTTATCATTGACGAAGTAAGCATGGTTTCCAATGTCATGCTTGCCTTTGTGCATTTGAGAATGCAAGAAGTACTTAAAACTGAATATGATGTGTTATTTGGTGGCAAACACATCATTGTTTTCGGAGATCTTCTGCAGCTGACACAAGTAAAAGGTCAACCTGTGTTCAAAATACTCACGCATGAAGATACCAGGAAGTGCCTAGGGAGCATTGGCAACGTCAATATATGGTTAAACTTCAATTATGCTGAACTGCATGAAAATATGCGTCAGGCGAAGGATGAAGATTATAAGAAAATTCTACAAGATATTAGAATTGGAAAAGTGACCGAGCATGGAAAAGAAGCTTTAAATGCACGATTACTTTCAAATTTATATCCCGAACAAGAGATTGTGCCTGAGAATATTTTTCAGAAAATTACTGAGAAGAAATCCGGAATATGTTTGATGCCAACTCTTGCAGAATGTGCCTTCTTCAACAACAAAATGTTGAATTTAGAAAAGCAAGAGATTGTGAAACTTGAAGCTATTGACAAAATAGAGCATATGGGATCAACAATTATTTTGTCAGAGAATTTGAAATCAAAATTGGATTCATTAGAGAAGACTATATCTAAAACAGCGGGTTTTGAAAAGACTTTGAATGTGTGTTTAAATTGCCGAATCATTTTGAGAAGGAATTTACATGTTGAAAGAGGTCTGGTAAATGGATCAATGGGTAATGTTGTTGATTTTGAGAAATACAGAAATAGAGATGGAATAGAATTTTTAAAAATTCAATTTGATGGCATTGAGGAAGTACAGCTAATTGGTCGTTGTTCTGCTAGGTTTTTGCTTGTTAAAGACTTCTATGTTCGCCGTAAACAGTTTCCTGTTTGCTTGGCATATGCGGTGACAATCCATAAATCGCAAGGTTTAAGTGTAGACAGTGCATTGGTGAATATTGGCAGTTCGGTGTTCAAGGAGGGTATAGCATATGTGGCATTGTCACGAGTTAGAACTTTATCAGGATTGTACTTCATTGACTGCGATGTCACAAACATTTGTGCGGATCTAGATTGTGTTAAGGAATACAATAGGTTAAGAAGAGAGTATGCGCCACATTTTCCTCAATATCCTTTGTTTGAGAAACGTGTGGTAGGCTGGAAACGTAGAAATATCAGTAATAGTAGGGAGGTTGTTGCAAAAAGACTAAATGTCAATGAACCGAAAATTGTTAGCAGAAAGAAAGTGGATTCTGTTGAAGATGTTGTCGGTTTTCAATTTGAAAACAGTTCTGGTGTCAACTGCTATGCAAATGTAGTGGTTAATGTTCTCTTTTCACTAGAGAGTTTAAAAGAACAGATTCTGTTGAATTCAGAACAAATTTTATGCTGTTTGTTGAATTCTGTTTTCGAGAAATGTAGCACTGATCGAACAAAAGTAGAATGTGTGTCTGAAGTTCGTTATCTGTTAGATGAATGTTCAGGTCAAACAGACTTCTCTGAAAATAATCAGCAAGATTGTCAGGAGTTTTTAATGTATATGCTTGATGTATTGCAAGATGAGGGTGTAGATGTAGATCACCTGTTTGGGCTTTCTTATCAATGGCAGCATGACTGCGAGAATTGTAGGGTATCAAGTACTACTAGTGTAGACTCAGAAAGATTTATATATTTAACTTTGCCAGACAGTAAATCAGTCTCCTTTAATAAGCTAGTAAATGCAGCGGATCACAACATGGAGTGTAGCCAATGTAAATCTGAAATGATGTCAACATTATTTATACGTAGATATGGACAGTATGTCATTTTAATGATCCAACGATGTAGGCCTGATGGATCAAAATTGTCAACTTTAATAAAAAATGTTGTGGCTTCTCAGCTTTCAATATCAGGAAGGACTTTTGTAACTGTAGCAATTATCTATCACGATGGTCCTTCAACAACATCAGGACATTATACAGCTTATTTAAAGTCTCGAAACGGCTGGTCATTCTGCAATGATTCTGTTGTAACTTTCAAAAAAAAATTGCCGTTTGACCTTAAAAATTCTTACCTGGTGTTTTTAAAACCAAAATTTTAAAGAAAGAATCTCGGGATTTCCTGTGAAGAATTGCAAAAGGTTCATCAAGTTGAGGGAATGTAAGTCTGCAATGCTGTCTAGATTATTGGTCCAAAACTTTTAATTATAATGTCAATTTTTAAAATCAAACTATATAAACCTGATGCAAGTAAGTCTGCTTCATAGTAAGCAGTATCCGTGTCATAGGAAAAGGAGAACATGAGTGACAAAGAAGGGTAAGATATTAGTAGTCCAGGATTGTGAAAATAATCTTAAATGTTTTCTTTTTGAAAGTTGCGAAAATAGAAAATGACGGGATTTGATTGGAAGAATTACAAGACTTGTGAATTGCTGCAACATGATTTGGCCTAGTGGAAACATGTGGTAGAATGTGAGAAGTCTTTTCTTGTATGTAACATATTTTTCAAAACGATGGAGGTTTTCTTTCAGAAAGTGGTGGGCTGACAATATTTATAGCACAACAGAGTGGACGCTGTTCATAGGACATCCTTCGCGTCATTGAAAGTAAGTTAATTTTAAGGAGTTTTGAATTCAGATTTCTTAGGTTGAATGGGTTTTTTAAACACAATCATTTTGATTGTGTTTTTTTTCCCCGCTGTTACATGATGAATACCTTCAAGTCACTGATTTAAGTGAAATTTGATACATTCTGAGAACAGCAAAAATAAACCATTTAACATGTATAATTAATGTTCTGCTTTTTGTACTTATGATATACATTTAGAAATGTGAGGTAGATATGGAGAAACTGAGTCTTCTGTAAGTGTCAATTTTAATGCTTACAGTGCTGTACTTCTGGGTACTGTTTTTTTTTAAAAAAAGGAATAGGCCTCACCTCAAAGGAAGCTCTTGAAAGCACACATCTTATTTGCATCCTGAAACAATCATTTAAAATATTAGACACAATTTTATGATGGCTTTACATCTTTTTTGCGCTGCTATTGCATCACTATTGTGAGACATCAGCAGTGCAAAAGAAGCACCATGTTCCAAAATAGGCCTCAGTTCATCAGCATGAAGATACTGTTTGTTTAAAATATATATCTTTAGGATTGTGTAGGGGACGTAGAGAAGCAGAGGCTTCTGTAAATGTCAAAGTTGTTGAAAAACTGTTTCTTCTTGAACCTTTTCCCTTTTCTTTTCTAATTTTTAAATACATGTTGTAATATTTTTGGAAATGTTTGTTCTCTCTTTTACAGATTGAAAGTATGAAAAAATATTTTAAAAAGGTAACAAGAATTATAAGGTAAATGTTTTCTACTCTTTTTACCTGCAATGCACTGCTGATGATGTCACTGACCATGTCATGAATGATGTAATAAGAGGACATGACTTACTTCATTGGTAGGCCTTCACATGCTTTATCTGCTCTGTATTCTTCAACAAGTGTAAAATTGATCTGTAACCCTGAGTAGGTCTCACTTTAAACAAACCTCAGGAGAGATCACACCTTATCGTCATCCTGAATTAATCAATAGATCTATTAAACAGTATCTCTGGTTTATTCCCTATAGCTGTCTTTCTTTTAACATTACTCTCTGTTTACTTCCCTTATACTAACTCTTCTTTTTTTTAAAAACATTTTTTTTTGGTTCGCTTCAAGTTCGCGAACCGGGCAGTGAACTGGAAAGCGAACCAAAAGAAATAGAGCTTGCCAGAGTGCTAAACATTCTAGCAATTTTATTTGAAAGGGGAGGTAGTTCTGAAAAGAACTTTTTTTAATGTTTTTGTTGTTTTGTTATTTTTTTTTTTCTGAACATTTTTTTTTTTTTTGTATTTTTAGAACAGTTTTATGTTTTTTTGTGTTTTTCATGGAGGGGAAACAACAAAAAAACAGGCATTGAAAAGGGCTCAACAGGAGCAAAAAAAAATTACTGCTTGGGTGGGTTAGGGCAGTTATGGTTTTCAAACACCAAGTTGATTAAGTTCACGCTCATGTTCCCACATGAGAGCAGAGCACCACAATATATGCACGTTAACTTCATGTGCTTGAAGTTTGGCTGTATGTTTGGCACAGTTTCCTGTGCCTCTCTTCCAGTCAAAGATATACTTGATGTTGATCTGGCCACAGGAGTTGTTGGGGGATTATCTTGAAGGTCCCTTAACTCTGCCCGGCTGTAATTTAATGGATGCCACCTGGCCATATGGCGATGCATAGTATAGTTGCCCATACTATACTTTTTGTCAGTGCCTCGAGATAATCTGCATTTGCAGATTAGGCAGGTGGCATACTTGGCATTAACCTTCTTCTCCCCTCGAGGGATTGAGAAAAACTGCCATATAAAACTTGTTTTCCTTCGGGAAACACGGGGCAACTCCTGAATAAATTGAGGTTCATCTGTGTCCTCTTCTTCTAGGTCTTCCTCTTCCTCCTCTCTGTTGGAAATGAATTGTGATGGTGGTCCTCTCTTGTCATGAGGAGGTTGTGGTGGTGGTGGGGGTCCACCAGCTGAAGCAAGGATAGAAGCCATTGCAATAATATTGGAAAATGGTCTTTCTCTCACCAAGATGAAAGTCAGAGTGAGGAAAGAAGGAGGGGTTTACATGATTTGGGAAAAGCAAAAGTTCTGAACCAATGAAAAGTGTTATTTTTAGGTCACATGACCTAGTCATACATCATTTGAAAACCAAAAGTGAAATGAACCAATGAAAAGTTTGATAAACAAGTCACATGACCTGTTCCGCTTACGTTACGCGGTGCGCGCCGCGTCCCGGATCGTTTCCGGTTCGCGGTCCGGAGCACTTCCTGGAGCGTTAACGCGGCGCGTCATAAGACGCATTACGCGACAACGTGATACGTCGCGCTTCCGCGACGCGTCATAGTTCCGCTAACGAAACGTTTACCGGTTCGCGTACTAGATCGCGGCATCAAGATGAGCTAACGGAAAGCTTCCCGGTTCGCTTACCGGAAGCTAAGAAAAAAAATATTTAAAAAAAATTTATCAATAAACATCTAAAATATATTTTGGGTTTTAAAGAAGAATACATTTTACAGCTACAGATGTTAGCTTTTAAAAACCAATGAAATTCACAGAAAAAACTATAGGTTATAGTCCATATATAGTTAGGAATTTGCATTTACAAAACCTTGAAAATTCAATGAAAAAACCATTGGTTATAGAACATATATAGTTAGGAATTTGCATTTACAAAACCTTATTTTACTCGCATAAAACCATTGAAATTCCATATATAGTTAGATGCGCTAACTATATATCGCGCACCCGCAATCCACTGCTGATGATGTCACATATTACATCATTCATGACATGGTTAGTGACATCACTGATGACATCACTGATGACATCTCAAATGACATCACTGATAAAATCACTGATAACATCTCATTTGACATTACTGATCACATCACTGATGATATCATTCATGTGATAATACCATGAACCTCTTCAGACTCTAATATAACCTTAGATACAATCAGTGTAAACAGACAGTCACAGACTGTCACTCATCCATGGAGTTACTTACACACCTAATCAATCATGCAAACAATCAATCACACTTCCATTTCCTCAACTATACAGTTATACACACCTTACTTATTCAAACATATATTAACACATATTTACTCTGTTATACAATCCCTGATACAAGTTCACAATGATCCATACAGCCACTCACACATTCACTGGCTCTTCTGCACAGTTATTTATATATGTCAACTCTCACATGTACTGTGTTTTACATATGTACTTACTTTGACATGTAGCACTGAGATATCCATTCACTCACTAATACACTAATGCACACAGTCATCCGCCCATAAAGCTGTTTCCACATGCAGTTTTGAACCCATACATATAGTGAATCAACTACTCACACATCTATGTACAGAGTCAAACACCTCCCAGCCACCCATACACACACACTCAGTGTCCCATACAAATACTTGGACAACCAATCAATAACCCATACAGTTATTCATATAGCTGAATTTTCAAGGTTTTGTAAATGCAAATTCCTAACTATATATGGACTATAACCTATGGTTTTTTCTGTGAATATATATATATATATATATATATATATATATATATATATTACTTACTGGCGGTCGCCAGTAGGTATATATAGTTAGGATTTTTTTCCTATGGGACTTTTGAAAATTCTATGTCTAATAACTTTGGCGTTTGTGGACGGAATCGGCTGAAATTTTCCGGAAAATGGCACATTTTGTTTCTGAGCAGCCCCTGAAAATTTGGGGGGGTTTCCTCAAGGGGGGGACGAGAAAAAAGGGGGGTCCCAAAACGCGTTTTTCCCATTCATTTTTCCATAGGGCGTTTGGCCTCACTTTTAGCTCGAACGGCTGAATGGATTTACACGAAACTTGGCAAAATTGTAGAAACTGTTAGCCCGATGTGCCTTTGCTGGGTCTCAATATATGTGCTCCAGTGGAATTTGATAAATTAACGTTTTAAAAAATTTATATATCTGTGACAGCGTCCTGGATAGCGCACCAGTTCGCGTACTTTTCGCGTAACGGAGCTTTGCGAAGCGAAGCTGATTGGCTCTCCGGTGTCTGTCAACATTCTAAACAGTCCATAGCGGCCGCCATTTTGTCTCTCGGTAGGATTAAGAGACAAGAGGAGGCCAAAACGAAGGGGGAAATGAAGGAAAGGGGGCAAGGTAGACCCCTTCTGACCGCCTAGGATTGATGAGGGGGATATTAAAGTGCCCCGCGGGGCCAAACAAAAAAAAAAAAGAATTGTTTTTTTCGTGGGGTGCGCCCAGTTCGCGTTACGGAAAGCGGTCTGGGGAGCGTACTATAAGGAAACAAGAATGATTGACTTTTAACTTATTGTATGTTTATTGATTGTTCGTTTTTTTTTTGTTTTTTTTTTATTTACGTAGCTACATGTAGGTATCAATGTAGAGTCTATAATTTAATAAACGCCGTCTCCTTTGTAGATATCTTGCTTGTTGTTAAAGAAGTTATTGTGGTATATGGAATTCATACCATAGTCTGTTTGGAAAGCCGAAACAACATGGTGGCAGGAGATGATAAAGAGATGTTAAATACACATTGGGGATTATATAGTGGGAGAAAGGAAGTAACTATGAACAAAGTTAGTATGTAACACAAAAAAGTTGCACAGTCTATTTTAAGTCTCACTTTATATTATATCGATTTTGGTACTATTTCATAATTTACATATAAAAAAGAACAATGTCTCAAACTATTTTTAATTTTTAAATAAAAATTTATTGTTGTGATTTTTCAAAATCTAAAAGAATTTCCAACATTAATTCATCAGGTATGTCCTCCTTTCCATTCCATGATTCTATTTCTTCTACACAATTAATTAAGTCTTGGTCCAGAGAGTGATCCATAAAGTCTATTTCCTCTTTGTCTTCCTTAGGATTGTTTTCCATATTAATTTCAAATGAAATATTATTTTCATTTTGTTGTCCTTCCATTTTCTTGCTGTAAATTGCATAAAAAATAAATATATCAGTACAGATAGGGCACTGTTGAGTTTCAGTACAGACAGGCAGTTTGGTTATTTAAACAGTTTTTTTTCTTTGGGCAGTGTATGGTATCAAATTGGAAGTAGAAATATGAAGAAAATTATCAAATAAACTCTTAGTCAATTCTGAATTATACTAGAGAAGTCTAACTCTATCCTTAACTCAGGGCCGGTGCTAGGCATGAAGATCTATCAGAAAGAAAGGTGTCGCTTGCAATTAAGGTCAATTGGCGGGGGCCCCCTCCTTGGGCCTTTCATGGATGGTGTCAGGAGGTATAGGGGAGGAAGAAGGAGACGCTCCTTCAATTGCAAGGAGACCATTCACAGACACTGTGGGGGGCCCATTGTCCAGCATTTTGGCGCACCCTCAGTTTTAACTTTTAGACCACAATCAATTCTCACACCTATGAAGGTGTGCGAAATGCGTGTGGATTAAAAGTAAAAACTGTGGGGGCGTCAAAATGCTGGACAATGGGGCCCCCACAGTGTCTGTGAATGTTCTCCTTGCAAGGGGCCACTTATGTAAATTGGCGGGGGCCTCGCGCACGTTCCTTTTTAGCCCAGGGCCTCGCAAATCCTTGGACTGGCCCTGCCATAACTAAAACAGAGAAGTCTATTTTATTCTATAAGTATTACAGAGTGATAGAATATAACTGTCAGAAAATGTTTTTCTAATTAGCTTTCAGTACAGAACATACTTCAGTTTTATAAATAATATCTTACCTTTTAAATATAACTCGAAGTTATCAGTTGATTTTTTGTTGTTATGACTTTCACGAAGTAGTAGTCAAAATGGGTGTGTTTCTCTCTCTTTGTATATATATATTCAGGTACATAACCAATGAAATGTCATTATATAATAGTAGAAATTGAAAGTAATATTTTAATTGGTTGTCATTTCCAACACTTCCGATATGTTTTGTGAAGTAATTTATCTCAGGGATTTTAGAGAGTTCTACATGCTAAATGGCTAAATGGTATTCCAACGATATTTGTGAAAATGGTAGGGATTGGTATGTAGTATGAGCTACTGTTTAATTGGTGAAAGTGTCTCCAGTTTTTTTCTGTAAATTACTTTCCCACCTTTTTTGAGCGAGTGCTTGTCAGTGCGTTTCCCGGTACGCGAACTTGCAGCGTTACGGGAGTCCTCCATTTTGTGTTTCGGTAGAATTGAGATACAAGATGGAGGGTAAATAATGTTCAGAATGGGTAGATTGGGGTACTTTAGACGTATCCTGTCTCCCTAAGTTTTCTGAGGGTGGCTGAGGAGGCTCATATATGTCGATAAAAAAATTGTTTTTTATAGCGTGGTTAGCTGCCGGTACGCGAACTGGGTAGCGTACCGGGAAGCGAATATAGGTGAAAATAAGTGAAAAAAGGTACATTCGAAATTTCAAAAGAGTACACTAAGTTAAGGTAGCTCTGAAAAGAGCTTTTGGGTTCTGTGTATGTTCTAGAAACTTATAAGTAGGAACCAATACACATTCTTAAATTTAGTATGAAAACTTTGTTCCCCTCATCTGAGAAATGCACGCCATCTCCTCTGTAGATATCTTGCATGTAGTAACGCAAGTTATTGTTGTAGATGCAGCCCATTCCATGCTCCCTCATAAAGCTGAAACAGACTTATTTACATGCTTCCTCGATTTTTCAATTTGTGGACAAAATTCATTGGACCACCTCCATTTTTGTCTTTGGCGTATATTGGAATATACCAAGGCAGTTTGAGGAAAAAGTGTCATCAATTGCTCAAAGGTGTCTTTTAGGAGCATTTCCAGACCTACCCCAGTCAAAGTGCCTAAATCGTTTCCGCCACAGTGCACTATTATGAGGTCAGGGTTTGGCAAATGTAAAAAGGTTTTCACCAATGGTATCAATTGGTGACATTTCAATCCTCTTCGGCCAATCCATTTAATTTCCACATTTTGTAAATTGAGGTTGTGTACATTTCTGTTATCTGCATACCTGTGAGCCCAGTCGATGTAGCTATGTCCAAGAATCCAGACTGAAAACATGGCTAGAGGAGTTTTTGCTGCAGTCAGATGAAGTGTGGGAATGAAATGGCAGTTGAAATAGTGAAGTTTGTAATGAAAAAAACTGTGGAGTTTAAGTGCAAATGTTTCATTAGCAGTGATTGGTGTATTTCCATTGCTGAAAACAGAAAGTTAGGGTGCATGGATGTGTTCTTTGAAAGATGTAATTTGAATGGTTAATAAAAAATGATGTTATGAAAGATTTCAGTGGATTAGCAGGTGTACTGAGAGTTCAGAGTTCATTTGAAACATTGTTGTGTGAACTTGTAAATCTGAGAGGTCTGGCAGGCGGTAGTTGCTATGGAAAAAGGTCAGAAAGGGCAGAGGGGGAAGGGTGTTGATTCGAAAATAGTGAGGGAAGAGTTTTGATTGGCTGACATGAGAGATATGTGTGCTGAATATCAGCGTTTCAGTGCCTTTGTTGGTGCATACCTTTAATTCTGTTAAAGAATAATTGGTGTGTTTCTGAGACTCTTTTGAAATTCAAAAAGAATTTGTAAAGGTGAGTTATCGTTTCTATATTTTAGTTTAAGACTAGTATGCTTTTTTGAGTAAATAAGAAAGTCAGCTGTGTATTTATAATGATGTTTTGCGTCAAGTGTTTGCATTCTGCTTTCAAAGGCTATTTTGCATTCTTTTACCAATTGTAATTGTAGTTAATGTAAAGTATTAGTACTGATAAGGTGTGTATGTACATAGGAGCTGTGTTGTGTTTTTTTAAATCATGATCAGAAAATTGTTTTTAAGGAAAAGGCATGCTTTAAAAAACGTTTTCATGTGTATTAGGGCATTTTAAGTCCGTTTCTCCATGAATGTAGGTGTATAATTGTTTTACTTAAAAAGTTTAAAAACTTTTTTTGAAATCAAATGCATGTACACTTTAGGCTTGATGTAGGTGGCCGTTTCAGGCCATTTACCGACCGGTTACGGCCGATTTCGGTAAATGGCTATTCGGTATGTAGGGGACTAAATCCAAGGCCACATGTAGGTAAATCTACATTTACAGAATCGGTAAAATTACCGATTCGGTAAAATACCGAATCGGTAATTTTACCGATTCTGTAAATTCCATATGTAGGTGGGACTCTTCTGAGTTCCAAAGGCCTTAACGAATCGGTATTTTACCATGAGATCCAACTTCATGGTAAAATACCAATTCCGGTGTGCATGCACATGTGTGCATGCACACGTATGTCATGTGACAGGCAGGTATGCCTGCCACATAGCACCTGTGCCTGTTTTGGGGGTGCCAGAGGGTGTCAAAGTGACACGCCCTGCACCCTTGTGAATTCTTTAATTACTGATTCGGTAAATACCGAATCGGTAATGCCTAATCATTCCTATGGGCTTCAAAGCCCATAGGAATAAATGGACATTACCGATTCGGTATTTACCGAATCGGTAATTAAAGAATTGTTAAGGATTCGGTAACGAATCCAGATGTTGAGACCTACATACCATTTACCGATTTTGAAATACCGAATCGGTACAATTCGGTATTTTAAAATCAGTAAATGTTTTTTACCTACATCTGGCCCTAGAATCGGTATTTTACCATCAAATTGGTTTTGATGGTAAAATACCGATTCGTAAAGGCTCCTGGCACTCTAAAGAGTCCTACTTACATATGGGTGGCTTCAAATCGGTATATTTACCGATGTTTTATTTTACCGAATCGGTAAAATTACCGATTCGGTAATTTTACCAATTCGGTAATATATTGCCCCTTACATGACAAATTTTGTAATCTGGTCGGTAACGGCCGAAAATACTGTTTTTCGGTCGTTACCGACCGACCTACATCTGGCCCTTAAAGTCTTAGGGACAGATTTATGATGGTTGTGCGCCTCTTTTGTGCTGTTGGTGCATCACTTTTGTAATGTAGGAGAGATTTACAAGAAGCACCATGTTGCAAAACAGCAGCCGCGGGTCGTGGAGGGAGGTATGGTGGGGCAGGCATGCGGGGAGGGGGAGGGGTAGGGTGGAGGGACGTAAACACTGGCATATGGATTATTGCAGGTAAGTACATAATTTAATGTGCGTAAAGTTTCATGTGGGCTTTTTGTTGCAGGGTGGGTAGTCATTTGCATGAAAGCCCTGTAATACTATCACTATCACAGTAAAATTAAAAATATTTTATTGAATCATCTTTATAGCGTTGCTGAATCAAATTCTTACTGTTATTGATTTACTGTTTGGTATTAGGGGTTAATAGCATTTTTTATTATATTTTACCACAGATTCAACTGCAGATTATTGAGAAATTAGACAATGCCGTCTAAGGATAGAATCCGAAAGGCTACGAAACGTCAAAGACAGCAGATTAGTACATTTTTGCAGCAGTCCTCTACATTAAAATCACCTCAACGCACGAAGAAAGCTTCAGGTAAGCGAACAAAATCATTTCTTAGAAACATTTGTAGAAACAAAAGTATAACTACAGAACAAGTTTTAGTGCCGAAAAAGACAGCCAATTTAAATGGAAAGGAAAGGCCCGTCAAAAAAGTTTCTGCTACAGCAGGAGATAACTCTGTGCATGGCAGTAGAAGGGAAAATGCATTCAGGGACATTCGTAGGCGAATGTTTGCAACAGGGTAATTGTCAATTTGCTAAAACAATTTAAGAAAGGCCAACGGAAAAAAGCATTTTATAAGAAAAAGAAAAATGTAGAGAAAATTATTGATCAGGCTTTCAAAATTAAGCGAAAGTTATTTATTTTGGTAATTAATAGAATTAGGAAACTAAACAAGGTAATCTATGTTTTAAAATCAAATAGTAGATGGAAGAGAGAAGCAAATCAAAGTAATTTTTGTGATGTTTTCTCAGGAGAATGGATGCATAGTTCAAATAGTGAGGCATTTTTTAATGAGGAGAGTTATTTTCAGGACAATGATTTGGTTCATGCAGTTGACACCAGTGGTCGAGCTTATGAGGTGAAAGACGGTCAACCGGTTAAAAAAGAAATACTTGTGTCTGCAGATGTAGAAGAGGCGTTAAGTGATGAGGTTTTAGGGAGACGTCCTAAGGGACCAGTGTACACCTGGAAGTGTAGTTCTATTTGCAGTGTGCGACAGGATTCCATCAATTTGCTTTGTGATTTTATATGGACATTTCATAAGAAAAGTGTAAAGCAAAAAATAAAGATGTTGCAAGAATTAGATCCTTGCAGAGTGGGACAAGTAACAGGTTTGCGTGGTCACTCACTGGCTTGTCTTTCCAGGAGAGTATGCCAGAGTGTTTTTCATCATTTCAGGATGCTAGCAGTGCATCATAATAAAGTGAGGAAATTAGTGAGAATGTTGTATTATGCTAAGAGTCCAGCAATTATGCTTAAACAATTAAGCAGTGCTCTTTTGCATGGTTCTGAAGTAGATGTGAAGAATATTTGTCAAGAAATTGAGTTCTGTTACTTTGCTGGTAAAGAGAACAATGTTGATATTGAACCAGTAGAAGAAGGTAATGTGGAAGACAGTGTACAGATTTTCAGTACAGATAAGTTTCATAAGGAAATTTCCACATTTATGGTGAAATCAAGTGAGAGGCCTAATTTCACTTGTGTGTGTTGTCGACGGACTTATTATAAGAATCAGACTAAGTTAGTGGATATATATGCAAAAAGTGCTATGGAAAACAATAGTGAATGGAAGGATTTTGCCACATACTTGATGGTAGAAAATTGTTTTGATTTGGGAGCGGACCAACGTATGTTTACTTACTGCTATAACAACTTAAACCAAAACCAGATGCCTGCTAGAGCGGTTCATAATAATCTGGAATTAGATGACATTCCTTCTGAATTGAAGGATTTAAATACTTATGAATCTATTTTGATTCAAAGTGTCCATCCCTTCCAGGCTATTGTACGAATGGAGCCAAAGACAGGGAAGTTGCCTCCATCAGATTTACAGAGAGGATTAAAGGGAAGGGTTGTTTATTTGCCTTTGGATTTGAAGAAAAACATTAATACAATTGGAGTAGAGAAAGTGGAAGAGGAACCTCTGGTTATCATAGTCAATGGTGTTCCGACAAAGAGTAAGAAAATCTGGCAAGATTTAGTGGATGTTAGGAAAGTCAAAAAGGCAACATTGTATTTGATAAAAAACAATAAGTACTACAGAATGTATGTGTTGCAGAAGTGGAAGTAAGTGAAGAAGAGGACAGCGATTTGTGTCCTGGACAAATTGAGAAAGTAGAAGTCTCTAAAAAGGAAGAAATATATGAACATTATAGTGTTCATCCTTTGCATTCCAAGGAAGTCATGGGGAATGCTATTGAGTTGTTTCAAATGAAACAAGCCAAAGGGAGTCCCATTAGTGTTTGGGAGGAAAGTTTGGAAGCTCAATGTTTTCCACAGTTATTTCCTACAGGTCGAGGAGGACGATATGATGAGCGACCTGTTCAAGTTCCTGCTTCAGAATACCTGACTTTACGATTGTATACAGAAGATCCTAGGTTTCGACAATGCATTCCTTATTTATTTCATTTACTGTTTGAAAGTGATCTCTCTGGATTGTCTTATGCAGTGAACCACATCTTGAAAAGTGGTGTACAACTGCGAAATATCTCGGCAAGGGACTTTATGGATAAAGTCAATGTGCAAGACAGTATTTTGGATTCTCACCTGATTAATCTCGTGGCTTGTCAACGTGGTACTAATGAGTATTGGTACTGCCGTCATGGTGACTTAAAATGTGTGCTGAGTATGGCTGGGAAGACTTACTTGAATTTCTACGAGAGGTAAATGGAAACATTGAAAATATTGAATTCAAGACACCCGGAGAACTGTGCTCTTTGGATCCAGTCAATGTATGCAGGTACTTCAATCATAGATTTGAAGCTATGATGTCTTTCATCACGAACAAGAAAAATCCACCTCTTGGAGAGGTGTTGGATTTCTTCTGGAGGAAGGAGTATCAAGCAAGAGGTGCTCCTCATATACATATGCTGCTATGGATCAAAGATGCACCCAAATTTGGAACAGATCCGGATGACTTAGTGATGAGTTTCATAGAACAGTATGCTACATGTGCTGTTCCAAAGACAAACGAAGACAAAAGTCTAGGAGAACAAGTTTTACGGTTTCAAAGCCATCGTTGTGGAAAGTACTGTCGTCGTAAATTCAGAAACAAGGACAAGTACTACACCAAATGTCGTTTTTCATTTCCACGGTCGGTGATATCCAAAGGAAGAGTGAACAATTTGATGTCTTCGCTGCGACATAATGTTACGAGGAAATCACCCAAAAACACATACAATTTGAAAAGAAACGAAGAGTCCAAGTACATCAATGACTACAACCCAGTGATTTTGTCCATGTGGAATGCTAACCTGGATATACAGTTCGTGGCTGACAACTGTATGGCTGTGGCTCGGTATGTGACGTCTTACATCACCAAAAAAGAAAAGACAGAACTGAAGGATATGTGGGAGGACATTTCCCATGAAAAGAGCCTCAGTAAGAAGTTGTACAGTTTCAGTCTGAAGATGTTGTCGCATCGAGTAATCGGAGCTTACGAATGTTCTGACCGGTTATCTTCAGCAAGTCTCTATGCCAAATATAGGAGTATCATTTGGGCGAGTCTTGGTCTTGCTGCAACGACAAATCGAGTTCTGAAACCTGTACAGGAAATTGAGTATTTGGCGGAGAAGGAGCCCAACAGTACAGATATTTTGAAGAGCAACATGTTGGATACATATTATCCAAATAGAAGCAGTCACCTGGAGAATGCTTGTCTGTATGATGTTCTTCAAAATTACGTTTTCAAGAGGAACATCAAAGAAGATATCGATAAAGGAGTGTATGCTGTAATTGGAAGTGAGGGATGTCTGGTCAAGCAAAAAAAATGTCAATTGATAAATCATCGAAAATTGGATTGCGAATCTTCTGAAAGGAAAGAGTTTTTCTATTTAGCTCTTTTGCAACTTTTCAAGCCTTGGCGTGCAGAAGAGGAACTGCTTGGGGATTTTCTCTGTTACGAAGACTCCTTCAATGCAGCCAAGGAGTCCATAGAATGTCCTGTTTTTCCCAAATATCTACAAATGTTGAATGCAGAAATTGAGCAGGAAGCAACAATTGCAGCCGAGATTGCTAGAGACAGTTCTCAGGACAGTCAGAGTTCTGTTTCATTGAGTCAGGATCCACTAGGAGAACCAGTTATCGAAAATGAAGCTGCCACTGCCATGATTGAAGTGGAAAGAGCCATGGCACATGCTCAGAAGGATGCGGTTAACTTAGAAGAATTGGAAAGACAACTCAACATTGAGCAGAGGAAAATATATGACGAAGTTACCAACCAAATTGAGCATGGATTAAGTCATGAGAAGGAAGAGTGCTCATGTACGTCGTTGAAGCCTGTCCGACTGTACGTGAGTGGAGAAGCAGGAACTGGAAAAAGTTTCCTTATTAAAGCAATTTCATGTTATCTGCAGAAAAGGACTGAGTCATCGCTGTCTTCTGTTGTGACCGCTCCAACTGGACTGGCATCTCATAACATTAAAGGGATTACTTTGCATCGGTTACTGATGCTGCCAGTGGAGCATGATAACAAATTACAATACCACAAGTTATCTGGAGATGCTTGTTGTGAAGTATCTAGAGTCCTGAAGAAGATGAAACTTCTTATCATTGACGAAGTAAGCATGGTTTCCAATGTCATGCTTGCTTTTGTGCATTTGAGAATGCAGGAAGTTCTTAAAACAGAGTATGATGTGTTATTCGGTGGCAAACACATCATTGTTTTTGGTGATCTTCTGCAGCTGACACCAGTGAAAGGACAACCAGTGTTTGAACTGCTTACACATGAAGATACCAAGAAGTGCCTAGGGAGCATTGGCAACGTTAACATATGGTTAAACTTCAGTTATGCTGACCTGAGTGAAAATATGCGTCAGGCGAAGGACGGAGATTACAAGAATATTCTGCAAGAGGTTAGAATCGGGAAAGTGACTGAGCGTGGTAAAGAAGCTTTACATGCACGCTTACTGTCGAATTTATATCCAGAAAAAGACGTTTTGCCAGAGGATATTTTTCAGAAAATTACTGAGAAGAAATCTGGAATATGTTTGAAGCCAACTCTTGTATAATGTTCCATCTTCAACAACAAAATGTTGAATTTAGAAAACCAAGAGATTGTGAAACTGGAAGCTATTGACAGAATAGAGCATATGGGAGCAACAATTATTTTGTCTGAGAATTTGAAATCTAAATTGGATTCATTAGAGAAGACTATATCTAAAACTGCAGGTTTTGAAAAGACTTTGAATGTGTGTTTAAATTGCCGAATCATTTTGAGAAGGAATTTACATGTTGAAAGAGGTCTGGTAAATGGATCAATGGGTAATGTTGTTGATTTTGAGAAATACAGAAGTAGAGATGGAATTGAATTTTTAAAAATTAAATTTGATGGCATTGAGGAAGTACAGCTAATTGGTCGTTGCTCTGCTAGGTTTTTGATTGTTAAAGACTTATATGTTCGCCGTAAGCAGTTTCCTGTTTGCTTGGCATATGCGGTGACAATCCATAAATCGCAAGGTTTAAGTGTAGATTCTGCTTTAGTGAATATTGGCAGTTCTGTATTCAAAAAGGGTATGGCTTATGTAGCATTGTCACGAGTCAGAACTTTATCGGGATTGTACTTGATTGACTGTGATGTCACAAACATTTGTGCGGATCTAGATTGTGTTAAGGAATACAATAGGTTAAGAAGAGAGTATGCGCCACATTTGCCTCAATATCCTTTGTTTGAGAAACGTGTGGTAGGCCGGAAACGAAGAAATATCAGTAATAGTAGGGAGGTTGATGCAAAAAGACCAAAAGTCGATGAACCCAAAAGTGGAAGCAGGAATAAAATGAATTCTGTTGAAAATGTTGTTGGTTTTAAATTTGAAAATAGTTCTGGTGTCAACTGCTATGCTAATGTAGTTGTTAATGTTCTCTTTTCACTAGAGATTTTCAAAGAACAGATTGTGATCAATTCGGAACAAAGTTTATGCTGTTTGTTGAATTCAGTGTTAGAGAAATGTAGTGCTGATAAAACGAGAGTAGAAAGTGTGTCTGAAATTCGTTTTCTGTTAGACGAATGTTCAGGTCAAACAGAATTCTCTGAAAATATACAGCAGGATTGTCAGGAGTTTTTAATGTATATGCTTGATGTATTGCAAGAGAAAAGGTGTAGATGTAGATTATCTATTTGGCCTTTCTTATCAATGGCAGCATGACTGCGAGAACTGTAGGCTATCAAGTACTAATAGTGTAGACTCAGAAAGATTTATATATTTAACTTTGCCTGACAGTAAATCAGTATCCTTCAATAAGCTAGTAAAGGCAGCCGATCAAAATATGGAGTGCAGCCAATGTAAGTCTGGAATGCTGTCCACGTTAATTTTAAGAAGTTATGGCCAGTATGTCATTTTAATGTTCCAACGATGTAGGCCTGATGGAACTAAATTGACAACTTTAATTAATAATTTTGTGGCTTCGCAGTTGTCAATATCAGGAAGGACTTTTAAAACTACTGCAATTATATATCATAATGGTCCTTCAACTAATTCAGGACATTATACAGCGTATTTGAAATCTGGAAACGGCTGGTCATTCTGCAATGATTCTGTTTTAACTTTCCAAAAAAGATTGCCTTTCCACTTTCAAAATTCTTACCTGGTGTTCTTACAACCAAAATTTTAGGAAAAAAAGCTTGGGATTTGTTCAGAGGAATTTCAAGATGTTCTAATGGCTCCTACTCTATATGGCCTTGTGGATAATTGTTGTACAGAGCGAAAACTGTTTGTTTTTATAAGCAAAGTCAAGTAGCAGATCAAAATAAGGAGTAGAGGAAATGTAAGTCTGCAATGCTGTCCACATTATTTATGGAAACTTATGGATGAAATGTCATTTTACAATTTCAACTACATAAACTGGAAGAAAATAAGTTGTCCAGTCTAATTAAAAATGTTTTGGCTACATAGTCATCGATTTCAGGAAGAATATTTGCAACTGCAGCTATTATATAATATACTGGTCCTTTGACAACATCTGGATATTACACAGCTTATTTAAAATTTATAAAATGGCTAGTCTTTCAGCAAACATTACTAATTGAGTATGAAGCAATGTTGCCTTTTGACTTGTTTTTTGAAGTTAGAATTTAGGGTAGGTAATTGGACTATAATGATTCTAGGTGTTGCTGTAATTTAGTGTGCTGTTTCAAATTGCTTTGTATGTCTCAGTTTTCTTAAAACGATAGAGTTTATCTTTCAGAAAGTGGCGGGCAGAAAATAGTAACAGCACAACAGAGTATAAGCTGTTCATAGGATATCCTTTGACGTCATAGAAAGTAAGTTACTTTGGAGAAGTTCCTATTTCTGCTTATTTATATTATTTGGGTTTTTTAAACACAATCATTTTGATTGTGTTTTTTTTTCCCCGCTGTTATATGATGAATACCTTCAACTCACTGTTTTCAGTGAAATTCGATATTTTCTGATAACAGCAAAAATAAACCATTAAATATGTTTAATTAATTTTCTATTTTGAATTGTGATTTCTAATATGTATATGGATTGGTGTGGCTCACTGGTTAGAGGTGGCAGACCCGGAAGCAGAGGTCGGCCCGGGACCAGGGTTGGATTCCTGACGTGGCAGGGTCTTGGGCCATGGTCAGCGGTCTCGATAATTCTCGCCTCGGTGCCTACTCCAACCATGGGTCTCACTCAGCAACTCTGGGCAATAGCTTGCTTAATCTCTACTAACGGTCCCATCAGCGCCGGGGATGCCTGGCTTCACCTTGGGGGTGCCCAGGAGGGATCATCTCACAGGGAAAGCCAGGATGGGTTCCCCAGCGGTATACAGCGCCGGACGCCTCTTCACTGGGGCAGCTGTGCGCTTTACAAGTATACCACATTTAACATTTAACATTCATTTTGTCTCATGCTCACACTTTTTTACCACCTTCTATTATTTTAAATTTTTTTGTTCTTTCTTACACAGATTAAAAGTATAAAAAAGATAATTTAGTACGGTAATGACAATTAAAAGGTAAGTGTTTAGTACTCTTTACGTTACATGTCTATCAGATTTAACTTTTATTAGTTCCACTGCTTCTTTTCTTTAACCCTTAGTCCTTTCTTTGCTACTTCCTTCATTTCTTTTTCTTTTACTTACTTATACTACTCTTTTCACTTCTTCTATCAGTCCCTCTTTCAACAGTAACTGTGTGTTACTCCCTCTATTTGTCTTTCTTTTTACATTACTCTCTGTTTATTTACTCGTCTTTTTTAAAAAAATATTTTTTTTAGTTCGCTCCCGGTTCGCGTACCCGAACGCTAACCGGGAAGTGAATCAAAAGAAATAGAGGATGCTAGAGTGCTAAACATTCTAGCAATTTTTTTAAAAAGGGAAGGTAGTTCTGAAAAGAACTTTTTTTTATTCTTTTTGATGTTTTATATCTTTTTTGTGTTTTTTTTGAGGAAGGGGAAACAAAAATGATTCACTTCAAAGGGCTCAACAGGAGCAACAAAAAAAAAATTACTTTCTTGGACGTTTTGGACATTGATGATTTTCAAATGATGTATTTATTAAAGTAATACTCATCTCTCCGCATGAAATTAATTTTCCACATGCTAGACATGTAAATCTCATCTGCCCAAAGTTCTTTTGGAGATTTGGGACCGTTTCCCTTGCCTCTGACTCACTTATTGCTAAGTCATTGGTGGATATTTTAGCCGGTCGGGGGTTATCCATCAAATCTCGAAGTTGTGCTTTAGAATAATTAAGAGGGTGCCAACTCTCCATGTGCCGATGCATGGTATGATTACCATAGCTATATTTTTTTTCGGTCCCTCTCGAGAGTTTTCTTTTGCAGATGAGGCAGGTAACGTATTTGGCATTAACTTTCTTTTCATGAGAAGGATGAGTAAAAAATTGCCAGATAAAATTCACTTTGATATGGGACGTTCTTGGCATTTCTTTCAGAAAGCCACTTGTCCCTTGCTCCTGTTCCTCGTCTTCCTCTTCTTCTTCTTCCTGGTTGAAGATGACGTGGCTAGTCGGTCCTCTCTTCTTTGGTGGTGGTGGAGGTGGTGGAGATCCACCAGCTGCAGTTTATACAAATGCCATGTCTTAGCAAACAAAAACAGGTCTTTCTCTCATAAAAATGAAAGTCGGAGTGAGGAAAAAAGGTGGGACTTTCATCATTTGAGAAAAGAAAATGTTCTAAACCAATGAAAAGTGTTTGTTTTACGTCATATGATCAAGCGTTCCATCATTAGGAAACTAAAAGTAAAATGAACCAATGAAAAGTTTTATGAACTAGTCACATGACCTGTTATGCTTACGTTCCGCGTTCCGCGCTGCGCCTCAGATCGATTCCGGGCCTTTATGTTTCGCGCCTTGGTTCGCGTTCCAGAACGCTTCTGGGTGCGCTAATGCAGAACGTCTTAAGGGGCATTACGTAGTAACGCGATATGTTGCGTTTACGGGACGCATCGCGATGTGCTTTTCTAACGTGGTATTTGCACTAACGGAACGTTTACCGATTCGCGGACCGGCAGCGAAACAAGAAAAAATTATTTAAACTATAATATAAATTGAATTAAAAAAATATAATACAAATATATATAAAATATATTTGTGAATTAGAATAAGAATATATGTTACAGCTATAGATATTAGCTATTAAAAAACCAATGAAATTCACTGAAAAAACGATAGGTTATAGACCATATATAGTTAGGGATTAGCATTTACAAAACCAAGAAAATTCACTGAAAAAACCATTGGTTATAGACCATATATAGTTAGGGATTAGCATTTACAAACCATAATTTACTCGCACAAAACCATTGAAATTCGCATATATAGTTAATTGCTATAACTATATATCGCGCACCCGCAATCCACTGCTGATGATGTCACATATTACATCATTCATGACATGGTCAGTGACATCACTGATGACATCACTGATGACATCTCAAATGACATCACTGATGACATCATTCAGTGACTGTGTGTTTCTGTAAAGTTTAAATATGTTTTACATATTGAAGAATGAGTAGATGTAGAAGTGAAGGATTTAGTAGGTGCGTGACTGACTGTATGAGTGAGTGATTAAATGTGTCTCACTGAGTGCATGGGTTAGTGACTAAACTGTCTTAATTTGTGCATCATTATGTCTGTATGCTAATCCCTAACTATATATGGTCTATAACCAATGGTTTTTTCAGTGAATATATATATATATATCGTGCTCAAAAGTATTCTCTCCCAGCCGAAACGCGTTTGTGAAGCGCTGAAATAAACAGAAGCTGTGAAACAACCCAGCGAGTGCTGCTAATTTTCTTCCCGGCTGGGAGAGAATACTTTTGGAAAGGGGCGACCACTCGGTCCCCCCGAACGTATGGCGGAGTGCCTCGATCCCCCCGGGAAGCCATTTTTGGGCGGGAGGCGCGTCTCGGCTGGTATGCCCGAAGCGGCGTAGCCGGGGCGCGCCTGTTCCCGCCCTAGAGTGGGCTGGCCTAGACACTGACGCAGCCAGCCACGCCCTCGGGACGGGCAGGGGCGGGTTTACGCCCGCCCTGAGGACGGATAAAAGGAGACGCAAGGCCGGAAGACGTCCTCTTGTTCTTGTGCTCCGAAGCTGCACCTCCTCGCTACACGTGAGCTCGGGACAGAACAAAGAGCCAATTTTGAGCGTTTTGATCTTTTTCTTTGTCTTCCAGATACTTCGTCGAAGAAGATGCCCAGGAAAGGCGAAAAGAGAATGACGACTGACCAGATGGTTCGGGCACTCTTTAAAGATATGTCCGACATAAAGAAACGGTTGGCGGAGCGAGATGGGGAGGAGGGTTCGGGCCCTTCGCCGGCTGGGGGGAGACCTAAGAGGCCGAGAAAGGTTCCAGCCGGTGGGGACGTCCCGGCTCCCTCTGCCCCTCTCGAGGCGCCGACCCCAGTACCGATAGAGGGGAATCCAATCCCGGGGGTCGTCTCCCCGACATCCAAGGAAGACATGCCCCCCGAGCTGGCAGCACAGCTAGCAGCGTGGTTGGGGGATAGTGGTGATGGCGCCACGGCTGCCGAGGCACAGGCGCTGATAAAAGGGCTTCGTGAGAAGAAAGAGGCAGCTAGAGTGGCGGGGATAGACAAGCCGCAAGCGGCAGAAGCTGCGTCCGGTGCAGGTAAGCGGCCATTGCCGATTGCAAGGGACGAGTCAGCACCCTCTCGTAGAGAGAGATTGGGACAACATGTGCCGTTAGCTATAAAAGAAAAGATCTGGGCGGGAGAGTACGTGAATATTTTTTCCCTGCTTGTTGATCATTATGATGTGGAGCATGTGAAAAGTCAGAAGGACTTGATGCATCCGAGTGTTTGGCGCGCAAAAATGGCCGCCTTTAAGGTTAATGAGAACATTGGCAACTGGGGCAATGCATGGGGTATTTTCACATCGATTTTGGGGGAACGTAGGCCCGAGTTGCTCCCTGAGTTTCCCGTTTACCAATCACGAATTATGGGTTACTCGACAACGTATCAAGGTAACCATTGGTTTTGTTATGACAATCTGTTCAGAAAGGAAAAGGAACATAACAAGAGTTTGACTTGGGATTGTTACGATTCGTTAACTTGGGACAAAATGAAAGAATCAGGAATGTTAAGAATGCCATTGGTCGGGAGCAATGTTGTTGATTACTCCCGCCAGAATGTGGGGACGCCCTTTCGACCAAGTACGAGCACCGACGACCAGTCAAGGCCCGCAGGCAATACAGGGAAAAAGGGTTTCTGTTTTAATTTCAACAAGGGGAAATGTACCAGGCCTCCGGGATCGTGTAAGTTCAAACATGAGTGTAGTACGTGTGGGTCGTCCCATCCTGAGTCATCGTGCAGAGCCAGAACGGGTGAGAATGGGGGTAAGGGGGGCGCCAAACAGGTCTAAGCTAGGCCGAGGGGCGCCTTTACCAACCCCGATTGATACCTTGGCAATGATTCCCTGGCTCAGCGAATACCCGGATCGTACTTCTGCCGGGGTGCTACGGAACGGTTTTACACATGGTTTCCGCATCCCGGTAGGGGACTTTCAGGGTGTAGGGACGTGCAAAAATCAACTTTCCGTTTTACAACATACATCGGTAGTGCAGGAGAAAATTCAGAAAGAGGTTAGCCGGGGACGGGTCGCCGGCCCGTTTAGTGAACCTCCGGTACCAGGTTTCGTTTGTTCTCCGTTAGGGGTGGTCCCCAAGAAGGACCCGGGTGAGTTCCGTTTGATCCATAATCTGTCTGCTCCACGAGGTCTTTCGGTGAACGACGCAATTGATCCAGAAGTTTGTTCGGTGCGATACGCATCTTTTGATGAGGCAGTAGCCATCTTGAATCGCCTGGGGCACGGGACGTTGATGGCGAAATCTGATATCGAGTCAGCGTTCCGGTTGCTCCCGGTACACCCAGACGATCAGCGTCTTTTGGGATTCGGGTTCCAGGGATCATTTTACATGGATAGGTGTATGCCAATGGGTTGCTCTATTTCATGTGCTTACTTTGAGCAATTCAGTACTTTCCTGCAGTGGGTGTTCACTGAGACAGCGGGTTTCCGAAATGTAATGCATTACCTTGACGACTTTCTGTTCCTTGGCCCCGCCGGTAGTCCCGAATGTGCCCAGGCTTTAGACAAATTCTGTGTGTTAATGGGTCATCTCGGCGTGCCGTTGGCACCGGGTAAAACTATGGGTCCCACGACTTGCCTCGAGTTTCTGGGGATCGAGTTGGACTCAAGGGAGGGGTGCTTCCGTTTACCAGCTAGCAAGGTGTCGAAATTTAGGGCAGCCCTCCAAGTATGTTTAACTGCATCCAAGGTTACACTGCATCAGTTGCAACAGTTAGTGGGAAAATTGAACTTTGCCTTGAGAGTGATACCAATGGCTCGCCCCTTTTCCCGCTCAATTGCCCAAGCGATGGTTGGCTTGAAGGAGGGTCATCATCGCACAAGGTTATCGACTGAGGTCCGCCAGGACATGCGGATTTGGTTAGCATTCTTGGCGGACTTCAATGGCCGAGTTGTCTGGAACAAGCCAGTCATGTCCTCCGATGAGCTTGGGCTATGGACAGATTCAGCAGGAAGCGTAGGTTTTGGCGCCATCTTCGGCACAAAATGGTCGGCACAGAAGTGGCCCCTATGGTGGCACGAGAAGGGGCTGACAAGTAACATCGCTTTCCTCGAATTATTTCCCATTCTGGTGGCCCTGAGAACCTGGCCAGAAGGGTTCAGAGATCATTCTGTTGTGTTCTGGTCCGACAATATGACCGTGGTAGAATGCATCAATAGTCAGGCAGCCCGTTGTAAATTGATTTTGAGGCTGCTCAAAGAAATTGTCTTACTGTGTATGCAACTGAACGTGGTATTCAGAGCAAAACATGTCCCTGGGGTGATGAATCAGGCCGCTGATGCACTGTCTCGTTTTCACATGCAGGCTTTCTCGGGCTTCCTTCCTTCAGCGGACCCGGAGCCGGCACCCTTCCCCGAAGCTCTCTGGTCTCTCGGTGCCCCGAACTTCGTCACCTCGTGGGAGAGAGTCTAGCACCCAGGACAAGGAAGGCATATGAAGGGGCGTTCCAGGCCTATTTAGCCTTTTTGGGGGCAGAGAGAGGGGGACTTTGGGGGCAGGAGGAGTTGGTAGTACTTTTCCTGATGTCCTTACGTAGGGCTGGGAAATCGGTGGCCACGGCCCAAAGGCATCGTGCCGCCATTTCCTTTGTTGCCAGGGCCCATGGCATCCTGGACCCGACAGCGTCTTTTACGGTACGGAAAGCGCTGCGAGGATGGCAACGTCTGGAGGGTCGCAGAGTAGACGTAAGACGACCGATAGGTCTAGACAGGTTGTCCCAGTTGCTGACCACACTCCCTAACACATGCTCGTCCCCGTTCGAGACCTGTTTGTTCCGGACTGCATTTATGCTGGCATTTCACGGGGCTATGAGAGTTAGTGAGCTAGTTGCAAGGAACAAACGGGATGTGACGGGGGGCTTGTGCAGGGAGCAGGTTCAGATCAGGGGTGATGCGATGATTGTCTCCTTTCTCAGGTCCAAGACTGACCAAGATGGGAGGGGGGACTGCACGATCATTCGCAGGATCCCCGAGTCATCCATGTGTCCGGTTCAGTGCTTAGAAGATTACCTAGCACGAAGGGTGGCATCATGGGGGGGGACATTGTTGAGGCATGTAGACGCCACCCCGCTGACGAGGTTTCAGTTTCAGCGGGTGCTTGCAATGGCCATTGCCGCAGCGGGCTTGGACCCGGGTGAATTTGGGACCCATTCCTTTCGTATAGGGGCTGCCACAGAAGCTACAGCCAGGGGTCTCAATGTAGAACAAGTGAAACGGGTGGGGCGTTGGTCCTCCAATTGTTATAAGAGGTATGTGCGATTGCACATGTTATGAAGCTGTAATCATGTACTCACGCTTCTTGTCTTCTGTTTGTTTTCAGTTCAGCAAGCCTACGCGGCAGGGCGGACTGTGCAGTTGACCCAACACCAGGCCAGCGGTCACACATCACCGGCTGAGAGAAAGGAGGTGTGGGTTGTAGGCCACTCATACGTGAGACGGGCCGCAGACGTATTCAAAGCAGGTGATATGATTCACGTACCTGGGGAATACGGGTACAGAGTGTCCTTCTACGGAAGGGGCGGTCTCTGTATTGACCAGTTTCAGGCATTTTTTGAGGGTTTGTTAGAGCGGATGAGGTCACCGCCGTCCATAGTCATAGTACATTTAGGGGGCAATGATCTAGTCACCACCGGTAGACGACTTCTCCTGGAGGCTATGCTTTCCACGGTAAGTTGGTTAGCAAGGAGAGTTCCGGGGTGTACAATTGCGTGGTCTCATATGATCCCACGAAAAGTGTGGCGGGGGGCTATCTCGATCCCTGCTTTGAATCATTCCGTTAAAAAATTGAATAACAAAGTGAGTCGGTTGTTCCGTTCCAAGACATTACATTCGATCTCGCATAGTTGTATTAATGATGACAGTATGTATTTGCGGGATGGTGTGCATTTGTCGAGGGTGGGCAATGAGTTACTCATAGGTGACTTCCTAGCTTGGTTAAAATCGTTAAAACATGACCTTTAGGTAGGAGTTTGGTGGGGGGTCCGGATAGCCGGTCAACTATCCGGACCTGTGGCGGTAAGGTCATGATCGGTGAGCACTAATTGGTAGATCCCTATGAGTGGGCGTCACCCAACACGGATGGGAGCGCTCGGGGGAGGTGGCCATTGGCCCCTCAATGGGGAGGCGGTCCCGTCTAAGGGCGGGTCGCCGGAAGTTAAGGAAAGGCGGTCAAGGCCCCTTCCTGTGTAGGAGGGGTTACAGCCCCCTCCTGAGGAATTTCCCGGGGCCAGGGTCATCTGCGACGGCAGATGCGGTAAGTTGTGTGGGGTGGGGGGAGGTCCACGATACCTTCTAGATACCACACACAAGTATTCGAACGACCTTTAAATGGCGTCGAGTCTTAAGTGCCCCCGACAAGTCAAGGGAAATTGTTAGTAGTTGCACTTGAGGTAAGCCTCTGTGCTGTCGCCCTTCCCAGGTGGGAGGGGTAAGTCTGGTTAGGGATCTTGACACCGGTTATGACCTTGCCGTTGGCCCTTAAACGTTAGGATGTACAATTTCAGTGTTTATAGAGAATGTTTCTGTAGGATGCTAGTTCGGCTAGGAGAACCTCTGTATTAGAGAATATGTTAAGATTAGCCAAACATCGCAAATGTGATAATGAAATTGTACATAATATGTAACGTTTAATGTTTAATTTTTTGTTTTAATAAATACGGCCGCGGGAGGGTCACTCCCTCCCACATCCAAAAACTTTGAAGAACTGTTTCCGGTTTCCCTTCTTTTGGGATCGTGTTGAGAGGGGGTGGCGGGTATCTCAGCCATATGGAAAGGGGCGACCACTCGGTCCCCCCGAACGTATGGCGGAGTGCCTCGATCCCCCCGGGAAGCCATTTTTGGGCGGGAGGCGCGTCTCGGCTGGTATGCCCGAAGCGGCGTAGCCGGGGCGCGCCTGTTCCCGCCCTAGAGTGGGCTGGCCTAGACACTGACGCAGCCAGCCACGCCCTCGGGACGGGCAGGGGCGGGTTTACGCCCGCCCTGAGGACGGATAAAAGGAGACGCAAGGCCGGAAGACGTCCTCTTGTTCTTGTGCTCCGAAGCTGCACCTCCTCGCTACACGTGAGCTCGGGACAGAACAAAGAGCCAATTTTGACCCACCCACCAGCCCCTGAGGACAGCAAGTTGTTGTGCAATAAAGTGGATTTTCTAAGTATGTTCTTCCTTTTTCGTTTACAGGTTGTGAAAGTATCAGTTTTGTTGTTTTTCATAATAAAGTATGGTGATTATCATTTAGGTTGTTACGATTAAAAGGACTTGATGTAGTGTTGCTTTTTGAGCATGCTCTTTCGGTCGTAGCGACCAATGTTTTCATAAGTTCGAATTGTCGTATTTATTTTTTGGTAGGCGGTAAGGTCATGATCGGTGAGCACTAATTGGTAGATCCCTATGAGTGGGCGTCACCCAACACGGATGGGAGCGCTCGGGGGAGGTGGCCATTGGCCCCTCAATGGGGAGGCGGTCCCGTCTAAGGGCGGGTCGCCGGAAGTTAAGGAAAGGCGGTCAAGGCCCCTTCCTGTGTAGGAGGGGTTACAGCCCCCTCCTGAGGAATTTCCCGGGGCCAGGGTCATCTGCGACGGCAGATGCGGTAAGTTGTGTGGGGTGGGGGGAGGTCCACGATACCTTCTAGATACCACACACAAGTATTCGAACGACCTTTAAATGGCGTCGAGTCTTAAGTGCCCCCGACAAGTCAAGGGAAATTGTTAGTAGTTGCACTTGAGGTAAGCCTCTGTGCTGTCGCCCTTCCCAGGTGGGAGGGGTAAGTCTGGTTAGGGATCTTGACACCGGTTATGACCTTGCCGTTGGCCCTTAAACGTTAGGATGTACAATTTCAGTGTTTATAGAGAATGTTTCTGTAGGATGCTAGTTCGGCTAGGAGAACCTCTGTATTAGAGAATATGTTAAGATTAGCCAAACATCGCAAATGTGATAATGAAATTGTACATAATATGTAACGTTTAATGTTTAATTTTTTGTTTTAATAAATACGGCCGCGGGAGGGTCACTCCCTCCCACATCCAAAACTTTGAAGAACTGTTTCCGGTTTCCCTTCTTTTGGGATCGTGTTGAGAGGGGGTGGCGGGTATCTCAGCCATATGAGCGTGATATTTACACGGAGTGTAGAAGTAAGGTTAGAATCTAGATTCATCATCGATTTACAAACCAAGAACCCTAGAGGTCTGAACAGCAGTGAGGAATTAACAGTGTACCTAGGGAGCTAGGTTGAACCATTAATGTACATAACTTTCTTAAACATGTGTCAACAAAGGGGGATAAATAATCTGTTACAGACGAAGGGCTAGCCAAAACACGGCGAGATCGCAATAAGATGTGGCGGTCAGGAATCGCCTTAGGCTGATCCATGGCAATATTTGTATAAGTAGGTTGCCTTAGAACCAATTCTGGCATTATACAGAACCACGCAAAAATAGGCTATTGTACAAAATGTAAATACATTGGTGTAGAAATTGTATATAGCAATGTAGATATGTATAGAAATATTTTTATATGTATTTATTTCGGTGGTTTTGCACACTACAAGATGGTGCCCATTAACACTTGTGGCGAGTAGTCCTACATCGTCTTCCATAACTGTTACGTATGGTTAAAATGTCGCCTCAGTTTGCATAATGTAAACACGCTGAAGAAGGGAAAATCCTGAAAGACGTTTCTTAAGCGCTGAAATAAACAGAAGCTGTGAAGCAACCCCGCAAGTGCTGCTAATTTTCTTCCCGGCTGGGAGAGAATACTTTTGAGCGCGATATTTACATGGAGCATCACCGTGTTAGCGGCACCCACCTACGAGTGCTCCGTCTTTGGCAAAGGTGCGGAGGAGCGGATATGCGGATATATATATATATATATTCACTGAAAAAACCATAGGTTATAGACCATATATAGTTAGGAATTAGCATTTACAAAACCTTATTTTACTCACACAAAACCATTGAAATTTCATATATAGTTAGATGCACTAACTATATATCGCGCACCCGCAATCTACTGCTGATCATGTCACATATTACATCATTCATGACATGGTCAGTGACATCACTGATGACATCACTGATGACATCACTGATGACATCTCAAATGACATCACTGATGACATCACTGATAACAACATCCAATGACTGTATGTTTCTGTAAAGTTAAAATATGTCTTACATATTGAAGAATGAGTGGATGTATAAGTGTCTGGATGAAGGATTTAGTAGGTGCATGACTGACTGTATGAGTGAGTGATTAAATGTGTCTCACTGAGTGCATGCTTTAGTGACTAAACTATCTTAATTTGTGCATCATTATGTCTGTTGTTCTGTAAACTGCTGCATGTGTTGATCAGTAGCTATATGAGTAACTATATGGGTTATTGATTGGTTGCCCAAGTATTTGTATGGGAGAGTGAGTGTGTGTGTTTGGGTCGCTGTGAGGTGTGTGACTATGTGCATAGATGTGTGAGCAGTTGATTCACTAGATGTATGGGTTCAAAAGTGCATGTGGAAACAGCTGTATGGGCGGTTGACTGTGTGCATTAGTGTATTAGTGAGTAAATGGATATCTCAGTGCTACATGTCAAAGTAAGTACATATGTAAAACACAGTACATGTGAGAGTTGACATATATAAATTACTGTGCATATGAGCCAGTGAATGTGTAAGTGGCTGTATGGATCATTGTGAACTTGTATCAGGGATTGTATAAGAGAGTAAATATGTGTTAGTATATGTTTGAATAAGTAAGGTGTGTATAACTGTATAGGTGAGGAAATGGAAGTGTGATTGATTCTTTGCATGACTGACTAGGTGTGTGAGTAACTCCATGGTTGAGTGACAGTCTATGAGTGTCTGTTCACTCTGAATGTATCTAAGATTATTTTAGAGTCTGAAGAGATTGATCGTATTATCACATGAATGATGTCATCAGTGATGTGATCAGTAATGTCAAATGAGATGTCATCAGTGATGTCATCAGTGATGTCATTTGAGATGTCATCAGTGATGTCATCAGTGATGTCATCAGTGATGTCACTGACCATGTCATGAATGATGTAATACGTGACATGATCAGCAGTAGATTGCGGGTGCGCGATATATAGTTAGTGCATCTAACTATATATGAAATTTCAATGGTTTTGTGTGAGTAAAATAAGGTTTTGTAAATGCTAATTCCTAACTATATATGGTCTATAACCTATGGTTTTTTCAGTGAATTTCATTGGTTTTTTAATAGCAAATATGAAAAGCTGTAAAATGTCAAGTACGTGGTAAGTAAAAACATTTTCGTATTTATGCACGCTGATGATTCTTGGAAGAGGTTGACACAGATGACATCTTAAGGAACAAAGAAAGACAAATTAAGGATGAGGAAGTTGTCACTTTAGTTTTTTTATCAGCTAGCGATAGCAACAAACACATTGTAATGGAGATTAGAGAGGCTACGGATGAGTGAATACATTTTGAAAAGAAATGGCAACTCCCCCCTTTAGTAGATTAGCTAAATCTTTGCGTAATTTGGGCATAAAAGTTACATTATTGGAAGTAGATGGTTATAGTTCTGGTTAATTTCCATTCAGAGTGTCCTACACAGCACCACTCTAGGTATACACTACTTTATGTAAAACCTGGGACATAGCACTCATTGGAATGTTTGTGATCTTTCCTGTTAAGATGCATTATAAGTTATTTTAACCATTCCATATAAAGTCATGCATAAAAATGAATACACAGACACAAATAACATGTGTATCCAAAAACAAAATACAGATTTCGGCCTTATTTATTGCCTCTAGTTTTCAAAGGCAAATTTCTGTGGAAAACATGCACATTAAGGGTTGCATTCCCTTAAACCTTTGTTTTTTTTTAAAAATTGGAAGAAACAAAAAATCTTCCCTTCCATAAATAACCCAAGACTTTTATTTTGTTATGGCAAGGAAACGAAATAGAGAATAAACTATAGTTGGTCACCATGGAGTTTAAAAAAGGGATGGTTCTTCACCAGATTAGATATTTACCCAGACCCTCATTCTCCAATGTGATGAACTAGGCTAAAATTCTTCTGGTGCCTGCACCCTGTCACAGAATATCACCCCAAAACATGAATGCGTCCAAACACCAGATTGAGTTGAACCCCACAGTAAGCCTTATTTCTTCAGGGCCTCAGAATTTCTTTTGCTTTGCTCATGGAAATTGTGGAATATAGGACAGATAAGGTGTCACCATTAAGAAAGGGTAGTATTTAAATTTGCATATCAATTATGTTTAACCTTTTAAAAATATGATATGCTAGCTTGAACTTATGCTTTACATTTGAAGCCAAATTCAACAGCTAAAGTAAGTAGGTTTTCGTAGTTGTAACTTTAAAGGGTGATGTAGCAAACTGTAAAGATTTTCTAAAACAGTGGAGCGTATTTAGTTTTTTAATGTACATGTTTTTGAAACATTTACACAAATGAAACATTTGTGAGTTTTAAATTTCCGGAGAAGTATAATTTACCAATAGTTTTCTCTGTAGATGTTTTTTTATTAACAAACCCAGTTCCATCACCCGCCCAGGATATCACTACTGTTCCCCATGTCATAAAACCTTAGGATGTTCAATAACTAAAACAGCTAGTATGGGTTTACTTACAGGGGACATCTTTTGTTCTGTTTTGAAAAGTAGAACTATTGTGAACGCAAGTATTATACATAATAAGTGTTTAATATAGCATTTGTCAGTCATTGGTAAAGCAGCTAGGACCTGTTCACTCTTGACACCCCAGGTGCTGTGTATGTTGCACTATAGTGCTGCATCGGGAATATGGACAACCCTATTGATGTCGATTTTACAATATTGATTATTGTAAAGAAATAGCGACTCCCCCCTTTAGTAGATTAGCTAAATCTTTGCGTATACTGACCATTGTTCCTTCTGTTTTAATAAAAAATGTTTTAAGGTGTTTACTGTTTTTGTAGCGATGTATAAATTTATAAGTTATTAAAGTGTTATAATCCTACTACTTTTGTTGGAGTGCTATTTATTATTAATGTGACACATAATTGTGAAGACTTTGATGTACAAAAAGGCGGCCCTGGAATCTTCCTTTTCAGGCTCGGTCCCACACACCCTCACAGTGAAAATACCCTCCCCAATCACAATACAGGATGGTTATCAGATTGTAGGAACTTGTGTAGTGTGACGGATCTCATCGGGTGGGGGCCTTGATCTACTGTAACTCCTTTGAAGAGGGGTGATTCTTTACAGTTGAGGCCATAAACTACATCCGCAGGTCTACGTGATAGCCTGGGACCGGCCTGGACAATCGGACACAGAGGAAGAGGAGTGTCAGAGGGTGCGGTAGTGAATAGGGTGAAAGGGAGGTGTTGGGCGGGCACAGGGTGTGATTCTCAGGGAAGAGCAGCGCAGATGGGGGGAGGTTTATGGCCCATGCATGAGAGAGAGAGCGGGGGTGACCAGTGCGTGGGGGAGATGCTTGCGAGGGTGGGGAGCCATGCTGAGGATCGGCGGTGTGCAGAGAGTGGGTCTGGTCAAGACATCTAAAATGGCTGCCGTGCACGACAAAAGTGTGGCATTGGAAAAAATGCAAGATGGCGCAGACAATGTTTATCAATACGGATTAATTTATAACAATTATTTTTAACAATATATTTACTCGCAGTGTCAAAATGGCGGTCAACACTTCCTGATTCCTTTGGTCGAAGAGGATTGAAATGTCACCAATTGATACCATTGGTGAAAACCTTTATGCATTTGCCAAACCCTGACCTCATAATAGTGCACTGTGGAGGTAATGATTTGGGCACTTTGACTGGGGTAGGTCTGGAAATGCTTTTAAAGGACACCTTTGAGCAATTAATGGCACTTTTTCCTCAAACTGCCTTGGTATATTCAAATATATGCCAAAGACAGAAATGGAGGTGGTCGAACCAATTTTGTCCACAAATTGAGAAGTCGAGGAAGCATGTAAACAAATCTGTTTCAGCTTACATGAGAGACCATGGAATGGGCTCCATGTACAACAATAACTTGCGTTACTGCATGCAAGATATCTACAGAGGAGATGGAGTTTACTTCTCAGATGAAGGCAACAGAATTTTCATTTTGAATTTAAGACTGTGCATTGGTACCTACTTATAAGTACCTAAATGTACCATAAACCCAAAAGCTCTTCTCAGAGCTACCCTACATCTGATCACTCACAATTATTATTTTACTCTAACTTTTTTCACTAATTTTCAACAAACTACGCTCCCCGGAGCGCTACCCGGTACGCGAACCAGAAGCTGACCGCGCAAAATTTGTAAAAAAAATGTTTTTTTCCCGCACATATGGGCCTTCTCAGCCACCCTCAGAAAACCTAGGGGGTCAAGATACGTCTACCGTGCCCCCTTCTACCCATTCTCAACATTATTTGCCCTCCATCTTGTATCTTAATTCGACTGAAACACAAAATGGTGGACTCCCGTAACGCTGCTGGTTCGCGAACCGGGACGCTCCCCGGGAAGCGCTCCAATAAAAAAGGTGGGAAAGTAATTTACAGAAAAACGACTGGAAACACTTTCACCAAATATAGATTAGCTCATAATACATACCAATCCCTACCATTTTCATAAATTTGTTTGGAATTACATTTAGCCATTTAGCCTGTACACCTCTCTAAATACCCTGAGGTAAATTACTTCACAAAACACATCTGAAGTGTTGGAATTGACAACCAATGAAAATGTAACTTTCATTTTCAATTTTTTTTTACCTGACATTTGATTGGTTATGTACCTGAATATATATAAAGAAAGAGAGGGAAACACAGCCATTTTCACTACTACTTCCTGAACTACATTTCAAGAACATTTTCACCTCCCTGTAAAGTAAATTGATAATTTGTAAGGGGCACTTTAAATTAATTTGTAAAAACGTTTTTTGATAATTATTTACTGTCCCCCTGCTATAGTTATAGCTACAGATAGGCTCCTCTGTTATATTTATTGATTGACTTACACTTCTCTGCTATAATTATGAATTTACTTACTTTAACTTCACTGTTAAAAAAACAGAACTACCTGTCTGAACTTAAACCCAACAGTGCCCTAACTCTTCTAATATAATTATTTTTTTATGCAATTTACAGCAAAAAAATGGAAGGGGAGCAAGAAAATATCAATGTTTCCTTCGACATTACATCTGAAGAGATTTTAAATGAAGAATTGTTAGATGAAGATTTCATGGATCAATCTTTTGATGAACAATTTATTGAATGCTTACAAGACATAGAAACATGCATGTTTGAGGAGATTCCAGATGAAGTAATGCTGGAAGTTTTATTGAACTATGAAAATTCTGACCAATACATTTTTATTTAATAATTAACATTATTCATTGTTATATCTAATTCATGAAGTACAACCAAAATAAATAAATAAAAAAAAACAAAAAAACGAACAATCAATAAACATACAATAATTTTAAAGTCAATCATTCTTTTTTCCTCATAGTACGCTCCCCGGACCGCTTTCCGGTGCGCGAACCGGGAGCTTCCCATGCAAAAAAATAAAAAAATACTTTTTTTTTTTTGCCCCGCGGGGCCCTTTTAAAACCTCCTCTTCAAACCTAGGGGGTCAGGGAGGATCTACTATGCCCCCTTATGATCATTTCCCCCTTCGTTTTGGCCTCCTCTTGTCTCTCGATCCTACCGAGAGACAAGATGGCGGCCGCTCCGGACTGTTTAGAATGTTGACAGACACCGAAGAGCCAATCAGCTTCGCTTCGCAAAGCTCCGTTTCGCGAAAAGTACGCGAACCGGAGCGCTACCCGGAGCGCTGTCACAGATATATATATTTTTTTGAACGTTAATTTCTCAAAATCCACTGGAGCACATATATTGAGACCTAGCAAAGGCACATCGGGCTAACAGTCCCTACAATTTTGCCAAGTTTCATGCAAATCCATTCAGCCGTTCGAGCTAAAAGTGAGGCCAACCGCCCTATGGAAATTAACATGGGAAAAACACGTTTTGGGACCCCCCTTTTTTCTCAGCCCCCCTTGACGAAACCCCCTCGAATTTTTAGGGGCTGCTCAAAAACAAAATGTGCCATTTTCCTGAAAATTTCAGCCAATTCCGTCCACAAAAACCAAAGTTATTAGGCATAGAATTTTCAAAAATCCCATAGGGAAAAAATCCTAACTATATATACCTACTGGCGACCGCCAGTAGGTAATATATATATATATATATATATATATATATATATATATATTCACTGAAAAAACCATAGGTTTCACACCAGTTATAGTTAGCTGGAAATTTTACTGACATAAAACCATTGAAATTCCACGTTATAGTTAGTTGGACTCACTATAACTTGCGCGTATAATGCACTGCTGATGACGTCACATATTACATCACTCATGACATGGTCAGTGACATCACTCATGACATCACTGATGACACCATCCAGTGAATGTGTGTCTTTCTGAAAAATAAATATGTTTTATATATGTATATGTAAAGGTAGATGGAAAAATAAATGCTTAAATAAGTGTGTAAATGGATGTTTTTTAAAAAAAAATGATTAGTTAACTGGCTTATTAAGTGTATCTTAGTGAATACATATATTAACGAGTAATGTTTAAATATTTAAATATATGTATCAGTGTTTCACTTTGTGTATAAGTTGCTGCATGGGTTGGTGAGTAGCTACATGTGTGTGTATATAGATTATTAGATTTTTTTTAGTATCAGTATGAGTGTCTGTATGGTTTGGTGGGAGTGTTACTTAGCACATAGATGCATCAATGACTGACTCACTGTTTGTATGTGTTTTGAAGACGCATATGTGCAGGACTGTATTGGTGGATGAGTGTGTATATGCGTGTGTTAGTGAGTGACTGTCTCATCAGTGTCTTTATGAGTAACTACATATGTTTTAATCTAGTATATGTGAGTATTGATGTATATGAGTGAGTATATGTGAGAGTGAGAGATTGAAAGAGTTCTTGTTTAAATAGGTATTTGTTTCTATAAGTGATTGTTTAAGAGAGTAAGTATGTGTAAGTTTCCTTAGAATTAAGGTGGTAGTGTGTGTATAGCTGTATATGCAAATAAATTGATGTTCAATAGTTTATTTGCATGTGTGAGTATGTGTGTGAATAACTTTTGGATGACTGTCGGTGTGTAACAGGATGTATAGGTGTATCACTACATATGATGAGTGTATATATGTATGAGTGACTATATAGAACTGTTGGTAAATGAGTGAATGTGTACATAGATGGTGGAATTTTTTAATTGGTTGTTGTAACTGGTATGGGTATCTCCATTTTTAAAATTTTTTTAATTTATATTTTTCAATATGTGTTTCATGGGTTACATTACAGTGAAAGGAGGTCTGTCACTCTGTCACAAGGATGATGTCATGAGTGATGTCATGAGTAATGTCACTGACCATGTCATGAGTGATGTAATATGTGACATCATCAGCAGTGCATTACGCGCGCAAGTTATAGTGAGTCCAACTAACTATAACGTGGAATTTCAATGGTTTTATGTCAGTAAAATTTCCAGCTAACTATAACTGATGTGAAACCTATGGTTTTTTTAGTGAATTTAATAGGTTTTTTTAAATGCTAATTCCTAACTATAACTGGTGTGAAACCTATGGTTTTTTCAGTGAATTTCATAGGTTTTTTAAATGCTAATTCCTAACTATAACTGGTCTGAAACCTATCGTTTTTTCAGTGAATTTCATAGTTTTTTTTAATGCTAATTCCTAACTATAAGTCTCACTTTATAAGTAAGACTGTTAGCGCTCTAGTTGTTTAGAACACTCTGGTACATTCTGTCATTGGGCTACAGTTGGGCTATATTTGGGCTATATTTTTTTTGTCTCTGGTGGCCATCTTTGGGCTACATTGGGCTACATTGGGCTACATTTGGGCTACATTTTGGCTCTAACATATATATAGCCCAATGTAGCACAATACATTGGGCTATATATCGTAAAAACCACTTAAGAATAGGGCTACCAGTCCCTACAATTTTTCCAATTTTTTTAAATTTTTTGTTTGGAGTGCTCCCGGCGCGCGCCCCGGGGAGGGCCCCGATGAGCGTACTTCTATAAAGCGCCCCGGGGCGCGCTCCGGGGAGCGTCCCGTAAGCGCCAATATCGCGAACGAAAACATGATCGTGACGTATCGCGTAGCCGCGTCCGCGTGATACGCATGGCGTAAGCGCACCCGGAAGTACTCGAGCGAATACGATCGCGCAACGTAAACATCCGACGCGCTTACGCGACGTGACCCGGGGCGCACCCCCGAACGCAACCCGGGGCGCGCCCCCGGGCGCGCCCGGGGGCGCGTAGCGTAAGCGCGTCGGGTCATGTGACCTGAAAATAACACTTTTCATTGGTTCATAACAGTTTTGGTTTCATAATGATGAAGCCCCTAGTCTTGTGACCTGAAAATACCACTTCTCATTGGTTCAGGACAGTTTTTTTTTCCAAATGATGAAAGACCCCACCTTTTTTCCTTATTCTGACTTTGTCTTTTGACTGAGGAAGACCTGTTTGTACCTCTCTGTACCTTTTTCATCTTTATAATGGATTCAGTAACAGCAGCAGCTGGGGCATCTGCCCCACCACCACAACAACCAAGAAGACCAGCTCTAGATTACATTGGTGGTCGACAAGAGGAGGAGGAGGAAGAGGAAGAGGAGGATGGTGAAAGATGGCTGCCTGAACAAATACTCCATACAAGCCCAAGTCACCCATTGTATGGGAGTTTTTTTCACTCCCAGAGGGCAAGAAAAAAGTGAATGCGGCCAAGGTAACTTGCCTAATCTGTAAGGAAGAACTCTCAAGGGGCAACCCAAACAAAATATATTCCTTTGGTAACTATACCATGATTCGACATATGACCCGTAAGCACCGTAACAACTATTCTGGTGCAGAGCTCAGGGAACTGGCCAGTAACTTACCCCAGTCTTCAAGGACCACCTCCCAAAGAAACGAACCCACTTCATCGGGACCAGAAACATCAGAGATGATGCCTTGTATTCAGCCACGATTTGCCGATTTTAAAATCACTTGTTCTGCATGTGGCAAGCTTATCGCCTATGGTGAAAAAAGCGTAAAACTCATCGTCCTTGCAGGTGATAATCACAAGTGCCCCAAAAAGAAGTAATTTGTTTTTTTTTTTGTTTTTTTGCTCCAGTTGAGCCAGCTTCAATTCCCTTTTTTTGTTTCTCCCCCTAAAAAACATACAAAAAAATATAAAACTGTTTTGAAGAGCCAAAAAAAGTACAAAATGTTCAAAAAACACAAAAAAATATAAAAGAACAAAAAGAAGAAAAAAAAAGTTCTTTTTAGAACTACCTCCAATTTCTAAAAAAAGGCTTCATTTTTTAAAAACTCTGTCATTCTTTTTTCCTCATAGTACGCTCCCCGGTCCGCTCCCCGGTGCGCGTACCGGGCGCTCCCCCCGCGCAAAATGAAAAAAAAAATATTTTAAATGCCCCGCGGGGCCCTTTTATAGCCCTCACATCAAACCTAGGGGGTCAGAGGGGGTATATCCCTGACGCCTTATGGTCATTTCCCTCTTTGTTTTAGCCACCTCTTGATTCTCGATTTTACCGAGACACAAGAGGGCGGCCGCTCTGGACTGTTTCGAATGTTTACAGACACCGGAGAGCCAATCAGCTTTCCGTGCGCACCTCGCGTGGCGCGCCCGGAGCGCTCCCCGGGGCGCGTACCGCAGCGCTGCCATAGATATATATATTTTTTTGAACCTAAATTACTCAAAATCCACTGGAGCACATATCTTGAGACATAGCAAAGGCACATTGGGCTACCAGTCCCTACAATTTTGCCAAATTTGGTGGAAATCCATTCAGCCGTTCGGGCTAAAAGTGAAATCGACTGCCCTATGGAAATTAACATGGGAAAACACGTTTTGGGACCCCCCTTTTATATCGGCCCCTACTTGACGAATCCCCCCCAAACTTTCAGGGAAGGACCAGAACGCCGCGAGGCCATTTTGAGAACATTTTCAGTCAGATTCGTCAACCGGCGCCAAAGTTATTCCAAATAGAATTTTGAGATTTAACATTGAAAAAAATCCTAACTATAACTACCTACTGGCGACCGGCAGTAGGTAATATATATATATATATATATATATATATATATATATATATATATATATATATATATATATATATTACCTACTGGCTATCGCCAGTAGGTATATATAGTTAGGATTAATTCCCTATGGGATTTTTGAAAATTCTATGTCTAATAACTTTGGCGTTTGTGGACGGAATTGGCTGAAACTTTCAGGAAAATGGCACTTTCTGTTTCTGAGCAGCCCCTGAAAATTTGGGGGGGTTTCGTCAAGGGGGGGCTGAGAAAAAAGGGGGGTCCCAAAACGCGTTTTTAACATTGAGTTTTCCATAGGGCGGTTGGACTCACTTTTAGCTCGAACGGCTGAATGGATTTGCACGAAACTTGGCAAAATTGTAGGGACTGTTAGCCCGATGTGCCTCTGCTAGGTCTCAATATATGTGCTCCAGTAGTTTTTGAGAAATTAACGTTCAAAACAAGATATATATCTGTAACAGCGCTCCGGGCTGCGCTCCGGTCCGCTTACTTTTCGCGAAACGGAACTTTGCGCGCAGAAAGCTGATTGGCTCTCCGGTGTCTGTCAACATTCTAAACAGTCCGGAGCGGCCGCCATCTTATCTCTCGGTAGGATCGAGAGAGAAGAAGAGGTGAAAAACGAAGGGGGAATTTATTGAAAGGGGGCAAGGTATACCCCTCTTGACCCCCTAGGAATGTTGTTGGGGTTATTAAAGGGTCCCGTGGGGAAAATAAAAAAAAAATGATTTTTCACGGTAGAAGCGCTTCACGGGCCGCGAACTGGGCCGCAAACTGGTAGCGAAACGGGAATTCGCCATTTTGTGCTTCGTTTTAATTGTTTAGAGACAAAAATTATCGCCGCACATCGGCCACAATGCATGAATATCGCTGAAAAGTCAGCGATATTCATGCATTATCCAGCAAATGCTCTTAGCCATGTTATCCACCTTCCATTGGATAACATGTCTAAAAACTGCTCTGTGCGTGAGCTTTTTTTTTTTTTGCTGCGTGACAGTCCGGAGCGGCCGCCATCTTATCTCTCGGTAGGATTGAGAGAGAAGAAGAGGTGAAAAACGAAGGGGGAATTTAACGAAAGGGGGCAAGGTATACCCCTCTTGACCTCCTAGGAATGTTGTTGGGGTTATTAAATTTTTCACGGTAGAAGCGCTTCACGGGCCGCGGACTGGGCCGCAAACTGGTAGCGAAACGGGAATTCGCCATTTTGTGCTTCGTTTTAATTAAATTACTAGGTATAAGGGGGTGCGGGAGACGTATCCTAATCCCCTATGTTTCATGAGGGTGGCTGAGGAGGCTCATATATGTTGATACATGTCTTCCAGCGGCTGTGCGTGAGCTTTTTATTTTTTTTGCTGCGTGACGTCTGTTAACGTTCGATTCAATGGAAATCAGGAAATGTGGACCGCCAATTTGTCACTGCGATAAAATATTTTGTTATAAATGAATCCTTATTGATAAACATTGTCTGCGCCATCTTGCCTTTTTTCCAATGCCACAATTTTGTTGTGCACGGCAGCCATTTTAGATGCCAGGCTGGTCCCAGGCTATCACCTACCCCTGCGGATGTAGTTTATGGCCCCAGCTAAAGAGAATCCAGACATGCCAACCCTCCCGATTCAGGCGTGAGACTACTGATTTCAGTGCTAGTCTCCCGCCTCCCGATTTCTGCAAGCAAAAACCCGGGGGCATATTACGAACAACTAGCGATAATTTTTGTCTCTAACTTGTTTAGAGACAAAAATTTTCGCCGCACATCGGCGATTTTTATCGCAGATAAACCTTGCTATTATCGCAGAAAAGTCAGCGATATTCATCTATTATCGAGCAAATGCTCTTAGCCATGTTATCCACCTCCCATTGGATAACATGGCTAAGAACTGCTCAGGTCAGGTGTTAGCTTTTGGAGATATTCGCGTTTAGCGCGAATATCTCCAAAAGTTGGTAATAGGAGATAGCGATGTTAGGGACTGTTTCCAGTCGCTAACATCTTGGCACGCCCACTTTGCATGTCATTAGTGATAAGTATCACTGACATGCAAAGCGGGGCCCAAGATGGTCGCTATCTCCTTTTAGCTGTCACTAACTGGTGTTAGCGACAGCTTGGTAATAGGGAGATAATTTTATCTCCGCTTTGATGGCTTTTAAAGATAAACCCCCTTGATAATATGCCCCACGATTCCTCGGGGGTTTCAGCTGACAGGGCTTGGTATTGTGTTACGTGGTAATTTTTCCAGGAAACGTCAGAGGGTCAATGCAGGTGTTCTAGAAGAGGTGATAAACCATTTAAGCCTCATGAACAAGCGCATGGTCTTTTAAAGATTTGTGAAGTACTCGGGGCGGCGGTGTGTGTGTGTGCCCTCTTTCAGGAGCGGGCGGGGGGGCACTGCCAGCAACTTGCCAGGCCAGGCAGTGTTCAACACTTGCATCACCCTTTCTCTGCCTGCTATTGCGCTCCATGCTTCAGAAAGGTAAGAAAAAGAACGTGCATTTGAGTTTGAAATGTCCGATCCTGTAGCAGTACACTTGCAAAGCCCACACATGACAATAACCCGATTCAAGGCCCCATTCATCCGTTTTTAAAAAAAATTATAACACTCCAACAAAGTAACATTATAAAACTTTATTAACTTTTAAATATAATGAACGGAACAAAAACTGTAAAAACATTTAAACATTTTTCACCCAAAAAAGCAACAATGGTCAGAAGCTGTCTTTTGTGCGAATAGTCCCAAGGCAGCACAACGTGCAGAGTTCTGGACGGCACCCAGGTGATGTCGCCTGGGTGCCGCACTGGTTTTGGGATCCTACAATGCTGCTCCGAAATTGGCGTGGGGCGTCCCGGGTGGTGCGGGGAGAGGCCTCGTCAGTAGCGGTCTGTTGTGCGAATAGTCCCAAGGCAGCAGAACGCGCTGAGATGTTGATGGCACCCAGGTGATGTCCAGTAAACTGCCGCACTGGTTTTGGTATCCTACAATGCTGCTCCGAAAATTGGCGTGGGGCGGCCCGGGGGGGGGGGGGGGCGTGGGGGAGGCGGCGTGATCGGGCCTCCCCAGGTGGCGGCCATCCAGCTGAGTTGCCACATGACTCTTAAAATGGCGGACGGCTCTTCGGTTTTGGGCCTGGTCCACTGAAATGGCCCTGGGACACCTTGGAACTCGGACGCTTGCCTGCTAGGGCTTGGGCTCCATTCTCGAAAAGCGTCCCCTCAGCCGTGAAGATTCTACAAAAGTCTTGGGGGCCCCCGACTCCCGCAGGCTTCCGGTGGGGAGCGGCTGCCATGATTGCTCGCGGAATGACCACGACGGAGCCACGAGATGGTGGTGCTCTCATGCTGACGCCAGCTTCAGTCTGAATGATCCAGAAACAAGGTGGGGCTTTCATCGTTTGGGAAAAAAAATGTTCTAAACCAATGAAAAGTGTTATTTTAAGGTCATATGACCAAGCCTTCCATCTTTAGGAAACCAAAAGTAAAATGAACCAATGAAAAGTTTTGTAAACAAGTCACATGACCTGTTATGCGGCATAGGGCTACAAAAAGCGTAGAAAATCAGTTGGCACGTGAGGCGGCGTCAGTAGCGGACCGATGTGCGAATAGGCCGAAGGCAGCACAACGCGTCGAGATCCGGATGGCACCGAGGTGGTGTCCAGCAAATTGCCGCACTGGTGTGGCCATCCTACAATGCTGCGCCGAAAGACGGCGTGTCCAGCTGAGTTGCGGTCACTCTTGCGGTACAGTGAATCGAACACGCCGAGATCCGGATGGCACCGAGGTGGTATCCAGCAAGTTGCCGCACTGGTGTGGCCATCCTACAATGCTGCGCCGAAAGACGGCGTGTCCAGCTGAGTTGCGGTCACTCTTGCGGTACAGTGAATCGAACGCGCCGAGATCCGGATGGCACCGAGGTGGTGTCCAGCAAGTTGCTGCACTGGTGTGGCCATCCTACAATGCTGCGCCGAAAGACGGCGTGTCCAGCTGAGTTCCGGTCACTCTTGCGGTACAGTGACTCGAACGCGCCGAGATCCGGATGGCACCGAGGTTGTGTCCAGCAAGTTGCCGCACTGGTGTGGCCATCCTACAATGCTGTGCCGAAAGTCGGCGTGGGGTGGCCCGTTGGCTTATGAGGTGATGTCAGTAGTGGACCGATGTGTGAATAGGTCGGAACCAGCACAAGGCGCCAAGATCCGAATGGCAAGTCCTGGATGTTGAGTGCCATAGTTGAGAGTTCTGAGCAGTGCTTGTAAGACTGTCTGAAGCTTATTTGCACCTGCTGCAGCTTCACTATTGCCCTGGTGTGGCCAAAGGTCGCACATGACATAGGCGTCCGGCTCCCGAGGTCCGGCGGAACTTTTTTCCTTTTCCTTTCTGTTTCTTTTCCTACAATCCGTTTCATCTGAAGACACGACCAGGTCCCTGAATGTTTGCAGGGGGACGCTATTGATTGAATGAAAATGGCGGCTTGACACAAAGCTGACTCAAGCGTTGCTGTTGATGCTATACAGACAAAAATTGGTTTTCAGTTTGTACATTCTTCAGGATTTTTTTTTCCATCCAAGGCTGATTGAGAGTTTGTAGAAAAATGGCTTCAGATTTTCCACATACTACTCTTCAACATTCTTCCTAAATGTAACAATGTGAAACTCACTAGGAGAACGGCTGTTTCTGTTTCCTTTCAAAATGCTGCCAACCATATTTTCTGAATGGAAGACACCATCTTGTAGCATACAGGGCCGAAAGGGGTTCTGGTCTGGCCGATGGTTGGTGGAGACATTTTGACTATATCTTGGACCTACCCGGGCTCGCCCAAAATGGCGCCGGTATAAATGGGACTCGTAACTCCTTGCCCGCAAATGTATATCTAGAAAATGTTATTGTAAGTGGCCCTGTCTTATTTTAATTACAAAATGTACGTCTACCGATTCCGCAACTGTTACGTTCCTCTACAGTGTAAATGTCTCCTCATCATATACGATTTCAGTTTGCTCCGTGGCCGGCCCACGTGGTTATAGGCCCGTATTTGTATACTGACATTTTCACAATAAAGGTTTTTAAAACAAAACACAGTAGTAGTTTTTTACTTTTAGTCACTGTTTTCGAATCAGTAAAAGGCAAGTGAAATAAAGCAGTCCAATTACATGACGGATAAAAGGTATAATATGTAGGAACGCAGTAAAGATAAATGGTCAAGGGCAGTTTTTTATTTTTATTTCTGCAACATAAAGTGATCGATAAGAATCTGATAATCAGGCGTATCGGCGACTAAGACAGCAGGCCGAGTCTCTTTTACTCAACAGCTCCGTCATGGAACGAAGAAACGCCCTTTTTCTCGAAAAAGGAATATATTTTACTTGCAGGACAGTTGTAAATTTTCCGGGAAAGTACATTAGCCTGGAATATTATAACATATGTTTAAAAAAAATAATGTTCGAAAACAATAAAAAGCGTAATTTTTAGGTCATATGACCAAGCTTTTCATCATTAAAATAACAAAAGTAAAATGAACCAATGAAAAGTTTTATTAACAAGTCACATGACCTGTTATGCTTACGTTACGCGCTGCGCGCCGCGCCTCGGATCACTTCCGGGTGCGCTAACGCGGCGTGTCATATAACGCATTACGCGACAACGTAGGTCAAGAATATAGTCAAAATGTCTCCACCAACCAGCGTTCGGAACACAACCCCTTTCAGCAGTCCAAAAAGTTCTGTTAAATGACAACAGAGGGGACAGGCAACAAGAACCATCAGTCAAAGAGGGGAGGGCAAGTTCTTCTCTTCCGGGTCATGTTGGGGCGCTACCGGAACTGATCGAATTGGTAGTCTACAGTGTTTGTGGATGTTTCAGACTAAAGCTGGCGTCAGCATGAGAGCACTACCATCTCGTAGCTCCGTCGTGGCCATTTCACGAGCAGACATGGCAGCCGCTCCCCACCAGAAGCCTGCGGGAGTCGGGGGCCCCCAAGACTTTTGTAGAATCTTCACGGCTGAGGGGACGTTTTCGAGAATGGGACCCAAGCCCTAGCAGGCAAGCGTCCGAGTTCCAAGGAGTCCCAGGGCCATTTTAGTGGACCAGGCCCAAATCCGAAGAGCCGGCCGCCATTTTGAGAGTCCTGTGGCAGCCGCCTATCGCTGCACCGCAAGAGCGGGAGCAACTCAACTACATGGTGAGCGAGACGCTGTAGTCGCAAGAGCGGGCGGTAAACAGCTGAATGGCGGAAGAGGCACAGTGTAGCAAAAGCGGGCGGAATGGCAACTGAAACGGTAAAGGGGCGCCCCACTACAGCGTGTCTTCAGGTCAAACGGATTGTGGGACAAGGTCCAGAATAGAAGAGTCATCAAAAGGCAAAAAGTTCCGCCGGACCCCGGGAGCCGGCCGCCTATGTCGGGGCGATCTCAGGCTACACCGGTGCTATAAGACTTGGGGAGGGGGTCGGAGCCAAGTGTCTTCTCCGAGTCCATGGCCATCACACCGCCCCTCGGGGGCCTCCGTCAAGCTGTTTAGGAAGGTTTCATATGACATTGTTTTCTAATGCAGTCAGGTCCACAAACGACACTCACTTACTTTGAGAATAGTGAAGCTGCAGTAGGTGGAAATAAGCTTCAGACAGTGTTACAAGCGCTGCTCAGAACTCTGAACTATGGCACCCAACATCCAGAACTTATGCCATTTGAGAATGGCAGTGACATTGAAGCAACTCAGGGACCAAAACCATTAACGTACTTTCACGTATGAAAATCTTACTTGGGGAGGGGTCAGGAGCGAAGCGCCCCCTCCCAGTCCGCGCCACCACACCGTATGTTGTAAATCTGAAGCCATCGTTCTACAAAGTCAACCAACCTTGGATTGAAAAATCTAGAAAAATGTACAAACTGAAAACCAGATTTGGTCTGCATAGCATCAGTAGCAACGCTTGCTATCAGAGTGCATGAGTTTCATGCTCGATCGATTGAGCTAGCCGGATCGGGCAATAAAAAGTATAAAATAGTTATGTAAATAGTTATTTAATAAAATATTTTACCCTGTTTCTTTGCTGGTGTGTTGTCTATATTTTTAATATTTGCATAGGGTTTGTCGTTATTTTGGGCGGGGTGGGTGACGGAGTCGAGCTGTCTTGCAGCCCTCATGGTGTGGAGCTAAGTTCATCTCACTATTTTCGTATTTCTCATGAAGGGTTGTTCCTAATATTTCTATTTTAGCGAGGTCAAAAAGAGATCCAATTAGTGGCCTACTGATTTTGCTCGATTACTTTTATTTTTTTACACGATTTTTCACTATCTGCAAAGACTAAACAGAGTATTGCGACTTTGTGCTTGTTTGTAAATAGATAATGAACCAAAGAGAATCAATTGTAAAACAGTAAATGCTTGGATAACAATCAATCAAATGGAGAGACAAGCAGGTACGACGGATTACAACAGGGGTAAAGGCCTGCGTTAACTACCCTTCACTATCTGCAAAGAGAGAGTACTCCTAAGAGAAAAGAGAGGGGAAGGGGGGTGCAGCGTTCAAAGCACATCAGCGTGCACAAATACAAAAATGTTTTTATCTATCACGTACTTAACATTTTAAAGCTTTTCATATTTGCTATTAAAAAACCATTGAAATTCACTGAAAAAAACATAGGTTATAGTCGATATATAGTTAGGAATTTGCATTTACAAAACCTTGAAAATTCAATGAAAAAACCATTGGTTTTAGGCCATATATAGTTAGGGATTTGCATTTACAAAATCTTATTTTACTCGCATAAAACCATTGAAATTCCATATATAGTTAGATGCGCTAACTATATATCGCGCACCCGCAATCCACTGCTGATGATTTCACATATTACATCATTCATGACATGGTCAGTGACATCACTGATGACATCACTGATGACAACTCAAATGACATCACTGATGACATCTCAAATGACATCACTGATGACAACTCAAATGACATCACTGACAACATCACAGATGACATCATTCATGTGTTAATACGATGAACCTCTACAGACTCTGATATATCCTTAGATACACTCAGTGAAAACAGACACTCACAGATTGTCACTCATCCATGGAGTTACTCATACACCTAGACAGTCATGCAAAGAATCAAACACACCTCCAATTCCTCAACTATACAGTTATACACACCTTACTTATTGAAACATATTCTAACACATATTTACTCTCTTATATAATCCCTAATAAAAGTTCACAATGATCCATACAGCCACTCACACATTCACTGGCTCTAATGCACAGTTATTTATATATGTTAACTCTCACATGTACTGTGTTTTACATATGTACTTACTTTGACATGTAGCACTGAGATATCCATTCACTCACCAATACACTCATGCACACAGTCAACCGCCCATACAGCTGTTTCCACATGCACTTTTGAACCCATACATCTAGTGAATCAACTGCTCACACATCTATGCACAGAGTCATACACCTCCCAGCCACTCACACACATACTCAGTCTCCCATACAACTTGGGCAACCAATCAATAACCCATATAGTTACTCATATAGCTACTGATCAACACATGCAGCAGTTTACAGAACAACAGATATAATGATGCACAAATTAATACAGTTTAATCACTAACCCATGCACTCAGTGAGACACATTTAATCACTCCCTCATACAATCAGTCATGCACCTACTAAATCCTTCATCCAGACATTTATACATCCACTCATTCTTCAATATGTAAGACATATTTTAACTTTACAGAAACATACAGTCACTGGATGTTGTGATCAGTGATGTCATCAGTGATGTCACTGACCATGTCATGAATGATGTAATATGTGACATCATCAGCAGTGGATTGCGGGTGCGCGATATATAGTTAGCGCATCTAACTATGTATGGAATTTCAATGGTTTTATGCGAGTAAAATAAGGTTTTGTAAATGCAAATCCCTAACTATATATGGCCTAAAACCAATGGTTTTTTCATTGAATATATATATATATATATATATATATATATATATATATATATATATATATATATATATATATATATATATATATTCACAGAAAAAACCATAGGTTATAGTCCATATATAGTTAGGAATTTGCATTTACAAAACCTTGAAAATTCACTGAAAAAACCATTGGTTATAGGCCATATATAGTTAGGAATTTGCATTTACAAAACCTTATTTTACTCGCATAAAACCATTGAAATTCCATATATAGTTAGATGCGCTAACTATATATCGCGCACCTGCAATCCACTGCTGATGATGTCACATATTACATCATTCATGACATGGTTAGTGACATCACTGATGACATCACTGATGACATCTCAAATGACATCACTGTTGACAACATCCAGTGACTGTATGTTTCTGTAAAGTTAAAATGTGTCTTACATATTGAAGAATGAGTGGATGTATAAGTGTCTGGAAGAAGGATTTAGTAGGTGCATGACTGACTGTATGAGAGAATGATTAAATGTGTCTTAATGAGTGCATGGGTTAGTGACTAAACTATCTTAATTTGTGCATCATTATATCTGTTGTTCTACAAACTGCTGCATGTGTTGATCAGTAGCTATATGAATAACTGTATGGGTTATTGATTGGTTGTCCAAGTATTTGTATGGGACACTGAGTGTGTGTGTATGGGTAGCTGGGAGGTGTGTGACTCTGTACATAGATGTGTGAGTAGTTGATTCACTATATGTATGGGTTCAAAACTGCATGTGGAAACAGCTGTATGGGCGGATGACTGTGCATTAGTGTATTAGTGAGTGAATGGATATCTCAGTGCTACATGTCAAAGTAAGTACATATGTAAAACACAGTACATGTGAGAGTTGACATATATAAATAACTGTGCATAAGAGCCAGTGAATGTGTGAGTGGCTGTATGGATCATTGTGAACTTGTATCAGGGATTGTATAACAGAGTAAATATGTGTTAGTATATGTTTGAATAAGTAAGGTGTGTATAACTGTATAGTTGAGGAAATGGAAGTGTGATTGATTGTTTGCATGACTGACTAGGTGTGTGAGTAACTCCATGGATGAGTGACAGTCTGTGACTGTCTGTTTACACTGATTGTATCTAAGGTTATATTAGAGTCTGAAGAGGTTCATGGTATTATCACATGAATGATATCATCAGTGATGTGATCAGTAATGTCAAATGAGATGTTATCAGTGATTTTATCAGTGATGTCATTTGAGATGTCATCAGTGATGTCATCAGTGATGTCACTAACCATGTCATGAATGATGTAATATGTGACATCATCAGCAGTGGATTGCGGGTGCGCGATATATAGTTAGCGCATCTAACTATATATGGAATTTCAATGGTTTTATGCGAGTAAAATAAGGTTTTGTAAATGCAAATTCCTAACTATATATGGTCTATAACCAATGTTTTTTTCAGTGAATTTTCAAGGTTTTGTAAATGCAAATTCCTAACTATATATGGACTATAACCTATGGTTTTTTCTGTGAATTTCAATGGTTTTTTAATAGCAAATATCAAAAGCTGTCAAATGTCAAGTACGTGATAGGTAAAAACGTTTTCGTGTTTATGCACGCTGATGTGCTTTGAACGCTGCCCCCCTCCCCTCTTTTCTCTTAGTAGTACTCTCTCTTTGCAGATAGTGAAGGGTAGTTAACGCAGACCTTTACCCCCGTTGTAATCCGTCGTACCTGCTTGTCTCTCCATTTGATTGATTGTTATCCAAGCATTTACTGTTTTAGAATTGGTTCTCTTTGGATCATTCTCTATTTACAAACAAGCACAAAGTCGCAATACTCTGTTTAGTCTTTGCAGATAGTGAAAAATCGTGTAAAAAATAAAAGTAATCGAGCAAAATCAGTAGACCACTAATTGGATCTCTTTTTGACCTCGCTAAAATACAAACATTAGGAACAACCCTTCATGAGAAATACGAAAATAGTGAGATGAACTGAGCTCCACACCATGATGGCTGCAAGACAGCTCGACTCCGCCACCCACCCCGCCCAAAATAACAACAAACCCTATGCAAATATTATAAATATATACAACACACCAGCAAAGTAACAGGGTAAAACATTTTATTAAATAACTATTTACATAACTATTTTATACTTTTTGTTGCCCGATCCGGCTAGCTCAATCGATCGAGCATGAAACTCATGCACTGATAGCAAGCGTTGCTGCTGATGCTATGCAGACAAAAACTGGTTTTCAGTTTGTACATTCTTTAAGATTTTTCCATCCAAGGCTGGTTGAGAGTTTGTAGAACGATGGCTTCAGATTTTCTACATACGGTGTGGTGGCACGGACTGGGAGGGGGCGTTTGGATCCTGCCCCTTCCCCAAATAAGATTTTCATACGTGAGTGTTCGTTCATGCTTTTGGTCCCTGAGTTGCTTCGATGTCACTGCCTTACACAAATGGCATAAGTCCTGGATGTTGAGTGCCATACTTCAGAGTTCTAAGCAGCACTTGTAACACTGTCTAAACCTTATTTGCACCTGCTGCAGCTTCACTATTCAAAGTAAGTGGGGTCCGTTTGTGGACCTGACTGCATTGGAAAACAATGTGATACGGTGCCTCCCTAAACCGCTTGACGGAGGCCCCTGAGGGGCGGTGAGATGGCACGGACTGGGAGGGGGCGCTTGGCTCCTGCCCCCTCCCCAAGTCGTGTTGCCCTGGTGTGGCCTGAGATCGCCCCCGACATAGGCGGCCGGCTCCCGGGGTCCGGCGGAATTTTTTGCCTTTTGATGACTCTTCCATTCTGGACCTTGTCCCACAATCTGTTTGACCTGAAGACACGCTGTAGTGGGGCGCCCCTTTACCGTTTTAGTTGCCATTCCGCCCGCTTTTGCTACTCTGTGCCTCTTCCGCCATTCAGCTGTTTACCGCCCGCTCTTGCGACTACAGCGTCTCGCTCACCATGTAGTTGAGTTGCTCCCGCTCTTGCGATTTAACAGAACTTTTTGGACTGCTGAAAGCGGTTGTATTCCGACTGCTGGTTGGTGGAGACATTTTGACTATATTCTGGACCTGCGTTGTCGCGTAATGCGTCATTTGACGCGCCGCGTTAGCGCACCCGGAAGTGCTCCGGTGCGCAAGGCGCAGCTTCCCGGAAACGATCCAGAGCGCGCCGCGCAGCGCGTAACGTAAGCATAACAGGTCATGTGACTTGTTAATAAAACTTTTCATTGGTTCATTTTACTTTTGTTTTCCTAATGATGTAAGACTAGGTCATGTGACCTAAAAATAACACTTTTCATTGGATTCAAAAAAATTTTTTCCCAAACGATGAAAGCCCCACCTTGTTTCTGGATGTTTCAGACTGAAGCTGGCGTCACCATGAGAGCACCACCATCTCGTAGCTCCGTCGTGGCCATTCCGCAAGCAATCATGGCAGCCGCTCCCCACCGGAAGCCTGCGGGAGTCGAGGGCCCCCAAGACTTTTGTAGAATCGTCAAGGCTGAGGGGACGCTTTCGAGAATGGGACCCAAGCCCTGGCAGACAAGCGTCCGAGTTCCAAGGTGTCCCAGGGCCATTTTACTGGACCAGGCCCAAATCCGAAGAGCCGGCCGCCATTTTAAGAGTCCTGTGGCAGCCGCCTATCGCTGCACCGCAAGAGTGGGAGCAACTCAACTACATGGTGAGCGAGACGCTGTAGCCGTAAGAGCGGGCGGTAAACAGCTGAATGGCGGAAAAGGCACAGTGTAGCAAAAGCGGGCGGAATGGCAACTGAAACGATAAAGGGGCGCCCCACTACAGCAGACGAGCCTCCGCCATGTGCTTCAAAACTGCATACGTATCTCGTGATATCAAGGTTGGGCAACCAGTACACAACAAGCAGTTACGAGTCCCATTTACACCGGCGCCATTTTGGGCGCGGCCGGGCAGGTCCAGGATCTAGTCAAACATAACAAATGAGGCTGACGTCTCTGAAGCAGTTGACGCACAGCAGGACATAGCAAATAAACATGAAGTCTCTAAAGCTGTTAACTCACTGCAGGACAAAACAAGTGAACCTGAAACCTCTGGAATAATTGTCGCTCAAAAGAACAACACACAAAACTCTGTAGAGCCTGAAGAAAGAAAAACAGAAGGGCACTGTAGTTTCAGACACACTTAACACTAATGACTTAACAAAGATATCGTCTGTTTATGAAGCAGTTATCATGTTCACAGAATTGACAAAGAAGTGTGCAGACACCAATGCTATTAAGAAACACAAGGAAATCCCTAACGCATCAGCATTCTCGGAAGAGGTTGACACAGATAACATCTTAAGGAACAAAGAAAGACAAAATAAGGATGAGGAAGTTATCACTTTAGTTTTTTCATCAGCTAGCGACAGCAAGAAACACATTGTAATGGAGATTAGAGAGGCTACGGATGGATGAATAAATTATCAAAAGAAATGGCGACTCCCCCCTTTAGCAGATTAGCTAAATCTTTGCGTAATTTGGACATTAAAGTTATATTATTGTTGTTGTTGTTGTTATGGTTATAGTTCTGGTTAATTTCAGCAAGAAACACATTGTAATGGAGATTAGAGAGGCTACAGATGGGTGAATAAATTATCAAAAGAAATGGCGACTCCCCCCTTTAGCAGATTAGCTAAATGTTTGCATAATTTGGGCATAAAAGTTATATTATTGTTGTTGTTGTTGTTATCGTTATAGTTCTGGTTAATTTCCATTCAGAGTGTCCTACACAGCACCACTCTAGGTAAACACTACTTTATGTAAAACCTGGGACATAGCACTCATTGAAACTATAGTTGGTCACCATGGGGTTTAAAGAAGGGATGGTTCTTCACCTGGGTGCCGTCCACAACTCAGCACGTTGTGCTGCCTTGGGACTATTCGCACAAAAGACAGCTTCTGACCATTGTTGTTTTTTTTTGTCAAAAAATGTTTAAATATATTTACAGTTTTTGTTGCGTTCGTTATATTTAAAAGTTAATAAAGTTTTATAATCCTACTTTCTTGGAGTACTATATTTTTTTTAAAAATCGGGTGAATGGGGCCTTGAATCGGGTTATTGTCATGTGTGGGCTTTGCAAGTGTACTGCTACAGGATCGGACATTTCAAACTCAAATGCACGTTCTTTTTCTTACCTTTCCGAAGCATGGAGCGCAATAGCAGGCAGAGAAAGGGTGATGCAAGTGTTGAACACTGCCTGGCCTGGCAAGTTGCTGGCAGTGCCCCCCCCCCGCCCGCTCCTGAAAGAGGGCACACACACACCGCCGCCCCGAGTACTTCACAGATCTTTAAAAGACCATGCGCTTGTTCATGAGGCTTAAATGGTTTATCACCCCTTCTAGAACCCCTGCATCGACCCTCTGACGTTTCCTGGAAGAATTAGCACGTAACACAATACCAAGCCCTGTCAGCTGAAACCCCTGAGGAATCGTGGGGCATATTATCAAGGGGGTTTATTTCCGCTTTTTTGGCTTTAAAAGCCAAGAAAGCGGAGATAAAATTATCTCCCTATTACCAAGCTGTCGCTAACACCAGTTAGTGACAGCTAAAAGGAGATAGCGACCATCTTGGGCCCCGCTTTGCATGTCAGTGATATTTATCACTAATGACATGCAAAGTGGGCGTGCCAAGATGTTAGCGACTGGAAACAGTCCCTAACATCGCTATCTCCTATTACCAACTTTTGGAGATATTCGCGCTAAGCGCGAATATCTCCAAAAGCTAACACCTGCCCTGAGCAGTTTTTAGCCATGTTATCCAATGGGAGGTGGATAACATGGCTAAGAGCATTTGCTGGATAATGCATGAATATCGCTGACTTTTCAGCGATATTCATGCATTGCGGCCGTTTTTTATCGCATTTGCGATAAACCTTGCTAATAGCAAGGTTTATCTGCGATAAAAATCGCCGATGTGCGGCGATAATTTTTGTCTCTAAACAAGTTAGAGACAAAAATTATCGCTAGTTGTTGGTAATATGCCCCCGGGTTTTTGCTTGCAGGAATCGGGAGGCGGGAGACTAGCACTGAAATCAGTAGTCTCACGCCTGAATCGGGAGGATTGGTATGTCTGGATTCTCTACAGCTGGGGCCATAAACTACATCCGCAGGGCTAGGTGATAGCCTGGGTCCAGCCTGGACAATCGGACACAGAGGAAGAGGAGTGTCAGAGGGTGCGGTAGTGATTAGGGTGAAAGGGAGGTGTCGGGCGGGCACAGGGTGTGATTCTCAGGGAAGAGCAGCGCAGATGGGGGGAAGTATATGGCCCATGCATGAGAGAGAGAGCGGGGGTGACCAGTGCGTGGGGGAGATGCTTGCGAGGGTGGGGAGCCGTGCTGAGAATCGACGGCGTGCAGAGAGTGGGTCTGGTCAAGGCATCTAAAATGGCTGCCGTGCATGACAAAATTGTGGCATTGGACAAAAAGGCAAGATGGCGCAGACAATGTTTATCAATAAGGATTCATTTATAACAAAATATTTTATCGCACTGACAAATTGGCGGTCAACACTTCCTGATTTCCATCGAATCGAACATTAACAGACGTCACGCAGCAAAAAAAAAAAAAAGCTCACGCACAGCCGCTGGAAGACATGTATCAACATATATGAGCCTTCTCAGCCACCCTCAGAAAACATAAGGGATCAGGATACGTCTCCCGCACCCCCTTATACCTAGTAATTTAATTAAAACGAAACACAAAATGGCGAATTCCCGTTTCGCTACCAGTTTGCGGCCCAGTTCACGGCCCGGGAAGCGCTTCTACCGTGAAAAATAATTTTTTTTTTATTTTCCCCACGGGACCCTTTAATAACCCCAACATTATTCCTAGGGGGTCAAGAGGGGTATACCTTGCCCCCTTTCATTAAATTCCCCCTTCGTTTTTCACCTCTTCTTCTCTCTCGATCCTACCAAGAGATAAGATGGCGGCCGCTCCGGACTGTTTAGAATGTTGACAGACACCGGAGAGCCAATCAGCTTCGCATCGCAAAGTTCCGTTTCGCGAAAAGTAAGCGGACCGGAGCGCAGCCCGGAGCGCTGTTACAGATATATATCTTGTTTTGAACGTTAATTTCTCAAAAACCACTGGAGCACATATATTGAGACCTAGCAAAGGCACATCGGGCTAACAGTCCCTACACTTTTGCCAAGTTTCGTGCAAATCCATTCAGCCGTTCGAGCTAAAAGTGAGGCCAACCGCCCTATGGAAATTAACATGGGGAAAACGCGTTTTGGGACCCCCCTTTTTTCTCGGCCCCCCCTTGAGGAAACCCCCCCGAATTTTCAGGGGCTGCTCATAAACAAAATGTGCCATTTTCCTGAAAATTTCAGCCGATTCCGTCCACAAACGCCAAAGTTATTAGACATAGAATTTTCAAAAGTTCCATAGACAAATAATCCTAACTATATATACCTACTGGCGACACACCAGTAGGTAATATATAGTCAAGTCAAGTCAAGTCAGAAAATTTGTATAGCGCACTACATACCCAGAGGGTTTCAAGGCGCTTAGGAAGGGGAGGAGGATTATTTGTCAAATATCCACGTTTTAAGCTGCTTTCTGAACGCTAGGTGATTCTGGGTGAGTCGAAGGTAAGCGGGGAGTGAGTTCCAAGTTTTGGCAGCCAGGTATGAAAAGGATCTGCCTCCCATGGTGGTCTTGTTGATGCGAGGTACAGTGGCGAAGGCTTGGCTGGAAGAGCGAAGTTGGCGGGAGGGGGTGTAGAAGGACAGTCGAGAGTTGAGGCAATCTGGTCCGATGTCGTAGAGTGATTTGTGTGCGTGGGTAAGCAGTCGGAAAGTGATCCTCTTATTGACGGGTAGCCAGTGGAGGTCTTTAAGGTGACCAGAAATGTGTTCGTTGCGTGGGATGTCTAGTATGAGCCTGGCTGAGGCGTTTTGGATTCGTTGTAGTTTCTTCTGGAGTTTAGCGGTGGTGCCTGCGTAGAGGGTGTTTCCGTAGTCCAGTCGGCTCGTGACTAGAGCGTGGGTGACTGTTTTCCTTGTTTCGGAGGGGATCCAGCGAAATGTTTTTCTGAGCATGCGAAGAATGTTAAAGCAGGAAGAGGATACGGCGTTGACTTGTCTGTTCATGGAGAGTGAAGAATCCAGGATGATGCCAAGGTTCCGTGCGTGGTCTGTCGGGATGGGTGCTTTTCCGAGGGCTTCCGGCCACCAGGAGTCGTCCCATGCGGAGGGGGATGTACCTAAGATGAGGACTTCTGTTTTGTCTGAATTCAGTTTCAGACGGCTTTGTTTCATCCATTCGGTTAGTTTTGGCGGTGCTGGGGTCCTTGGTGAGAGAAAGGATCAGTTGAGTGTCGTCCGCGTAAGAGATGATGTTGAGGTTGTGTTGGCGGGCGATGGTCGCGAGGGGGCTCATGTATACGTTGAAGAGGGTGGGACTGAGTGAGGATCCTTGAGGTACGCCGCAAATGATTTCAGAGGCCTCGGATTTGAATGGTGGGAGGCGGACTCTCTGGGTTCTTCCGGTGAGGAACGAGGTGATCCATTCCAGTGCTTTTCCTTGGATTCCGATGTTTCTGAGGCGTTGTAAAAGGGTGCTGTGGCAGACTGTGTCGAAGGCTGCAGAGAGGTCGAGGAGGATGAGGGCGACTGTGTCTCCATTGTCCAGTAGAGTTTGAATGTCGTCTGTTGCTGCGATGAGGGCGGTTTCAGTGCTGTGTTTGGCTCGGAAGCCAGATTGTGAGGGGTCGAGGGATTTGTTGGCTTCGAGGAAGGCGGCGAGCTGGTTGTTGACGGCTTTCTCGATGACTTTGGCCGGGAATGGAAGGAGCGAGATGGGGCGGTAGTTTTTGAGTTCGGTGGGGTCTGCTGTTGGTTTTTTCAGAAGGGTGGTGAGTTCAGCGTGTTTCCAGTCTTCTGGGAAGGTAGCGGAGTTGAAGGAGCAGTTGACGATGTCTCGGAGGTGCGGGGCTAAGACGGAGTCTGCTTTGTTGAAGTAGTGGTGAGTGCATGGGTCTGTGGGGGATCCAGAGTGGATGGAATTCATCAGGCGGATGGTGTCCTCAGTGGAGATTGGGTTCCAGGCGTTAAGGGTGTTTACGGGGGGAAGATGGTCAGCAGATGGTCGGGTGGGTTGGCTTCCGGGTTGGTTGTCAAAGCTGTTGTGGATGTCAGCAATCTTGTTGTGGAAAAAAGAGGCTAGGGAGTCGCAGAGGGTTTGAGAGGGGGTGATGTCGTTGGAGTTGGCCGAGGGGTTGGAAAATTCCTTGACGATGTTGAAAAGTTCCTTGCTGTTGTGGGCGTTGTTGTCAAGTCGATCCTTGAATGCTGTTTTCTTGGCTTTTCGGATCAGTTGGTGGTGAGTACGGGTGGCGCTTTTGAAGGCGTCCTTGTTGCTGGTGGATGGGTCTTTTTTCCAGGCCTTTTCAAGGGAGCGGCACAGTTTCTTGGACTTCTTGAGATCATCGTTGAACCATGAGGCCTTCTTGTTGGCAAGTTTGTGTTGACGTTTTTTCAGTGGTGCTAAGGTGTCGGCGGTGTTGGATAACCAAAGGGTGAGGTTGGAGGCGGCTTCGTTGGCGTTAGAAGAGCGGGCTGGGGAGGTTCGAAGGAGCGATGTGGAGATCTGATCCGTGGTGATTTTGTTCCAGTTTCTTTGTAGAGTTGGTTGGAGGTGGATGATGGGTTTCGGCTTGTTGTAGGTGAAGTGAACGCAGCTGTGGTCAGTCCAGATGAGATCCGTAGTGTGGCTGAAGGAGACATGGTTGCTGGAGGTGAAGATGGGGTCGAGTGTGTGACCTGCGATGTGGGTGGGGGAAGTGACCAGTTGTTTAAGTCCGAGGTTGGCGAGGTTGTCTAAGAGGGTGGCGGTGTTGCGGTCGTTGATCTTTTCAAGGTGGAAGTTGAGGTCTCCCAGAAGGATGTAGTCTTTGGAGGGGAGCGCGTGTGGAGTGATGAAGTCCGTGATGTCTTCACTGAATTTAGCGCGGGGTCCTGGTGGTCTGTAGAGGAGGGTGCCTCTGAGAGTTGTCTTGGGGTCTATGTGGATCTGGAAGTGAAGGTGTTCGGAGTTAGCGAGGTTGGCGTCGGAGCTGGTAGAGATGCGGATGGATTTCTTATGGACGATAGCGATTCCTCCTCCTGTATGGTCGGTGCGGTCCTTGCGTGTGATCTTATAGTCATCAGGGATAGCGATGGCGATGTCAGGGGCGGAGGAAGCGTTCATCCATGTTTCCGTTAGGAAGGCGACGTCAGGAGAGATGGTGTCTAGGAGGTTCCAAAGGTCAATGGCGTGCCTGTGGACCGAGCGGGTGTTGAGAAGGATGCATTGTAGGTGGTTGGGGTCGGGAGTCTGTGGTGTGGTCGAGGCGGAGATGTTGTCGGTGCCGCTAAATTTGCAGGAGAAGCAGGAGAACGGTCCATGGGTGCGTCCAGGAGCGGCTTGGACGCAGTTAGGGGCGCGACCAGGGTTAAGGGCTAGGAGGGTGGCGGCATCGTAGGTAGTGCGGGGGGGCTGGGCAGCGCGAGGGGCAGGGGGTCTGGCGCTGGGCGCGGTCCAGGCGCGGACGGGCGTAGACGGGCTTACCTTTGGCGCACCTTCGGCGCGGATTGGGCGCGGTGGCTGCGCGTAAACGCTGCGCGCGGGAACTACTGTCATATATGGATAGTGGAGGGGGAGGGGCGAGGGCGGCTCAGCTGGGAGGCGTGGCGGGCTCAGGGGAACACAACAACAGCAGTATCAAAATGGAGGGGAGGTCAGAGCAGGGCGCCGGGGGAAATCAAACACAACAATGCAGTCAAAGCAATCTAAGCGCTGTGGGATAATAGCGCTATGAAATAACGAAGCTTACTAGAAATTGGAGCTAAGCAAATAATACAATTTGGTTACAATGCGCTATGCAGATTTGGTTCCAATGCAGCAATACGATACCACGCTGTGAGGAGCAGCGAGGGGAGCGATCACTCAAGGCGGAAGCAGCGAGTGAATCACAATGCTGCGAGGTTTGGGGAATGCTTTTCAGTGCTTGTGGGAGGGCGGCTCAGCTGGGAGGCGTGGCGGGCTCAGGGGAACACAACAACAGCAGTATCAAAATGGAGGGGAGGTCAGAGCAGGGCGCCGGGGGAAATCAAACACAACAATGCAGTCAAAGCAATCTAAGCGCTGTGGGATAATAGCGCTATGAAATAACGAAGCTTACTAGAAATTGGAGCTAAGCAAATAATACAATTTGGTTACAATGCGCTATGCAGATTTGGTTCCAATGCAGCAATACGATACCACGCTGTGAGGAGCAGCGAGGGGAGCGATCACTCAAGGCGGAAGCAGCGAGTGAATCGCAATGCTGCGAGGTTTGGGGAATGCTTTTCAGTGCTTGTGGGAGGGCGGCTCAGCTGGGAGGCGTGGCGGGCTCAGGGGAACACAACAACAGCAGTATCAAAATGGAGGGGAGGTCAGAGCAGGGCGCCGGGGGAAATCAAACACAACAATGCAGTCAAAGCAATCTAAGCGCTGTGGGATAATAGCGCTATGAAATAACGAAGCTTACTAGAAATTGGAGCTAAGCAAATAATACAATTTGGTTACAATGCGCTATGCAGATTTGGTTCCAATGCAGCAATACGATACCACGCTGTGAGGAGCAGCGAGGGGAGCGATCACTCACCTACTGGTATGTATAGTTAGGATTTTTTTCCTATGGGACTTTTGAAAATTCTATGTCTAATAACTTTGGCGTTTGTGGACGGAATTGGCTGAAATTTTCAGGAAAATGGCACATTTTGTTTCTGAGCAGCCCCTGAAAATTTGGGGGGGTTTCGTCAAAGGGGGGCCAAGAAAAAAGAGGGGTCTCAAAACGCGTTTTTCCCATGTTAATCTCCATAGGGCGTTTGGCCTCACTTTTAGCTCGAACGGCTGAATGGATTTGCACGAAACTTGGCAAAATTGTAGGGACTGTAAGCCCGATGTGCCTTTGCTGGGTCTCAATATATGTGCTCCAGTGGATGTTGAGAAATTAACGTTTTAAAAAATGTATATATCTGTGACAGCGTCCTGGATAGCGCACCAGTTCGCGTACTTTTTGCGTAACGGAGCTTTGCGAAGCGAAGCTGATTGGCTCTCCGGTGTCTGTCAACATTCTAAACAGTCCGTAGCGGCCGCCATTTTGTCTCTCGGTAGGATCGAGAGACAAGAGGAGGCCAAAACGAAGGGGGAAATGAAGGAAAGGGGGCAAGGTAGACCCCTTCTGACCCCCTAGGATTGATGAGGGGGATATTAAAGTGCCCCGCGGGTCCCAAAAAAAAAAAAATTAGTTTTTTTCGTGGGGTGCGCCCGGTTTGCGTACCGGAAAGCGGTTTGGGGAGCGTACTATAAGGAAACAAGAATGATTGACTTTAACTTATTGTATGTTTATTGATTGTTCGTTTTGTTTTTTTTTGTTTTTTTTTATTTACGTAGCTACATGTAGGTACCAATGCAGAGTCTATAATTTAATAAACGCCGTCTCCTTTGTAGATATCTTGCCTGTTGTTAAAGAAGTTATTGTGGTATATGGAATTCATACCATAGTCTGTCTGGAAAGCCGAAACAACATGGTGGCAGGAGATGATAAAGAGATGTTAAATACACATTGGGGATTATATAGTGGGAGAAAGGAAGTAACTATGAACAAAGCTAGTATGTAACACAAAAAAGTTGCACAGTATATTTTAAGTCTGACTTCACGTTATAATACATTTGCTACTAGTTTTCAATATACATATAAAAATAAATAATGTGTCACACAATTTTTGAATTAAGAAATACAAATTTATTTTTCAGATTGTTTTTCAAAATGTAAAAGAAAATCTAAAAAATCGTGATCATTTTTTTCTTCATTTTTCAGTAGAAAATCTACTGCATCTACACATTGCACAAGTTCATTGTTTATTGTATCGTCGTAGAAATCCTTGTCAACTTCTGTCTCCATTTGTTTTTCTGTTTCAGTTTTCAAGTTGTTTTCTTGTCTTTCCATTTTGAATTCTGAAAAATGAATTTTTAAAAAATATATCAGTACAGATAGGGCACTGTTGGGTTTCAGTACAGATAGGCAGTTTGGTTAAGTAAAAAGTGTTTTTTTCTTTGGGCAGTGTATGGTATCAAATTGGAAGTAGAAATATGAAGAAAATTATCAAATAAACTCTTAGTCAATTCTGAATTATACTATAGAAGTCTAACTCTATCCTTAATTCAGGGCTGGCGCTAGGCATGGGTAGCGTGGGTTGCCGCTCATGGTCTCGCACTCAGCCCACCAGCATGGGGCCACGCACTGGTGATGTGTCCTTTTGTTTTCCTGGAGATCTATCATAAAGAAAGGTGTCGCCTGCAATTAAGGTCCATTGGAGGGGGCCCCCTCCTTGGGCCTCCCATGGATGGTGTCAGGAGGTATAGGGGAGGGAGAAGGAGATGCTCCCTCAATTGCAAGGAGAACATTCACAGACACTGAGGGGGCCCCATTGTCCAGCATTTTTGCGCACCCACAGTTTTAACTTTTAGACCACAATCAATTCTCACACCTATGAAGGTGTGAGAAATGCGTGTGGAGTAAAAGTTAAAACTGTGGGGGCGTCAAAATGCTGGACAATGGGGCCCCCTCAGTGTCTGTGAATGTTCTCCTTGCAAGGGGCCACTTATGTAAATTGGAGGGGGCCTCGCGCACGTTCCTTTTTAGCCCAGGGCCTCGCAAATCCTAGGACTGGCCCTGCCATAACTAAAACAGAGAAGTCTATTTTTTTCTATAAGTATTACAGAGTGATAGAATATAACTGTCAGAAAATGTTTTTCTAATTAGCTTTCAGTACAGAACATACTTCAGTTTTATAAATAATATCTTACCTTTCAAATTTTAATTGAAGTTATCAGTTGATTTTTTGTTGTTATGCACTTCACGAAGTAGTAGTCAAAATGGGTGTGTTTCTCTCTCTTTGTATATATATATTCAGGTACATAACCAATGAAATGTCATGATATAATAGTAGAAATTGAAAGTAATCTTTTAATTGGTTGTCATTTCCAACACTTCCGATATGTTTTGTGAAGTAATTTACCTCAGGGATTTTAGAGAGTTCTACATGCTAAATGGCTAAATGGTATTCCAACAATATTTGTGAAAATGGTAGGGATTGGTATGTAGTATGAGCTACTGTTTAATTGGTGAAAGTGTCTCCAGTTGTTTTTCTGTAAATTACTTTCCCACCTTTTTTGAGCGAGTGCTTGTCAGTGTGTTTCCCGGTACGCGAACTTGCAGCGTTACGGGAGTCCTCCATTTTGTGTTTCGGTAGAATTGAGATACAAGATGGAGGGTAAATAATGTTCAGAATGGGTAGATTGGGGTAGTTTAGACGTATCCTGTCTCCCTAAGTTTTCTGAGGGTGGCTCAGGAGGCTCATATATGTCGTTAAAAAAAATTGTTTTTTATCGCGTGGTTAGCTGCCGGTACGCAAACTAGTTAGCGTACCGGGAAGCGAATATAGGTGAAAATAAGTGAAAAAAGGTACATTCGAAATTTCAAAAGAGTACACTAAGTTAAGGTAGCTCTGAAAAGAGCTTTTGGGTTTTGTGTATGTTCTAGAAACTTATAAGTAGGAACCAATACACATTCTTAAATTTAGTATGAAAACTTTGTTCCCCTCATCTGAGAAATGCACGCCATCTCCTCTGTAGCTATCTTGCATGTAGTAACGCAAGTTATTGTTGTAGATGCAGCCCATTCCATGGTACCTCATGTAAGCTGAAACAGACTTATTTACATGCTTCCTCGATTTTTCTATTTGTGGACAAAATTGATTGGACCACCTCCATTTCTGTCTTTGGCATATATTGGAATATACCAAGGCAGTTTGAGGAAAAAGTGTCATCAAATGCTCAAAGGTGTCTTTTAGGAGCATTTCCAGACCTACCCCAGTCAAATTGCCTAAATCGTTTCCGCCACAGTGCACTATTATGAGGTCAGGGTTTGGTAAATGTAAAAAGGTTTTCACCAATGGTATCAATTGGTGACATTTCAATCCTCTTCGGCCAATCCATTTAATTTCCACATTTTGTAAATTGAGGTTGTGTAAATTTCTGTTATCAGCATACCTGTGAGCCCAGTGGATGTAGCTATGTCAAAGAATCCAGACTGAAAACATGGCTAGAGGAGTTTTTGCTGCAGTCAGATGAAGTGTGGGAATGAAATGGCAGTTGAAATAGTGAAGTTTGTAATGAAAAAAAACTGTGGAGTTTAAGTGCAAATGATTCATTAGCAGTGATTGGTGTATTTCCATTGCTGAAAACAGAAAGTTAGGGTGCATGGATGTGTTCTTTGAAAGATGTAATTTGAATGGTTAATAAAAAATGATGTTATGAAAGATTTCAGTGGATTAGCAGGTGTACTGAGAGTTCAGAGTTCATTTGAAACATTGTTGTGTGAACTTGTAAACCTGAGAGGTCTGGCAGGCAGTAGTTGCTATGGAAAAAGGTCAGAAGGGGCAGAGGGGGGAAGGGTGTTGATTTGAAAATAGTGAGGGAAGAGTTTTGATTGGCCGACATGAGAGATATGTGTGATGAATATCAGCGTTTCAGTGCCTTTGTTGGTTCCAGCCTCTGGAGTGCATACCTTTAATTCTGCTAAAGAATATTTGGTGTGTTTCTGAGACTGTTTTGAAATTCAAAAAGAATTTGTAAAGGTGAGTTATCGTTTCTATATTTTAGATAAAGACTAGTATGCTTTTTTGAGTAAATAAGAAAGTCAGCTGTGTATTTAAAATGATGTTTTGCGTCAAGTGTTTGCATTCTGCTTTCAAAGGCTATTTTGCATTCTTTTACCAATTGTAATTGTAGTTAATGTAAAGTATTAGTACTGATAAGGTGTGTATGTACATAGGAGCTGTGCTGTGTTTTTTTAAATTATGATCTGAAAATCGTTTTTAAGGAAAAGGCATGCTTTAAAAAAATATGAGAATTTATTTACTTGTGATGTGATTCCTGCAATGCGTCGCTTTTGCAGAACAGATGCATGATGCATTTGTGTTGTTATTGCCCCATGCTGTTCTACAGTGTATATGTAAAAAATGATGCATAAGTGTTGCACGGGTATTGTAAATACTCTCCTATGTGTCCCTAGCCATTTCAAGTCACTCCCCCTGGTTCAAGGGCCTTGTAAATACGTCCCCATGTGTGTCTGGTCATTTGTAGTCACTTTTCCCGTGGTGCAAGGCCCTGGTGAATACGCCCCGATGTGTGCTTGAAAAATTTTGTTTTTGATTGTTTGAGTTACATAGCCATGTAAAAAGTTATTGAAAAAAAGGTGCAAGAACCTTAAAAAAACGTTTTCATGTGTATTAGGGCATTTTAAGTCAGTTCGCCATGAATGTAGGTGTATAATTGTTTTACTTAAAAAGTTTAAAAACTTTTTTTGAAATCAAATGCATGTACACTTTGGGCCCGATGTAGGTGGCCGTTTCAGGTCATTTACCGACCGGTTACTGCCCATTTCGGTAAATGGCTAATCGGTATGTAGGGGACTAAATCCAAGGCCACATGTAGGTAAATCTACATTTACAGAAAGCCCATAGGAATGAATGGGCATTACCGATTCGGTATTTACCGAATCGGTAATTAAAGAATTGTTAAGGATTCGGTAACGAATCCAGATGTTGAGACCTACATACCATTTACCGATTTTGAAATACCGAATCGGTACAATTCGGTATTTTAAAATCGGTAAATGTTTTTTACCTACATCTGGCGCTAGAACCGGTATTTTACCATCAAATTGGTTTTGATGGTAAAATACCGATTCGTAAAGGCTCCTGGCACTCTGAAGAGTCCTACCTACATATGGGTGGCTTCAAATCGGTATATTTATCAATGTTTTATTTTACCGAATCGGTAAAATTACCGACTCGGTAATTTTACTGATTCGGTAATATATTGCCCCTTACATGACAAATTTTGTAATCTGGTCGGTAACGGCTGAAAATACCGTTTTTTGGTCGTTACCGACCGACCTACATCTGGCCCTTAAAGTCTAAGGCCCAGATGTAGGTAAAATAGATTTACCGATTTTTAATTACCAAATTCTACCGATTCGGTAATTAAAAATTGGTAAATCTAAGGGGTGGATATGTAGGAACATCCAGATGTTCCTTTTACCGAATCGGTAAATATCTGTATTTACCGATTCGATAAATACCGACCGGTAATGCCCCATTCATTCCTATGGGCTTTGAAGGCAGATTCGGTAAATACCGATTTTGACAAGGGTGCAGGGGGTGTCACTTTGACACCCTCTAGCACCCCCAAAAAAGATTCGGGGCCATGTGGCAGGCATACCTGCCCTAAGGGTAGGTCTGCCTGTCATATGGCACAGGTGTGCATGCACACATGTGCATGCACACCGGAATCGGTATTTTACCATGAAGTTGGATTTCATGGTAAAATACCGATTCTGTAAGGCTTGTGGGACTCAGAAGAGTCCCACCTATATCTCATTGTTACCGAATCAGTAAAAATACTGATTCGGTATTTTACAGATTCAGTAAATTTACCGATCGGTAACTTTACCGAATCTGTAAAATATGTGGTCCTACATACCATTTTGTGAATCTCGGTCGGTAACGGCCGAAAATACCAATTTTCGGCCGTTACCGACCGACCTACATCCGGCCCTTAGAGACAGATTTATGATGGTTGTGCGCCTCTTTTGTGCTGTTGGTGCGTCACTTTTGTAATGCAGGAGAGATTTACAAGAAGCACCATGTTGCAAAACAGCAGCCGCGGGTCGTGGAGGGAGTTACGGTGGGGCAGGCATGCGGGGAGGGGGAGGGGCAGGGTGGAGGGACGTAAACACTGGCATATGGATTATTGCAGGTAAGTACACAATTTAATGTGCGTAAGGTTTCATGTGGGCTTTTTGTTGCAGGGTGGGTAGTCATTTGCATGAAAGCCCTGTGATACTATCACTATCACAGTAAAATTAAAAAAAAATTATTGAATCATCTTTATAGCGTTGCTGAATCAAATTCTTACTGTTGATTTACTGTTTGGTATTAGTGGTTAATAGCATTTTTTATTATATTTTACCACAGATTCAACTGCAGATTATTGAGAAATTAGACAATGCCGTCTAAGGATAGAATCCGAAAGTCTACGAAACGTCAAAGACAGCAGATTACTACATTTTTGCAGCAGTCCTCTACATTTAAATCACCTCAACGCACGAAGAAAGCTTCGGGTAAGCGAACGAAATAATTTCTTAGAAACATTTGTAGAAGCAAAAGTATAACTGCAGAACAAGTTTTAGTGCCGAAAAAGAGAGCCAATTTAAATGGAAAGGAAAGGCCCGTCAAAAAAGTTTCTGCTACAGCTGGAGATAACTCTGTGCATGGCAGTAGAAGGGAAAATGCATTCAGGGACATTCGTAGGTGAATTTCCCGCAACAGGGTAATTGTCAATTTGCTAAAACAATTCAAGAAAGGCCAACAGAAAGTGGCATTTTATAAGAAAAAGAAAAATGTAGAGAAAATTATTGATCAGGCTTTCGAAATTAAGCAAAAGTTATTTATTTTGGTAATTAATAGAATTAGGAAACTAAACAAGGTAATCTATGTTTTAAAATCAAATAGTAGATGGAAGAGAGAAGTAAATCGAAGTAATTTTTGTGATGTTTTCTCAGGAGAATGGATGCATAGTTCAAATAGTGAGGCATTTTTTAATGAGGAGAGTTATTTTCAGGTCAATGATTTGGTGCATGCAGTTGACACCAGTGGTCGAGCTTATGAGGTGAAAGACGGTCAACAGGTTGAAAAAGAAATACTTGTGTCTGCAGATGCAGAAGAGGTGTTAAGTGATGAGGTTTTAGGGAGACGTCCTAAGGGACCAGTGTACACCTGGAAGTGTAGTTCTATTTGCAGTGTGCGACAGGATTCCATCAATTTGCTTTGTGATTTTATACGGACATTTCATAAGAAAAGTGTAAAGCAAAAAATAAAGATGTTGCAAGAATTAGATCCTTGCAGAGTGAGACAAGTGACAGGTTTGCGTGGTCATTCACTGGCTTGTCTTTCCAGGAGAGTATGCCAGAGTGTTTTTCATCATTTCAGGATGCTAGCAGTGCATCATAATAAAGTGAGGAAATTAGTGAGAATGTTGTATTATGCTAAGAGTCCAGCAATTATGCTTAAACAATTAAGCAGTGCTCTTTTGCATGGTTCTGAAGTAGATGTGAAGAATATTTGTCAAGAAATTGAGTTCTGTTACTTTGCTGGTAAAGAGAACAATGTTGATATTGAATCACTAGAAGAAGGTAATGTGGAAGACAGTGTACAGATTTTCAGTACAGATAAGTTTCATAAGGAAATTTCCACGTTTATGGTGAAATCAAGTGAGAGGCCTAATTTCACTTGTGTGTGTTGTCGACGGACTTATTATAAGAATCAGACTAAGTTAGTGGATATATATGCAAAAAATGATATGGAAAACAATAGTGAATGGAAGGATTTTGCCACATACTTGATGGTAGAAAATTGTTTTGATTTGGGAGCGGACCAACGTATGTGTACTTATTGTTTTAACAAATTAAAACAAAACCAGATGCCTGCTAGAGCGGTTCATAATAATCTGGAATTAGATGACATTCCTTCTGAATTGAAGGATTTAAATACTTATGAATCTATTTTGATTCAAAGTGTCCATCCCTTCCAGGCTATTGTACGAATGGAGCCAAAGACAGGGAAGTTGCCTCCATCAGATTTACAGAGAGGATTAAAGGGAAGGGTTGTTTATTTGCCTTTGGATTTGAAGAAAAACATTAATACAATAGGAGTAGAGAAAGTGGAAGAGGAACCTCTGGTTATCATAGTCAATGGTGTTCCGACAAAGAGTAGGAAAATCTGGCAAGATTTATTGGATGTTAGGAAAGTCAAAAAGGCAACATTGTATTTGATAAAAAACAATAAGTACTACAATAATGTATGTGTTGCAGAAGAGGAAGTAAGTGATGAAGAGGACAGCGATTTGTGTCCTGGACAAATTGAGAAAGTAGAAGCCTCTAAAATGGAAGAAATATATGAACATTATAGTGTTCATCCTTTGCATTCCAAGGAAGTCATGGGGAATGCTATTGAGTTGTTTCAAATGAAACAAGCCAAAGGGAGTCCCATTAGTGTTTGGGAGGAAAGTTTGGAAGCTCGATGTTTTCCACAGTTATTTCCTACAGGTCGAGGAGGACGATATGATGAGCGACCTGTTCAAGTTCCTGCTTCAGAATACCGGACTTTACCATTGTATACAGAAGATCCTAGGTTTCGACAATGCATTCCTTATTTATTTCATTTACTGTTTGAAATTGATCTCTCTGGATTGTCTTATGCAGTGAACCACATTTTGAAAAGTGGTGTACAACTGCGAAATATTTCGGCAAGGGACTTTATGGATAACGTCAATGTGCAAGACAGTATTTTGGATTCTCACCTGATTAATCTCATGGCTTGTCAACGTGGTACTAATGAGTATTGGTACCGCCGTCATGGTGACTTAAAATGTATGCTGAGGAACTTAGGAACTCCCACATGGTTCCTCACTCTCAGCTGTGCTGAGTATGGCTGGGAAGACTTACTTGAATTTCTACGAGAGGTAAATGGAAACATTGAAAATATTGAATTCAAGACACCCGGAGAACTGTGCTCTTTGGATCCAGTGAATGTATGCAGGTACTTCAATCATAGATTTGAAGCTATAATGTCTTTCATCACGAACAAGAAAAATCCACCTCTTGGAGAGGTGTTGGATTTCTTCTGGAGGAAGGAGTATCAAGCAAGAGGTGCTCCTCATATACATATGCTGCTATGGATCAAAGATGCACCCAAATTTGGAACAGATCCGGATGACTTAGTGATGAGTTTCATAGAACAGTATGCTACATGTGCTGTTCCAAAGACAAACGAAGACAAAAGTCTAAGAGAACAAGTTTTACGGTTTCAAAGACATCGTTGTGGAAAGTACTGTCGTCGTAAATTCAGAAACAAGGACAAGTACTACACCAAATGTCGTTTTTCATTTCCACGGTCGGTGATATCCGAAGGAAGAGTGAACAATTTGATGTCTTCGCTGCGACATAATGTTACGAGGAAATCACCCAAAAACACATACAATTTGAAAAGAACCGAAGAGTCCAAGTACATCAATGACTACAACCCAGTGATTTTGTCCATGTGGAATGCTAACATGGATATACAGTTCGTGGCTGACAACTGTATGGCTGTGGCTCGGTATGTGACGTCTTACATCACTAAAAAAGAAAAGACAGAACTGAAGGATATGTGGGAGGACATTTCCCATGAAAAGAGCCTCAGTAAGAAGTTGTACAGTTTCAGTCTGAAGATGTTGTCGCATCGAGAAATCGGAGCTTACGAATGTTCTGACCGGTAATCTTCAGCAAGTCTCTATGCCAAATCTAGGAGTATCATTTGGGCGAGTCTTGGTCTTGCTGCAACGCGTAATCGAGTTCTGAAACCTGTACGGGAAATTGAGTATTTGGCGGAGAAGGAGCCAAACAGTACAGATATTTTGAAGAGCAACATGTTGGATACATATTATCCAAATAGAAGCAGTCACCTGGAGAATGCTTGTCTGTATGATGTTCTTCAAAATTACGTTTTCAAGAGGAACATCAAAGAAGATATCGATAAAGGAGTGTATGCTGTAATTGGAAGTGAAGGATGTCTGGTCAAGCAAAGAAAATGTCAATTGATAAATCATCGAAAATTGGATTGTGAATCTTCTGAAAGAAAAGAGTTTTTCTATTTAGCTCTTTTGCAACTTTTCAAGCCTTGGCGTGCAGAAGAGGAACTGCTTGGGGATTTTCTCTGTTACGAAGACTCCTTCAATGCAGCCAAGGAGTCCATAGAATGTCCTGTTTTTCCCAAATATCTACAAATGTTGAATGCAATTGCAGCCGAGATTGCTAGAGACAGTTCTCAGGACAGTCAGAGTTCTGTTTCATTGAGTCAGGATCCACTAGGAGAACCAGTTATCGAAAATTAAGCTGCCACTGCCATGATTGAAGTGGAAAGAGCCATGGCACATGCTCAGAAGGATGCAGTTAACTTAGAAGAATTGGAAAGACAACTCAACGTTGAGCAGAGGAAAATATATGACGAAGTTACCAACCAAATTGAGCATGGATTAAGTCATGAGAAGGAAGAGTGCTCATGTACGTCGTTGAAGCCTGTCCGACTGTACGTGAGTGGAGAAGCAGGAACTGGAAAAAGTTTCCTCATTAACCCCTTAAGTGCTGCTGACGGCCAATGGTCGTCAGCAGCGCTACCTCCCCAGTGCTGCGCACGACCATTGAACGTCCATTCAGCACTAGTTCTAATGGACAGCGCAGCACTGGGGAGAAATGTTTACATGCAGCTAAGGTGTTAAAGCAATTTCATGTTATCTGCAGAAAAGGACTGAATCATCGCTGTCTTGTGTTGTGACCGCTCCAACTGGACTGGCAGCTCATAACATTAAAGGGATTACTTTGCATCGGTTACTGATGCTGCCAGTGGAGCATGATAACAAATTACAATACAACAAGTTATCTGGAGATGCTTGTTGTGAAGTATCTAGAGTCCTGAAGGAGATGAAACTTCTTATCATTGACGAAGTAAGCATGGTTTCCAATGTCATGCTTGCTTTTGTGCATTTAAGAATGCAGGAAGTTCTTAAAACAGAGTATGATGTGTTATTCGGTGGCAAACACATCATTGTTTTTGGTGATCTTCTGCAGCTGACACCAGTAAAAGGACAACCAGTGTTTAAACTGCTTACACATGAAGATACCAAGAAGTGCCTAGGGAGCATTGGCAACGTTAACATATGGTTAAACTTCAGTTATGCTGAGCTGCGTGAAAATATGCGTCAGGCGAAGGACGAAGATTACAAGAATATTCTGCAAGATGTTAGAATCGGGAAAGTGACTGAGCGTGGTAAAGAAGCTTTACATGCACGCTTACTGTCAAATTTATATCCAGAAAAAGACGTTTTGCCAGAGGATATTTTTCAAAAATTACTGAGAAGAAATCTGGAATATATTTGATGCCAACTCTTGCAGAATGTTCCATCTTCAACAACAAAATGTTGAATTTAGAAAAACAAGACATTGTAAAACTTGAAGCTATTGACAAAATAGAGCATATGGGAGCAACAATTATTTTGTCAGAGAATTTGAAATCTAAATTGGATTCATTAGAGAAGACTATATCTAAAACTGCGGGTTTTGAAAAGACTTTGAATGTATGCTTAAATTGCCGAATCATTTTGAGAAGGAATTTACATGTTGAAAGAGGTCTGGTAAATGGATCAATGGGTAATGTTGTTGATTTTGAGAAATACAGAAGTAGAGATGGAATTGAATTTTTAAAAATTTAATTTGATGGCATTGAGGAAGTACAGCTAATTGGTCGTTGCTCTGCTAGGTAAAGACTTATATGTTCGCCGTAAGCAGTTTCCTGTTTGCTTGGCATATGCGGTGACAATCCATAAATCGCAAGGTTTAAGTGTAGATTCTGCTTTAGTGAATATTGGCAGTTCTGTATTCAAAGAGGGTATGGCTTATGTAGCATTGTCACGAGTCAGAACTTTATCGGGAGTGTACTTGATTGACTGTGATGTCACAAACATTTGTGCGTATCTAGATTGTGTTAAGGAATACAATAGGTTAAGAAGAGAGTATGCGCCACATTTGCCTCAATATCCTTTGTTTGAGAAACGTGTGGTAGGCCGGAAATGAAGAAATATCAGTAATAGTAGGGAGGTTGATGCAAAAAGACCAAAAGTCGATGAACCCAAAAGTGGAAGCAGGAATAAAAGGAATTCTGTTGAAAATGTTGTTGGTTTTAAATTTGAAAATAGTTCTGGTGTCAACTGCTATGCTAATGTAGTTGTTAATGTTCTCTTTTCACTAGAGACTTTCAAAGAACAGATTGTGATCAATTCGGAACAAAGTTTATGCTGTTTGTTGAATTCTGTGTTAGAGAAATGTAGTGTTGATAAAACGAGAGTAGAAAGTGTGTCTGAAATTCGTTTTCTGTTAGACGAATGTTCAGGTCAAACAGAATTCTCTGAAAATATTCAGCAGGATTGTCAGGAGTTTTTAATGTATATGCTTGATGTATTGCAAGATGAAGGTGTAGATGTAGATTATCTATTTGGCCTTTCTTATCAATGGCAGCATGACTGCGAGAACTGTAGGCTATCAAGTACTAATAGTGTAGACTCAGAAAGATTTATATATTTAACTTTGCCTGACAGTAAATCAGTATCCTTCAATAAGCTAGTAAAGGCAGCCGATCAAAATATGGAGTGCAGCCAATGTAAATCTGGAATGCTGTCCACGTTAATTTTACGAAATTATGGCCAGTATGTCATTTTAATGTTCCAACGATGTAGGCCTGATGGAACTAAATTGACAACTTTAATTAATAATTTTGTGGCTTCGCAGTTGACAATATCAGGAAGGACTTTTAAAACTACTGCAATTATATATCATAATGGTCCTTCAACTAATTCAGGACATTATACAGCTTATTTAAAATCTGGAAACGGATGGTCATTCTGCAATGATTCTGTTTTAACTTTCCAAAAAAGATTGCCTTTCCACCTTCAAAATTCTTACCTGGTGTTCTTACAACCAACATTTTAGGAAAAAAAGCTTGGGATTTGTTCAGAGGAATTTCAAGATGTTCTAATGGCTCCTACTCTATATGGCCTTGTGGATAATTGTAGTACAGAGCGAAAACTGTTTGTTTTTATAAGCAATGTCAAGTAGCAAATCAAAATAAGGAGTAGAGGAAATGTAAGTCTGCAATGCTGTCCACATTATTTATGGAAACTTATGGATGAAATGTCATTTTACAATTTCAACTACATAAACTGGAAGAAAATAAGTTGTCCAGTCTAATTAAAAATGTTTTGGCTACATAGTCATCGATTTCAGGAAGAACATTTGCAACTGCAGCTATTATGTAATATACTGGTCCTTTGACAACATCTGGATATTACACAGCTTATTTAAAATTTATAAAATGGCTAGTCTTTCAGCAAACATTACTAATTGACTATGAAGCAATGTTGCCTTTTGACTTGTTTTTTGAAGTCAGAATTTAGGGTAGGTAATTGGACTATAATGATTCTAGGTGTTGCTGTAATTTAGTGTGCTGTTTCAAATTGCTTTGTATGTCTCAGTTTTCTTAAAACAATTGAGTTTATCTTTCAGAAAGTGGCGGGCAGAAAATAGTAACAGCACAACAGAGTATAAGCTGTTCATAGGATATCCTTTGACGTCATAGAAAGTAAGTTACTTTGGAGAAGTTCCTATTTCTGCTTATTTATATTATTTGGGTTTTTTAAACACAATCATTTTGATTGTGTTTTTTTTCCCCGCTGTTATATGATGAATACCTTCAACTCACTGTTTTCAGTGAAATTTGATATTTTCTGATAACAGCAAAAATAAACCATTAAATATGTTTAAATAATTTTGTACTTTGAATTGTGATTTATAATATGTATATGGATTGGTGTGGCTCACTGGTTAGAGGTGGCAGACCCGGAAGCAGAGGTCAGCCCGGGACCAGGGTTCGATTCCTGACGTGGCAGGGTCTTGGGCCATGGCCAGCGGTCTCGATAATTCTCGCCTCGGTGCCTACTCCAACCATGGGTTCCACTCAGCAACACTGGGCAATAGCTTGCTTAATCTCTACTAACGGCCCCATCAGCGCCGGGGATGCCTGGCTTCACCTTGGGGATGCCCAGGAGGGATCATCTCACAGGGAAAGCCAGGATGGGTTCCCCAGCGGTATACAGCGCTGGGACGCCTCTTTGCTGGGGCAGCTGTGCGCTTTACAAGTATACCTCATTTAACATTTAACATTCATTTTGTCTCATGCTCACACTTTTTTTACCACCTTCTATTAATTTAAATTTTTTTGTTCTTTCTTACACAGATTAAAAGTATAAAAAAGATAATTTAGTACGGTAATGACAATTAAAAAGTAAGTGTTTAGTACTCTTTACGTTACATGTCTATCAGATTTAACTTTTATTAGTTCCACTGCTTCTTTTCTTTAACCCTTAGTTTCCTGTCTTTGCTACTTCCTTCATTTCTTTTTCTTTTACTTACTTATACTACTCTTTTCACTTCTTCTTTCAGTCCCTCTTTCAACAGTAACTGTGTGTTACTCCCTCTATTTGTCTTTCTTTTCACATTACTCTCTGTTTATTTATTCGTCTTTTTTTAAAAAATATTTTTTTTAGTTCGCTCCCGGTTCGCGTACCCGAACGCTAACCGGGAAGCGAATCAAAAGAAATAGAGGATGCTAGAGTGCTAAACATTCTAGCAATTTTTTTTAAAAGGGAAGGTAGTTCTGAAAAGAACTTTTTTTTATTCTTTTTGATGTTTTATATTTATTTTGTGTTTTTTTTGAGGAAGGGGAAACAAAAATGATTCACTTCAAAGGGCTCAACAGGAGCAACAAAAAAAAAATTACTTTCTTGGACGTTTTGGACATTGATGATTTTCAAAAGATGTATTTATTAATAATAAATTAATACATTTCATGCGGAGAGATGAGTATTACTCATCTCTCCGCATGAAATTTATTTTCCACATGCTAGACATGTAAATCTCATCTGCCCAAAGTTCTTTTGGAGATTTGGGACCGTTTCTCTTGCCTCTGACTCCCTTATTGCTAAGTCATTGGTGGATATTTTAGCCGGTCGGGGGTTATCCATTAGATCTCGAAGTTGTGCTTTAGAATAATTAAGAGGGTGCCAACTCTCCATGTGCCGATGCATGGTATGATTACCATAGCTATATTTTTTTTCGGTCTCTCTTGAGAGTTCTTTTTTGCAGATGAGGCAGGTAACGTATCTGGCATTAACTTTCTTTTCATGAGAAGGATGAGAAAAAAATTGCCAGATAAAATTCACTTTGATATGGGACGTTCTTGGCATTTCTTTCAGAAAGCCACTTGTCCCTTGCTCCTGTTCCTCGTCTTCCTCTTCTTCTTCTTCCTGGTTGAAGATGACCTGGCTAGTCGATCCTCTCTTCTTTGGTGGTGGTGGAGGTGGTGGAGATCCACCAGCTGCAGCTAATACAAATGCCATGTCTTAGCAAACAAAAACAGGTCTTTCTCTCATAAAAATGAAAGTCGGAGTGAGGAAAAAAGGTGGGACTTTCATCATTTGAGAAAAGAAAATGTTCTAAACCAATGAAAAGTGTTTATTTTACGTCATATGATCAAGCGTTCCATCATTAGGAAACTAAAAGTAAAATGAACCAATGAAAAGTTTTATGAAATAGTCACTTGACCTGTTATGCTTACGTTCCGCGTTCCGCGCTGCGCCTCGGATCGATTCCGGGCCTTTACGTTTCGTGCCTTGGTTCGCATTCCAGAACGCTTCCGGGTGCGCTAATGCAGAACGTCTTAAGGGGCATTACGTAGTAACGCGATATGTTGCGTTTACGGGACGCATCGCGATGTGCCTTTCTAACGCGGTATTTGCACTAACGGAACGTTTACCGTTTCGCGGATCGGCAGCGAAACAAGAAAAAATTATTTAAACTATAATATAAATTGAATTTAAAAAATATAATACAAATATATAAAAAATATATTTGTGAATTAGAATAAGAACATATGTTACAGCTATAGATATTTGCTATTAAAAAACCATTGAAATTCACTGAAAAAACCATAGGTTATAGACGATATATAGTTAGGAATTAGCATTTACAAAACCTTGAAAATTCACTGAAAAAACCATAGGTTATAGACCATATATAGTTAGGGATTAGCATTTACAAAACCTTATTTTACTCGCATAAAAACATTGAAATTCGCATATATAGTTAGTTGCGCTAACTATATATCGCGCACCCGCAATCCACTGCTGATGATGTCACATATTACATCATTCATGACATGGTCAGTGACATCACTGATGTGTTGTGTTGATCAGTAGCTATAAGAGTGGCTATATGGGTTATTGATTGGTTGCCCAAGTATTTGAATGGGAGGCTGAGTGTGTGTGTGGGTGGCTGGGAGGTGTGTGACTCTGTGCATAGATGTGTAAGCAGTTGTTTCACTAGGAGTATGAGTTCAAGAGTGCATGTGGAAACAGCTATATGGGCGGTTGACTGTGCATGGGTGTGTTGGTGAGTGAATGGATTTCTCAGTGCTACATGTGCAAGTAAGTACGTATGTAAAACACAATACATGTGAGAGTTGACATATATAAATAACTGTGGATAAGAGCCAGTGAATGTGTGAGTGGCTGTATCGATCACTGTGAGCTTGTATCAGGGATTATATAAGAGAGTAAATATGTGTTAGTATATGTTTGAATAAGTAAGATGTGTATAACTGTATAGTTGAGGAAATGGAGGTGTGATTGATTCTTTGCATGACTGACTAGGTGTGTGAGTAACTCCATGGATGAGTGACAGTCTGTGAGTGTCTGTTTATACTGAGTGTATGTAAGGTTATATTAGAGTCTGAAGAGGTTCATTGTATTATCACATGAGTGATGTGATCAGTGATGTCAAATGAGATGTCATCAGTGATGTCATTTGAGTTGTCATCAGTAATGTCATCAGTGATGTCATTTGAGATGTCATCAGTGATGTCATTTGAGTTGTCATCAGTGATGTCATCAGTGATGTCATCAGTGATGTCACTGACCATGTCATGAATGATGTAATATGTGACATCATCAGCAGTGGATTGCGGGTGCGCGATATATAGTTAGCGCATCTAACTATATATGGAATTGCAATGGTTTTATGCGAGTAAAATAAGGTTTTGTAAATGCAAATTCCTAACTATATATGGACTATAACCTATGGTTTTTTCATTGAATTTTCAAGGTTTTGTAAATGCAAATTCCTAACTATATATGGATTATAACCTATGGTTTTTTCATTGAATTTCAATGGTTTTTTAAAAGCTAATATCTGTAGCTGTAAAATATATTCTTCTTTAAATCTTGAAATATATTTTTCATGTTCTTTACACAATTTTTTAAAAACATTTTTTTTTGTTTCGCTCCCAGTCCGCGAACCGGTCAGCTTCCCGTTAGCTCAATTTAAAGCCGCGGCTTAGTACGCGAACCGGTAATTGTTCCTTCAGCGTAACTGTTACGTTCGCATGACGTTTTGCGTTATCGCGTAATACGTCATTGGACGCGCCAAGTTAGCGGACCCGGAAGTGGACCGGAAAACGAAGCAAAGCGCGAAACGTAAACACAGCAGGTCATGTGACTCGATAATAACACTTTTCATTAGTTCATTTCACTTTTGGTTTCCTAATGATGTAATACTTGGTCATGTGATATAAAATTAACACTTTTCATTGGTTTAGAATTTTTCCTTCTCCCAAATGATGAAAACCCCTCCTTCTTTCCTCACTCTGACTTTCATCTTGGTGAGAGAAAGACCCTTTTTGATTCTTCAGCAATGGCTTCAATGGTTGCTTCAATAAAAAAAAATACAAAATGTTCAGAAAAAAACAAAAAAATATAAAAAATGTTCAGAAAACGAATAAAAAAAATTTAAAACAACAAAAATAAAAAAAAAGTTCTTTTCAGAACTACCTCCCCATTATTAAAAAAAATTGGTAGAATTCTTTGAACTCTGCCAAGCTCTATTTCTATTAGTTCGCTCCCAGTTCGCACTCCGGTACACGAACTTTGAGCGAACCAAAAAATTTTTTTTTTAAAAAAGGAACAGTAAGTATAAGGAAAGGAAACAGACAGTTATGTTACAAAAAAGACAGCTATAGGGAGTAAAGAAAAGATACTGTTACCCGCAATTCACTTCTGATCATGTCATATATTACATTATTTTTGACATGGTCAGTCATCAGCAGTGGATTGCGAGTAACAGTTTTTTTTGTTTACTTCCTATACCTGTCTTTTTTGTAACATAACTGTCTGTTTCCTATCCTTAAACTTACTGTTCCTTTTTTTAACGAGATAATAGATGTGAAGACCTACCATTGCAGTAAAACATGCCCACTTATTACATCATTCATAACATAGTCAGTGACATCATCAGCAGTGGAATGCAGGTTAAAAAAGTAGAAAATATTTACCTTATAATTCTTGTTAATTTTTAAAGAAAATTTTTCATACATTCAATCTGTAAAAGAGAGAACAAACATTTCCAAAAATATTAAAACATGTATTTAAAAATTAGAAAAAAGAAGGGAAAAGGTTCAAGAAGAAACAGTTTTTAAACAACTTTGACACTTACAGAAACCTCTACTTCTCTACGACCCCTACACAATCCTAAATATATTTATTTTAAACAAACAGTATCTTCATGCTGATGAAATGAGGCCTATTTTGAAATATGATGCTTCTTTTGCATTGCTTATGTCTCACAATAGTGATGCAATAACAGCGCAAAAGAGATGTAAAACCATCATAAAATTGTGTCTAACATTTAAAATGATTGTTTTAGGATGCAAATAAGATGTGTGCTTTCAAGAGCTTTCTTTGAGGTGAGGCCTATTTCTTTTTTTTTAAAAAAAAACAGTACCCAGAAGTACAGCACTGTAAGCATTAAAATTGACACTTACAGAAGACTCAGCTTCTCCATATCTACCTCACATTTCTAAATGTATATCATAAGTACAAAAAGCATAACATTAATTATACATGTTAAATGGTTTATTTTTGCTGTTCTCAGAATGTATCAAATTTCACTTAAATCAGTGACTTGAAGATATTCATCATGTAACAGCGGGGAAAAAAAAACACAATCAAAATGACTGTGTTTAAAAAACCCATACAACCTAAGAAATCTGATTTCAAAACTCCTTAAAATTAACTTACTTTCAATGACGTCGAAGGATCTCCTATGAACAGCATCCACTCTGTTGTGCTATAAATATTTTCAGCCCGCCACTTTCTGAAAGAAAACCTCCATCGATACGTAAAGTATGTTACATAGAAAAAAAGACTTCTCTCATTCTATCACATGTTTCCACTAGGCCAAATCATGTTGCCGCGATTCGCAAGTCTTGTAATTCTTCCAATCAAATCCCGACATTTTCTATTTTCGCAACTTTCAAAAAGAAAATATTTGAGATTATTTTCACAATACTGGACTATTAATATCTTACTCTTCTTTGTCACTCATGTTCTCCTTTTCCTATGACACTGATACTGCTTACTATGAATCAGACTTACTTGCATCAGGTTTATATAGTTGGATTTTTAATCTAGACAGCATTGCAGACTTACATTCCCTCTACTTAAAATTTTGGTTTTAAAAACACCAGGTAAGAATTTTTAAGGTCAAACGGCAATTTTTTTTTGAAAGTTACAACGGAATCATTGCAGAATGACCAGCCGTTTCGAGACTTTAAGTAAGCTGTATAATGTCCTGATGTTGTTGATGGACCATCATGATAGATAATTGCTACAGTTACAAAAGTCCTCCCTGATATTGACAGCTGAGAAGCCACAAAAATGTTTATTAAAGTTGACAATTTTGATCCATCAGGCCTACATCGTTGGATCATTAAAATGACATACTGGCCATATCTACGTATAAATAATGTTGACATCATATCACATTTACATTGGCTACACTCCATGTTGTGATCTGCTGCATTTACTAGCTTATTAAAGGACACTGATTTACTGTCTGGCAAAGTTAAATATATAAATCTTTCTGAGTCTACACTAGTAGTACTTGATACCATACAGTTCTCGCAGTCATGCTGCCATTGATAAGAAAGCCCAAACAGGTGATCTACATCTACACCCTCATCTTGCAATACATCAAGCATATACATTAAAAACTCCTGACAATCTTGCTGATTATTTTCAGAGAAGTCTGTTTGACCTGAACATTCATCTAACAGATAACGAACTTCAGACACACTTTCTACTTTTGTTCGATCAGTGCTACATTTCTCGAAAACAGAATTCAACAAACAGCATAAAATTTGTTCTGAATTCAACAGAATCTGTTCTTTTAAACTCTCTAGTGAAAAGAGAACATTAACCACTACATTTGCATAGCAGTTGACACCAGAACTGTTTTCAAATTGAAAACCGACAACATCTTCAAAAGAATCCACTTTCTTTCTGCTAACAATTTTCGGTTCATTGACTTTTAGTCTTTTTGCAACAACCTCCCTACTATTACTAATATTTCTACGTTTCTGGCCTACCACACGTTTCTCAAACAAAGGATATTGAGGCAAATGTGGCGCATACTCTCTTCTTAACCTATTGTATTCCTTAACACAATCTAGATCCGCACAAATGTTTGTGACATCACAGTCAATCAAGTACAATCCCGATAAAGTTCTAACTCGTGACAATGCCACATATGCCATACCCTCCTTGAACACAGAACTGCCAATATTCACCAATGCACAGTCTACACTTAAACCTTGCGATTTATGGATTGTCACCGCATATGCCAAGCAAACAGGAAACTGTTTACGGCGAACATATAAGTCTTTAACAAGCAAAAACCTAGCAGAACAACGACCAATTTGCTGTACTTCCTCAATGCCATCAAATTTAATTCTTAAAAATTCTATTCCATCTCTATTTTTGTATTTCTCAAAATCAACAACATTACCCATTGATCCATTTACCAGACCTCTTTCTACATGTAAATTCCTTCTCAAAATGATTCGGCAATTTAAACACACATTCAAAGTCTTTTCAAAACCCGCTGTTTTAGATATAGTCTTCTCTAATGAATCCAATTTTGATTTCAAATTGTCTGACAAAATAATTGTTGATCCCATATGCTCTAATTTGTCGATAGCTTCAAGTTTCACAATCTCTTGCTTTTCTAAATTCAACATTTTGTTGTTGAAGATGGCACATTCTGCAAGAGTTGGCATGAGACATATCCCGGATTTCTTCTCAGTAATTTTCTGAAAAATATTCTCAGGCACAATCTCTTGTTTGGGATATAAATTTGACAGTAATCGTGCATTTAAAGCTTCTTTCCCATGCTCGGTCACTTTTCCAATTCTAATATCTTGTAGAATATTCTTGTAATCTTCATCCTTTGCCTGACGCATATTTTCATGCAGTTCAGCATAATTGAAGTTTAACCATATATTGACGTTGCCAATGCTCCCTAGGCACTTCCTGGTATCTTCATGCGTGAGTATTTTGAACACAGGTTGACCTTTTACTGGTGTCAGCTGCAGAAGATCTCCGAAAACAATGATGTGTTTGCCACCAAATAACACATCATATTCAGTTTTAAGTACTTCTTGCATTCTCAAATGCACAAAGGCAAGCATGACATTGGAAACCATGCTTACTTCGTCAATGATAAGTAGTTTCATTTTCCTCAAGACTCTTGAAACTTCAAAGCAAGCATCCCCAGATAACTTGTTGTATTGTAATTTGTTGTCATGCTCCACGGGCAGCATCAGTAGACGATGCAAAGTAATACCTTTAATGTTATGTGCTGCCAGTCCAGTAGGAGCGGTGACAACACAAGACAGCGATGACTCAGTCCTTTCCTGCAAATAACAAGAAATTGCTTTAATGAGGAAACTTTTTCCAGTTCCCGCTTCTCCACTCACGTACAGTCGGACAGGCTTCAACGACGTACATGAGCACTCTTTCTTCTCATGACTTAATCCGTGCTCAATTTCCTTGGTAACTTCATCATATATTTTCCTCTGCTTAACGTTGAGTTGTTTTTCCAAGTCTTCTAAGTTAACTGAATCCTCCTGAGCATGTGCCATGGCTCTTTCCACTTCATTCATAGCAGTGGCAGCTTCATTTTCGATAATAGGTCCTCCAAGTGGATCTTGACTCAATGAAACAGAACTCTGACTGTCCTGAGAACTGTCTCTGGCAATCTCGGCTGCAATCGTTGCTTCCTGCTCAATTTCCAAAGTTAGCATTTCTTGATATTTAGGAAAAGCAGGACATTCTATGGACTCCTTGGCTGCATTAAAAGAGTCTTCGTAACAGAGGAAATCTCCAAGCAGTTCCTCTTCTGCACGCCAAGGCTTGAAAAGTTGCAAAAGTGCTAAATAGAAAAACTCCTTTTTTTCTGGAGATTCACCACTCAATTTTCGATGGTTTACTAATTGGCATTTTCTTTGCTTGACCAGGCATCCCTCACTTCCAATTACAGCATACACTCCTTTCTCAATATCTTCTTTGATGTTCCTCTTGAATATATAATTTTGGAGAACCTCATATAGACAAACATTCTCAAGGTGACTGCTTCGATTTGGATAATATGTATCCAACATGTTGGTCTTCAAAATGTCGGTACTGTTTGGCTCCTTTTCCGCCAAATACTCAATTTCCCGGACAGGTTTTAGAACTCGATTTCGCGTTGCAGCAAGACCAAGACTCGCCCAAACGATACTCCTAGATTTGGCATAGAGACTTGCTGAAGACAATCGATCTGAACATTCGTAAGCTCCGATTTCTCGATGCGACAACATCTTCAGACTGAAACTGTACAACTTCTTGCTGAGGCTCTTTTCATGGGAAATGTCCTCCCACATATCCTTCAGTTCTGTCTTTTCTTTTTTGGTGATGTAAGATGTCACATACCGAACCACAGCCATACAGTTGTCACCCACAAACTGTATATCCATGTTAGCATTCCACATGGACAAAATCACTGGGTTGTAGTCGTTGATGTACTTGGACTCTTCGTTCCTTTTCAAATTGTATGTATTTTTGGGTGATTTCCTCGTCACATTATGTCGTAGTGAAGACATCAAACTGTTCACTTTTCCTTTAGAAATCACCGGCCGTGGAAAGTTGAAACGACATTTGGTGTAGAACTTGTCCTTGTTTCTGAATTTACGACGACAGTACTTTCCACAACGATGGCTTTGGAAATGTAGAACTTGTTCTCTTAGGCTTTTCTTCTCCGTTGCATTTGGAACAGCACACGTAGAATACTGTTCTATGAAATTCATCACTAAGTGATCGGGATCTGTTCCAAATTTAGGTGCATCCTTGATCCACAACAACATATGTATATGAGGAGCACCTCTTGCTTGGTACTCCTTTCTCCAGAAGAAATCCAACACCTCTCCAAGAGGTGGATTCTTCTTATTTGTGATGAAAGACATCATAGCTTCAAATTTATGATTGAAGTACCTGCATACATTCACAGGATCCAAAGAACACAGTTCTCCAGGTGTCTTGAATTCAATGTTTTCAATATTTCCATTTGCTTCTCGTAGAAATTCAAGTAAGTCTTCCCAGCCATACTCGGCACAGCTCAGAGTGAGGAACCATGTCGGAGTTCCTAAATTCCTCAGCATACATTTTAAATCACCATGACGACGATACCAGTACTCATTAGTACCACGCTGACACGCCATGAGATTAATTAAGTGAGAATCCAAAATACTATCTTGGACATTGACTTTATGCATAAAGTCTCTTGCCGAGATATTTCGCATCTGTATACCACTTTTTAAGATGTGGTTCACTGCATATGACAGTCCAGACAGATCGCTTTCAAACAGGAGATGAAACAAATAGGGAATGCATTGACGAAACCTAGGATCTTCTCCATACAATCGTAAAGTCCGGTATTCAGACGCAGGAATTTGATGAGATCGCTCATCATATCTTCCTCCTCGACCTGTGGGAAATAGCTGTGGGAAACACCGAGCTTCCAAACTTTCCTCCCAAACACTAATGGGACTCCCTTTGGCTTGTTTCATTTGAAACAACTCAATAGCATTCCCCATGACTTCCTTGGAATGCAAAGGATGAACACTATAATGTTCATATATTTCTTCACTTTTAGAGGCCTCTACTTTCTCAATTTGGCCAGCACACAAATCGCTATCCTCTTCATCACTTACTTCCTCTTCTGCAACATACACATTCTTATAATACTTATTTTTTTTCTTCAAATACACTGTTGCCTTTTTGACTTTCCTAACATCCACTAAATCTTGCCATATTTTCTTATTCTTTGTCGGAACCCCATTAACCAAGATAACCAGAGGTTCCTCTTCCACTTCTTCTACTCCAATTGTGTTAATGTTTTTATTCAAATCTAAAGGCAAATAAACAACTCTTCCCTTTAATCCTCTCTGTAAATCTGCTGGAGGCAACTTCCCTGTCTTTGGCTCCATTCTTACAATAGCCTGAAAGGGATGGATACTTTGAATCAAAATAGATTCATAAGTATTTAAATCCTTCAATTCAGAAGGAATCTCAACCAATTCAAGATTATTATGAACTGCCCTAGCAGGCATCTGATTTTGGTTTAATTTATTACAACAATAAGTACACACACGTTGATCCGATCCCAAATCAAAATAATTTTCTACCATCAAGTATGTGGCAAAATCCTTCCATTCACTATTATTTTCCCTTTCACTTTTTGCATATAAATCCACTACCTTAGTCTGATTCTTATAATAAGTCCGTCGACAACAAACACAAGTGAAATTAGGCCTCTCACTTGATTTCATCTGAAACGTGGCAATTTCCTTCTGAAAATTATCTGTACTGTAAACCCGTACATTATCTTCCACATTACTCTCTACTTCAGGGTCAATGTGAACATTCTCATCTTTACTACTAAAGTAACAAAACTCAATTTCTTCACAAATATTCTTCACATCTATTTCAGAACCATGCAAAAGAGCAGCACATAATTGTTTAAGCATAATTGCTGGACTCTTTGCATAATACAACATTCTCACTAATTTTCTCACTTTATTATGATGCACTGCTAGCATCCTGAAATGATGAAAAACACTCTGGCATACTCTCCTGGAAAGACAAGCCAGTGAATGACCACGCAAACCTGTTATTTGTCTCACTCTGCAAGGATCTAAATCTTGCAACAACTTCATTTTCTGCTTCAAACTTTTCTTATTAAATGTCCGTATAAAATCACAAAGCAAATTGATGGAAACCTGTCGCACACTGCAAATAGAACTACACTTCCAAATGTACACAGGAGCCTTAGGACGTCTTCCTAAAACCTCATCACTTAGCGCCTCTTCTGTCTCTGTTGTCACAAGTTTTTCTTTTTCAACTGGACAACCATCCTTCACTTCATAAGCTCAACCACTGATGTCAACTGCATGCACCAAATCATTATCCTGAAAATAACTCTCCTCATTAAAAAATGCCTCAGAACTTGAACTATGCATCCATTCTCCGGAAAAAACTTCACAAACGTTGCTACGATTTACTACTCTCTTCCATCTACTGTTTGTTTTAAAATCAGAAATTACCTTGCTTAGTTTCCTAATTCTATTGATTACCAAAATAAACAACTTTCGCTTAATTTCAAAAGCATGATCAATAATTTTCTCGACATTTTTCTTCTTCTTATAAAATGCCGCTTTCTGTTTGCATTTCTTAATATTTTTTATTAAATTAACTATTATCCTATTACGGAACATTCGTTTTCGAATATCCCTAAACTGTTCTTTCCTTCTACTATCATGCACAGAGTTATCTCTTCCTCTACCAGTAACATTTTTCATAGGTCTTTCCTTTCCATTTAAATTACTCTTCTTTTTCTGAACTGAAACATTTTGGCGATAAATACTTTTTTTACTACAAATATTTTTTAAGAAAGATTTTGTGCTCTTATCCGGAGCTTTCTTGGTGTTTTGATAAGTATTTAGGGAAGAGGACTGCTGCAATAAAACATCACCGTGCTGTCTTTGACGTTTTCGAGCCTTTCTAATTCTATTTTTTGTAGGCATTTTCCAAACTATGAAAGAATCTGCAGTTGAATCTGTTGAAAAATATAATAAAAAATGTTAATAACCACTATTACCAAACAGTAAATGAATAACAGTCATCAAAAACTTAATGCCCTACTTATTATTTAACATAGCAAATCAAGGCATATGACTGTGTATGATGTTATTTTTCTTTTTTAAATGGAAAGCGTTCTTCATGGTGCAAGTTTCTTGTAAATACGCTCCCACCTGCGAAACGGAACTTTGCAATGCGAAGCTGCTTGGGTCCCCGGTGTCTGTCAACATTCTGAACAGTCCGGAGCGGCCGCCATCTTATCTCTCATTAGGATCGAGAGAGAAGAAGAGGTGAAAAACGAAGGGGAAATTTAATGAAAGGGGGCAAAGTATACCCCTGTTGACCCCCTAGGAATGTTGTTGGGATTTTTAAAGGGTCCCCTGGGGAAAATAAAAAAAATATATTTTTCACGATAGAACCGCTTCCCAAACACCGAACTGGGCCGCAAACTGCACGAGAATACGCCATTTTGTGCTTCGTTTTAATTAAATTACTAGGAATAAGGAGGTGCGGGAGACGTATCCTAATCCCTTATATTTTCTGAGGGTGGCTGAGGAGTCTCATATATGTTGATACATGTGTTCCAGCGGCTGTGCGTGAGCTTTTTTTTTTTTTTGCTGCGTGACGTCTGTTAACGTTCGATTCGAAGGAAATCAAGAAGTGTTGACCACCAATTTCTCAGTGCGATAAAATATTTTGGGGCATATTATCAAGCCTGTGCGCTAAAATTATCGCCGATAAAGCGGCGATAATGGGCTTGATAATATGCTCTGTGGAATTCCAATCGAAGCCCATTTTAGATGTCTTCACATCTAGCATGTGCTTCGATTGGAAATCCATAGAGCATATTATCAAGCCCATTATCGCCGCTTTATCGGCCGTTTTCGGCCGATAAAGCGGCGATAATTGTAGCGCACAGGCTTGATAAAATGCCACATTGTTATAAATGAATCCTTATTGAGACACAATGTCTGCGCCAACTTGCCTTTTTTACAATGCCACAATTTTGTCGTGCACGGCAACCATTTTACATGCCAGGGTGGTCTCAGCCTATCACCTAGCCCTGCGAATGTAGGGAAATATTATCAAACCTGAACATTAAAATTATCGTCGCATTATCGGCCGAAAACGGCTGATAAAGCGGCGATAATGGGCTTCATAATATGCTCTGTGGAAATCCAATCGAAGCCCATGTTGGATAACATGGCTAAAAACTGCTCAGCACCATTGTTTGGACATTATTAACATGGCTATGTAACTCCCATAATCAAAATTTAAATTTGCCAAGCACACTTGTGTTACTGCATGCCAGAATGCTACACCAAATATGCAATTACAATTTCGCAAAGTAACAAAATCTATTTCTATATCACTACAGACAAAGCCACAGTTTAAAAACACAGCTTTCTTCATCATTTTCTCCTTAGCGATAAAAAGCGGCAGCAATGCATGAATATCACGCTGAAAAGTCAGCGATATTCATGCATTATCCTGCAAATGCTCTTAGCCATGTTATCCACCTCCCATTGGATAACATGGCTAAGAACTGCTCGCAAATGCGAAAAAAACGGCCGCAATGCATGAATAACGGTGAAAAGTCAACGATATTCATGCATTATTCAGCAAATGCTCTTAGCCATGTTATCCACCTCCCATTGGATAACATGACTAAGAACTGCTCAGGGCCCCATGAGGAACGCTTTCCATTTAAAAGAGAAAAAATAACATCATAGAAAAGAATCGTTTTTAAACACAGCATATAAATCAATTGTATACCTGCATTCAAGAGGAAATGACTGAAAATGTCCTTGAGACACACGAAAGCGTTTTCTAGAATGCCCTAGCACCATTTATCCGACATAATTAACATGGCTATGTAACTCCCATAATCAAAATCTAAATTTGCCAAGCGCAGGTGAGAGCGTATTTACAAGACACTTGCCCCATGAGGAATGCTTTCCATTTAAAAATGAAAAAATAACATCAAAGACACTCAAATGCCTTATAAATATGACCCAAAACAACCTATGAAGCTCTAACAGTACATATCCAGAAATGTAATTGATTTCAAAAATGGTTTTTAAAAACAACATATCTGTTTCAGCTTACATAAGAGACCATGGAATGCGCTTCATTTACAACAATAACTTGAGTTACTGCATGCCAGAATCCTACACCGAATATGCAAATACAATTTCTCAAAGTAACAAAATCTATTTCTATATCACTACAGACAAAGCCACAGTTTTAAAACACAGCTTTCTTCATCATTTTCTCCTTAAATCATTCTATTCTCTATCTAAAATAAATAAATCTTTTCTCACCTTAGCAAATACTTTTTGGATTTTAAAAATACACCAAATTGTCTTCAGCAGAAGAAAAAGGATGCACTCCAGAGGCTGCAGCTATTGAAAGCACAGAAATACAGATATTCATTTCACATATCTCTCATATTAGCCAATCATAACTCTTCCCTCACTTTTTTCAAATCAAAACCCTTCCCCCCTCTGCCCTCTCTTTTGTTTTCTTTATTTCTTTATTTTTTTTTATTTTGATTGTGTTTCATACTTCATTAAACTTTCTAACATTTCAGTGTCAGAAATGTCAAAATTGAATATAGGGTGTAACATTTTCTCATTTTGAAGCAGGTTATCCACTGCTTCAACACATTGTAGAAGTTCGTGGTCTCTACTTTGATCCATAAAATCATCAATTTTGTCTTGGCTGCTCTCCTTCAGTTCAATTAAAAATGTAACTTGTTGCTCGACTTCCATTTTGCCTGAAATTTTGAATAAAAAAATATATATTAGTAGAGATAGGGCACTGTTGGGATTAATTTTAGATAGGCAGTTTTTATCAGTGAATTTTTCTTTTGGCAGTGTATAGTATCAGAGTGGAAATAGGACTATAAAAAAGTGTATGTGATTTAACCAAGAGAAGCCTAACTCCATTCATAACTATAACAGAGAAGTCTATCTAAATCCATAACTACTACAGAGGGATAGTGTATATCTATCAGAAAAAGTCTACCATATCAAGTTATAGTGCATAATATACTTCAGTTTTAAAAATAACAACTTACCTTCAGAAACAAGTTGAAGTGTTAGGTAACTATTGAAATGTGATGTACAACAAGAAGTAGTAGTCAAAATGGCTGTGTTTTCTTCTCTTCCTTTATATATATTCAGGTATATAACCAATCAAATATCAGGTAATAAAAGTAGAAAATGAAAGTAACATTTTCATTGGTTGTCAATTCCAACACTTCAGATGTGTTTTGTGAAGTAATTTACCTCAAGGTATTTAGAGAGGTCTACAGGCTTAGGCTAAATGGAATTTCAATCAAATTTGTGAAAATGAAAGAGATTGTTATGTAGTATAAGCTAATCTATATTTGGTGAGAGTGTCTCCAGTCGTTTTTCTGTGAATTACTTTCCCACCTTTTTTTTGGACCGCTTCTCGGGAAGCGGTCTGGTCCGCGAACTAGGAGCGTAACGGGAGTCCACCATTTTGTGTTTCGGTCGAATTAAGATATAAAATGGAGGGTAAATAATGTTCAGAAAGGGTAGAAGGGGACACGGTACAAGTATTTTGACCCCCTAGGTTTTCTGAGGGTGGCTGAGGAGGACCATATGTGCGGAGAAAAAACATTTTTTAAAAAATTTTGAGCGGTTAGCTTTCAGTTCGCATACCGGGTAGCGCTCTTTGAGCGTAGTTTGTTGAAAATTACAGAAATAAGTTAGAGAAAAATATTAATTGTGAGTGATCAGATGAAGGGTAGCTCTGAGAAGAGCTTTTGGGTTTATGGTACATTTAGGTACTTATAAGTAGGTACCAATGCACAGTCTTAAATTCAGAATGAAAATTCTGTTGCCCTCATCTGAGAAGTGAACTCCATCTCCTCTGTAGATATCTTGCATGTAGTAACGCAAGTTATTGTTGTACAAGGAGCCCATTCCATGGTCTCTCATGTAAGCTGAAACAGATTTGTTTACATGCTTCCTCGCTTTCTCAATTTGTGGACAAAATTGGTTGGACCACCTCCATTTCTGTCTTTGGCATATATTGGAATATACCAAGGCAGTTTGAGGAAAAAGTGCCATTAATTGCTCAAAGGTGTCCTTTAAAAGCATTTCCAGACCTACCCCAGTCAAAGTGCCCAAATCATTACCTCCACAGTGCACTATTAACAGGTCAGGTTTTGGCAAATGCATAAAGGTTTTCACCAATGGTATCAATTGGTGACATTTTAATCCTCTTTGGCCCAACCACTTAATTTCCACATCTTGTAAATTGAGGTTGTGTAAATTTCTGTTCTCAGCATACCTTTGAGCCCAGTGGATGTAACTATGTCCAACAATCCAGACCTTAAACATGGTGGGAGAAGGTTGGGCTGCAGTCAGATGAAGTGTGGTAATGAAAGGGCAGTTGAAACAGTAGGAGTTTGTAAAGAAAAAAAAATGTGGATTTCCAATGCTAATGATTCATTAGCAGTGATTGGTGCATTTCCATTTCTGAAAACAGAAAGTTAGGGTGCATGGATGTGTTCTTTGAAAGATGTAATTTGAATGGTCAAGGAAGAAACATTTAATGAAAGATTGCACTGGATATGCAGGTGCACTGAGAGTTCAGAGTTCAATTGAAACATTGTTGTGTGAATTTGCAAACATGAGAGGTCTTTCAGGAGGTGGTTGCTATGGAAAAAAGGCAGAGAGGGCAGAGGGGGGAAGGGTTTTGATTTGAAAAAAGTGAGGGAAGAGTTATGATTGGCTAATATGAGAGATATGTGAAATGAATATCTGTATTTCTGTGCTTTCAATAGCTGCAGCCTCTGGAGTGCATCCTTTTTCTTCTGCTGAAGACAATTTGGTGTATTTCTGAGACTGTTTTCAAAACTCAAAAAGTATTTGCTAAGGTGAGAAAAGATTTATTTATTTTAGATAGAGAATAGTATGATTTAAGGAGAAAATGATGAAGAAAGCTGTGTTTTTAAAATGTGGCTTTGTCTCTAGTGATATAGAAATAGATTTTGTTACTTTGAGAAATTGTAATTGCATATTCGGTGTAGCATTCTGGCATGCAGTAACACAAGTTATTGTTGTATATGAAGCCCATTCCATGGTCTCTTATGTAAGCTGAAACAGATATGTTGTTTTTAAAAACCATTTTTGAAATCAATTACATTTCTGGATATGTACTGCTAGAGCTTCATAGGTTGTTTTGCGTCATATTTATAAGGCATTTGAGTGTCTTTGATGTTATTTTTTCCTTTTTAAATGGAAAGCATTCCTCATGGGGCAAGTGTCTTGTAAATACGCTCCCACCTGCGCTTGGCAAATTTAGATTTTGATTATGGGAGTTACATAGCCATGTTAATAATGTCCAAAAAATGGTGCTAGGGCATTCCAGAAAACGCTTTCATGTGTCTCAAGGACATTTTCAGTCATTTCCTCTTGAATGCAGGTATACAATTGATTTATATGCTGTGTTTAAAAAGGATTCTTTTCTATGATGTTATTTTTCCTTTTTAAATGGAAAGTGTTCTTTATGGTGCAAGTTTCTTGTAAATACGCTCCCACCTGTGCTTGGCAAATTTAGAATTTGATTATGGGAGTTACATAGCCATGTTAATAATGTCCAAAAAATGGTGCTAGGGCATTCCAGAAAACGCTTTCATGTGTCTCAAGGACATTTTCAGTCATTTCCTCTTGAATGCAGGTATACAATTTATTTATATGCTGTGTTTAAAAACGATTCTTTTCTATGATGTTATTTTTTCCTTTTTAAATGGAAAGCGTTCCTCATGGGGCCCTGAGCAGTTCTTAGCCATGTTATCCAATGGGAGGTGGATGACATGGCTAAGAGCATTTGCTGGATAATGCATGAATATCGCTGACTTTTCAGCGATATTCAAGCATTGCGGCCGTTTTTTATCGCATTTGCGAGCAGTTCTTAGCCATGTTATCCAATGGGAGGTGGATAACATGGCTAAGAGCATTTGCTGGATAATGCATGAATATCGCTGACTTTTCAGCGATATTCATGCATTGCGGCCGTTTTTTATCGCATTTGCGAGCAGTTCTTAGCCATGTTATCCAATGGGAGGTGGATAACATGGCTAAGAGCATTTGCTGGATAATGCATGAATATCGCTGACTTTTCAGCGATATTCATGCATTGCGGCCGTTTTTTATCGCATTTGCGATAAACCTTGCTAATAGCAAGGTTTATTTGCGATAAAATTCGCCGATGTGCGGCGATAATTTTTGTCTCTAAACAAGTTATCGCTAGTTGTTGGTAATATGCCCCCGGGTTTTTGCTTGCAGGAATCGGGAGGCGGGAGAGTACCACTGAAATCAGTAGTCTGACGCCTGAATCGGGAGGGTTGGTATGTCTGGATTCTCTACAGCTAGGGCCATAAACTACATCCGCAGGGCTAGGTGATAGCCTGGGACCGGCCTGGCATGTAAAATGGCTGCCGTGCACGACAAAATTGTGGCATTGTAATAAAGGCAAGATGGCGCAGACAATGTTTATCAATAAGGATTCATTTATAACAAAATACTTTATCGCACTGACAAATTGATGGTCAAAACTTCCTGATTTCCTTCGAATCGAACGTTAACAGACGTCACGCAGCAAAAAAAAAAAAAAGCTCACGCACAGCCGCTGGAAGACATGTATCAACATATATGAGCCTCCTCAGCCACCCTCAGAAAATATAAGGGATTAGGATACGTCTCCCGCACCCCCTTATACCTAGTAATTTAATTAAAACGAAGCACAAAATGGTCTCCCGCACCCCCTTATACCTAGTAATTTAATTAAAACGAAGCACAAAATGGCGAATTCCCGTTTCGCTACCAGTTTGCGGCCCAGTTCGCGGTTCGGGAAGCGCTTCTACCGTGAAAAATATTTTTTATTTATTTTCCCCACGGGACCCTTTAAAAACCCCAACAACATTCCTAGGGGTCAAGAGGGGTATACCTTGCCCCCTTCCATTAAATTCCCCCTTCGTTTTTCACCTCTTCTTCTCTCTCGATCCTACCGAGAGATAAGATGGCGGCCGCTCCGGACTGTTTAGAATGTTGACAGACACCGGGGAGCCAATCAGCTTCGCATCGCAAAGTTCCGTTTCGCAGGTGGGAGCGTATTTACAAGAAACTTGCACCATGAAGAACGCTTTCCATTTAAAAAGGAAAAATAACATTATAGACACTCATATGCCTTATAAATATGACCCAAAACAACCTATGAAGCTCTAGCAGGACATATCCAGAAATGTAATTGATTTCAAATAATCGTTTTTAAACACAGCATATAAATCAATTGTATACCTGCATTCAAGAGGAAATGACTAAAAATGTCCTTGAGACACATGAAAGCGTTTTCTGGAATGCCCTAGCACCATTTTTTTGACATTATTAACATGGCTATGTAACTCCCATAATCAAAATCTAAATTTGCCAAACGCAAGTGGGAGCGTATTTACAAGAAACTTGCACCATGAAGAACGCTTTCCATTTAAAAAGGAAAAATAACATCATACACACTCATATGCCTTATAAATATGACCCAAAACAACCTATGAAGCTTTAGCAGTACATATCCAGAAATGTAATGGTATTAAGTTTTTGATGACTGTTATTCATTTACTGTTTGGTAATAGTGGTTAATAACATTTTTTATTATATTTTTCCACAGATTCAACTGCAGATCTTTTCATATTTGGAAAAATGCCTACGAAAAATAGAATTAGAAAGGCTAGAAAACGTCAAAGACAGCAGGATGATCTTTTATTGCAGCAGTCCTCTTCCCCAAATACTTATCAAAACACCAAGAAAGCTCCGGGTAAGAGCACAAAATCATTCTTAAGAAATATTTTTAGTAAAAAAAGTATTTATCGCAAAAACGTTTCAGTTCACAAAAAGAAGAGCAATTTAAATGGAAAGGAAAGACCCATCAAAAATGTTACTGGTAGAGGAAGAGATAACTCTGTGCATGATAGTAGAAGGAAACAACAGTTTAGGGACATTCGAAAAGGAATGTTCCGTAACAGGATAATAGTTAATTTATTAAAAAATATTAAGAAAGGCCAACAGAAAGTGGCATTTTATAAGAAGAAGAAAAATGTAGAGAAAATTATTGATCATGCTTTTGAAATTAAGCGAAAGTTGTTTATTTTGGTAATCAATAGAATTAGGAAACTAAGCAAGGTAATTTCTGATTTCAAAACAAACAGTAGATGGAAGAGAGTAGTAAATCGTAGTAACTTTTGTGAAGTTTTTTCCGGAGAATGGATGCATAGTTCAAGTTCTGAGGCATTTTTTAATGAGGAGAGTTATTTTCAGGATAATGATTTGGTGTTTGCAGTTGACACCAGTGGTCGAGCTTATGAAGTGAAGGATGGTTGTCCAGTTGAAAAAGAAAAACTTGTGACAACAGAGACAGAAGAGGCGCTAAGTGATGAGGTTTTAGGAAGACGTCCTAAGGGTCCTGTGTACATTTGGAAGTGTAGTTCTATTTGCAGTGTGCGACAGGTTTCCATCAATTTGCTTTGTGATTTTATACGGACATTTAATAAGAAAAGTTTGAAGCAGAAAATGAAGTTGTTGCAAGATTTAGATCCTTGCAGAGTGAGACAAATGACAGGTTTGCGTGGTCATTCACTGGCTTGTCTTTCCAGGAGAGTATGCCAGAGTGTTTTTCATGATTTTAGGATGCTAGCAGTGCATCATAATAAAGTGAGAAAATTAGTGAGAATGTTGTATTATGCTAAGAGTCCAGCAATTATGCTTAAACAATTATGTGCTGCTCTTTTGCATGGTTCTGAAATAGATGTGAAGAATATTTGTGAAGAAATTGAGTTTTGTTACTTTAGTAGTAAAGATGAGAATGTTCAAATTGACCCTGAAGTAGAGGGTAATGTTGAAGATAATGTACAGGTTTCCAGTACAGATAATTTTCAGAAGGAAATTGCCACGTTTCAGATGAAATCAAGTGAGAGGCCTAATTTCACTTGTGTATGTTGTCGACGCACTTATTATAAGAATCAGACTAAGGTAGTGGATTTATATGCAAAAAGTGAAAGGGAAAAGAATAGTGAATGGAAGGATTTTGCCACATACTTGATGGTAGAAAATTATTTTGATGTGGGATCGGATCAACGTGTGTGTACTTATTGTTGTAATAAATTAAACCAAAACCAGATGCCTGCTAGGGCAGTTCATAATAATCTGGAATTGGTTGAGATTCCTTCTGAATTGAAGGATTTAAATACTTATGAATCTATTTTGATTCAAAGTATCCATCCCTTTCAGGCTATTGTAAGAATGGAGCCAAAGACAGGGAAGTTGCCTCCAGCAGATTTACAGAGAGGATTAAAGGGAAGAGTTGTTTATTTGCCTCTAGATTTGAACAAAAACATTAACACAATTGGAATAGAAAAAGTGGAAGAGGAACCTCTGGTTATCTTGGTTAATGGGGTTCCGACAAAGAATAAGAAAATGTGGCAAGATTTAGTGGATGTTAGGAAAGTCAAAAAGGCAACAGTGTATTTGAAGAAAAATAATAAGTACTATAAGAATGTATATGTTGCAGAAGAGGAAGTAAGTGATGAAGAGGATAGCGATTTGTGTGCTGGCCAAATTGAGAAAGTAGAGGCCTCTAAAAGTGAAGAAATATATGAACATTATAGTGTTCATCCTTTGCATTCCAAGGAAGTCATGGGGAATGCTATTGAGTTGTTTCAAATGAAACAAGCCAAAGGGAGTCCCATTAGTGTTTGGGAGGAAAGTTTGGAAGCTCGGTGTTTCCCACAGCTATTTCCCACAGGTCGAGGAGGAAGATATGATGAGCGATCTCATCAAATTCCTGCGTCTGAATACCGGACTTTACGATTGTATGCAGAAGATCCTAGGTTTCGTCAATGCATTCCCTATTTGTTTCATCTCCTGTTTGAAAGCGATCTGTCTGGACTGTCATATGCAGTGAACCACATCTTAAAAAGTGGTATACAGATGCGAAATATCTCGGCAAGGGACTTTATGCATAAAGTCAATGTCCAAGACAGTATTTTGGATTCTCACTTAATTAATCTCATGGCGTGTCAGCGTGGTACTAATGAGTACTGGTACCGTCGTCATGGTGATTTAAAATGTATGCTGAGGAACTTAGGAACTCCGACATGGTTCCTCACTCTGAGCTGTGCCGAGTATGGCTGGGAAGACTTACTTGAATTTCTACGAGAGGCAAATGGAAATATTGAAAACATTGAATTCAAGACACCTGGAGAACTGTGTTCTTTGGATCCTGTGAATGTATGCAGGTACTTCAATCATAGATTTGAAGCTATGATGTCTTTCATCACAAATAAGAAGAATCCACCTCTTGGAGAGGTGTTGGATTTCTTCTGTAGAAAGGAGTACCAAGCAAGAGGTGCTCCTCATATACATATGTTGTTGTGGATCAAGGATGCACCTAAATTTGGAACAGATCCGGATGACTTAGTGATGAATTTCATAGAACAGTATTCTACGTGTGCTGTTCCAAACGCAACGGAGAAGAAAAGCCTAAGAGAACAAGTTCTACGTTTCCAAAGCCATCGTTGTGGAAAGTACTGTCGTCGTAAATTCAGAAACAAGGACAAGTTCGACACCAAATGTCGTTTCAACTTTCCACGACCGGTGATTTCTAAAGGAAGAGTGAACAGTTTGATGTCTTCACTGCGACATAATGTGACGAGGAAATCACCCAAAAATACATACAATTTGAAAAGGAACGAAGAGTCCAAGTACATCAACGACTACAACCCAGTGATTTTGTCCATGTGGAATGCTAACATGGATATACAGTTTGTGGGTGACAACTGTATGGCTGTGGCTCGGTATGTGACATCTTACATCACCAAAAAAGAAAAGACAGAACTGAAGGATATGTGGGAGGACATTTCCCATGAAAAGAGCCTCAGCAAGAAGTTGTACAGTTTCAGTCTGAAGATGTTGTCGCATTGAGAAATCGGAGCTTACGAATGTTCAGATCGATTGTCTTCAGCAAGTCTCTATGCCAAATCCAGGAGTATTGTTTGGGCGAGTCTTGGTCTTGCTGCAACGCGAAATCGAGTTCTAGAACCTGTCCGGGAAATTGAATATTTGGCAGAAAAGGAACCAAACAGTACCGACATTTTGAAGACCAACATGTTGGATACATATTATCCAAATCGAAGCAGTCACCTTGAGAATGTTTGTCTATATGAGGTTCTACAAAATTATATATTAAAGAGGAACATCAAAGAAGATATTGAGAAAGGAGTGTATGCTGTAATTGGAAGTGAGGGATGCCTGGTCAAGCAAAGAAAATGCCAATTAGTAAACCATCGAAAATTGAGTGGCGAATCTCCAGAAAAAAAGGAGTTTTTCTATTTAGCACTTTTGCAACTTTTCAAGCCTTGGCGTGCAGAAGAGGAACTGCTTGGAGATTTCCTCTGTTACGAAGACTCTTTCACTGCTGCTAAGGAGACCATAGAATGTCCTGCTTTTCCCAAATATCAAGAAATGCTAACTTTGGAAATTGAGCAGGAAGCAACGATTGCAGCCGAGATTGCCAGAGACAGTTCTCAGGACAGTCAGAGTTCTGTTTCATTGAGTCAAGATCCACTTGGAGGACCTATTATCGAAAATGAAGCTGCCACTGCTATGAATGAAGTGGAAAGAGCCATGGCACATGCTCAGGAGGATTCAGTTAACTTAGAAGACTTGGAAAAACAACTCAACGTTGAGCAGAGGAAAATATATGATGAAGTTACCAAGCAAATTGAGCATGGATTAAGTCATGAGAAGAAAGAGTGCTCATGTACATCGTTGAAGCCTGTCCGACTGTATGTGAGTGGAGAAGCGGGAACTGGAAAAAGTTTCCTCATTAAAGCAATTTCATGCTATCTGCAGGAAAGGACTGAGTCATCGCTGTCTTGTGTTGTCACCGCTCCTACTGGACTTGCAGCACATAACATTAAAGGTATTACTTTGCATCGTCTACTGATGCTGCCGGTGGAGCATGACAACAAATTACAATACCACAAGTTATCTGGGGATGCTTGCTGTGAAGTTTCAAGAGTCTTGAGGAAAATGAAACTACTTATCATTGATGAAGTAAGCATGGTTTCCAATGTCATGCTTGCCTTTGTGCATTTGAGAATGCAAGAAGTACTTAAAACTGAATATGATGTGTTATTTGGTGGCAAACACATCATTGTTTTCGGAGATCTTCTGCAGCTGACACCAGTAAAAGGACAACCTGTGTTCAAAATACTCACGCATGAAGATACCAGGAAGTGCCTAGGGAGCATTGGCAACGTCAATATATGGTTAAACTTCAATTATGCTGAACTGCATGAAAATATGCGTCAGGCAAAAGATGAAGATTACAAGAATATTCTACAAGATATTAGAATTGGAAAAGTGACCGAGCATGGAAAAGAAGCTTTAAATGCACGATTACTTTCAAATTTATATCCCGAACAAGAGATTGTGGCTGAGAATATTTTTCAGAAAATTACTGAGAAGAAATCCGGAATATGTTTGATGCCAACTCTTGCAGAATGTGCCATCTTCAACAACAAAATGTTGAATTTAGAAAAGCAAGAGATTGTGAAACTTGAAGCTATTGACAAAATAGAGCATATGGGATCAACAATTATTTTGTCAGAGAATTTGAAATCAAAATTGGATTCATTAGAGAAGACTATATCTAAAACAGCGGGTTTTGAAAAGACTTTGAATGTGTGTTTAAATTGCCGAATTATTTTGAGAAGGAATGTACATGTTGAAAGAGGTCTGGTAAATGGATCAATGGGTAATGTTGTTGATTTTGAGAAATACAGAAATAGAGATGGAATAGATTTTTTAAAAATTAAATTTGATGGCATTGAGGAAGTACAACAAATTGGTCGTTGTTCTGCTAGGTTTTTGCTTGTTAAAGACTTATATGTTCGCCGTAAACAGTTTCCTGTTTGCTTGGCATATGCAGTGACAATCCATAAATCTCAAGGTTTAAGTGTAGACAGTGCATTGGTGAATATTGGCAGTTCTGTGTTCAAGGAGGGTATGGCATATGTGGCATTGTCACGAGTTAGAACTTTATCGGGATTGTACTTGATTGACTGTGATGTCACAAACATTTGTGCGGATCTAGATTGTGTTAAGGAATACAATAGGTTAAGAAGAGAGTATGCGCCACATTTGCCTCAATATCCTTTGTTTGAGAAACGTGTGGTAGGCCGGAAACGTAGAAATATCAGTAATAGTAGGGAGGTTGTAGCAAAAAGACCAAAAGTCGATGAACCGAAAATTGTTAGCAGAAAGAAAGTGGATTCTGTTGAAGATGTTGTCGGTTTTCAATTTGAAAACAGTTCTGGTGTCAACTGCTATGCAAATGTAGTGGTTAATGTTCTCTTTTCACTAGAGAGTTTAAAAGAACAGATTCTGTTGAATTCAGAACAAAGTTTATGCTGTTTGTTGAATTCTGTTTTCGAAAAATGTAGCACTGATCGAACAAAAGTAGAAAGTGTGTCTGAAGTTCGTTATCTGTTAGATGAATGTTCAGGTCAAACAGACTTCTCTGAAAATAATCAGCAAGATTGTCAGGAGTTTTTAATGTATATGCTTGATGTATTGCAAGATGACGGGATTTAATTGGAAGAATTACAAGAGTTGCGAATCGCTGCAACATGATTTGGCCTAGTGGAAACATGTGATAGAATGTGAGAAGTCTTTTCTTGTATGTAACATATTTTTCAAAACGATGGAGGTTTTCTTTCAGAAAGTGGCGGGCTGAAAATATTTATAGCACAACAGAGTGGACGCTGTTCATAGGTGATCCTTCTACGTCATTGAAAGTAAGTTAATTTTAAGGAGTTTTGAATTCCGATTTCTTAGGTTGTATGGGTTTTTTAAACACAATCATTTTGATTGTGGTTTTTTTTCCCCGCTGTTACATGATGAATACCTTCAAGTCACTGATTTAAGTGAAATTTGATACATTCTGAGAACAGCAAAAATAAACCATTTAACATGTATAATTAATGGAAAGGGGCTACCATTCGGTCCCCCCGAACGTATGGTGGAGTACCACGATCCCCCCGGGAAGCCATCTTGGGCGGGAGGCGAGTCTCGGCTGGTATGCCCGAAGCGGCGTAGCCGGGGCGCGCCTTTTTCCCGCCCTAGAGTGGGCTGGCCTAGACACCGACGCGGCCGGCCACGCCCTCAGAGGCAGGCGTGGGCGGGTTTACGCCCACCCTGAAGACGGATAAAAGGAGCGGAAGCCAAGAAAGCATCCTCTTGTTCCTGTGCTCTGAAGCTGCACCTCCCCGCTGCACGTGAGCTCGGAACGGAACGAAGAGCCAATTTTGAGCGTTGTAATCTTTCTTTTTGTCTTACAGATATCCCGTCTGAGAATGCCCAAGAAAGTCGGAAAGCGGGTCGGTACCGAGCAGATGCTCCGCATGCTCATGAAGGAGATAGCCGATCTGAAGGAAAAGGTGGAGGCTAAGGACGGGCCGGGAGGAACGAAACGGCCTTTGCAGGGAGCAGTCCCCGGTGGAAAAAGCAAGAGGCCCAGAAGAGGAGCCCTTGGGGGAGACAACCCGGTTCCCGATACCCCACGTGAGGAGCCAATCCCGGTGCCGAAAGAGGGGAACCCAATTCCTGTGGTGGTCGCCCCCGTGAACAGGGAGGATATGCCCCCCGAGTTGGCGGCACAATTGGCAGCGTGGTTGGGAAAAGATAGCGAGGGCGCCACGGCTGACGACGCCCGGGCAGTAATGAGGCAACTGCGGGAATCTGGGGAGGCTGCGAAGGCAATATCTTCTGTTCCCCCACAGGTTCCGGCTACGGGGAGTACAGCAGGCCCAAGTTCGGCGACAAGCACAGGGTCTACTTCAGGTAAGCGGCCATTGCCGATTGCGGGGGAGGGGTCTGTGCCTTCTCGAAAGGAAAAGATTGCCCAGCATGTCCTGCTAGAAATTAAGGAATTGATTTGGGCGGATAAGTATATAAACATGTTTTCATTGCTTACCGACCATTACGAGATAGAGCATGTAAAGAGTCAAAAGGAGCTCATGCATCCGAGTGTTTGGCGCGCGAAAATGGCCGCCTTTAAGGTCGACGAGACCATTGGTACTTGGGGCAGAGCGTGGGGCATTTTTACATCCATCATGGGTGAGCGCAGGCCCGAGTTGCTGACCGAGTTACCCATTTATCAGTCACGTATTATGGAGTATTCTGTGGCATATGGGGGCAATCAGTGGTTCTGCTATGACAATCTGTTTAGAAAAGCTAAAGAACACAACCCATTGTTGTCTTGGGATTGTTACGACTCCGTGTCATGGCAAAAAATGGAGAGTACAGGAATGTTGAAGGTACCATTGGTAGGGAGTAATGGGGGGGAATCTTCCCGCCAAAACTCTGGGACACCCTTTCGGACGGGTGCAGGTAACGAGTACCACTCGAAGCCGAGTGGCAACACAGGTAAAAGGGGGATCTGCTGGAATTTTAACAGAGGGAAATGTATGAGGCCCCAGGGGTCATGCAAATTCAGACACGAGTGTGGAGGGTGTGGGCAGTCATCCCATCCTGAGTCCATGTGCAGAGCCAAAACGGGTGATAACGGTGGTAAGGGAGGCGCCAAACAGGTCTAATACAGTCCGAGGGGCGCCTTTACCTACCCCGATTGATACCATGGCAATGATTCCTTGGCTCAGCGAATACCCGGATCATGCTTCCGCTGGGGTGTTACGAAACGGGTTTTCATATGGTTTCCGCATCCCAGTGGGGGATTTTCGGGGTGTACCAAACTGTAAGAACCAACTGTCGGTCTTGCAGCACACGGCGGTGGTGCAGGTAAAGATTGGGAAAGAGGTGACTCGAGGTCGTGTCGCCGGTCCCTTTGATTTGCCACCGGTTGCTAACTTTGTTTGTTCTCCCCTAGGGGTGGTCCCCAAGAAGGACCCGGGTGAGTTTCGGCTGATACATAATTTGTCAGCCCCACGTGGTCTTTCCGTAAATGACGCGATAGACCCGGAAGTGTGTTCGGTGCGGTACGCATCTTTCGATGAGGCCGTTGCCATGTTGAATCGCCTGGGGCCCGGGACGCTGATGGCAAAATCGGACATCGAGTCAGCGGTCCGGTTGCTCCCGGTACACCCAGACGATCAGCGTCTCCTTGGTTTTCAGTTTCAGGGTCGCTATTACATGGATAGATGTATTCCAATGGGATGCTCGATTTCATGTGCCTATTTCGAGAAATTCAGTTTTTTTCTGCAGTGGGTATTCACAAGGAAGACAGGTTTTCAACATGTTATGCACTATCTCGATGACTTTCTGTTTTTGGGGGCAGCCGGGGATCCTGAGTGTGGACAGGCTTTACATGAATTTTGTGTCCTAATGAATCAATTTGGTGTGCCATTGGCGCCAGGTAAGACTGTGGGTCCCTCGACCTTGATCGAGTTTCTGGGGATCGAGCTCGACTCGGTGGAAGGTTGTTTTCGATTACCCAAGGAAAAAGTGTTAAAATTCAGGTTATCCCTTGAGACATGTATTCGTGCAACGAAAGTAAACCTGCATCAATTGCAACAGGTGGTGGGTCAGTTGAATTTTGCCCTAAGAGTTATACCAATGGCGCGCCCCTTTTCCCGCTCGATTGCACAATCCATGGTCGGCTTGAAGGAAGGACATCACCGCACGAGACTCTCGGCAGAGGTTCGCCAGGACATGCGCATTTGGATCGCATTTCTGGCGGATTTCAATGGTCGAATTGTCTGGAACAAACCAGCGGTGTCTTCCGAGGAGTTGGGGCTTTGGACAGATTCGGCGGGGAGTATAGGTTTTGGCGCCATATTGGGTAGACAATGGTCGGCACAAAAATGGCCGTCATGGTGGCATGAATGCGGGTTGACGAGTAACATTGCTTTTCTCGAATTGTTCCCTATTCTGGTGGCTTTGAAAACATGGCCTGAAGGGTTTAGGGATCACTCTGTGGTGTTCTGGTCTGATAATATGACCGTGGTTGAGTGTGTCAATAGTCAGGCAGCACGATGCAAATTGATTCTGAGACTGCTCAAGGAAATTGTGTTGGTATGCATGCAACTGAATGTACTGTTTGGGGCGCGACACGTGCCGGGGGTGATGAACCAAGCGGCTGATGCGCTTTCTCGTTTCCGTATGCAGGCTTTCTGGGGTTTTCTGCCCACAGCGGATCCGGTGGCGGCACCCTTTCCCGAAGCTCTCTGGTCTCTCGGTGCCCCGAACTACAAAACCTCGTGGGAGAGAGTTTAGCACCCAGGACGAGGAAGGCATATGAAGGGGCGTTCTGTTCCTATTGGGCCTTTTTGGGTGCTGCCGGGGGGGAGCTTTGGGGTCAGGAAGAGTTTGTGGTGAAATTCCTGCTCTCTTTACGTCAGGCAGGTAAATCAGTAGCTACGGCCCAGAGGCATCGGGCCGCCATTTCCTTTATGGCAAAGGCTCATGGGATCCAGAACCCGACAGCGTCTTTCGTTGTGCAGAAAGCGCTACGTGGGTGGCAACGCCTTGAGGGTCGCAGAGTAGACGATAGGCACCCGATAGGTCTGGATAGGTTGACCCTGTTATTGTCCGTACTTCCGGCAACGTGTTCATCCCAGTACGAAGCAGTGTTGTTCCGAGCCGCATTTGCACTAGCATTCCATGGGGCTATGCGGGTAAGCGAATTAGTGGCAAAGAACAAGCAGGATACGATGGGGGGACTGTGCCGAGAACACATTCAGGTCAGGGAGGAGACGATGACTGTCTCGTTTGTTAGGTCCAAATCCGATCAGGGTGCAATCGGGGACTGTGTAATCATTCAGAGGATCCCCGGGTCTTCCATGTGCCCTGTGGTGTGCGTAGAGGAATATTTAGCACAGAGGGTGGCAGCATGGGGGGGAACCTTGTTGAGACACGCTGACGCCACCCCACTGACGAGGTTTCAGTTCCGGAGGGTGCTTGCAATGTCTATTTCGGCCGCGGGCTTGGACCCCGGCGAGTTCGGGACCCATTCCTTTCGGATAGGGGCTGCTACTGAGGCTACAGCCAGGGGTCTGAGTGTGGAACAAGTAAAACGTGTGGGGCGTTGGTCCTCGAACTGTTATAAAAGGTATGTGCGGTTGCACATGTTGTGAAGCTGTAATGATATACTCACGCTTCTTGTCTCTGTTTGATTTTCAGTTACGCAAGCTTACGAAGCGGGGCGGACTGTACGGTCGACCCGACTCCTGGGGAACAGCGGTCAGAAATCAACGTCTGCGAATAAGGAGGTGTGGGTCGTGGGCCACTCATACGTGAGGCGTGCCGCGGACGTATTCAAAGCAGGTGATATGAGTCACGTGGCTGGGGAATACGGGTACAGGGTGTCCTTCTACGGAAAGGGCGGGCTCTGTATTAACCAGTTTCAATTCTTTTTTGAGGGTTTGTTAGAGCGGACGAGGTCACCGCCGTCTATAATCATAGTCCATCTTGGGGGTAACGATCTCGTGGCCACTGGTAGACGACTTCTTCTTGAGGAGATGCTTTCCACGGTAAGTTGGTTGGCAAGAAGAGTTCCAGGGTGCACAATTGCATGGTCCCATATGATCCCACGGAAAGTGTGGCGGGGGGCTATTTCGGTTACTGCTTTGAATCATTCAGTAAGGAAGATAAATAACAAAGTGAGTAGATTGTTTCGTTCAAATACACTGCATTCGGTTTCGCATGGTTGTATCAAAGGGGACAGTATGTATTTGGGGGACGGTGTTCATTTGTCTCGGGTGGGGAACGAGTTACTCATAGGAGACTTCATAGCCTGGTTAAGGGGTTTGCAGCATGGCCTTTAGGTAGGAGTGTTTTGTGGGGGGTCCGGATAGCCGGTCAACTATCCGGCCTGTGGCGGTAAGGTCATGATCGGTGAGCAGTAATTCGAAGATCCCTATGAGGGGGCGTCACCCATTACGGATGGGAGCGCGCGGGGGAGGTGGCCAATTGGCCCCTCAACGGGGAGGCGGTCCTGTCTAAGGAGAGGCCGCCGGAAGGAAAGGAAAGGTGGTCAAGGCCCCTTCCTGGATAGGAGGGGCTACGGCCCCTCCTGGGGAATTTCCCGGGGCCAGGACATCTGCGACGGCAGATGGGTAAGTTGTGTGGGGTGCGGGAGGGGGTTTACGCTACCTTTTAGACACCTCACACGAGTCCTCGAACGACCGTTAAATGGCGTCGAGTTTATTGGGGCCCCCGTCAAGTACAAAGGGAAATTGGTAGATGCACTTGAGGTACGCCTCTGTGCGGTCGCTCCTCTCACAAGTGAGGGGGGTATTTCTGATTTAGGGATCTGACACCGGTTACGACCTTGCCGTTGGCCCTTAACATTAGGATGTACAATTTCAAGTCAAATGTTTTGTAGGATGTTAGTTCGGCTAGGAGAACCTCTGTATTAGAGATCTGTTAAGGTTAGCCAAACATCGTAATGTGGAAATGAAATTGTACATAATATGAAACTGTTATTTTAATGTTTTAATTTTGTTTCATATTTTAATAAATACGGCCGGGAAGGGTGACTCCCTTCCCGCCTTCCAAAAGTTCAAGAACTGTTTCCGGTTTCCCAATTCTTGGGGATTGTGTTGAGAGGGGGTGGCGGGTATCTCAGCCATATGGAAAGGGGCGACCATTCGGTCCCCCCGAACGTATGGTGGAGTACCACGATCCCCCCGGGAAGCCATCTTGGGCGGGAGGCGAGTCTCGGCTGGTATGCCCGAAGCGGCGTAGCCGGGGCGCGCCTTTTTCCCGCCCTAGAGTGGGCTGGCCTAGACACCGACGCGGCCGGCCACGCCCTCGGAGGCAGGCAGGGGCGGGTTTACGCCCACCCTGAAGACGGATAAAAGGAGCGGAAGCCAAGAAAGCATCCTCTTGTTCCTGTGCTCTGAAGCTGCACCTCCCCGCTGCACGTGAGCTCGAGATGGAACGAAGAGCCAATTTTGACCCACCCACCAGCCCCTGAGGACAGCGATTCGTCGTGAATACAGTCGATATAGTATCTTTTTTTTGTTCTCTCTGTTTTCTTACAGGTTGGGATGATTATCGTGGAATTTCTTAAGATGCAATAAAGATTGGTTATTTTTAGTATGTTTTGCGAATAAAGTAATTCGGAACATGGATTGATCAGTAGTTATGCTGGATAATAAGTGATGTTTGCTTTGTAATCTTAGTAACTTAGGTAGAATTGTCGTATTTATTTTTTGGTCGGGCGGTAAGGTCATGATCGGTGAGCAGTAATTCGAAGATCCCTATGAGGGGGCGTCACCCATTACGGATGGGAGCGCGCGGGGGAGGTGGCCAATTGGCCCCTCAACGGGGAGGCGGTCCTGTCTAAGGAGAGGCCGCCGGAAGGAAAGGAAAGGTGGTCAAGGCCCCTTCCTGGATAGGAGGGGCTACGGCCCCTCCTGGGGAATTTCCCGGGGCCAGGACATCTGCGACGGCAGATGGGTAAGTTGTGTGGGGTGCGGGAGGGGGTTTACGCTACCTTTTAGACACCTCACACGAGTCCTCGAACGACCGTTAAATGGCGTCGAGTTTATTGGGGCCCCCGTCAAGTACAAAGGGAAATTGGTAGATGCACTTGAGGTACGCCTCTGTGCGGTCGCTCCTCTCACAAGTGAGGGGGGTATTTCTGGTTTAGGGATCTGACACCGGTTACGACCTTGCCGTTGGCCCTTAACGTTAGGATGTACAATTTCAAGTCAAATGTTTTGTAGGATGTTAGTTCGGCTAGGAGAACCTCTGTATTAGAGATCTGTTAAGGTTAGCCAAACATCGTAATGTGGAAATGAAATTGTACATAATATGAAACTGTTATTTTAATGTTTTAATTTTGTTTCATATTTTAATAAATACGGCCGGGAAGGGTGACTCCCTTCCCGCCTTCCAAAAGTTCAAGAACTGTTTCCGGTTTCCCAATTCTTGGGGATTGTGTTGAGAGGGGGTGGCGGGTATCTCAGCCATATGTTCTGCTTTTTGTACTTATGATATACATTTAGAAATGTGAGGTAGATATGGAGAAACTGAGTCTTCTGTAAGTGTCAATTTTAATGCTTACAGTGCTGTACTTCTGGGTACTGTTTTTTTTTTAAAAAAGAAATAGGCCTCACCTCAAAGCAAGCTCTTGAAAGCACATATCTTATTTGCATCCTGAAACAATCATTTAAAATGTTAGACACAATTTTATGATGGCTTTACATCTCTTTTGTGCTGCTATTGCATCACTATTGTGAGACATCAGCAATGCAAAAGAAGCACCATGTTCCAAAATAGGCCTCATTTCATCAGCATGAAGATACTGTTTGTTTAAAATAAATATCTTTAGGATTGTGTAGGGGTCGTAGAGAAGCAGAGGCTTCTGTTAGTGTCAAAGTTGTTTAAAAACTGTTTCTTCTTGAACCTTTTCCCTTCTTTTTTCTAATTTTTAAATACATGTTTTAATATTTTTGGAAATGTTTGTTCTCTCTTTTACAGATTGAAAGTATGAAAAATTTTCTTTAAAAGTTAACAAGAATTATAAGGTAAATGTTTTCTACTTTTTTAACCCGCATTCCACTGCTGATGATGTCACTGACTATGTTATGAATGATGTAATAAGTGGGCATGTTTTACTACAATGGTAGGTCTTCACATGTATTATATCCTCTGTATTCTTCAACAAGCATAAATTTGATATGCAACCCTGAGTACGCTTCACCTTAAACAAACTTTTAGAGAGGACACACCTTATCGTCACCCTCAATCAATCATTTACTCTATCACATTTAACATCTATTAGTTCTACTGCTTCATTTCTTTAATCTTTACTTTCCTGTGTTTGCTACTTCTCTCATTCCTTTCTCTATTACTTAATTATTCTACTCCTTCCAGTATTTTTCTCACTCCCTCTCTTCTCATACTTCTTCATTATTATTCACTCATTCTGTCTCTATTAATGTTACTGTTTCTGAATGATCTCAAAAATTTTTTAAAACAAGAACAGTAAGTATAAGGATAGGAAACAGACATTTATGTTACAAGAAAGACAGCTATAGGAAGTAAACAAAAGATACTGTTACTCGCAATCCACTGCTGATGATGTCACTGACCATGTCAAAAATGATGTAATATATGACATGATCAGAAGTGAATTGCGGGTAACAGTATCTTTTCTTTACTCCCTATAGCTGTCTTTCTTGTAACATAACTGTCTGTTTCCTTTCCTTATACTTACTGTTTTTAAAAAAAAAAAATTTTTTTGGTTCGCTCCTGGTTCGCGTACCGGAGTGCGAACTTGGAGCGAACTAAAAGAAATAGAGCTTGGCAGAGTTCCAAAAATTCTACCAATTTTTTTTATAATGGGGAGGTAGTTCTGAAAAGAACTTTTTTTTGGTTTTTGTTGTTTTAATTTTTTTTTATTATTTTTCTGAACATTTTTTATATATTTTTTTTTTCTGAGCATTTTGTAATTTTTTTTATTTTTTGGGGGAGGGGGAAACAAAAATGATTCATTGAAGAGGGCTCAACAGGAGCAACAAAAAAAAGAAGAATTTATTTTTTGGGGCGTTTTGGACATACATGATTTTTGATTGCTCTTATTATAAGAGTAATGCTACTTTCTCGGTAGCATAATATTTGATTGCACCACACGCACACTTGTTTCACTTCCCCCATGTCCATTTGAATATTCGGGATCAACTCCCTTGCCTCTGGTCCCGATACTTCTGGCACGACAGATCTTCTTGCTATTGCCGGGGGATTTTGTTGTTCGTTGCGAAGCTGAGCAGCACTATAATTATTTGGGTGCCACCTACTCATGTGCCTGTGCATTGTAAAATTTCCAAAACTATATTTTTTGTTCGTCCCCCTTGAAAGGCGATCTTCACAGATACGGCAAAAGACATATCTTGCATTGACTTTCTTTTGCCCTGGTGGAAATTTAAAAAATTGCCAGATGAAATTTTCCTTTCTGTTGTACCTCCTGGGCTCCTCAGGCAAAAACTCAGGCTCTTCCTCCTCTTCCTGATCTTCCTCTTCTTCAAAGATTGGTTAAGTAGGTGGTCCTTTCTTTCCATGAGGAGGTGGAGGTGGTGGTGGGGGAACACTACCAGAAGCAACAACTGAAGCCATTTCTCTAGAATGTAAAAGGGTCTTTCTCTCACCAAGATGAAAGTCAGAGTGAGGAAAGAAGGAGGGGTTTTCATCATTTGGGAAAAGCAAAAGTTCTAAACCAATGAAAAGTGTTAATTTTAGATCACATGACCTAATATTACATCATTAGGAAACCAAAAGTGAAATGAACCAATGAAAAGTCACATGACCTGCTGTCTTTACGTTTCGCGCTTTGCGCCGCTTTCCGGACCGCTTCCGGGTCCGCTAATTTGGCGCGTCGGATGACGTATTACGCGACAACGCAAAACGTCATGATAACGTAACAGTTACGCTAAAGGAACGATTACCGGTTCGCGCACAAGTCGCGGCTTAAAATTGAGCTAACGGGAAGCTGACCGGTTCGCGGACTAGGAGCGCAACAAACATTTTTTTTTTTAAAAATGTATAAAAAACAAGTAAAATATATTTTAAGATTTAAAGAAGAATACATTTTACAGATACAGATATTAGCTTTCAAAAAACCATTGAAATTCAATGAAAAAACCATAGGTTATAGTCCATATATAGTTAGGAATTTGCATTTACAAAACCTTGAAAATTCAATGAAAAAACCATTGGTTATAGAACATATATAGTTAGGAATTTGCATTTACAAAACCTTATTTTACTCGCATAAAACCATTGAAATTCCATATATAGTTAGATGCGCTAACTATATATCGCGCACCCGCAATCCACTGCTGATGATGTCACATATTACTTCATTCATGACATGGTCAGTGACATCACTGATTTTACTGACATAAAACCATTGAAATTCCCACGTTATAGTTAGTCGGACTCACTATAACTTGCGCATGCAATGCACTGCTGATGACATCACATATTACATCACTCATGACATGGTCAGTGACATCACTCATGACATCACTGATGACACCATCCAGTGAATGTATGTCTTTCTGAAAAATAAATATATTTTATATATGTATATGTAAAGGTTGATGGAAGAATAAATGTTTAAATTATTGTCTTAATTAATGTATTTTTTTTTTTTAATTGATTGGTTAACTGGCTTATTAAGTGTATCTTAGTGAATACATATATTAGAGAGTAATATTTAAATATTTAAATGTTTGTATCAGTGTTTCACTTTGTGTATAAGTGACTGCATGGGTTGGTGAGTAGCTACATGAGTGTCTATATGGGTTATTAGTTGTTTTTTTTAGTATCAGTATGAGTGTCCGTATAGTTTGGTGGGGGTGTTACTTAGCACATAGATGTATCAATGACTGACTCACTGTTTGTATGTTTTTTGAAAACTGCATATGTGCAGGACTGTATGAGTGGATGAGTGTGTATATGTGTGTGTTAGTAATTGAATGCCTGTCTCATTAGTGTGTTTATCAGTAACAAGATATATTTTAATCTAGTATATGTGAGTATTGATTTATTTAAGTCAGTATATGTATAAGTGATAGATTGTAAGAGTTCCTGTTTAAATAAGTATGTGTTTCTATAAGTGATTGTTTAAGAGAGTACATGTGTGTAAGTTTACTTAGAAGTAAGGTGGTAGTGTGTGTAAATCTGTATATGCAAATAAATGGATGTTTATTAGTTTATTTGCATGTGTGAGTATATGTGTGAGTAACTTATTGATGACTGTCGGTGTGTAACAGGATGTATATGTGTATCACTACATATGATGAGTGAGTATATGTATGAGTGAATATATAAAACTGTTGATGAATGTGTGAATTTGTATATAGATAGTGAAATTACTGAATTGGTTGTTGTAACTGGTATGTTAGTTTCTATTTTTGAATATGTGTTTCAAAGGTTACTTTACAGTGAGAGGAGGTCTGTCGCTGTGTCACAAGGATGGTGTCATCAGTGATGTCATGAGTGATGTCACTGACCATGTCATGAGTGATGTAATATGTGATGTCATCAGCAGTGCATTGCATGCGCAAGTTATAGTGAGTCCGACTAACTATAACGTGGGAATTTCAATGGTTTTATGTCAGTAAAATTTCCAGCTAACTATAACTGGTGTGAAACCTCTGTTTTTTTCAGTGAATTTAATAGGTTTTTTAAATGCTAATTCTTAACTATAACTGGTGTGAAACCTCTGGTTTTTTCAGTGAATTTCAAAGGTTTTTTAAATGCTAATTCCTAACTATAACTGGTGTGAAACCTCTGGTTTTTTTCAGTGAATTTCATAGGTTTTTTTAATGCTAATTTTTAACTTTTTATAGGGCTTCATACCTATGTACTTTTTAGTAAATTTCTAAGCTTATTTTTTCAAAAATGTCTATAGCTGAGAAAGGTATGTTTTTATGAAAATGAACGCTATAATGTATATTATAATATTAGTTTTTGTTTTGAAATAGGTTTTTTTTATATTTTCATCTCTGGAGCGCTCCCGGTGCGCGTACCGGTGCGCGTCCCGTCAGCGCACCAACAAAAAAAAAGAAAAAAAAAGTATGAAGCTAAAAGGAATGGGGACAGAGAAAGTGGTGTTAAGAGAAAGAGAGCTAGAGGGAAGAACACAGAGGGACTGTGTAATAGATAGTAAGACAGAGAAAAAGTGTAAGAGCAAGTAACTGAGAAAAAGAAAAAGAATAAGGAAGCAAAAGAAGAGAAAAAATAGAAAGAAGACTAAAGCAGAGGTTCTGGGAGAATGTGAATGGATGATGAAAGTAAAAGGAAGGACAGTTAAGTATGGGGAATGACAGATAGTGGCGGAACCAGAGAAAAGGAACAGCGGTGACGGAGGGAATGAAAATAGCAGTGAGTGTAAGTAAAGTGGAGTGAAAGAGGGTATATATAAGTGAATAAGGGTAAGACATGGGGAGTAACAGAGAGAAAGAAGAGAGAGAGTAAAAGAAGGAGTGTCACAAAGGAACTAAGTGAACCAGTAAAAAAGGTAAGTGAAGGAGTGTGGATAAGCAGAGGTACTGAAAGAAGTTGAATGTGGTAGGAAGTAAACATGGAGGATAAGAATACGTGAGGGAAGCAAAGTAAAGAAACAGGGGTGAGGTAGGGTGAGAGAAAAATAGTGAAAATAAAACAAAAGGTGATAATAAAAAACATTTTCTAAACACACTTACCATATAATTCATGAAAACTTGTATCTGTGAAAGATAAAAGAAAAAACACGTTATAATTACTTAAAAATATATAATAAAATAGAAGAAACAGTTCATGAGGTTTAAAAAACGATAAAAGTTTACTAAGAAATGAAGCAATAGTGAAGGATACAAAAAAAGAAAGAAAGTAATGTAGTTTGAGAAAAAAGAAGGAAAAAGAAATAGAAAGAGAACAAATTCCTAAAGGTAAGTAAGACATTAAAAGAATGTAAGATATCAAAACAAAATCACTAAAGATAAGAAAGTAAAAGGAAAATGAGTGAAAAGGAGAGGAGTCTGAATGAGAAACTATTAATAAAAAAGAGGAATAGAAGATGACTGAGAGTGAGTGAAGTGAAGTCACAGAGTGAAGGGATGAAAGGAATGGTTATTATAGATCGATATATAAAACAGGAGTGAGAGAGTAAGTACACAGAAAAACAAAAGGACGGACTGAGTGAACTACAGTACAATGAGTGCGAAAAAAAAAGGAGAAAAAGAAAGAGAGGGTAAGAAAACTAAAGCAGTGGTTCTGAGAGAATATGAAAAAGATAAAAAGTGGTGGAAGGAAGAGAGAAATTCAGACATTTCCAATTAGATTGAGAAGTTGTGAATGAAGTGCAGTAAAGAAACAGCGATGAAAAAAGAGTGTAAATTAGTAAAGAGAGGTAAATAAGGGTGAAAAAGGAAAATGAGTGTGAGACAATGTGAACACAAAATAAATTACACAATGCAAACTACACAATAACTTCTACAATATGTTACATTATTTATTTTTGCTGTTCTCAGAATATATTGAATTTCACTTAAATTAGTGAGTTCAATGTCTTCATCATCTAAAAGATTGTGTTTAAAAAACCCATTCAAACATACATCTCATATATGTACACTAATCTTTGATTCACGTACTTTTCCGTGAGGCCAAATAGAAGATAGTGAAGGTCCTTTTGGTGGAAAAAAAGTCTGCTGTGCTCTATAACTTCCATTTCATCAACTTCCTATGAAAAAAGATCTAAGAACATCATACCTTACACTTTCCTCACGGCCAATTTATGTCAGATATGTCAGTATTTATTACTTTGAGATCCACTTAAAGTATGTACATGAGATAAATAATTTAAAATATTAGATTAACTAACTAACTAACTAACTAACTTTTATTGTCTATTCCCGTCTTCAAAGGCCAATTCCCTTTACTAAAACTTTGATTTTAAAAACACTAGATAAGAATTTGTAGAGTCATAAGGCAAACGTTGTTTATAAGTTAAATGAGAATCATTGCAGTAACTCCATCCTTTTTTAGATTTTAAATAGCATGTATAATGTCCTGAGGTTGTCGAAGAACCGTCATGAAAAATAATAGCTTCAGTTGTAAAGGTTCTTCCTGAAATTGATAATTGAGAAGCCACAAAATTTTTGATAGAAGTTGTCAATTTAGTTCCATCAGGTCTACATCGTTGGAAAACTAAAATGATATACTGCCCATAACTTTGTATAAATAATGTGGACAGCATTGTACAGTTACATTGGGTACACACCATATTATGATCTGCTGCTTTAACTAGATTTTTAAATCACACTGATTTACAGTCAGGTAAAGTCAAATATATAAATCTTTCAGTGTCTATTCTAGTAGTACTTGATAAACTACAATTGTGGCAGTCATGCTGCCATTGAGAAGAAAGGCTGAAAAGATTATCTACATCTACACCTTCATCTTCCAAAACACCAAACATATACATTAAAAATTCCTGACAATCCTGCTGAATGTTCTGTGAAAATTTATCTTGACCAGAACACATATCTAAAATATTTCGAATTTCTGTTACACTTTCTATTTCTGCTGTATCACTGCTACATTTCTCAAACACAGAATTCAATAAACCACACAATCTTTGATCCAGATTTTCAACAATCTGTTCTTGTAAACTTTTAAGGAAAAAACAACATTAACCACTACATTAGCATAGCAGTTGACACCAGAACTATTTTCAAACTGAAATCCAACAACATTTTCTTCACAATTCTTTTTCTTCCTGTTTTCAATTACATTTTTCTCTACTTTTTTGTCTTTTTGCAACTACCTCACTGCAATTATCCTCATTTCTTCTTTTTCGGCCTACCACACGTTTTTCAAACAGAGGATATTGAGGCAAATGTGGAGCATATTCTCTTCTTAGCCTATTGTATTCTTTAACACAATCTAGATCTGCACAAATTTTTGGCTCATCACACTCAATCAAGTACAATCCTGATAAAGTTCTGACTCGGGATAATGCCACATATGCCATACCCTCTTTAAACACAGATCTTCCAATGTTCACCAAAGCATTATCTACACTTAAACCTTGAGATTTATGAATTGTTACTGCATATGCCAAACATACAGGAAACTGTTTTCGGCGAACATATAAGTCTTTTACAAGTAAAAATCTAGCAGAACCACAACTTATTTGTTGTACTTGTTCAATGCCATCAAATTTTATTTTTAAAAATTCAATTCCATCTCTATTTCTGTAATTCACAAAATCAACAACATAACCCATTGCTCCATTTACAGACCTCTTTCAACATTTAAATTCCTTCTCAAAATGATACGACAATTTAAACACACATTCAGTCTTTTCAAAACCAGCTGTTTTAGAAATACTTTTCTCTAATGAATCCAATTTAGTTTTCAAATTTTCAGACAAAACAATTGTTGCACCCATGTGCTCTATTTTATCTATTGCTTCCAGTTTCACAATCTCTTCATTTTCTAACTCTAACATTTTGTTGTTGAAGATGGAACATTCTTGCAGAGTTGGCATCAAACATATCCCAGATTTCTTCAGAGTCATTTTTTAAAAAATATTCTGTGGAAGAATGTTTTTATTTGGATACAAATTTGAAATTAATCGATCTTGTAAAGCTTTTTTCCCAAGATCGCTTACTTTTCCAATTCTTACATCTTGTAGAATATTTTTATAATCTTCATCCTTTGCCTGTCGCATATTTTGAAGCAGTTCAGCATATTTAAAATTTAACCATATATTAACGTTTCCAATGCTTCCAAGGGACTTCCTGGTATCTTCATGTGTGAGCATTTTAAACACTGGTTGTCCTTTTACTGGAGTCAACTGCAATAGATCTCCAAAAACAATAATGTGTTTTCCTCCAAATAACACATCATACTCTGTTCTAAGAATTTCTTGCATTCTCAAATGCACAAAAGCAAGCATTAGATTTGAGACCATGCTTACTTCATCAATGATAAGAAGTTTCATTTCTTCAAGACTCTGGAAACTTCAGAACAAGCATCTCCAGATAACTTGTTGTAATGCAATTTATTATCATGCTCAACTGGCAGCATCAGTAAACGATGTAGAGTAATCCCTTTAATATTATGTGCAGCCAAACCAGTTGGAGCAGTTACAACACAAGACAGCGGTGAATCAGTCTTTTTCTGTAGATAACTTGCAATGGCTTTAATTAGAAAACTATTTCCTGTCCCTGCTTCTCCACTTACGTACAGTCGGACAGGGTCAAATGATGTGCATGAACACTCTTTTTTCTCATGTCTGAATCCATGTTCAATTTGCTCTGTGACTTCGTCATATATTTTTTTCTGCTCAACGTTTAGTTTCTTTACCAAATCTTCTAAGTTCACTCCATCCTCTTGAGCTTGTTCCATAGCTCTTTCCACCTCATCCATGGCAGTGGCAGCTTCATTTTGGATAATAGGTCCTCCTAGTGGATCCTGAGACAATGAAGTAGAACTCTGACTATCTTGAGAACTGTCTCTAGCTATCTCTTCAGCAATTGTGGTTTCTTGCTCCATTTCTTCATTCAACATTTGCAGATAATTTAGAAAAATAGGACATACTATGGTATCCTTAGTTGCATTAAAAGAGTCTTCATAACAGAGAAAATCTCCAAGTAGTTCCTCTTCTGTACGCCATGGCTTAAAGAGTTGCAATAGAGCTAAATAGTAAAATTCTCTTTTGTCTGGAGCTTCACAACTCAATTTTCGATGATTAATCAAATGGCCTTTTTTCTGCTTCACTAGACATCCTTCATAGCCAATGACTGCATATTTTCCATTATTGATATCTTCTGTGATGTTCCTCTTATAACTGTAGTTTTGCAGAACTTCATACAAACAAGTGTTCTCAAGGTGAGTACTTCTATTTGGATAGTATGTGTCCAACATATTTGTCTTCAAAATATCTGTACTGTTTGGTTCTTTTTCCGCCAAATATTCAATTTCTTGTACAGATTTCAAAACTCGGTTTCGTGTTGCAGCAAGACCTAGACTCACCCAAATGATTGTTTTTGACTTGGCATAGAGACTTGCTGATGATAACCGATCAGAACATTCATATGCTCCAATTTCTGTATAATTTCTTGCTTAGACTCTTTTCATGTGAAATGTCCTCCCACATTTCCTTCAGTTCTGTCTTTTCTTTTTTGGTGATGTAAGATGTCACATATCGAGCCACAGCAATAGAGTTGTCAGCAACGAACTGAATATACATGTTAGCATTCCACATGGACAAAATCACTGGGTTGTAATCGTTGATGTACATAGATTCTTCATTTCTTTTCAAATTGTATGTATTTTTGGGAGATTTCCTCGTCACAGTATGTCGTAGAGATGACATCAAATTATTTACTCTTCCCTTAGAAATCACTGGTCGTGGAAATGCAAAACGACATTTCGTGTAGTACTTTTCCTTGTTTTTAAATTTTCGACGACAGTACTTTCCACAACGATGAGATTGAAAACGTAAAACTTGTTGCCTTAAACTATTTTCTATAGTAGATTTTGGAACAGCACATGTTGAATACTCTTCAATGAAACTCATCACTGTTTCATCTGAATCTGATCCAAATTTGGGTGCATCTTTAATCCACAACAACATATGTATATGAAGAGCACCTCTCGCTTGATATTCCTTCCTCCAAAAGAAATCCAAAACCTCTCCAAGGGGAGGATTTTTTTGTTGGTAATAAAAGACATCATAGCTTCAAATCTATGATTAAAATATCTGCAAACGTTCACTGGATCCAAAGAACACAGTTCTCCAGGTGTTTTCAATTCTATATTTGGTATGTTTCCATTTGCCTCTCGTAGAAATTCAAGTAAGTCGTCCCATGCATACTCAGCACAGCTAAGAGTGAGGAACCATGTAGGAGTTCCTAAGTTTCTTAGCATACATTTCAATTCTCCATGACGACGGAACCAGTACTCATTGGTTCCACGTTGACATGCCATGAGATTGATTAGCTGAGATTCCAAAATACTATCTTGCAGATTAACTTTCTCCATAAAGTCCCTTGCAGAAACATTTTGCAAGTGAGCTCCACTTTTTAGTATATGATTAACTGCATAAGAAAGCCCAGACATATCATTTTCAAACAGTAGATGAAACAAATATGGAATGCATTGACGAAACCTTGGATCTTCAGCAGATAATCTTAAAGTCCGGTATTCAGCTGCAGGAATTTGAACTGGTCGATCATCATATCGTCCACCAGGACCTGTTGGAAATAATTGTGGAAAACAACGAGCTTCCAAACTTTCTTCCCATACACTAATGGGACTTCCTTTTGCTGCTTTCATTTGAAATAGGTCAATTGCATTTCCCATTACTTCTTTGGAATGCAAAGGATGAACAGTATAATGTTCATATATTTCTTCACTTCTAGACACATCAACTTTTTCAATTTGACCAACTGAACAATCACTGTCTTCTTCTGTAGCTGTTTCCTCTGCTCCAACACTTACATCTTTGTAGTACTCATTGTTTTTGACCAAATACAACGTTGCTTTTTGACTTTTCTAACATCCACTAAATCTTGCCAGATTTTCTTACTTTTTGTCGGAACCCCATTAACTAGAATAACTAGAGGATCCTCTTCTACTCTTTCTATAGCAATTGTATCAATATTTTTCTTTACATCTAGAGGCAAATAAACAACTCTTCCCTTTAATCCTCTCTGTAAATCTGATGGAGGCAATTTCCCTGTCTTAGGCTCCATGCGTACAATAGCCTGAAAAGGATGGACACATTGAATCAAAATAGATTCATAAGTATTTAGATCCATCAATTCAGAAGGAATATCTATCAACTGAAGATTATTATGAACTGCTCTAGCAGGCATTCTATTTTCATTTAATTTTTTTAAACAATAATTACAAATACACTGATCAAAACTCAAATCAAAAGAATTCTCCACCAACAAATAACTTACAAAATCCTTCCATTCACTATTATTTTCCAATTCACTTTTTGCATATAAATCAACTAACCTAGTCTGAATCTTATAATGAGTCCGTGGACAACACACACAAGTTAAATTAGGCCTTTCACTTGATTTCACCTTAAACTTGGTAATTTCCTCGTCAAACTTTTCTATACTTGAAATCTGTCCATTATCTTCCACATTATCATCCATTACTATATCTATTTCTACACTGTCCTCTTTGTTCCCAAAATAACAAAACTCAATTTCTTCACAAATAGTCTTCACATCCACTTCAGATCCATGCAAAAGAGCACTGTTTAACTGTTTAAGCTTAAGTGCTGGACTTTTTGCATAATACAACTTTCTCACTAATTTCCTCACCTTATTATGATGCACTGCTAACATCCTAAAATGATGAAAAACACTCTGACATACTTTTCTAGAAAGACAAGCTAGTGAATGCCCATGCAAACCTGTGCTTTCTCCCACTCTGCAAGGATCTAACTCTTGCAAGATCTTCATTTTTTGTTTGAGACTTTTCTTACTATATGTACGTAAGAAATTTCGAAGCAAATCGATTGAATCCTGTCGCACACTACAAATACTACTGCACTTCCATGTGTACACTGGACCCTTAGTACGTCTCCCTAAAACTTCATCAGTTAACATCTCTTCTGCATCTCTAGATACAAGTTTCTCTTTTTCCATCACACAACCATCTTTCACCTCATATGCTCGACCACTGGTGTCAACTGCATGCACCAAATCATTTTCCTGAAAGTAACTCTCCTCATTGAAAAACGGCTCAGAACTTGAACTATGCATCCATTCACCAGAAAATACTTCACAAAAATTACTCCGATTAATAATTCTTTTCCATCTACTGTTCGATTTGAAAACATTAATTGCCTTATTAAGTATCCTAATTCTATTGATTATTAAAATAAATCATTTTTTCTTAACTTCAAAAGCCTGATCAACAATCTTTTCTACACTTTTCTTTTTCTTGTAAAAAGCAGCTCTCAGTTTACTTTTCTTATCATTTTTTAGCAAATTTAAAACTACCCTATTGCGAAACATTCGCCTACGAATGTCCCTAAAAAGATTTACCCTTCTATTGCTATCCATTCTCTTCTCTCCTGCTCCAATCAAGACATTTTTTGTGGGCCTCTCCTTCCTTTTTAGATTTGTTGACTTTTTCTGAATATTCACATTAGCAATATCATTTCTTTTTCTACGACATATGTTGCGAAGAAAAGATTTAATTGGCTTACCAGAAGCTTTTCTGGTGTTTTTTGAAGTAGTTGTTGTAGAGGATTCCATAAACTCTGTTGTTGATGTTCTCCTTTTCCGTATGCTATTTTTGATAATTCTTTGCCTTGAAGGCATTTTTGCTTGCTTTTCAGAAGTTGATTTGAATCTGTTGTTCTGTAAAAAAAAAACATGAAAGACCACTATTAGCAAACAACAAAGTAATGTCAAAAAGCAAACAATATAAACAATAAATTGCAACATATTTAAGTTTATACAATAGCAACTCAGGGCTTTATTTATAAAGGCCTTGCGCCACCAGTGCGTCACTTATTACCCATGTTTAAAGTGATGCATCAGCTGCACAAGGCAATCATAAAAAAGGGCCAAATGCAAATATCAATCAATTGCCCCCAAAAATCGTTTTTTGAATAACATGTAAGAAACACTGCGCAGAACCTATGTACAACCACTCAATATCAGCAAACAAAGTCAGGGCCTTATTTATGAAGGCCTTGCGCCACCAGTGCGTCACTTATTACCCATGTTTAAAGTGATGCATCAGCAGCACAAGGCAATGAGAAAAAAGGGCCAAATGCAAATATCAATCAATTGCACCCAAAAATCGTTTTTTGAATAACATGTAAGAAACACTGCGCAGAACCTATGCACAACCACTCAATATCAGCAAACAAAGTCAGGGCCTTATTTATGAAGGTCTTGCGCCACAAGAGTGTCACTTATTTCCCATGTATAAAGTGATGCACCAGTTGCATAAGGCAATCATAAATAAGGGCCAAATGAAAATACCATTCATTTGCACCCAAAATCGTTTTTTGAATAACATTTAAAAAACACTGCGCAGAACCTATGTACAAGCACAGAATATCACTTTTGAAACGTCACTGTTTCCCCAAATACAAATCCTCTATCTTTCAAATGTTGATATCAAGCATTATCAAAAATCCAAAAACAAATCAACAGCAAACAAAGTCAGGGCCTTATTTATGAAGACCTTGCGCCACCAGTGCGTCACTTATTACCCATGTTTAAAGTGATGCATCAGCTGCACAAGGCAATCAGAAAAAAGGGCTAAATGCAAATACCAATCAATTGCACCCAAAAATCGTCATTGGAATAACATGTAAGAAACACTGCGCAGAACCTATGTACAACCACTCAATATCAGCAAACAAAGTCAGGGCCTTATTTAGGAAGGTCTTGAGCCACAAGAGTGTCACTTATTTCCCATGTATAAAGTGATGCACCAGTTGCATAAGGCAATCATAAATAAGGGCCAAATGAAAATACCATTCATTTGCACCCAAAATCGTTTTTTGAATAACATTTAAAAAACACTGCGCACAACCTATGTACAAGCACAGAATATCACTTTTGAAACGTCACTGTTTCCCCAAATACAAATCCTCTATCTTTCAAATGTTGATATCAAGCGTTATCAAAAATCCAAAAACAAATCAACAGCAAACAAAGTTAGGGCCTTATTTATGAAGGCCTTGCGCCACCAGTGCGTCACTTATTACCCATGTTTAAAGTGATGCATCAGCTGCACAAGGCAATCATAAAAAAGGTTCAATTGCAAATACCAATCAATTGCACCCAAAAATCGTTTTTTGAATAACATATAAGAAACACTGTGCAGAACCTATGTACAACCACTCAATATCAGCAAACAAAGTCAGGACCTTATTTATGAAGGTCTTGCGCCACAAGAGTATCACTTATTTCCCATGTATAAAGTGATGCACCAGTTGCATAAGGCAATCATAAATAAGGGCCAAATGAAAATACCATTCATTTGCACCCAAAATCGTTTTTTGAATAACATTTCAAAAACACTGCGCAGAACCTATGTACAAGCACAGAATATCACTTTTGAAACGTCACTGTTTCCCCAAATACAAATCCTCTATCTTTCAAATGTTGACATCAAGCATTATCAAAAATCCAAAAACAAATCAACAGCAAACAAAGTCAGGGCCTTATTTATGAAGGCCTTGCGCCACCAGTGCGTCACTTATTACCCATGTTTAAAGTGATGCATCAGCTGCACAAGGCAATCATAAAAAAGGTCCAAATGCAAATACCAATCAATTGCACCCAAAAATCGTTTTTTGAATAACATGTAAGAAACACTGCGCAGAACTTATGTACAATCACTCAATATCAGCAAACAAAGTCAGGGCCTTATTTATGAAGGTCTTGCGCCACAAGAGTATCACTTATTTCCCATGTATAAAGTGATGCACCAGTTGCATAAGGCAATCATAAATAAGGGCCAAATGAAAATACCATTCATTTGCACCCAAAATCGTTTTTTGAATAACATTTAAAAACACTGCGCAGAACCTATGTACAAGCACAGAATATCACTTTTGAAACGTCACTGTTTCCCCAAATACAAATCCTCTATCTTTCAAATGTTGATATCAAGCATTATCAAAAATCCAAAAACAAATGAACAGCAAACAAAGTCAGAGCCTTATTTATGAAGGCCTTGCGCCACCAGTGCGTCACTTATTACCCAAGTGATGCATCAGCTGCACAAGGCAATCATAAAAAAGGGCCAAATGCAAATAATATTCATTTGCACCCAAAATCGTTTTTTGAATAACATTTTAGAAACACAACACAGGACTTATATACTAGCATACAATTTGACTTCTGAAACATAACTATCTGCTTCCAAATATTCTCCACAGAGCAAACAAGTCTCTATCTAAATTAAATACATCATTACTTACCTTTACAAATGCTTTGGGAGATTGAAAACAGTGTCAGACACACACACCAATTTCTTTTTAGCAGAGCAAAAAGTGTGCACTCAATACACTGAAACCAAGACTGGCATAGAACATCTCTAACTTTGTACACAAATGCCTTAATTCAACCAATCAAAAGTCTTCCCTCACTATTTTCAAACCAACACCCTTCCCCCTCTCAGATCTTTCTATCTGTTACCATAGCAACTCCCTCCTAACTGAACTCTCAGGTTCAAAAGTTTATGGTACGATGTTGCAAATTAACTCAGCAAGGATGTTTGACCGCTCAATACACCAGCTTATCCAGGGTATTTTAGCTTTTAGTGACTTTTTTTAACCATTTAAATTGCTTCTTTCACACAACACAACCATGCACCCTAACTTTCAGTTTTCAACTATCTGAATCCACCAATCATTGCTTGTGATTCAAGAGCAGTGAAACTCCACAATTATTTTTTTGTAAACTCCTACTGTTCCAACTGCCATTTCATTCCTACACTTCATCTGACTGCACCAGAACCTTCTCACATCATGTATTCTGTATGGATTATAGGACATAGCTACATCCACTGGGCTCAAAGGTATGCAACAAGCAGAAATTATCACAACCTTGATTTATCAAATGTGGAAATCAAGTGGATTGGCCAGAGAGGATTAAAATGTCATCAATTGATACCATTAGTGAAAACCTTTTTGCATCTGCCAAGCCCAGACCTCTTAATAGTGCACTGTGGTGGAAATGATTTGGGCACTATGACTGGGGTTGGTCTGGAAATGCTCTTAAAGGACACCTTTCATCAATTGATGACACTTTTTCCACAAACTGCCTTGGTATATTCAAATATATGTAATACTAGCAGCCCATCCCGACCTTGTCCGGGAGCATTCAGGCTTCCCCTACCCCAGCCTGCCCCGACATTGGCAAGCAGCCCGTGCCCCCGCCCGCCCTGTCCCCCGCCTGCCCTGACCCCCGCCTGCCCCGACATTGCCTTTCCTCAGCCGATCTGTTTTCCCGCCTGACCCGACCCCCACCTGGCCTGGAGTCAATGGAGGTCAGTCAGTACTACCTTCAAAATGTTCCACCCGTCACCTTGTTAGTCCCTGTCCCCTGCCTGCCCCGACCCCCGCCTGCCCCGACATTGCCTTTCCTCAGCCGATGTGTGTTGTTGTAACTCCCCGTCCCCCGCCTGGCCCGACACCCACCTGCCCCAACATTGTCTCCGGAGCCTTACCTCAGCCGCCGCTCCTTAGTTCACCACTCCTTGCCGCTCTGCTCCTCACGCCTGTGTTGTTGTAACTCCCCGTCCCCCGCCTGGCCCGACACCCGCCTGCCCGACATTGTCCCCGGAGCCTTACCTCAGCCGCCGCTCCTCATTTCACCGCTCCTCGCCTCTCTGCTCCTCACCGCCTGTCCGCCGCCGCTCCTCCCCCACGCCATGTCTGCCTCTCCGCTGCTCGCACCGCCGCTGGCCTGTCCGCTGCTCCTCAGGTCACCACTCCTCCCCCGCACCATGTCCACCGCTCCTCGTACGCCACTCCTCCCAGTGCTCCTGACGTGAGCACGCACGTCGTGGCCGGCGCTACTTTGGAGGGACTACTTTTTTTTTAATATACATTTTGTAAATAACGTTTATTTTTTAAATTTATATAGCCTATGTCCTTCTGCTTGCCCTGAGGTTTTCAAAGATGTCTTCGGTGTTTGGATTGGTGGTGTACTTTTCGAGTTTACCTGGCTCAAAGGACACAGTTCTCTCTTTATAATAGTAGTATAGATATGTAATATATAATACATGTGAATAAATCTGTTTCTGCTTACATGAGAGACTATGGAATGGGTTCAATATACAATAATAACTTGCGTTACAACATGCAAGACATCTACAGAGGAGATGGTGTGCACTTGGTGTGCACTTCTCAGATGAAGGAAATAGAATATTCCTCCTGAATTTAAGACTGTGCATTGGAACCTACTTGTAGGTACCTAAATCAGCCACAGAACCCAAAAGCTCTTTTCAGAGCTACCCTACCTCTGATAATTCAAAACGTTTATCTTTTTCTAACTTTTTTCTCTATTTTTCACCAAACTACGCTTCCCGGTACGCTTTCCGGTGCGCGTACCAGGCGCATTCCCTGCGAAAAATTAAAGATTTTTTTTTTTTACGTTTATGAACCTCCTAAGCCCCCCTCAGAAAACCTAGAGGGTCAAGAAGTCTCTACTGTGCCCCATTCTAGCCATACCGAACATTGTTTGCCCTCCATCTTGTGTCTCAATTGTACCGAAACACAAAATGGAGGACTCCCGTTACACTGCCGGTGCGCGTACCGGAGCGCACACCGGTAAGCGCTCCATAAAAAAAGGTGGGAAAGTAATTTTCAGAAAAACCACTGGAGACACTTTCAACAAATATAGAATAGGCCCTACTACATAGCAGTCCCTACCATTTGCCCAAATTTGGTGGAATTCCATTGAGACATTTAGGCTACGGACCTGTCTAAATATCCTGAGGTAAATTACATAACAAAAACATATATGAAATGTTAGAATTTACAACCAATTAAAAAGTTTCTTTCATTTTCTACGATTATTTCCTGACATTTGATTGGTTATGTACAAAAATATATATAAAAGAAGAGAGGGAAACACAGCCATTTTGACTACTGCTTCCAGAAGTACATTTGAAAACAAATAACACTGACAACTTCAACTGATTTCTCCAAGGTAAGTTGTTATTTTGGAAGTATGTTGTACACTTTAAGTTAATTTCAGAAAAAATATTCTGTTAGTTATATACTATCCCTCTGTAATAGTTATAGATTGAGATAGACTTCTCTGTAATAGTTATGGATTGAGTTACGCTTCTCTGGTATACAGTACCCTAACTCTACTAATATAGTTAATTTGTATGCAATTTTCAGAAAGAAAATGGAAGGAGAAAATCAAGCAAATGTTACTTCTATCGAAGTAAAGGTGGAAAAGCCAGAAGAGCAAAAAGATGAAGTTGATTTCATGGATGACTCTTTGGATCAACAGTTTATAGAATGTTTGGAACAAATGGAATCATGTACTTATAATTATGAGGAAATACCAGACAATATTATGTTACAAGTTTTATTAAATTATGAAAAAGAATCAGAGGAATGAATTTATATTTAATAACTTTAAATTGTTTGAGACAATATTCATTTTTACATGTAATTCATAAAGTATTACCAAAATAATGACATTATAAAATGAGACTTATAGTATACTGTGCAACTTTTTTTCTGTTACATACTAAGTTTACTCATAGTTACTACCTTTCTCCCACTATATTATCTCCTATGTATATTTTACACCTCTTTTTCATCATAAGGGATCAGGATAGACTACCCATGATCCCCTAGAAATTCTCAGGGAGTGCTTAAAAGATCTGTTTCTGCTTTCCTGACAGACTATGTTATGGATTCCATATACCACAATAACTTCTGTAACAACACGCAAGATATCTACAGAGGAGATGGTGTACATTAAATTTAAGTCTCTGCATTGATACCTACATGTAGGTACCTAAATAAAATAAAAAAAATAAAAAAAATATTGATGAACATAAAATTTTTTTAAGGTGATTATTTTTCCCATAGTACGCTATCCGGTGCGCACCCCGGTGCGCGTACCGGGCGCTCCCCCCGCGAAAAGCTAAAAAAAAAAAAAAAAACAAGACCCCGCGGGGCCATTTAATAGCCCCCACATCAAACCTAGGGGGACAGGGGGTGTCTACTCTACCCCCTTCTGGTCTTTTACCCCTTTGTTTTGGCCACCTCTCTTGTCTGGATCCTACCGAGACACAAGATGGCGGCCACTCCAGACTGTTTAGAATGTTTACAGACACCCTAACAGCCAATAAGCTTTCTGCGCGCAAGCCGCGTGGCGCACCCGGTGCGCTCCCCGGTGCGCGTACCAGAGCGCTGTTATAGATATATATATGTTTTTGAACTTAAATTACTCAAAATCCACTGGAGCACATATCTTGAGACATAGCAAAGGCACGTCGGGCTACTAGTCCCTACAATTTTGCCAAATTTGGTGGAAATCCATTCAGCCGTTCGGGCTAAAAGTGAAATCGACCGCCCTATGGAAATTAACATGGGGAAAACGCGTTTTGGGACCCCCCTTTTATCTCGGCCCCCGCTTTATGTATCCCCCCCAAACTTTCAGGGAAGGACCAGAGCGCCGCGAGGCCATTTTGAGGAAATTTTCAGGCAGATTCGTCAACCGGCACCAAAGTTATTCCAAATAGAATTCATTGCCGCCATTTGCTTTTTCATGTTCACCATGTCCTTCACCAGCATGCGGAGCATCTGCTCCGTCCCTGCCTTCTTTCTGACCTTCTTGCCAGGCATCGTTGTCAGAGACTCGACCCTTGCTGCTTAGCTGCTCGATGAGGTCCTGGATCCAGAGGTCCGCAGACGCTGGGAGAGAAGGCTCCTAGAAGAGAAACACAAAAATTACAAGTTCTCAAAATTGCTCCTTGTTCCGTCTAGGGCTCACGTGCAACGAGAGGGTGCAGCTTCCAAGCACAGGAACAAGAGGATGCTTCTCTGGATTGTTGCTCCTTTTATTCCTCTTCGGGAGGGCATGTACCCTCCTCTGGTACGCCTACGGGGCGTGACCAACGGTGTAGGTGTCTAGGACAACCCCTTCTTGTGCGGGAAAAGGCGCGCCCCGGCTACGCCGCTTCGGGCATACCAGCCGAGACACGCCCCCGCCCAAAATGGTTTCCCGGGGGGATCCGGGCACCCTGCCATACGTTCGGGGGGACCGAGTGGTCGCCCCTTTCCAGAAACACTGCGCAGAACCTATGTACAACCACTCAATATCAGCAAACAAAGTCAGGGCCTTATTTATGAAGGTCTTGCGCCACAAGAGTGTCACTAATTTCCCATGTATAAAGTGATGCACCAGTTGCATAAGGCAATCATAAATAAGGGCCAAATGAAAATACCATTCATTTGCACCCAAAATCGTTTTTTGAATAACATTTAAAAAACACTGCGCAGAACCTATGTACAAGCACAGAATATCACTTTTGAAACGTCACTGTTTCCCCATATACAAATCCTCTATCTTTCAAATGTTGATATCAAGCATTATCAAAAATCCAAAAACAAATCAACAGCAAACAAAGTCAGGACCTTATTTATGAAGGCCTTGCGCCACCAGTGCGTCACTTATTACCCATGTTTAAAGTGATGCATCAGCTGCACAAGGCAATCATAAAAAAGGTCCAAATGCAAATACCAATCAATTGCACCCAAAAATCGTTTTTTGAATAACATATAAGAAACACTGCGCAGAACCTATGTACAACCACTCAATATCAGCAAACAAAATCAGGGCCTTATTTATGAAGGTCTTGCGCCACAAGAGTGTCACTTATTTCCCATGTATAAAGTGATGCATCAGCTGCACAAGGCAATGAGAAAAAAGGGCCAAATGCAAATATCAATCAATTGCACCCAAAAATCGTTTTTTGAATAACATGTAAGAAACACTGCGCAGAACCTATGTACAAGCACAGAATATCACTTTTGAAACGTCACTGTTTCCCCAAATACAAATCCTCTATCTTTCAAATGTTGACATCAAGCATTATCAAAAATCCAAAAACAAATGAACAGCAAACAAAGTCAGAGCCTTATTTATAAAGGCCTTGCGCCACCAGTGCGTCACTTATTACCCATGTTTAAAGTGATGCATCAGCTGCACAAGGCAATCATAAAAAAGGGCCAAATGCAAATACCAATCAATTGCACCCAAAAATCGTTTTTTGAATAACATGTAAGAAACACTGCGCAGAACCTATGTACAACCACTCAATATCAGCAAACAAAGTCAGGGCCTTATTTATAAAGGTCTTGCGCCACAAGAGTGTCACTTATTTCCCATGTATAAAGTGATGCACCAGTTGCATAAGGCAATCATAAATAAGGGTCAAATGAAAATACCATTCATTTGCACCCAAAATCGTTTTTTGAATAACATTTAAAAAACACTGCGCACAACCTATGTACAAGCACAGAATATCACTTTTGAAACGTCACTGTTTCCCCAAATACAAATCCTCTATCTTTCAAATGTTGATATCGAGCATTATCAAAAATCCAAAAACAAATGAACAGCAAACAAAGTCAGAGCCTTATTTATGAAGGCCTTGCGCCACCAGTGCGTCACTTATTACCCAAGTGATGCATCAGCTGCACAAGGCAATCATAAAAAAGGGCCAAATGCAAATAATATTCATTTGCACCCAAAATCGTTTTTTGAATAACATTTTAGAAACACAACACAGGACTTATATACTAGCATACAATTTGACTTCTGAAACATAACTATCTGCTTCCAAATATTCTCCACAGAGCAAACAAGTCTCTATCTAAATTAAATACATCATTACTTACCTTTACAAATGCTTTGGGAGATTGAAAACAGTGTCAGACACACACACCAATTTCTTTTTAGCAGAGCAAAAAGTGTGCACTCAATACACTGAAACCAAGACTGGCATAGAACATCTCTAACTTTGTACACAAATGCCTTAATTCAACCAATCAAAAGTCTTCCCTCACTATTTTCAAACCAACACCCTTCCCCCTCTCAGATCTTTCTATCTGTTACCATAGCAACTCCCTCCTAACTGAACTCTCAGGTTCAAAAGTTTATGGTACGATGTTGCAAATTAACTCAGCAAGGATGTTTGACCGCTCAATACACCAGCTTATCCAGGGTATTTTAGCTTTTAGTGACTTTTTTTAACCATTTAAATTGCTTCTTTCACACAACACAACCATGCACCCTAACTTTCAGTTTTCAACTATCTGAATCCACCAATCATTGCTTGTGATTCAAGAGCAGTGAAACTCCACAATTATTTTTTTGTAAACTCCTACTGTTCCAACTGCCATTTCATTCCTACACTTCATCTGACTGCACCAGAACCTTCTCACATCATGTATTCTGTATGGATTATAGGACATAGCTACATCCACTGGGCTCAAAGGTATGCAACAAGCAGAAATTATCACAACCTTGATTTATCAAATGTGGAAATCAAGTGGATTGGCCAGAGAGGATTAAAATGTCATCAATTGATACCATTAGTGAAAACCTTTTTGCATCTGCCAAGCCCAGACCTCTTAATAGTGCACTGTGGTGGAAATGATTTGGGCACTATGACTGGGGTTGGTCTGGAAATGCTCTTAAAGGACACCTTTCATCAATTGATGACACTTTTTCCACAAACTGCCTTGGTATATTCAAATATATGTAATACTAGCAGCCCATCCCGACCTTGTCCGGGAGCATTCAGGCTTCCCCTACCCCAGCCTGCCCCGACATTGGCAAGCAGCCCGTGCCCCCGCCCGCCCTGTCCCCCGCCTGCCCTGACCCCCGCCTGCCCCGACATTGCCTTTCCTCAGCCGATCTGTTTTCCCGCCTGACCCGACCCCCACCTGGCCTGGAGTCAATGGAGGTCAGTCAGTACTACCTTCAAAATGTTCCACCCGTCACCTTGTTAGTCCCTGTCCCCTGCCTGCCCCGACCCCCGCCTGCCCCGACATTGCCTTTCCTCAGCCGATGTGTGTTGTTGTAACTCCCCGTCCCCCGCCTGGCCCGACACCCACCTGCCCCAACATTGTCTCCGGAGCCTTACCTCAGCCGCCGCTCCTTAGTTCACCACTCCTTGCCGCTCTGCTCCTCACGCCTGTGTTGTTGTAACTCCCCGTCCCCCGCCTGGCCCGACACCCGCCTGCCCGACATTGTCCCCGGAGCCTTACCTCAGCCGCCGCTCCTCATTTCACCGCTCCTCGCCTCTCTGCTCCTCACCGCCTGTCCGCCGCCGCTCCTCCCCCACGCCATGTCTGCCTCTCCGCTGCTCGCACCGCCGCTGGCCTGTCCGCTGCTCCTCAGGTCACCACTCCTCCCCCGCACCATGTCCACCGCTCCTCGTACGCCACTCCTCCCAGTGCTCCTGACGTGAGCACGCACGTCGTGGCCGGCGCTACTTTGGAGGGACTACTTTTTTTTTAATATACATTTTGTAAATAACGTTTATTTTTTAAATTTATATAGCCTATGTCCTTCTGCTTGCCCTGAGGTTTTCAAAGATGTCTTCGGTGTTTGGATTGGTGGTGTACTTTTCGAGTTTACCTGGCTCAAAGGACACAGTTCTCTCTTTATAATAGTAGTATAGATATGTAATATATAATACATGTGAATAAATCTGTTTCTGCTTACATGAGAGACTATGGAATGGGTTCAATATACAATAATAACTTGCGTTACAACATGCAAGACATCTACAGAGGAGATGGTGTGCACTTGGTGTGCACTTCTCAGATGAAGGAAATAGAATATTCCTCCTGAATTTAAGACTGTGCATTGGAACCTACTTGTAGGTACCTAAATCAGCCACAGAACCCAAAAGCTCTTTTCAGAGCTACCCTACCTCTGATAATTCAAAACGTTTATCTTTTTCTAACTTTTTTCTCTATTTTTCACCAAACTACGCTTCCCGGTACGCTTTCCGGTGCGCGTACCAGGCGCATTCCCTGCGAAAAATTAAAGATTTTTTTTTTTTACGTTTATGAACCTCCTAAGCCCCCCTCAGAAAACCTAGAGGGTCAAGAAGTCTCTACTGTGCCCCATTCTAGCCATACCGAACATTGTTTGCCCTCCATCTTGTGTCTCAATTGTACCGAAACACAAAATGGAGGACTCCCGTTACACTGCCGGTGCGCGTACCGGAGCGCACACCGGTAAGCGCTCCATAAAAAAAGGTGGGAAAGTAATTTTCAGAAAAACCACTGGAGACACTTTCAACAAATATAGAATAGGCCCTACTACATAGCAGTCCCTACCATTTGCCCAAATTTGGTGGAATTCCATTGAGACATTTAGGCTACGGACCTGTCTAAATATCCTGAGGTAAATTACATAACAAAAACATATATGAAATGTTAGAATTTACAACCAATTAAAAAGTTTCTTTCATTTTCTACGATTATTTCCTGACATTTGATTGGTTATGTACAAAAATATATATAAAAGAAGAGAGGGAAACACAGCCATTTTGACTACTGCTTCCAGAAGTACATTTGAAAACAAATAACACTGACAACTTCAACTGATTTCTCCAAGGTAAGTTGTTATTTTGGAAGTATGTTGTACACTTTAAGTTAATTTCAGAAAAAATATTCTGTTAGTTATATACTATCCCTCTGTAATAGTTATAGATTGAGATAGACTTCTCTGTAATAGTTATGGATTGAGTTACGCTTCTCTGGTATACAGTACCCTAACTCTACTAATATAGTTAATTTGTATGCAATTTTCAGAAAGAAAATGGAAGGAGAAAATCAAGCAAATGTTACTTCTATCGAAGTAAAGGTGGAAAAGCCAGAAGAGCAAAAAGATGAAGTTGATTTCATGGATGACTCTTTGGATCAACAGTTTATAGAATGTTTGGAACAAATGGAATCATGTACTTATAATTATGAGGAAATACCAGACAATATTATGTTACAAGTTTTATTAAATTATGAAAAAGAATCAGAGGAATGAATTTATATTTAATAACTTTAAATTGTTTGAGACAATATTCATTTTTACATGTAATTCATAAAGTATTACCAAAATAATGACATTATAAAATGAGACTTATAGTATACTGTGCAACTTTTTTTCTGTTACATACTAAGTTTACTCATAGTTACTACCTTTCTCCCACTATATTATCTCCTATGTATATTTTACACCTCTTTTTCATCATAAGGGATCAGGATAGACTACCCATGATCCCCTAGAAATTCTCAGGGAGTGCTTAAAAGATCTGTTTCTGCTTTCCTGACAGACTATGTTATGGATTCCATATACCACAATAACTTCTGTAACAACACGCAAGATATCTACAGAGGAGATGGTGTACATTAAATTTAAGTCTCTGCATTGATACCTACATGTAGGTACCTAAATAAAATAAAAAAAATAAAAAAAATATTGATGAACATAAAAATTTTTTAAGGTGATTATTTTTCCCATAGTACGCTATCCGGTGCGCACCCCGGTGCGCGTACCGGGCGCTCCCCCCGCGAAAAGCTAAAAAAAAAAAAAAAAACAAGACCCCGCGGGGCCATTTAATAGCCCCCACATCAAACCTAGGGGGACAGGGGGTGTCTACTCTACCCCCTTCTGGTCTTTTACCCCTTTGTTTTGGCCACCTCTCTTGTCTGGATCCTACCGAGACACAAGATGGCGGCCACTCCAGACTGTTTAGAATGTTTACAGACACCCTAACAGCCAATAAGCTTTCTGCGCGCAAGCCGCGTGGCGCACCCGGTGCGCTCCCCGGTGCGCGTACCAGAGCGCTGTTATAGATATATATATGTTTTTGAACTTAAATTACTCAAAATCCACTGGAGCACATATCTTGAGACATAGCAAAGGCACGTCGGGCTACTAGTCCCTACAATTTTGCCAAATTTGGTGGAAATCCATTCAGCCGTTCGGGCTAAAAGTGAAATCGACCGCCCTATGGAAATTAACATGGGGAAAACGCGTTTTGGGACCCCCCTTTTATCTCGGCCCCCGCTTTATGTATCCCCCCCAAACTTTCAGGGAAGGACCAGAGCGCCGCGAGGCCATTTTGAGGAAATTTTCAGGCAGATTCGTCAACCGGCACCAAAGTTATTCCAAATAGAATTTTGAGATTTAACATTGAAAAAAATCCTAACTATAACTACCTACTGGCGACCGCCAGTAGGTAATATATATATATATATATATTCACTGAAAAAACCATAGGTTATAGACCATATATAGTTAGGAATTAGCATTTACAAAACCTTAATTTACTCGCACAAAACCATAGAAATTCACATATATGGTTAGTTGCAATAACTATATATCGCGCAGCCGCAATCCACTGCTGATGATGTCACATATTACATCATTCATGACATGGCTATTGGCTTTGCCTTTCATTATTTTGCCTATAGTAGAGGTTGGATCCTGTGGTCCTGACTTTATATTACACATTGGTATGGTTTGTGTAGGTACTCTGACAGAGCTAAGGGTTATTTCATCCTTCTCAGGCCTACAAGGCCCAGAACTAGAGAGACTCCATTTTGCTTTCTATCCCTGCAGAGATGAGATGCTTTAAGGGGAAAGGTAATATTTTGGTTTTGAGCTGTTGTTCGCCCTAAGCGAACCGGAGAGAACCGGCCAGAGCTGAATCTAATCAAGAAGTGTCCCTGGGCTCAGGTCTCTAGATGAAACAAGCAGTTGATCACTGTGGGAGCGTCTGGAGCAAGGAGCCTGGTGCATGGACCTGGTGGGAGGAGGCTGATGGCTGGAACTTTCCATGAGGAAACAGCATTCCATAATAGTGAAGTGCAGAGGCGGAGTCAGTTAGTTGAGTTGAATTGGAGGAGGGGAGAGTGTTGGTAGAGTTGGAGCAGTGGAGTTGCAGGAGGAGAAGAGACAGAAGATGCTTGGAACAGAGAGAAGACAAACAGACAGTCAGTGAGCTGGAACTGAAGGAAGCAGTCAGAAGCAGTTACTTATCAGGAGGAGTTGTGAATAGCTGGAGTCTGAAGTAATGCCTTTTAGAAGAGACTGAAGTTATATCGTGGATTAACCTGTGGGAGCAGCTGGAGTTAATTGGACATTGGCACAGAGACATTTAAACAGAGTGAAAAAGCTAGTGGAACGAACGGTTATCAGAGCAGCAGAAACCATTAGATTGAAGTTGGAAGGTGGAGAGAGTCCGTGGGGGAGGAGTCCAGTGCAAAGTGATCAGCGCAGATGTGTGTCCAAGAGTGCAGGAGAGAATCTAAGACGAGCTAAGGCACAGACGAGAGAGGAGCCCAGATGACAGCTAGAGCAAAACTTCATACTAATCAGGTGCTATCAGTTTTTGTCATATTAGTGCTTTCTATTGTATGTCTAATCCTTTTCTTCCAGCGGTGTGTTAAAGTTCCTGCTAATCAAGAGACCCCGCAGATAACCTTGTCCTCATACTGTATGTCTAATCCTTTTCTTTCAGCGGTGTGTTAAAGTTCCTGTTAGTCACAGAGACCCCGCAGATTTGTGTATGTGTATTTTATGATTATTGTAATAAAGATGCCCCAGTTCTTAGTGAACTAGTGTGCATGTGTTATTCTTATGATAAAGCTAGCCTTTCTTCTAACGAGATGCTTTAGCAACTGATGGATCAAAAGGAAATAGGAGCGTTTAAATCAGGGAATAACTCTGGCATACAGTTTGTGTCCACTATTCCAAAAGCACAGGTAACCTTTTCTTCTAGTCAGATGTTACAGCCAGAACAGATGCTGCCTCTGATCCGGTAAGTCTGAATAATTAGGGAGAGAGAGGAGCCCTTGAGCTAGGGAATTATTGACACTAAGTGATTCGGCCATCCCATAATATTATTGTAGTAGCGAACCCCTAGTGAATAGTGAGAGAGACTTCCCAACATAGAGAGAGAGCTGAAGGTATTCATAGGAAAGTGGTCGTCATTGGTAAGTGGCATTAGTGAGAGCACTGATTGTGGTCAGTGTGTATACCCACAGGATTGTGGCTTGTGTGAGTGAGCGCCAGGGGGATACGGTGTTTAGGGCCGCCGGATTGTGGACCGGATAAACAGAGAGCACTGGGGCTGCAGCTCAGTGTGAATGGCACGCCGGATTGCGTGTCGAGTGAGCACTGAGGGTGAGCAGTGTGTATGGCACGCCAGATTGTGTGTCGAGTGAGCACTGATGGTAATCAGTGTGTAATGGTAAATAATCAGACCTGCCCCAGGGTAGATTAGTCTGGACCCATGTGGTCGCGAGACTATGAGGTATGAGTGTGGTGTAGGGCATGGATGTCCTTAGTAGTCAGTGAGTATTCCTAGTAACCCTATAGATTTAGTGGTGTTTCTGATGATATGAGCTTGTATATTGTGAGTTCCCCATCCTCAGGTAGGTACCCAGGTTCCTGGATAGATGGGTCCTGAGGAGGGAGGTGGTTACGTTCCGGCTGGGTTGGAGGGGCTCTCAGGAGCTGATCCCATCTGGTCTAGAACCCGGTCGTTACATCTGGCGTAGTCTTGCAGTTTACGAAGCCTGTGTGCCCTGGTCATGTCTTTGGATAGTTTCCCATAAGTTGTGGGGGAGTGCCCTAATCGCCAGTAACATCTGGCGTAGTCTTGCAGTTTACGAAGCCTGTGTGCCCTGGTCATGTATTTGAACTTGAAACCCTTTCAATTTGACATCTGGAAACAGTCTGTGACTTGCATGGTGAGGTGTAGTGCCTGACCTATGGACTTGAACAGTTGCAGTGTAAGGAGATTGCAGTACATCATGGCATTTGACTTATGCAGGGTGGATGAAATGCTTTTCATCTTGGTGTTTGAACTGTCAGGCTTGAAGGGTGACATTACGTGAGAGAGCCAATTACATCTTTGTGATGGTCCAATCGTACATATGTGTGTGAAAAATGCTTTTAAATTGCCCATTAAATTGCTTGCTGCATCTGCTTATGCTGTTCAATGTGAAATGTGTTCAATGTAATACCACTTGTGGAGTTCCTTGTAATTAGCGTCATGTAAATGTGGCTTGTGAGGTGCATGTTCTCATTTTGACTTGCTGTGTTCCTTGTGAATTGCGCCTTGTATATATGCCTTGTGAAGAGCATGTCATTTTTTGAACTTGATGACTTTCTTGTAAATATGGCTTGTGAATAGCGCCATGTACATGTGGCTTGTGAGGAGCATGTTCTCATTTTGACTTGCTGTGTTCCTTGTGAATTGCGCCTTGACTATATTCCTTGTGAAGAGCATGTCATTTTTTGAACTTGTTGACTTTCTTGTAAATATGGCTTGTGAATAGCGCCATGTGTATATGGCTTGTACAGTGCATGTTATTGTTGCGTTAGGCAGGAGAGAGCTGGATCTCTTTCAAATGCTTGGGGAAAATATTTTGTAGATGTGCGCGCGTGTTATTTGAAAACGTGGAGTGATAAGTTCTTGAATTTCCCATGTACTGCAGACATTGGGGAATGATTGTGTTTGAGCTGCCAAAGGGTTAATATCTTGGATTGAGACGGCAGTATTTATTTTAACATGCTGTTTAACATGCATGGTTATGTGAGCTGACACTAAAAGTCAGTGTTTGTTTAGATGAATGATGGTTTGATTTCACTTTCATTGGTTGCTGGGTTCTGCCTATGTGCTTTGTCAGCTTGCTGACAGAATGGTAACATCGTGCGCAGAGAGAAAACCTGTGTTCATTTAACATTCTTTTTGAAATGCGTCCACGAATTTGTGTGGGTTTGCCTTGGAACACATGTTTAATGTGTCTGTCTCAGGGGTCGGTAAGTTATAAATCAACCAGTCGGATTGAGATAAGGGTTTTCAGCTGTGGATGGCACACGAACCAATGTTTTAGAATTAGTGCGTTAGCGGTTGTGAAGAACGAAAATATAAAAACAGGCCCATCATAGAATGTGCTTTTAATTAGTGAAATGCAACCGTGTGCTTTTAAAAAAAAAATGTGTTCTAGAAATTATACATGGTTATTATTTTTTCCAATGCAAGCTGCCCCTTAGAATAGCGTGTGAAAGTTAAACCACTCAGTTTGAAAAAATGGCTATTTGAAAAATAAATGATGTTGAATCTGGCCCTTTTTAATAGCTAAAGTACAAATGCTTGCACACTAAATTATGACATGTTACCCCTTGTTTTACTTCTCATGTTATTTTCAAAATGGAAAATTAAATGCAATGTTGTTCTAATATTTTCCCTTTCAGCCAATAGCTGTCTTTATGATAGATTTATTTTACAATGCTAGCATGTGACTTAGATGCAAAAAATATGTCCTTATTAATTATTGATTTTAGAATGCTTTTCATCACGTTTTAATTTTGCTTCGGTTAGTTAGAGAATAATGGTTAGCTCTCTGGCCTGGGAACAGATATGTTTTGAGTTCCAAAGAATGTGTTTTTCGGCCTTGAGTTAGCCTGGCTCCCAGAGAAAGCTGTTTTGTAAAGTGAGGGCCTTTCCCTCTTAGAGCGCCGAGCAGTGCCTGTCTTGTTATTATTGGCCATTCTCCAATTCTTTTCCGCGAAAGGTTGTTGGTATAAAGGGAGGGCTACGGTCCTCCAACTGACTCAGGCTTCCTTCGCATGTAGATTAAGGATGCTTGCAATTTGACCAAACCCTCTCTTCAGTAACTTGGCAGCTGTTCTCATCTCTCAGAGTTTTGAAAGGGTGGAGGAACCGCCCTGTGGGTGACATCACGAAGAAGGGGAAGGCAGTGTAGAGGAAAAAAAAAACCTTGATGAGCCGCGGAGAAATGTTTATGTAAGGGGGGGGGGTCAAGTCGCTCTTCCTTGCTGTCGGCGCAGACAGCTTCATGGACTTCAGATAAGGGATCCTTGTACATGCAGAATAATTGGCAGACGCTTGGCTCTTGGAGTTAGATAAATACAGTAGGCCTAAGTGAGCTTCCCTGACTAGAGATTAGAGATGCTTGGACAGAATGGATGGCAGCAGCCTTACTCCTGCAATGAGATCAGCACTTGGCAGTGATTCAAAATTACATCGCACTGTAGCTCGGCTCCTGCTTGTTTTTTGGAGCGGATTCAAAACTCTGAGCGCGAACATCTTTCTGAAGGGAGGGGCTGTCTCTCAGAGGATTCGGGAGTTGCTAGGCCCCAGCCCTTCTGGCTGTGTATGGTGAAATTGGATTTTGCCCAAACAAATTTAAAAGTATATGATTTAAATTATTCCTTGAATTTAGAATAATTGTTTTTATAAATTAGTAGGTTTCTTTCGACAATAAAAAGCACTTGGGGTGTTTTTTACATGGAAAATTTATTTTTGCTAGATTAATGATACTTGTTTTTTTCGTTTCAGGTTGTTGGGTTGTGGTGTTTGGTGTGTGCGTCGGCCCACCCCCCTCCCACTCCCTTTGTTATTTTACTTTTTTGTTTTCATTTTTTATGTTAGTTTGTTGTTTTTGGAAGATGGAATCAGACCAGACCGGATTGGTGGCGGATGAACGGCGGAAGCTGGTGACTAATGACCAGATCGGAGGAAGTGCTTCCTTGGCACCGGATACAGATGAAGATAAAGGGTGGTGACCTACACTGATGAATCCACAATTGACTGCCTTGAACCCCAAAATTATGCTAAAAGAACTCATTTTTATTTGGCTCTATTTTGGGGTGATAAAGACTTTAAGCTTGCTCACACCTATAGGCTGTATTCTTCCCTTTTAAGCCCTTTCTTCCAGACCTAGAAGAGGATAGCTGCTTTATATGATGATAGATCCCTTACTCTAATCCATCTATTGCCTATTGGCTTTGCCTTTCATTATTTTGCCTATAGTAGAGGTTGGATCCTGTGGTCCTGACTTTGTATTACACATTGGTATGGTTTGTGTAGGTACTCTGACAGAGCTAAGGGTCATTTCATCCTTCTCAGGCCTACAAGGCCCAGAACTAGAGAGACTCCATTTTGCTTTCTATCCCTGCAGAGATGAGATGCTTTAAGGGAAAAGGTAATATTTTGGTTTTGAGCTGTTGTTCGCCGTAAGCGAACCGGAGAGAACCGGCCAGAGCTGAATCTAATCAAGAAGTGTCCCTGGGCTCAGGTCTCTAGACGAAACAAGCAGTTGATCACTATGGGAGCGTCTGCAGAGAGGAGCCTGGTGCATGGACCTGGTGGGAGGAGGCTGATGGCTGGAACTTTCCATGAGGAAACAGCATTCCATAATAGTGAAGTGCAGAGGCGGAGTCAGTTAGTTGAGTTGAATTGGAGGAGCGGAAAGTGTTGGTAGAGTTGGAGCAGTGGAGTTGCAGGAGGAGAAGAGACAGAAGATGCTTGGAACAGAGAGAAGACAAACAGACAGTCAGTGAGCTGGAACTGAAGGAAGCAGTCAGAAGCAGTTACTTATCAGGAGGAGTTGTGAATAGCTGGAGTCTGAAGTAATGCCTTTTAGAAGAGACTGAAGTTATATTGTGGATTAACCTGTGGGAGCAGCTGGAGTTAATTGGACATTGGCACAGAGACATTTAAACCGAGTGAAAAAGCTAGTGGAACGAACGGTTATCAGAGCGGCAGAAACCATTAGATTGAAGTTGGAAGGTGGAGAGAGTCCGTGGGGGAGGAGTCCAGTGCAAAGTGATCAGCGCAGATGTGTGTCCAAGAGTGCAGGAGAGAATCTAAGACGAGCTAAGGCACAGACGAGAGAGGAGCCCAGATGACAGCTAGAGCGAAACTTCATACTAATCAGGTGCTATCAGTTTTTGTCATAGTAGTGCTTTCTATTGTATATCTAATCCTTTTCTTCCAGCGGTGTGTTAAAGTTCCTGTTAATCAAGAGACCCCACAGATAACCTTGTCCTCATACTGTATGTCTAATCCTTTTCTTTCAGCGGTGTGTTAAAGTTCCTGTTAGTCATAGAGACCCCGCAGATTTGTGTATGTGTATTTTATGATTATTGTAATAAAGATGCCCCAGTTCTTAGTGAACTAGTGTGCATGTGTTATTCTTATGATAAAGCTAGCCTTTCTTCTAACGAGATGCTTTAGCAACTGATGGATCAAAAGGAAATAGGAGCGTTTAAATCAGGGAATAACTCTGGCATACAGTTTGTGTCCACTATTCCAAAAGCACAGGTAACCTTTTCTTCTAGTCAGATGTTACAGCCAGAACAGATGCTGCCCCTGATCAGGTAAGTCTGAATAATTAGGGAGAGAGAAGAGCCCTTGAGCTAGGGAATTATTGACACTAAGTGATTCGCCTTCCCATAATATTATTGTAGTAGCGAACCCCTAGTGAATAGTGAGAGAGACTTCCCAACATAGAGAGAGAGCTGAAGGTATTCATAGGAAAGTGGTCGTCATTGGTAAGTAGCGTTAGTGAGAGCACTGATTGTGGTCAGTGTGTATACCCACAGGATTGTGGCTTGTGTGAGTGAGCACCGGGGGGATACGGTGTTTAGGGCCGCCGGATTGTGGACCGGATAAACAGAGAGCACTGGGGCTGCAGCTCAGTGTGAATGGCACGCCGGATTGCGTGTCGAGTGAGCACTGAGGGTGAGCAGTGTGTATGGCAAGCCAGATTGTGTGTCGAGTGAGCACTGATGGTAATCAGTGTGTAATGGTAAATAATCAGAACTGCCCCAGGGTAGATTAGTCTGGACCCATGTGGTCGCGAGACTATGAGGTATGAGTGTGGTGTAGGGCATGGATGTCCTTAGTAGTCAGTGAGTATTCCTAGTAACCCTATAGATTTAGTGGTGTTTCTGATGATATGAGCTTGTATATTGCGAGTTCCCCATCCTCAGGTAGGTACCCAGGTGCCTGGATAGATGGGTCCTGAGGAGGGAGGTGGTTACGTTCCGGCTGGGTTGGAGGGGCTCTCAGGAGCTGATCCCATCTGGTCTAGAACCCGGTCGTTACAACGTGGTAGGTAAAAACATTTTCGTATTTATGCACGCTGATGTGCTTTGAACGCTGCCCCCCCCCTCCTCTTTTCTTTTAAAAATTGGAAGAAACAAAAAGTATTCCCTTTCATAAATAACCCAAGACTTTTATTTTGTTATGGCAAGGGAACGAAATAGAGAATAAACTATAGTTGGTCACCATGGGGTTTAAAGAAGGGATGGTTCTTCACCAGATTAGATATTTTCCCAGACCCTCATTCTCCAATGTGATGAACTAGGCTAAAATTCTTCTGGTGCCTGCACCCTGTCACAGAATATCACCCTAAAACATGGAATCTCCCAAACACCAGATTGAGTTGAACCCCACAGTAAGCCTTATTTCTTCAGGGCCTCAGAATTTCTTTTGCTTTGCTCATGGAAATTGTGGGATATAGGAGAGATAAGGTGTCACCATTAAGAAAGGGTAGTATTTAAATTTGCATATCATTTATGTTAAACCTTTTAGACATATGATATGCTAGCTTGAACTTATGCTTTACATTTGAAGCCAAATTCAACAGCTTAAGTAAGTAGGTTTTCGTAGTTGTAACTTTAAAGGGTGATCTTGCAAGCTGTAAAGATTTTCTAAAACAGTGGAGCGGATTTAGTTTTTTAATGTACATGTTTATGAAACGATTACACAAATGAAACATTTGTGAGTTTTAAATTTCGGGAGAAGTATAATTCACCAATAGCTTTCTCTGTCGATGTTTTTCCATTAACAATCCCAGTTCCATCACCCGCCCAGGATATCACTACTGTTAGTTGTCATTGTTGCTTCTGTTTTAATAAAAAATGTTTCAAGGTGTTTACTGTTTTTGTTGCGATGTATATATTTATAAGTTATTAAAGTGTTATAATCCTACTAATTTTTTATCGATTATTGCTCTTTGAGATATTCCCTGTCTACAAACAGAGAAGAATAGGAATATTCTGTCTCCCTTTGCAGATAGTGAAGGATAGGTAATGCGGACTTTTGTCCCCCGTTGTAATCCGTCATGCCTGTTTTTCTCCCCACTGATTGATTGATTGGCTGGACATCTATTGTTCAAGGAATAGTTCTTTCGAGCTATTCTCTGTTTGCAAATAACGTGGAATAGAAATATTCTGTCTAGTCTTTGCAAGTAGTGAAGGGTGGGTAATACGGACCTTTGTCCCCCGTTGTAATCTGTCATGCCCATCTACTCCCCACTGATTGATAAACTAGTTCCACCCGGACCATTTATTAGAGGTACATCATCTGGCTCAACCGAAGGGTACCCCTAATAAAGAAGACATATGTAAAATACGAAGTAATCACTGTATCCTGTTAAACAGAAGCTTTAGCATGAAACACACTTGAAAAGGAAGGGAAAGAAATCGAACAAAATCAGTAGGCCACTGATGAGTTTTTGACTTCGCTAGAAATAAGAAACATGAAAGTGGTGAGAGAAGCCAAGCTTGACGTTACGGCAGCCACGAGGTAGCTAGGCTCCACCACCCCCCACTGCTCCAAGCATGTCTGTCCCACCGCCCGCCATGCCCAATAACGGTAACATGAAATAGATACAAATCAGCAGATACCTACCCCCATTCCGGAAACTCCCGAAGTGCAACAGGTTCGCGGCTACGCCCATCCGGAAGACGAGGCCTTCGGCACGTGTAGGGCGAGTCCTGCTGGCAGCCGTCGGCCGGGGAGGTCATCGCGTAAGGTGGGCCAGGAGAGGAGCCGAGGCCGACGGGATCCCTTGTCCCATCCTCTTCTTTCTTCAATAATGGCTGCGACAACGGGGGGGGATGTCTTGCACATGCCACCGACCCCCCCTCCCCTCGTATCTCCTGGTCTGGCCCCTGCTTGGTATGAGCTCCCCGTTCGGTCCTGAAGAGGCGCCCTGCAGGCCACGGGGGGGGGATGTCTTGCCTCTGCCTCCGACCCCCCCCCTCTTATCGCCTGGTCCGGACATCACGGATATCAATGCCAGGTGTTGGCGTGGGGTGCGCTGAGAGGGAGAGGCAGCGTGAACGAGCCTCTCCCACCCCCCCAGGTGGGGGCCCCTCAGCTGCACCCCCAACGCTCCACTCACCCAACAAAAGGTCTCGTCCACTATTGCGAGGCAATGATGCTCCGCTCACCCAGCGGGGGTCTCGTCCACTGTTGCGGTGCAACGGCGCTTCTGAGTTCAGCTAGAAAATGAGTCCTGCGTCCAGAAACGTTCTCCTCGACTTTGAAGATTCTATAAGAGCCACGGGGGCCCCCGACCCCCGCAGACACCCCTGATGGGGAATGACTGCCATGATCACCCACGGAACGACCATGACGTAGCCGCGGGACGTCGGCGCGCTCATGCCGGCGCTGGCCTCAGTCTTGAAATGACCAAAATCCTGCAAGACTACCAACTTGATCAGTTCCGGTGGGACACCAGTATGACCCGGTAGGAGAGATTGTTGCCTCCCACCCCACTTTGACTGATGGTTCATGTCGCCAGTCCCCTCTGCTACCCTTCAACGAAAACTTTTGGACTGGCGAAAGAGGTCCCGGTCCAACCACAAGTTGGTGGAGACATTTTGACTATACTTGGACCTTCCTGACCTCACCCAAAATGGCACCGGTACAAATGAAACTCTCAACTCCTTGTTGTGCCCCGATTGCTCAGCCTTGATATCATGAGATATGTATGCAGTTTTTAGCACATGAATTGAATTGGGATAAGACTGATTATATGTTCGGACAATGAATTGATCCGGGATGGGTATTGATTATACGTTCGAACAATGAATTGACATGGGATGGGTACTGATTACACGTTCGGACAATGAATTGATATTAAGTTCTAATGCATCATTGATTACTGTATTTATTGAAGGTTCGAATTGTTGACACTTTTGGTACTTGCTCACAATGAATTGTCGATATGATTTTGTTGCACTTGTCGCACTTTTTACTATGAAATCAACGACCACTGACTCTGTTATGTTTTCCACAAATAAATACCCCCCCCCCCCATTTACAGTTCCAGCCTGCTCCGTGGCCGGCCCACGGGGTTGTAGGCCCGTATTTGTGCACCAACATTTTTATTAAAGGTTTTTGAAAAAGCAATCGTAGTTGTAACGCGTAGATTGGTAAGTTTCGAATAAATGGCCACTGTTTCCGATATAAAAAAAATAAAGCAGGTGAAATGAAGCAGCTCGATTAGTTAAGGGTTAAAAAGTATAGTACGCAGAAACATTGCAAATATGAATGGTCCAGGTTTGTTGTAACTTATGTTAAAAAGCGGCGACTGTTGAAAATGGCAATGTATATGTACATAAGCGGCGTTCATTTGTGTTCACCATACCCCTTGCTGTAAACAGAACGAATACGCGAAACACTGACAGCATTATCCCGCTAGCATAGACCTATGCACGAATGCAAACGACAGCCATTTTTAGGCACCATGGCCTCTCTGCCCGTTTGTTAAACCCCCAGCACCCCTCCCGCGCACACAACTCATGCATCGACCATAAAGCCCTCTCCCTCTGCGTGACCCTCATGAGAAATAAAACTCTGTTCTTGTGTTCCTGCTTCCAGCGCCCGTCTCTTTATTTGGTAACCGTTCAAGATGGGAACTAAGTGGCGTCTTGTGCCAGCAGCCTGGGCATCGGTTGTAATCTGGGCTGAATTTTCCTCAGCACGGGGTGTGATTCTCAGGGAAGAGCAGCGCATATGGGAGGAGGTTTATGGCCCATACATGAGAGAGAGAGCGTGGGTGACCAGTGCATGGAGGAGATGCTTGCGAGGGTGGGGAGCCATGGTAAGGATCGGCGGCGTGCAGAGAGTGGGTCTGGTCAAGGCATCTAAAATGGCTGCCGTGCACGACAAAAGTGTGGCATTGGAAAAAAAGCAAGATGGCGCAGACAATGTTTATCAATACGAATTAATTTATAACAATTATTTTTAACAATATATTTACTCGCAGTGTCAAAATGGCGCTCAACACTTCCTGATTTCCTTCGAATCGAACGTTAACAGACGTCACGATCGGGGGCGTGCAGAGAGTGGGTCTGGTCACGGCATCTAAAATGGCTGCCGTGCACGACAAAAGTGTGGCATTGGAAAAAAGCAAGATGGCGCAGACAATGTTTATCAATACGAATTAATTTATAACAATTATTTTTAACAATATATTTACTCGCAGTGTCAAAATGGCGGTCAACACTTCCTGATTTCCTTCAAATCGAACGTTAACAGACCTCACGATCGGCGGCGTGCAGAGAGTGGGTCTGGTCAAGGCATCTAAAATGCCTGCCGTGCACGACAAAAGTGTGCCATTGGAAAAAAAGCAAGATGGCCCAGACAATGTTTATCAATACGGATTAATTTATAACAATTATTTTTAACAATATATTTACTCGCAGTGTCAAAATGGCGGTCAACACTTCTTGATTTCCTTCGAATCAAACGTTAACAGACGTCACGCAGCAACAAAAAAAAAAAAACGCTCACGTGCAGCCGCTGGAAGACAGTATCAACATATATGAGCCTCCTCAACCACCCTCAGAAAACATAGGGGGTCAGGATACGTCTCCCGTACCCCCTTATACCCATTTCTCACATTGTTTTTCCTCCATCTTGTAATTTAATTAAAACGAAACACAAAATGGCGAATTCCCGTTTCGCGTCCCGATTCGCTACCCGGTTCGCGAACCGGAAAGCGCTTCTACAGCAAAAAATCCAATTTTTTTTATTTGCCCCACGGGACCCTTTAATAACCCCAACATCATTCCTAGGGGGTCAAGAGAGGTCTACCTTGCCCCCTTTCATTAAATTCCCCCTTCATTTTTCTCCTCTTCTTGTCTCTCGATCCTACCGAAAGACAAGATGGCGGCCGCACCGGACTGTTTAGAATGTTGACAGACACCGGAGAGCCAATCAGCTTCGCTTCGCAAAGCTCCGTAACGCGAAAAGTTTGCAAACCGGAGCGCTACCCGGGACGCTGTCACAGATATATCTGTTTTTTAAAACGTTAATTTCTCAAAATCCACTGGAGCACATATATTGAGACCCAGCAAAGGCACATCGGGCTAACAGTCCCTACAATTTTGCCAAGTTTCGTGCAAATCCATTCAGCCGTTCAAGCTAAAAGTGAGGCCAAACGCACTATGGAAAAATGAATGGGAAAAATGCGTTTTGGGACCCCCCTTTTTTCTCGGCCCCCCTTGACGAAACCCCCCCAAATTTTCAGGGGCTGATCAGAAACAAAATGTGCCATTTTCCTGAAAATTTCAGCCGATTCCGTCCACAAACGCCAAAGTTATTAGACATAGAATTTTCAAAAGTTCCATAGAGAAAAAATCCTAACTATATATACCTACTGGCGACCGCCAGTAGGTAATATATATATATATATATATCCTACTGGCGGTCGCCAGTAGGTAGTTATAGTTAGGATTTTATTCAATGCAAAATCTCAACATTCTATTGTGAATGACTTTGCCGCCGGTTGAGGAATCTGCCTGAAAATATATATATCTATAGGAGCGCCCGGTACGCGCACCGGGGAGCACACCGGGCACGCTACGCGACTTGCGAGCGGAAAACTGATTGGCTCTCGGGTGTCTGTAAACATTCGAAACAGCCGGAGCGGCCGCCATCTTGTCTCTCGGTAAGATCGAGACACAAGAGGTGGAGCGCACCGGGCACGCTACGCGACTTGCGAGCGGAAAACTGATTGGCTCTCGGGTGTCTGTAAACATTCGAAACAGCCGGAGCGGCCGCCATCTTGTCTCTCGGTAAGATCGAGACACAAGAGGTGGCAAAACCAAAGGGGGAAATGACCATAAGGTCCTTCCCTGAAAGTTTGGGGGGATTTGTCAAGCGGGGGCAGAGATAAAAGGGGGGTCCCAAAACGTGTTTTCCCCATGTTCATTTCCATAGGGCGGTCAAACACACTTTTAGCCCGAACGGCTGAATGGATTTCCACCAAACTTGGCAAAATTGTAGGGACTGGTAGCCCGATGTGCCTTTGCTAGGTCTCAAGAAATGTGCTCCAAAGGATTTTGAGTAATTTAGGTTCAAAAAAATATATATATCTATAGGAGCGCCCGGTACGCGCACCGGGGAGCGCACCGGGCACGCTACGCGACTTGCGAGCGGAAAACTGATTGGCTCTCGGGTGTGTGTAAACATTCGAAACAGCCGGAGCGGCCGCCATCTTGTCTCCCGGTAAGATCGAGACACAAGAGGTGGCAAAACCAAAGGGGGAAATGACCATAAGGGGGCAGAGTAGACCCCCTGTCCCCCTAGGTTTGATGTGGTGGCTATAAAAGGGCCCCGCGGGAAAATTATTATTATTTTTTTCGATTTGCGCGGGGGGAGCGCCCGGTACGCGCACCGGGGAGTGGACCGGGGAGCATAGCAGGGGGAAAACTCAGTTTATTCACTGCGTCATCTCTACAACCCTTTCTTGGGTCAATACGCCCCTTTTGCATACATTACACCTGACGTAGGTATAATGTGGCGCAGGGGTTTACAAAGTGACGCATCTACCTAGATGTGTCACTTTGTAAATATGACTCAATAAGGTGTATTTTTTATAGCACTGGTGCGTCACAAAAAGTGACGTACCGGTGGCGTAAAAGTGACGCATGGCCTTATAAATGAGGCCTTCAGTCTTTTACTCATGCTTCATATTAAATATATGACGTAGTATGTCGCAAGTACTTACAGATACGTCAGTATTTCAGATGTATCTGTAAGCGCAAAAGTGATGCATTGCTGGAGTGTGTCACAAAAATGATGCAACTCCAGCAATGCATCCTTTCACATGGGGCCACGCCCATGTGAAAGGGCCTGCATCAGTCTTACGCCTGCTGTGAAACAGCCGCAAGATTTTGACGCAACAGCGTCATAAAAGTGACGCAGTGATATCTCATAGATTTCACTGCGTCACCTCTTGCGTCAACACGTCCCTTTTGCATACATTACACCTGACGTAGGTATAATGTGGCACAGGGGTTTACAAAGTGACGCATCTACCTAGATGCGTCACTTTGTAAATATGACTCAATAAGGTGCATTTTTTACAGCACTGGTGCGTCACAAAAAGTGACGTACCGGTGGGGTAAAAGTGGCACATGGCCTTATAAATGAGGCCTTCAGTCTTCTACTCACGTGTCATATTAAAAATATATGACGTATTATGTCGCAAGTACTTACAGATACGTCAGTATTTCAGACGTATCTGTAAGCGCAAAAGTGATGCATTACTTGAGTGTTACAAAAATGATGCAACTCCAGCAATTCATCCTTTCACATGGGGCCAGGCTCATGTGAAAGGGCCTGCATCAGTCTTAAGCCTGCTGTGAAACAGGCGCAAGATTTTGACGCAACAGCGTCATAAAAGATTTCACTGCGTCACCTCTTGCGTCAATACGTCCCTTTTGCATACATTACACCTGACGTAGGTATATGTGGCACAGGGGTTTACAAAGTGACGCATCTACCTAGATGCGTCACTTTGTAAATATGACTCAATAAGGTGCATTTTTTACAGCACTGGTGCGTCACAAAAAGTGACGTACCAGTGGCGTAAAAGTGACGCATGGCCTTATAAATGAGGCCTTCAGTCTTCTACTCATGCATCATATTAAATGTATGACGCATTATGTCGCAAGTACTTACAGATACGTCAGTATTTCAGACGTATCTGTAAGCGCAAAAGTGATGCATTGCTGGAGTGTGTCACAAAAATGATGCAACTCCAGCAATGCATCTTTTCTTACCCTTCCACACCCCTGTTCCTTTTCTACATTTTCTTTGAATATCCACATTCCCCATGTTCACTCTCCTTCTCCTTACTTTCCTTCCCAACACTCACCTTCTTTCAGTCCCCCTACTTCACTTCCTTTCCCCTCTCATACCTTTCTGTTCTTTCTTACTCATTTTCCTTTCCTTTATCAATGCACTCCACTTCACTTACTCTTTTTCATTTTTTTAAGAATATAGCTCTTTGATGAGAATTGGAGGTAGTTCTGAAAATAACTTTTTTTTCTTCTTTTTTCTGTTTTTTAGAACAAAAACAAAAACAGGGAATGGAAACTGCTCAACAGGAGCAAAAAATAATAATAATTAGGGCTGGGAACGGCAGCAATGGTTCTCCAATGATCTAACCATGAGCAGAGCACTTTGCTCCCCATAGCAAAGTAGCTGATCACAGTATCTGCATTTAAGGACGCCTTTGTTAAATGCAGGCTGAATGTTCGGAACCAGCTCTTGTGATCTCCCCCTCACCGATGTTGTTTGTCCTCCGGTGGATGTAGAGGCCCCATCACTGGGAACCTCTTGTGCCAGAGCCCTGACACTTTCCCGGGCAAAACTCTGGGGGTGCTTCCTCTCCACATGGCGAATCATTGTGGAGTTCCCAAAAGAATATTTTTTAGTGGGGTCACCCCGTGACAGGACTGTGTGACAGATCCTGCACTCCACTTTTGGAGCATTTACCTTCTTTTGGTCTTCTGGTATGGAAAAAAAATTCCAGATGAAATGTTCTTTCACCTTCGGCTGAGGAGGCTCTTCATCAAGGAATTCATTGGAGTCATCTTCACTGCTGGATGGTCTGGCAGCCATGATAATCCAAGATATCCAACAAAGAACCGAGAGCAAAAAGGCAGGTCTTTCAGTCACAAAAGTGAAAGAAGAAGTGAAGGAAAGGGGTGGGGATTTCATTCTTTGTAAAAAAAAACTGTTAGCAACCAATGAAAAGTGTTATTTTAAGGTCACATGACTTGACGCGCTTACGCTGCGCGCACCGAAGTGCTTCCGGGGGCGCTCACACGGCGGGAACGTAGGTGCTTCGTGGGGCGCATACGCGGCGCGAACGAAGGCGCTTCCGGGGGTGCTTAAGCGGCGTGCCTAAGTGACGTTTTGATAGTTTCACGGAAATGCAAAATCATTTTCATTTCCTTATTCAAAAAAACTGCTTTTATATGTATGGTACTAAATGTCTTGCGTTATTATTTACTTTTCATTTATATTTTTTTTCACGAACGCAAGTAGCGCTCTGGGTGCGCTTTCCGGAGAGCTTACCGGCGCGCGCACCCAGAGCGCCCCAGGAAAAAATGATTAAAAAAAATATATGTATTATAAAAAATAAAAAATAATTATTAATACTTACACAAAACAGCAAATTTATAAAAAAAATCGTAGGTTAGAAACTCGATATAGAAAGGAATTAGCTTTTAAAAAACCTTTGAAATTCACTGAAAAAAACATTGGTTTCACACCAGTTATAGTTAGGAATTAGCATTTAAAAAACCTATTAAATTCACTGAAAAAACCATGGGTTTCACACCAGTTATAGTTAGCTGGAAATTTTACTGACATAAAACCATTGAAATATAGTTAGTTGGACTCACTATAACTTGCGCGCCTGCAATGCACTGCTGATGACGTCACATATTACATCACTCATGACATGGTCAGTGACATCACTCATGACATCACTGATGACACCATCCTTGCGACAGAGTGACAGACCTCCTTTCAGTGTAATGTAACCCTTGAAACACATATTCAAAAATAGAAACTAACATTTTCAAAAAAATTGAGATACCCATACCAGTTACAACAACCAATTCAGTAATTCCACCATCTATATACACATCCACTCATTCATTAACAGTTCTATATAGACACTCATACATATACTCACTCATCATATGTAGTGATACACCTATACATCCTGTTACACGCCGACAGTCATCCAAAAGTTTCTCACACACATACTCACACATGCAAATAAACTGTTGAACATCCATTTATTTGCATATACAGCTATACACACACTACCACCTTACTTCTAAGGAAACTTACACATACTTACTCTCTTAAACAATCACTTATAGAAACACATACTTATTTAAACAGGAACCCTTACAATCTCTCACTCTCACATATACTCACTTATATACATCAATACTCACATATACTAGATTAAAACATATGTCGTTACTGATAAAGACACTAGTGAGACAGTCATTCACTCACTAACACACACATATACACATTCATCCACCCATACAGTCCTGCACATATGCTGTCTTCAAAACACATACAAACAGTGAGCCCGTCATTGATGCATCTATGTGCTAAGTAATACCCCACCTAACCATACAGACACTCATACTGATACTTAAAAAAAATCTAATAACCCATATACACGCACATGTAGCTACTTACCAACCCACGCAGCCACTTATACACAAAGTGAAACACTGATACATATATTTCAATATTTAAAAGGTACTTGCTAATATATGTATTCACTAAGATACACCTAATAAGCCAGTTAACCAATCAATTTTTTTTAAAAATCCATTTAGACACTTATTTAAACATTTATTCTTCCATCGACCTTTACATATACATAAATAAAACATATTTATTTTTCAGAAAGACACACAATCACTGGATGGTGTCATCAATGATGTCATGAGTGATGTCACTGACCATGTCATGAGTGATGTAATATGTGAAGTCATCAGCAGTGCATTGCAGGCGCGCAAGTTATAGTGAGTCCAACTAACTATAACGTGGGAATTTCAATGGTTTTATTTCAGTAAAATTTCCAGCTAACTATAACTGGTGTGAAACCTATGTTTTTTTTAGTGAATATATATATATATATATATTACCTACTGGCGGTCGCCAGTAGGTAGTTATAGTTAGGATAATTTTCAATGTTAAATCTCAACATTCTATTTTGAATAACTTTGGCGCCGGTTGACGAATCTGCCTGAAATTTTCAGGAAAATGGTCTCATGGCGGTCCGGTCCTTCCCTGAAAGTTTGGGGGGGATTCGTCAAGCGGGGGCCGAGATAAAAGGGGGGTCCCAAAACGCGTTTTCCCCATGTTAATTTCCATAGGGCGGTCGATTTCACTTTTAGCCCGAACGGCTGAATGGATTTCCACCAAACTTGGCAAAATTGTAGGGACTGGTAGCCCGATGTGCCTTTGCTATGTCTCAAGATATGTGCTCCAGTGGATTTTGAGTAATTTAGGTTCAAAAAAATATATATATCTATAGCCGCGCTCCCGTGCGCGCACGGGAGTGCGCTCCAGGCGCGACACGCGACTTGCGCGCAGGAAGCTGATTGGATCTCAGTTGTCTGTAAACATTCTAAACAGTGCGGAGCGGCCGCCATCTTGTGTCTCGGTAAAATCGAGACACAAGGAGTTTGAAAAAAAAAGGGGCAAATGACCATAAGGGGGAAGAGTAGACCCCCTCTGACCCCCTAGGTTTGATGTAGGGACTAAAATAGGGTCCTGCAGGGCATTAAAAATTTTTTTTCGTTTTGCGCGGGGATAGCCGCGCTCCCGTGCGCGCACGGGAGTGCGCTCCAGGCGCGACACGCGACTTGCGCGCAGGAAGCTGATTGGATCTCAGTTGTCTGTAAACATTCTAAACAGTGCGGAGCGGCCGCCATCTTGTGTCTCGGTAAAATCGAGACACAAGGAGTTTGAAAAAAAAAGGGGCAAATGACCATAAGGGGGAAGAGTAGACCCCCTCTGACCCCCTAGGTTTGATGTAGGGACTAAAATAGGGTCCTGCAGGGCATTAAAATTCTTTTTTTCGTTTTGCGCGGGGATAGCCGCGCTCCCGTGCGCGCACGGGAGTGCGCTCCAGGCGCGACACGCGACTTGCGCGCAGGAAGCTGATTGGATCATAAGGGGGAAGAGTAGACCCCCTCTGACCCCCTAAATCCAGGACTATATTTATGAAGGCCTTGCGCTGTTAGTTTTGCGCTTCCTGTGCGTCAATTTTTGTGACGCACCAGCGGTGTAAAAAAATGCGCATTGTTATGCAATATTTAAAAAGTGACGCATCTATCTAGATGCGTCACTTTTTAAATATAGTGCAACGAGGTACATTTTATTACACTGCTGGTGTTATGCGTCACTTTTCTGTGCGCACTCCTTATGACGTTCCAGATGTGTCATATTTAATGTATGACGAATCATGTTGCAGATACAATATGGCGCAGAGTTTTAAAAAGTGACCCATGTACCTAGATGCGTCACTTTTTAAAAATAGCGTCAGGTATAATGTATGCAGAGGGGGTGTTCTCTCGCAAAAAGCTTTGTAATAGCGACGCAGTGAAATCTTTGAGATTTCACTGCGTCAGTTTTAGGATGCTGTTGCGTCAAAATCTTGTGTCTGCTTTACAGCAGGTGTTAGACTGAGGCAAGACCTTTCATATGCTGCTTTCCCCATTTGAAAGGACACATTACTGGAGTTGCGTCACTTTTGTGACGCACTCCAGCAATGCGTTACTTGGAATGTCATAAGGAGTGCGCACAGAAAAGTGACGCATTGCACCAGTAGTGTAAAAAAATGTGTTGCGTTGCGTTATATTTAAAAAGTGAGGTATCTAGGTAGATGGGTCACTTTTTAAAATCAAGCGCCACATTATATCTGCGTGAGGTATAATGCATGCAGAGGGGGTGTTCCCCCACAAAAAGCTTTGTAATAGCGACGCAGTGAAATGTTTGAGATTTCACTGCGTCACTTTTAGGATGCTGTTGCATCCTTTAAATATAGTGCAACGAGGCACATTTTATTACACTGCTGGTGTGATGCGTCACTTTTCTGTACACAGTCCTTATGACATTCCAGATGTGTCATATTTAATGTATGACGAATCATATTGCAAGGAGTTACAGATACGTCAGTATTTCTGACATATGTGTAAACATAAAAGTGATGCGAGGCCGGCGCAAAATTTTGACGCAATAGCATCCTAAAAGTGACGCAGGGAAATCTCATAGATTTCAGTACGTTGTTATTACCAAGCTTTTTGCGAGGGATTGCCCCCTCTGCATACATTATACCTGATGCAGATACAATATGGCGCAGAGTTTTAAAAAGTGACCCATGTACCTACATGCGTCACTTTTTAAAAAATAGTGTCAGGTATAATGCATGCAGAGGGGGTGTTCCTTGCAAAAAGCTTGGTAATAATGACGCAGTGCGTCACTTTTAGGATGCAGTTGCGCCAAAATCTTGCGCCTGCTTCACAGCAAACCTTTCACATGGTGCTTTTTCCATGTGAAAGGACACATTACTGGAGTTGCGTCACTTTTGTGACGCACTCCTGCAATGCGTTACTTTTGTGTTTAGAGATATGTCAGAAATACTGACATATCTGTAACTCCTTGCGAATTGATTAGTCATATATTAAATATGACATATGTGGAATGTCATAAGGAGTGCGTCCAGATAAGTGACGCATCGCTATTTTCACGTAGCGATGCGTCACTTTTCAGAAATGAGGCCTCCAGTTTATTCACTGTGTCATAAATTTCTTTTCTAACACTCACCTTCTTTCAGTCCTCCTACTTCACTTCCTTTCACCTCTCATACCTTTCTGTTCTTTCTTACTCATTCTCCTTTCAATTTTCAATGCACTATATTTCACTTACTCTTCATTTTTTAAGATTATAGCTCTTTGATGAGAATTGGAGGTAGTTCTGAAAAGAACTTTTGGTTTTCTTCTTTTAACTGAAGAGGAACAAAAACAGGGAATAGAAACTGCTCAACAGGAGCAAAAAGAAAAGAAAAAAATTAGGGGTGGGAAGGGCAGTGATGGTTCTCTAATGCCCGAACCATGAGCAGGACACTTTGCTCCCCATAGGTGAGGAGTTGATTGCAGTATCTGCATCTGACGACCCCATGGTTGAATGCAGGTTGGATGTTTGCTACCTGCCCCTGAGATTGATCTCTTCCGGAAGAAGTTGCTCCTCCTGTAGATGTAGAGGCCCCATCTCTAGGAACCTCCTGTGCCAGAGCCCTGACACTTTCCCGGGCAAAATTCTGGGGGTGCCTGGTCTCCACATGTCGGATCATCGTAAAGTTTCCAAAAGAGTACTTTTTTTGGGGGTTACCCCGTGACAGGACCTTTTTGCAGATCCTGCACTCTACTTTTGGTGCATTCACCTTCTTCTGGTCTGCTGGGAATTTAAAGAATTTCCAAATGAAATGTCCCTTCACCTTTGGGGTAGGTGGCTCTTCATCAATGAAGTCATCTTCACTGCTGGATGATCTGGCAGCCATGATGAATCCAGGAATATGGAGCAGCAAAAAATGCAGGTCTTTCAGTCACAAAAGTGAAAGAAGAAGTGAAGGAAATGGGTGGGGATTTCATTCATTGTAACAAAAAACTGTTAGCAACCAATGAAAAGTGTTATTTTAGGGTCACATGACCTGACGCGCTTACGATGCGCGCTCGGGTGCACTTCCGGGTGCGTTTACGCAGCGCGATCGTAGGCGCTTCCGGGGCGCACACGTGGCGCGATCGTAGGCGCTTTTGCGTGCGTTTAGGCGCCGCGCACGTATGCGCTTCCGAGGGCACGTACGTTGCGCGCCGAAGTGACGTCATCAATCTTTAATAGAAATGCATAATCATTTTCCATATTAAAAAAAACAAATTTTATTTGTATGGTACGAAATGTTTTGCATTATTATTAACTTTTCATTCATATTTTTTTTTCACGAACGACAGTTGCGCTCTGGGTGCGCTTTCAGATGAGCGCACGGAGAAGCTTACAGGAGAGCTTAGCTGAAAGCTTCCCCGTGCGCGCACCCAGAGCGCAAAAAAAAAAAATTATAAAAAAAATGAATACTTAAAAAAAACAGCAAATTGTAAAAAAAAAAAAGGTTAGAAACTCGATATACAAAGGAATTAGCATTTAAAAAACCTATGAAATGCACTGAAAAAACCATAGGTTTCACACCAGTTATAGTTAGGAATTAGCATTTAAAAAACCTTTGAAATTCACAGAAAAAACCATAGGTTTCACACCAGTTATAGTTAGGAATTAGCATTTAAAAAACCTTTGAAATTCACTGAAAAAACCATAGGTTTCACACCAGTTATAGTTAGGAATTAGCATTTAAAAAACCTATTAAATTCACTGAAAAAACCATAGGTTTCACACCAGTTATAGTTAGCTGGAAATTTTACTGATATAAAACCATTGAAATTCCCACGTTATAGTTAGTCGGACTCACTATAACTTGCGCGTGCAATGCACTGCTGATGACGTCACATATTACATCACTCATGACATGGTCAGTGACATCACTCATGACATCACTGATGACACCATCCTTGTGACATAGTGACAGACCTCCTCTCAGTGTAAAGTAACCCTTGAGACACATATTCAAAAATAGAAACTGAAATTTTTAAAAAATGGACATACCTATATCAGTTACAACAAGCAATTCTGTACTTCCACTATCTATATACTCATCCACTCATTCACCAACAGTTCTATATAGTCACTCATACATATACTCACTCATCATATGAAGAGATACACCTATACATTCTGTTACACACCGACATTCATCCAAAAGTTACTCACACACATATTCACACGTGCAAATAAACTATTTAACAACCATTTATTTGAAAATAGAGTTATACACACACTTCCACCTTACTTCTATTGAAAATTACACATATTTATTCTCTTAAACAATCACTTATAGAAACACATACTTATTTAAACAGGAAATCTTACAATCTCTTACTCTCACATATACTCAGTTATATACATCAATATTCATATATACTAGATTAAAACATATGTAGTTACTGATAAAGACACTAGTGAGACAGTCATTCACTCACTAACAAACACATATAGACACTCATCCACCCATACAGTCCTGTACATATGCTGTCTTCAAAACACATACAAACAAAGAGTCAGTCACTCATGCATCTATGTGCTAAGTAATACCTCCACCTAACCATATAGACACTCATACTAATACTAATAAAAATATCAAATAACCCATATACATACGCATGTAGCTACTTATCAACACATGTAGCCACTTATACACAAAGTGAAACACTAATATATGTATTTAAATATTTAAACATAACTCACTAATATTTATTTTTCAGAAAGACACATATTCACTGGATGGTGTCATCAGTGATGTCATGAGTGATGTCACTGACCATGTCATGAGTGATGTAATATGTGACGTCATCAGCAGTGCATTGCACGCGCAAGTTATAGTGAGTCCGACTAACTATAACGTGGGAATTTCAATGGTTTTATATCAGTAAAATTTCCAGCTAACTATAACTGGTGTGAAACCTATGGTTTTTTCAGTGAATTTAATAGGTTTTTTAAATGCTAATTCCTAACTATAACTGGTGTGAAACCTATGGTTTTTTCAGTGAATATATATATATATATATTCACTGAAAAAAACCATAGGTTATAGACCATATATAGTTAGTTGGACATTTTATTGACAAAAAACCAATGAAATTCCATATATAGTTAGTTGCACTAACTATATATCGCGCACCCGCAATCCACTGCTGATGATGTCACATATTACATCATTCATGACATGGTCAGTGACATCACTGATGACATCACTGATGACATCTCAAATGACATCACTGATGACATCACTGATGACATCTCAAATGACATCACTGATGACATCATCTAGTGTCTGTGTGTTTATGTAAAGTTTAAATATGTTTTACATATTGAAGAATGAGTGGATGTATGGAAGACTGAGTGTGTGTGTGGCTGGCTGGGAGGTGTGTGACTCTGTGCATATCAATGTGTACTTGTATCAGTGATTGTATAAGAGAGTAAGTATGTGTTAGTATATGTGTGAAAAGAATGGTGTTCTGTGTTTAACTGTATAGATGAGGAAATCGAAGTGTGATTGATTCTTCACAGGACTGACTAGGTGTATGAGTGCATATGATAGTGTTATAATAATGAGTGACTGTATGTATGAGTGATTGTATGGGTGAATGAGTGAATGTGTGTGTAGACGTAGGAATCAGTGAGTGCGTATGTAGTAACTGGTATTGGTGTGTCATGATGTCATCAGTGATGTCATTTGAGATGTCATCAGTGATGTCATCAGTGATGTCATTTGAGATGTCATCAGTGATGTCATCAGTGATGTCACTGAAGTATGGTGTTCTGTGTTTAACTGTATAGATGAGGAAATGGAAGTGTGATTGATTCTTTACAGGACTGACTAGGTGTGTGAGTAACTCCATGTATGAGTGGCAGTGTGTGAGTGTCTGCATAGGTGTATGAGTGCATATGATAGTGTAATAATGAGTGACTGTATGTATGAGTGATTGTATGGGTGAATGAGTGAATGTGTGTGTAGACGTAGGAATCAGTGAGTGCGTATGTAGTAACTGGTATTGGTGTGTCATGATGTCATCACTGATGTCATTTGAGATGTCATCAGTGATGTCATCAGTGATGTCATTTGAGATGTCATCAGTGATGTCATCAGTGATGTCACTGACCATGTCATGAATGATGTAATATGTGACATCATCAGCAGTGGATTGCGGGTGCGCGATATATAGTTAGTGCAACTAACTATATATGGAATTTCATTGGTTTTTTGTCAATAAAATGTCCAACTAACTATATATGGTCTATAACCTATGGTTTTTTTCAGTGAATTTCATTGGTTTTTTAAAAGCTAATATCTATAGCTGTAAAATATATTCTTTATTACGTGACGTATCACGTAGCCACGTGAGACGCCTCATGACGCGTCGCATAACCGTGACGTATCGGTTCTGCAGCGCAAACAAAACCCGTAACGTAAGCGTGCCGGAGCACGCTTACAGATATATATATTTTTTTTAACCTTAATTAGACAAAATCCACACGTGCACATATCTTGAGGCCTTGCAAAGGCACATCAAACAAACAGTCCCTACAATTTTGCCAAGTTTGCTGGAAATCTATTCCCTTAATTTTTTTTTTACTGTTTCTCTTGGTTTTCCCCTTGTTACGCTTACCGGGACGCTACCTGGTACGCGAACCGGACGCTCCAAAAACACAAGATGGCGGACTCCCGTTACGCTGCCGGTTAGCTGCCCGGGTCGCGTACCGGGAAGCGCCTCTACCGCGAAAAATCGCGGGGGACTTTAATATCCCCCTCATAAATCCTAGGGGGTCAGGAGGGGTTTACCTTGCCCCCTTTCCGTCATTTCCGCCTTCTTTTTTCACCACATCTTGTCTCTCGAACCTACCGAGAGACAAGATGGCGGCCGCTCCGGACTGTTTACAATGTTGACAGCTACGCTGCCGGTTAGCTGCCCGGTTAGCTGCCCGGTGAGCTGCCCGGTTCGCGTACCGGGACGCGCCTCTACGGCGTAAAATCGCAAAAATTTTTGCCCCGCGGGGCACTTTAATATCCCCCTCATCAATCCTAGGGGGTCAGGAGTGGTCTACCTTGCCCCCTTTCCTTCATTTCCCCCTTCGTTTTTCACCACATCTTGTCTCTCGATCGTACCGAGAGACAAGATGGCGGCCGCTCCGGTTTGTTTAGAATGTTGACAGACACCGGAGAGCCAATCAGATTCGCTTCGCGAAGTTCCGTTACGCGTCAGGTACGCGAACCGGGGCGCTAACCGGAGCGCTGTCACAGATATATATATTTTTTTAAACGTTAATTTCTCAAAATCCACTGGAGCACATATATTGAGACATAGCAAAGGCACGTCGGGCAAACCATATCTACAATTTTGCCAAGTTTCATGTAAATCTATTCAGCCGTTCGAGCTAAAAGTGAGTCCAACCGCCCTATGGAAAAATGAATGGGAAAAACGCGTTTTGGGACCCCCCTTTGTTCTCGGCCCCCCCTTGACGAAACCCCACCAAATTTTCAGGGGCTGCTCAGAAAAAGAATGTGCCATTTTCCTGAAAATTTCAGCCAATTCCGTCCACAAACGCCAAAGTTATTAGACATAGAATTTTCAGAAATCCCATAGAGAAAAAATCCTAACTATATATACCCACTGGCTATCGCCAGTAGGTAATATACATATATAAACATATGTAATCTGCATATCTATATAAATATAAATGCATGCATACATATACATATATGCATACATATGCATGTTATTTACATGAAAGTTTTAAAAACACTAATAAAAGCAAAGCTAAAAAGCCACCTCATTACAAACAGAATGGCTTTAACTTAAACGAGGGCGAGATCTATTGCATTTTCAATGCTTGTTTACTTTGGTTCTATCAAGAAGGCATTCAGATGTGTCACACATTTGCCATAAATTCTGAATGTTAGCACTCTAGTTGCTCATTAGATCACTGTAGTAAAGCTAGTGCTCACCAGGGAAGTCTGCTGCTAATCATGGTTTGCAGCCATTTTCCCGCATTTTTTATCCCGCAGACTTTCAGTCCGCATACCATTATCCCGCAAGGTCATTGAGCTCGCATACCATTATCCCGCATTTTTTCAAAACGCATAGGCATTTATCGCGCATGCCTTTACAAAGAATTACGTTTTAAAGGCATGTATGGTAAATGCATTTGCGTTGTGAAAACCACGATGACGAGAGAGGTAAGTGGGTTTGTGTTAATTTTTTCGTGGGTTAGTGATTGTGTAGTGTAGTGTAGTGTTGTGTAGTGTAGTGTTGTGTTAGTGTAGTGTAGAGTTGTGGTGGTTGTTTAGTGTAGGGTCATGCTGGGGGTAGTGTTTTAGGGTTTAGGGTTGTGTTGTAGTGTTTGCGTAGTGTAGGGTCATGCTGGGGGTAGTGTTTTAGGGTTCAGGGTAGTGTTGTAGTGTTTGCGTAGTGTAGGGTCATGCTGGGGGTAGTGTTTTAGGGTTTAGGGTTGTGTTGTAGTGTTTGCGTAGTGTAGGGTCATGCTGGGGCTAGTGTTTTAGGGTTTAGGGTAGTGTTGTAGTGTTTGCGTAGTGTAGGGTCATGCTGGGCGTAGTGTTTTAGGGTTTAGGATAGTGTTGTAGTGTTTGCGTAGTGTAGGGTCATGCTGGGGGTAGTGTTTTAGGGTTTTGGGTAGTGTTGTAGTGTTTGCGTAGTGTAGGGTCATGCTGGGGTGTAGTATTTTAGGGTTTAGGGTAGTGTTGTAGTGTTTGCGTAGTGTAGGGTCATGCTGGGTGTAGTGTTTTAGGGTTTTGGGTAGTGTTGTAGTGTTTGCGTAGTGTAGGGTCATGCTGGGGGTAGTGTTTTAGGGTTTTGGGTAGTGTTGTAGTGTTTGCGTAGTGTAGGGTCATGCTGGGGTGTAGTGTTTTAGGGTTTTGGGTAGTGTTGTAGTGTTTGCGTAGTGTAGGGTCATGCTGGGGGTAGTGTTTTAGGGTTTTGGGTAGTGTTGTAGTGTTTGCGTAGTGTAGGGTCATGCTGGGGGGTAGTGTTTTAGGGTTTTGGGTAGTGTTGTAGTGTTTGCGTAGTGTAGGGTCATGCTGGGGGTAGTGTTTTAGGGTTTTGGGTAGTGTTGTAGTGTTTGCGTAGTGTAGGGTCATGCTGAGGGTAGTGTTTTAGGGTTAAGGGTAGTGTTGTAGTGTTTGCGTAGTGTAGGGTCATGCTGGGGGTAGTGTTTTAGGGTTTAGGGTAGTGTTGTAGTGTTTATGTAGTGTAGGGTCATGCTGGGGGTAGTGTTTTAGGGTTTAGGGTAGTGTTGTAGTGTTTGCGTAGTGTAGGGTCATGCTGGGGGTAGTGTTTTAGGGTTTAGGGTAGTGTTGTAGTGTTTGCGTAGTGTAGGGTCATGCTGGGGTGTAGTGTTTTAGGGTTTTGGGTAGTGTTGTAGTGTTTGCGTAGTGTAGGGTCATGCTGGGGTGTAGTGTTTTAGGGTTTTGGGTAGTGTTGTAGTGTTTGCGTAGTGTAGGGTCATGCTGGGGGTAGTGTTTTAGGGTTTTGGGTAGTGTTGTAGTGTTTGCGTAGTGTAGGGTCATGCTGGGGGGTAGTGTTTTAGGGTTTTGGGTAGTGTTGTAGTGTTTGCGTAGTGTAGGGTCATGCTGAGGGTAGTGTTTTAGGGTTTAGGGTAGTGTTGTAGTGTTTGCGTAGTGTAGGGTCATGCTGGGGGTAGTGTTTTAGGGTTTAGGGTAGTGTTGTAGTGTTTGCGTAGTGTAGGGTCATGCTGGGGGTAGTGTTTTAGGGTTTAGGGTAGTGTTGTAGTGTTTGCGTAGTGTAGGGTCATGCTGGGGGTAGTGTTTTAGGGTTTAGGGTAGTGTTGTAGTGTTTGCGTAGTGTAGGATCATGCTGGGGGTAGTGTTTTAGGGTTTAGGGTAGTGTTGTAGTGTTTGAGTAGTTTAGGGTCATGCTGGGGTGTAGTGTTTTAGGGTTTTGGGTAGTGTTGTAGTGTTTGCGTAGTGTAGGGTCATGCTGGGGGTAGTGTTTTAGGGTTTAGGGTAGTGTTGTAGTGTTTGCGTAGTGTAGGGTCATGCTGGGGTGTAGTGTTGTAGGGTTTTGGGTAGTGTTGTAGTGTTTGCGTAGTGTAGGGTCATGCTGGGGGTAGTGTTTTAGGATTTAGGTTAGTGTTGTAGTGTTTGCGTAGTGTAGGGTCATGCTGGGGGTAGTGTTTTAGGGTTTAGGGTAGTGTTGTAGTGTTTGCGTAGTGTAGGGTCATGCTGGGGTGTAGTGTTTTAGGGTTTTGGGTAGTGTTGTAGTGTTTGCGTAGTGTAGGGTCATGCTGGGGGTAGTGTTTTAGGGTTTAGGGTAGTGTTGTAGTGTTTGTGTAGTGTAGGGTCATGCTGGGGGTAGTGTTTTAGGGTTTAGGGTAGTGTTGTAGTGTTTGTGTAGTGTAGGGTCATGCTGGGGGTAGTGTTTTAGGGTTTAGGGTAGTGTTGTAGTGTTTGTGTAGTGTAGGGTCATGCTGGGGGTAGTGTTTTAGGGTTTAGGGTAGTGTTGTACTGTTTGTGTAGTGTAGGGTCATGCTGGGGGTAGTGTTTTAGGGTTTAGGGTAGTTTAGTTGTTTAGTGTATGCTAAAGGCATATTCGTTCTAAAAGTTTTCGTTATTTTTATTTGCGGCCTAATAGTACATGCGGGATTTTTTTTGCGGACTGATGGTATGCGGGATTTCGTCATATATTCGCTAATCATACTTTCTATGGCAAAATGAACCCCCTCATTTTGTTCCTTTTTAAATTAAATGTTTTAAGAGTTACCACTTTATTCCAATCAAGATGGCTTCAGGTGTGCCATACCTTTGTAATAAGTAGGACTGTTAGCACTCTAGTTGTTCTTTAGAATACTCTGGGACAATCTGTCATTGGGCTATAGTTGGGCTACATCTGGCTGATATTTGGGCTACATTTGGTTTTTTGTCTCTGGTGGCCATCTTTGGGCTACATTGGGCTACATTGGGCTACATTTGGGCTCCAACATATATATAGCCCAATGTAGCCCAATTTATATTTTTCAAAGTTAATTTTCGTAAAAACCACTGGAGCCTATATCTTGAGACATAGCAAAGGCACATCGGGCTACCAGTCCCTACAATTTTGCCAAGTTTGGTGTAAATCCATTCAGCCGTTCAGGCTAAAAGTGAGGCCAACCGCCCTATGGAAAATTGCATGGGAAAAACACGTTTTGGGACCCCCCTTTTTTCTCGGCCCCCCCTTGACGAAAACCCCCCAAGGGGCTGCTCAGAAACAAAATGTTCCATTTTCCTGAAAATTTCAGCCAATTCTGTCCTCATAAGCCAAAGTTATTCGACATAGAATTTTCAAAAATCCCATAGGAAAAAAATCCTAACTATATATACCTACTGGCTATCGCCAGTAGGTAATATATATATATATATTACCTACTGGCGGTCGCCAGTAGGTAGTTATAGTTAGGATAATTTTCAATGTTAAATCTCAACATTCTATTTTGAATAACTTTGGCGCCGGTTGACGAATCTGCCTGAAATTTTCAGGAAAATGGTCTCATGGCGGTCCGGTCCTTCCCTGAAAGTTTGGGGGGGATTCATCAAGCGGGGGCCGAGATAAAAGGGGGGTCCCAAAACGCGTTTTCCCCATGTTAATTTCCATAGGGCGGTCGATTTCACTTTTAGCCCGAACGGCTGAATGGATTTCCACCAAACTTGGCAAAATTGTAGGGACTGGTAGCCCGATGTGCCTTTGCTATGTCTCAAGATATGTGCTTCAGTGGATTTTGAGAAATTAACGTCCAAAAAAATATATATATCTGTAGCCGCGCTCCGGTACGCGCACCAGTGAGCGCTCCAGGCGCGACACGCGACTTGCGCGCAGAAAGCTGATTGGCTCTCAGTTGTCTGTAAACATTCTAAACAGTCCGGAGCGGCCGCCATCTTGTCTATCGGTAAAATCTAGTCATAAGAGGTGGCAAAAACAAAGGGTGGAATTGACCATAAGGGGGCAGGGTAGACCCCCCCTGACCCCCTAGGTTTGATATGGGGGCCATTAAAGGGCCCCGCGGGGCCTCAAAAAATTTTTTTTTTTTTTCGATTTTCGCGGGGGAAGCGCCTGGTGCGCGCACCGGGGAGCGTATCGGGGAGGGTACTATGGAAAAATAATCACTTCAAAAATTGTATGTTTATGAATTGTTTTTTTTTTTATTTTTTTATTTTATGTAAGTACCTACATGTAGGTACTAATGAAGAGACTTAAATTTAATGTTCACCATCTTCTTTGTAGACATCTTGCATGTTGTTATTGTATTTTTTGTGGTATATGGAATTCATAATATAGTCTGTCTGGAAAGGAGAAACAGATCTTTTAAGCACTCCCTGAGAATTTCTAGGGGATCATGAGTAGTCTGTCCTGTTCACTTATGAAAATGAGGTGTAAAATATTCATATGAGATAATATAGTGGGAGAAAGGTAGTAACTATGAGTAAACTTACTATGTAACAGAAAAATAGTTGAACAGTATACTATAAGTCTCACTTTATATTTTAAACATTTTTGGTAATACTTCATGAATTACATATAAAAAAGAATATTGTCTGAAACAATTGAAATTATTAAAGATAAATTTATTCCTCTGATTCTTTTTCATAATTTAATAAAATTTCTAACATAATATTGTCCGGAATTTCCTCATAATTATATGTACATGATTCAATTTCTTCCAAACATTCTATAAACTGTTCATCCAAAGAGTCATCCATGAAATCAACTTCTTTTTTTTCATCTTCTGGTTTTTCCACCTTTACTTTGATAGAAGTATCATTTGCCTTATTTTCTCCTTCCATTTTCTTTCTGAAAATTGCATACAAATTAACTATATTAGTAGAGCTAGTATACCAGAGAAGCCTAACTCAATCCATAACTATTACAGAGAAGTCTATCTCTATCTCTAACTATTAAAGAGGGATAGCATATCACTAACAGAATATTTTTTAAGAAATAAACTTAACGTGTACAATATACTTCCATAATTAGAAGTTACCTTAGAGAAATTAGTTGAAGTTGTCAGTGAAATTTGTTTTCAAGTGTACTTCAGGAAGCAGTAGTCAAAATGGCTGTGTTTCCCTCTCTTCTTTTATATATATTGTTGTACTTAACCAATCAAACGTCAGGAAATAATCGTAGAAAATGAGAGATACTTTTTAATTGGTTGTAAATTCTAACATTACAAGTGTGTTTTTGTCATGTAATTTACCTCAGGATATTTAGACAGGCCTGTAGCCTAAATGTCTCAATGGAATTTCACCAAATTTGGGCAAATGGTAGGGACTGCTATGTAGTAGGGCGTATTCTATATTTGATGAAAGTGTCTCCATTGGGTTTTCCGTAAATTACTTTCCCACCTTTTTTTAACGAGCGCTTACTGGTGCGCGCTCCTGTACGCGCACTGGCAGCGTTACGGGAGTCCTCCATTTTGTGTTTCGGAACAATCGAGACACAAGATGGAGGGTAAACAATGTTCGGAATGGATAGAAGGGGGAACTGTAGAGACTTCTTGACCCTCTAGGTTTTCTGAGGGGGGCTTAGGAGGCTCATAAACGTGAAAAAAAAAAAAATTCTTTAATTTTTCGCGGGGGTAGCGCCTGGTGCGCGCACCTGTAAGCGTACCGGAAAGCGTACTTTGGTGAAAAATAGTGAAAAAAGTTAGAAAAAAATAAACGCTTTGAATGATCAGAGTTAGGGTAGCTCTGAAAAGAGCTTTTGGGTTCTGTGGTTGATTTAGGTACCTACAAGTAGGTTCCAATACACATTCTTAAATTCAGGAGGAATATTCTATTCCCCTCATCTGAGAAGTGCACTCCATCTCCTCTGTAGATGTCTTGCATGTTGTAACGCAAGTTATTATTGTATAATGAACCCATTCCATAGTCTCTCATGTAAGCAGAAACAGATTTATTTACATGTTTCCGTGCTTTCTCAAATTGTGGACCAAATTGGTTGGACCAGTTCCATTTCTGTCTTTGGCATATATTGGAATATACCAAGGCAGTGTGGGGAAAAAGTATCATCAATTGATGAAAGGTGTCCTTTAATAGCATTTCCAGACCTACCCCAGTTAATGTGCCTAGATCGTTTCCACCACAGTGCACAATTATAAGGTCAGGTTCTGGCAGATGCAAAAAGGTTTTCACCAATGGTATCAATTGGTGACATTTTAATCCTCTGTGGCCAATCCACTTGATTTCCACATTTGATAAATCAAGGTTATGAAAATTTCTGCTAGCTGCATACCTTTGAGCCCAGTGGATGTAGCTATGTCCAATAACCCAAACAGAGTACATGATGTGAGAAGGTTCTGGTCCAGTCAGATGAAGTGTGGGAATGAAATGGCAGTTGGAACAGTAGGAGTTCACAAAAAAATAATTGTGGAGTTTCTGTGCTCTTGAATCACTAGCAATGATTGGTGGATTCAGATAGTTGAAAACTGAAAGTTAGGGTGTATGGTTATGTTGTGTGAAAGAAGCAATTTGAATGGTTTAAAAAAAGTCACCAAAAGCAAAAATACCCTGTATAGGCTGCTGTATTGACAGGTCAAACATCCTTGCTGAGTTAATTTGCAACATTGTAAGATAAACTTTTGAACCTTACAGTTCAGTTAGGAGGGAGTTGCTATGGTAACAGATAGAAAGGTTTGAGAGGGGGATGGGTGTTGGTTTGAAAATAGTGAGGGAAGAGTTTTCATTGGTTGAATTAAGGCATATGTGTACAAAGATAGAGATTTTCTATGCCAGTCTTGGTTTCAGTGTATTGAGAGCACACCTTCTCCTCTGCTAAAGAAAAATTGGTGTGTGTGTCTGACACTGTTTTCAATCTCCAAAAGCATTTCTAAAGGTAAGTAATGATTCATTTAATTTAGATAGAGATTTATTTTCTCTATGGAGAATATTTGGAAGCAGATAGTTATGTTTTAGAAGTGAAATTGTATGTTAGTATATAAGTCCTGCGCAGTGTTTTTTACATGTTATTTAAAAATCGATTTTGGGTGCAAATGAATGGTATTTTTATTTGGCCTTTTTTATGATTGCCATGTGCAGTTGATGCATGACTTTAAACATGGGTAATAAGTGATGCACTGGTGGCGCCAGGCTTTTATAAATGAGGCCCTGACTTTGTTTGATGATATTGAGTGGTTGTAGTTAGGTTCTGTGCAGTGTTTCTTACATGTTATTGAAAAATCGATTTTTGGGTGCAATTGATTGGTATATGTATTTGGCCCTTATTTATGAATGCCATGTGCAGCTGATGCATGACTTTAAACATGGGTAATAAGTGACGCACTGGTGGCGCAAGGCTTTCATAAATAAGGCCCTGACTTTGTTTGATGATATTGAGTGGTTGTACTTAGGTTCTGTGCAGTGTTCCTTACATGTTATTCAAAAATCGATTTTTGGGTGCAATTGATTGGTATATGTATTTGGCCCTTATTTATGAATGCCATGTGCAGCTGATGCATGACTTTAAACATGGGTAATAAGTGACGCACTGGTGGCGCAAGGCTTTCATAAATAAGGCCCTGACTTTGTTTGATGATATTGAGTGGTTGTACTTAGGTTCTGTGCAGTGTTCCTTACATGTTATTCAAAAATCGATTTTTGGGTGCAATTGATTAGTATATGTATTTGGCCCTTATTTATGATTGCCATGTGAAACTGATGCATGATTTTAAACATGGGTAATAAGTGACGCACTGGTGGCGCAAGGCTTTCATAAATAAGGCCCTGACTTTGTTTGATGATATTGATTGGTTGTACTTAGGTTCTGCGCCGTGTTTCTTACATGTTATTGAAAAATCGAATTTTGGGTGCAATTGATTAGTATATGTATTTTGCCCTAATTTATGATTGCCATGTGCAACTGATGCATGACTTTAAACATGGGTAATAAGTGACGCACTGGTGGCGCAAGGCTTTCATAAATAAGGCCTGACTTTGTTTGATGATATTGAGTGGTTGTACTTAGGTTCTGTGCAGTGTTCCTTACATGTTATTCAAAAATCGATTTTTGGGTGCAATTGATTGGTATATGTATTTGGCCCTTATTTATGATTGCCATGTGCAGCTGATGCATGACTTTAAACATGGGTAATAAGTGACGCACTGGTGGCGCAAGGCTTTCATAAATAAGGCTCTGACTTTGTTTGATGATATTGATTGGTTGTACATAGGTTCTGTGCAGTGTTCCTTACATGTTATTCAAAAATCGATTTTTGGGTGCAATTGATTGGTATATGTATTTGGCCCTTATTTATGATTGCCATGTGCAACTGATGCATGACTTTAAACATGGGTAATAAGTGACGCACTGGTGGCGCAAGGCTTTCATAAATAAGGCCTGACTTTGTTTGATGATATTGAGTGGTTGTACTTAGGTTCTGTGCAGTGTTCCTTACATGTTATTCAAAAATCGATTTTTGGGTGCAATTGATTGGTATATGTATTTGGCCCTTATTTATGATTGCCATGTGAAACTGATGCATGATTTTAAACATGGGTAATAAGTGACGCACTGGTGGCGCAAGGCTTTCATAAATAAGGCCCTGACTTTGTTTGATGATATTGAGTGGTTGTACTTAGGTTTTGCGCAGTGTTTCTTACATGTTATTCAAAAATCGATTTTTGGGTGCAATTGATTGGTATATGTATTTGGCCCTTATTTATGATTGCCATGTGCAACTGATGCATGACTTTAAACATGGGTAATAAGTGACGCACTGGTGGCGCAAGGCTTTCATAAATAAGGCCTGACTTTGTTTGATGATATTGAGTGGTTGTACTTAGGTTCTGTGCAGTGTTCCTTACATGTTATTCAAAAATCGATTTTTGGGTGCAATTGATTGGTATATGTATTTTGCCCTAATTTATGATTGCCATGTGCAGCTGATGTATGACTTTAAACATGGGTAATACGTGACGCACTGGTGGCGCAAGGCTTTCATAAATAAGGCCTGACTTTGTTTGATGATATTGAGTGGTTGTACTTAGGTTCTGTGCAGTGTTCCTTACATGTTATTCAAAAATCGATTTTTGGGTGCAATTGATTGGTATATGTATTTGGCCCTTATTTATGATTGCCATGTGCAACTGATGCATGACTTTAAACATGGGTAATAAGTGACGCACTGGTGGCGCAAGGCTTTCATAAATAAGGCCTGACTTTGTTTGATGATATTGAGTGGTTGTACTTAGGTTCTGTGCAGTGTTCCTTACATGTTATTCAAAAATCGATTTTTGGGTGCAATTGATTGGTATATGTATTTGGCCCTTATTTATGATTGCCATGTGAAACTGATGCATGATTTTAAACATGGGTAATAAGTGACGCACTGGTGGCGCAAGGCTTTCATAAATAAGGCCCTGACTTTGTTTGATGATATTGATTGGTTGTACTTAGGTTCTGCGCAGTGTTTCTTACATGTTATTCAAAAATCGATTTTTGGGTGCAATTGATTGGTATATGTATTTGGCCCTTATTTATGATTGCCATGTGAAACTGATGCATGATTTTAAACATGGGTAATAAGTGACGCACTGGTGGCGCAAGGCTTTCATAAATAAGGCCCTGACTTTGTTTGATGATATTGATTGGTTGTACTTAGGTTCTGCGCAGTGTTTCTTACATGTTATTCAAAAATCGATTTTTGGGTGCAATTGATTGGTATATGTATTTGGCCCTTATTTATGATTGCCATGTGCAGCTGATGCATGACTTTAAACATGGGTAATAAGTGACGCACTGGTGGCGCAAGGCTTTCATAAATAAGGCTCTGACTTTGTTTGATGATATTGATTGGTTGTACATAGGTTCTGCACAGTGTTTCTTACATGTTATTCAAAAATCGATTTTTGGGTGCAATTGATTGGTATATGTATTTGGCCCTTATTTATGATTGCCATGTGCAGCTGATGCATGACTTTAAACATGGGTAATAAGTGACGCACTGGTGGCGCAAGGCTTTCATAAATAAGGCCTGACTTTGTTTGATGATATTGAGTGGTTGTACTTAGGTTCTGTGCAGTGTTCCTTACATGTTATTCAAAAATCGATTTTTGGGTGCAATTGATTGGTATATGTATTTGGCCCTTATTTATGATTGCCATGTGAAACTGATGCATGATTTTAAACATGGGTAATAAGTGACGCACTGGTGGCGCAAGGCTTTCATAAATAAGGCCCTGACTTTGTTTGATGATATTGATTGGTTGTACTTAGGTTCTGCGCCGTGTTTCTTACATGTTATTGAAAAATCGATTTTTGGGTGCAATTGATTGGTATATGTATTTTGCCCTAATTTATGATTGCCATGTGCAACTGATGCATGACTTTAAACATGGGTAATAAGTGACGCACTGGTGGCGCAAGGCTTTCATAAATAAGGCCCTGACTTTGTTTGATGATATTGAGTGGTTGTACTTAGGTTCTGCGCCGTGTTTCTTACATGTTATTGAAAAATCGATTTTTGGGTGCAATTGATTGGTATATGTATTTGGCCCTTATTTATGATTGCCATGTGCAGCTGATGCATGACTTTAAACATGGGTAATAAGTGACGCACTGGTGGCGCAAGGCTTTCATAAATAAGGCTCTGACTTTGTTTGATGATATTGATTGGTTGTACATAGGTTCTGCACAGTGTTTCTTACATGTTATTCAAAAATCGATTTTTGGGTGCAATTGATTGGTATATGTATTTGGCCCTTATTTATGATTGCCATGTGCAGCTGATGCATGACTTTAAACATGGATAATAAGTGACGCACTGGTGGCGCAAGGCTTTCATAAATAAGGCCCTGACTTTGTTTGATGATATTGATTGGTTGTACATAGGTTCTGCGCAGTGTTTCTTACATGTTATTCAAAAATCGATTTTTGGGTGCAATTGATTGGTATATGTATTTGGCCCTTATTTATGATTGCCATGTGCAGCTGATGCATGACTTTAAACATGGGTAATACGTGACGCACTGTTGGCGCAAGGCTTTCATAAATAAGGCCCTGACTTTGTTTGATGATATTGAGTGGTTGTACTTAGGTTTTGCGCAGTGTTTCTTACATGTTATTGAAAAATCGATTTTTGGGTGCAATTGATTGGTATATGTATTTGGCCCTTATTTATGATTGCCATGTGCAGCTGATGCATGACTTTAAACATGGGTAATAAGTGACGCACTGGTGGCGCAAGGCTTTCATAAATAAGGCCCTGACTTTGTTTGATGATATTGATTGGTTGTACATAGGTTCTGCGCAGTGTTTCTTACATGTTATTCAAAAATCGATTTTTGGGTGCAATTGATTGGTATATGTATTTTGCCCTAATTTATGATTGCCATGTGCAGCTGATGCATGACTTTAAACATGGGTAATACGTGACGCACTGGTGGCGCAAGGCTTTCATAAATAAGGCCCTGACTTTGTTTGATGATATTGATTGGTTGTACATAGGTTCTGCGCAGTGTTTCTTACATGTTATTCAAAAATCGATTTTTGGGTGCAATTGATTGGTATATGTATTTTGCCCTTATTTATGATTGCCATGTGCAACTGATGCATGACTCTAAACATGGGTAATAATTGACGCACTGGTGGCGCAAGGCTTTCATAAATAAGGCCCTGACTTTGTTTGATGATATTGAGTGGTTGTACTTAGGTTCAGCGCCGTGTTTCTTACATGTTATTGAAAAATCGATTTTTGGGTGCAATTGATTGGTATATGTATTTGGCCCTTATTTATGATTGCCATGTGCAACTGATGCATGATTTTAAACATGGGTAATAAGTGACCCACTGGTGGCGCAAGGCTTTCATAAATAAGGCCCTGACTTTGTTTGATGATATTGAGTGGTTGTACTTAGGTTCTGCGCCGTGTTTCTTACATGTTATTGAAAAATCGATTTTTGGGTGCAATTGATTGGTATATGTATTTGGCCCTTATTTATGATTGCCATGTGCAGCTGATGCATGACTTTAAACATGGGTAATAAGTGACGCACTGGTGGCGCAAGGCTTTCATAAATAAGGCCCTGACTTTGTTTGATGATATTGATTGGTTGTACATAGGTTCTGCGCCGTGTTTCTTACATGTTATTGAAAAATCGATTTTTGGGTGCAATTGATTGGTATATGTATTTGGCCCTTATTTATGATTGCCATGTGCAACTGATGCATGACTTTAAACATGGGTAATAAGTGACACACTGGTGGCGCAAGGCTTTCATAAATAAGGCCCTGACTTTGTTTGATGATATTGATTGGTTGTACATAGGTTCTGCACAGTGTTTCTTACATGTTATTCAAAAATCGATTTTTGGGTGCAATTGATTGGTATATGTATTTGGCCCTTATTTATGATTGCCATGTGCAGCCGATGCAAAACTTTAAACATGGGTAATAAGTGACGCACTGGTGGCGCAAGGCCTTTATAAATCAGACCCTGACTTTGTTTGATGATATTGAGTGGTTGTACTTAGGTTTTGCGCAGTGTTTCTTACATGTTATTGAAAAATCGATTTTTGGGTGCAATTGATTGGTATTTGCATTTGGCCCTTATTTATGAATGCCATGTGCAGCTGATGCTTGACTTTAAACATGGGTAATAAGTGACGCACTGGTGGCGCAAGGCCTTTAAAAATAAAGCCATGAGTTGCTATTGTATAAACTTAAATATGTTGCAATTTATTGTTTATATTGTTTGCTTTTTAACATTACTTTGTTGTTTGCTAATAGTGGTCTTTCATGTGTTTTTTTAACAGAACAACAGATTCAAATCAACTTCTGAAAAGGAAGCAAAAATGCCTTCAAGGCAAAGAAATATCAAAAATACCATACGGAAAAGGAGAACATCAACAACAGAGTTTATGGAATCCTCTTCAACAACTACTTCAAAAAACACCAGAAAAGCTTCTGGTAAGCCAATTAAGTCTTTTCTTCGCAACATATGTCGTAGGAAAAAAAATGAAATTGCTAATGTGAATATACAGAAAAAGTCAACAAATCTAAAAAGGAAAGAGAAGCCCACAAAAAATGTTTCCATTGGACCAGGAGAGAAGAGAATGGTTAGCAATAGAAGGGTAAATGTTTTTAGGGACATTCGTAGGCGAATGTTTCGCAATAGGGTAGTTTTAAATTTGCTAAAAAATGAAAAGAAAAGTAAACTAAAAGCTGCTTTTTACAAGAAAAAGAAAAGTGTAGAAAAGATTGTTGATCAGGCTTTTGAAGTTAAGAAAAAATTATTTATTTTAATAATCAATAGAATTAGGATACTTAATAAGGCAATGGATGTTTTCAAATCGAACAGTAGATGGAAAAGAATTATTAATCGGAGTAATTTTTGTGAAGTATTTTCTGGTGAATGGATGCATAGTTCAAGTTCTGAGCCTTTTTTTAATGAGGAGAGTTACTTTCAGGAAAATGATTTGGTGCATGCAGTTGACACCAGTGGTCGTGCATATGAGGTGAAAGATAGTTGTGTGATGGAAAAAGAGAAACTTGTATCTAGAGATGCAGAAGAGGTCTTAGCTGATGAAGTTTTAGGGAGACGTACTAAGGGTCCAGTGTACACATGGAAATGCAGTAGTATTTGTAGTGTGCGACAGGAATCAATTGATTTGCTTCGAAATTTCTTACGTACATATAGTAAAAAAAGTCTCAAACAAAAAATGAAGATCCTGCAAGAGTTAGATCCTTGCAGAGTGAGAGAAAGCACAGGTTTGCAAGGGCATTCACTAGCATGTCTTTCTAGAAAAGTTTGTCGGAGTGTTTTTCATCATTTTAGGATGTTAGCAGTGCATCATAATAACGTAAGGAAATTAGTGAGGAAGTTGTATTATGCAAAAAGTCCTGCACTTAAGCTTAAACAGTTAAATAGTGCTCTTTTGCATGGATCTGAAGTGGATGTGAAGACTATTTGTGAAGAAATTGAGTTTTGTTATTTTGGGAACAAAGAGGACAGTGTAGAAATAGATATAGTAATGGATGGTAATGCAGAAGATAATGGACAAATTTCAAGTATTGAAAAGTTTGATGAGGAAATTATCAAGTTTAAGGTGAAATCAAGTGAGAGGCCTAATGTAACTTGTGTGTGTTGTCGACGGACTCATTATAAAATTCAGACTAGGTTAGTTGATTTATATGCAAAAAGTGAATTGGAAAATAATAGTGAATGGGAGGATTTTGTAAGTTATTTGTTGGTGGAGAATTCTTTTGATTTGAGTTTGGATCAGCGTATTTGCACTTATTGTTTGAAAAAATTAAATGAAAATAGAATGCCTGCAAGAGCAGTTTATAATAATCTTCAGTTGATAGATATTCCTTCTGAATTGATGGATCTAAATACTTATGAATCTATTTTGATTCAATGTGTCCATCCTTTTCAGGCTATTGTTCGCATGGAGCCTAAGACAGGGAAATTGCCTCCATCAGATTTACTGAGAGGATTAAAGGGAAGAGTTGTTTATTTGCCTCTAGATGTAAAGAAAAATATTAATACAATTGGTGTAGAAAGAGTAGAAGAAGATCCTTTAGTTATTCTAGTTAATGGGGTTCCAACAAAGAGTAAGAAAATTTGGCAAGATTTAGTGGATGTTAAAAAAGTCAAGAAGGCAACGTTGTATTTAGTTAAAAACAATGAGTACTACAAACATGTAAGTGTTGGAGTAGAGGAAACAGCTACAGAAGAAGATAGTGATTCTTCAGTTGGTCAAATTGAAAAAGTTGATGTGTCTAGAACTGAAGAAATATATGAACATTATACTGTTCATCCTTTGCATTCCAAAGAAGTAATGGGAAATGCAATTGACTTGTTTCAAATGAAGGCAGCAAAAGGAAGTCCCATTAGTGTATGGGAAGAAAGTTTGGAAGCTCGTTGTTTTCCACAATTATTTCCAACAGGTTGTGGTGGACGATATGATGATCGACCAGTTCAAATTCCTGCAGCTGAATACCGGACTCTAAGATTATATGCAGAAGATCCAAGGTTTCGTCAATGCATTCCATATTTATTTCATCTACTGTTTGAAAGTGATTTGTCTGGGCTTTCTTATGCAGTTAATCATATATTAAAAAGTGGACCTCATTTGCAAAATGTATGTGCAAGGGACTTTATGGAGAAAGTTAATCTGCAAGACAGTATTTTGGAATCTCAGCTAATCAATCTCATGGCATGTCAACGTGGAACCAACGAGTATTGGTTTCGTCGTCATGGAGAATTGAAATGTATGCTAAGAAACTTAGGAACTCCTACATGGTTCCTCACTCTTAGCTGTGCTGAGTATGCCTGGGACGATTTACTTCAATTTCTACGAGAGGCAAATGAAAACATACCAAATATAGAATTGAAAACACCAGGAGAACTGTGTTCTTTAGATCCAGTGAATGTTTGCAGATATTTTAATCATAGATTTGAAGCTATGATGTCTTTTATTACCAACAAAAAAAATCCTCCCCTTGGAGAGGTTTTGGATTTCTTTTGGAGGAAGGAATATCAAGCGAGAGGTGCTCCTCATATACATATGTTGTTGTGGATTAAAGATGCACCCAAATTTGGATCAGATTCAGATGAAACAGTGATGAGTTTCATTGAAGAGTATTCAACATGTGCTGTTCCAAAATCTACTGAAGAAAACAATTTAAGGCAACAAGTTTTACGTTTTCAATCTCATCGTTGTGGAAAGTACTGTCGTCGAAAATTTAAAAACAAGGAAAAGTACTACACGAAATGTCGTTTTGCATTTCCTCGACCAGTGATTTCTAAAGGAAGAGTAAATAATTTGATGTCATCTCTACGACATACTGTGACGAGAAAATCTCCCAAAAACACATATAATTTGAAAAGAAATGAAGAATCTAAGTACATCAACGATTACAACCCAGTGATTTTGTCCATGTGGAATGCTAACATGGATATTCAGTTCGTTGCTGACAACTCTATTGCTGTGGCTCGATATGTGACATCTTACATCACCAAAAAAGAAAAGACAGAACTGAAGGAAATGTGGGAGGACATTTCACATGAAAAGAGTCTAAGCAAGAAATTATACAGTTTCAGTCTGAAGATGTTGTCGCATCGAGAAATTGGAGCATATGAATGTTCTGATCGGTTATCATCAGCAAGTCTCTATGCCAAATCAAGAACAATCATTTGGGTGAGTCTTGGTCTTGCTGCAACACGAAACCGAGTTTTGAAATCTGTACAAGAAATTGAATATTTGGCGGAAAAAGAACCAAACAGTACAGATATTTTGAAGACAAATATGTTGGATACATACTATCCAAATAGAAGTACTCACCTTGAGAACACATGTTTGTATGAAGTTCTTCAAAACTACAGTTATAAGAGGAACATCACAGAAGATATCAATAATGGAAAATATGCACTCATTGGCTATGAAGGATGTCTAGTGAAGCAGAAAAAAGGCCATTTGATTAATCATCGAAAATTGAGTTGTGAAGTTCCAGACAAAAGAGAATTTTACTATTTAGCTCTTTTGCAACTCTTTAAGCCATGGCGTACAGAAGAGGAACTACTTGGAGATTTTCTCTGTTATGAAGACTCTTTTAATGCAACTAAGGATACCATAGAATGTCCTATTTTTCTAAATTATCTGCAAATGTTGAATGAAGAAATGGAGCAAGAAACCACAATTGCTGAAGAGATAGCTAGAAACAGTTCTCAAGATAGTCAGAGTTCTACTTCATTGAGCCAGGATCCACTAGGAGGACCAATTATCCAAAATGAAGCTGCCACTGCCATGGATGAGGTGGAAAGAGCTATGGAACAAGCTCAAGAGGATGGAGTTAACTTAGAAGATTTGGTAACGCAACTAAACATTGAGCAGAAAAAGATATATGATGAAGTCACAGAGCAGATTGAACATGGATTCAGACATGAGAAAAAAGAGTGCTCATGTATATTATTTGACCCTGTCCGACTGTATGTAAGTGGAGAAGCGGGGACAGGAAAAAGTTTTCTAATTAAAGCCGTTGCAAGTTATCTGCAGAAAAGGACTGATTCACCACTGTCTTGTGTTGTAACTGCTCCAACTGGTCTGGCAGCACATAACATTAAAGGGATTACTCTACATCGTTTATTGATGCTGCCAGTTGAACATGATAATAAATTGCATTACAACAAGCTATCTGGAGATGCGTGTTCTGAAGTTTCAAGAGTCTTGAAGAAAATGAAACTTCTTATCATAGATGAAGTAAGCATGGTCTCAAATCTAATGCTTGCTTTTGTGCATTTGAGAATGCAAGAAATTCTTAAAACAGACTATGATGTGTTATTTGGAGGAAAACACATTATTGTTTTTGGAGATCTATTGCAGTTGACTCCAGTAAAAGGACAACCAGTGTTTAAAATGCTCACGCATGAAGATACCAGGAAGTCCCTTGGAAGCATTGGAAATGTTAATATATGGCTAAATTTTAAATATGCTGAACTGCTTCAAAATATGCGACAGGCCAAGGATGAAGATTATAAAAATATTCTACAAGATGTAAGAATTGGAAAAATGACTGAGAAAGGGAAAAAAGCTTTGCATAGTCGATTAATTTCAAATTTGTATGCAAATGAAAACATTCTTCCAGAGAATATTTTTAAAAAAATGACTGAGAAGAAATCTGGGATATGTTTGATGCCAACTCTGCAAGAATGTTCCATCTTCAATCAAAAAATGTTAGACTTAGAAAATGAAGAGATTGTGAAACTGGAAGCAATAGATAAAATAGAGCATATGGGTGCAACAATTGTTTTGTCAGAAAATTTGAAAACTAAATTGCATTCATTGGAGAAAAGTATTTCAAAAACAGCTGGTTTTGAAAAGACTCTGAATGTGTGTTTAAATTGTCGTATCATTTTGAGAAGGAATTTAAATGTTGAAAGCGGTCTGGTAAATGGAGCAATGGGTTATGTTGTTGATTTTGTGAATTACAGAAATAGAGATGGAATTGAATTTTTAAAAATAAAATTTGATGGCATTGAACAAGTACAACAAATAAGTCGTTGTTCTGCTAGATTTTTACTTGTAAAAGACTTATATGTTCGCCGAAAACAGTTTCCTGTTTGTTTGGCGTATGCAGTGACAATTCATAAATCTCAAGGTTTAAGTGTAGATAGTGCATTGGTGAACATTGGAAGATCTGTGTTTAAAGAGGGTATGGCATATGTGGCATTATCTCGAGTCAGAACTTTATCAGGATTGTACTTGATTGCGTGTGATGAGACAAAGATTTCTGCCGATCTAGATTGTGTTAAAGAATACAATAGGTTAAGAAGAGAGTATGCTCCACATTTGCCTCAATATCCTCTGTTTGAAAAACGTGTGGTAGGCCGAAAAAGAAGAAATGAGGATAATTGTAGTGAGGTAGTTGCAAAAAGACAAAAAGTAGAGAAAACTGTAATTGAAAACAGGAAGAAAAAGAATTGTGGAGAAAATGTTGTTGGATTTCAGTTTGAAAACAGTTCTGGTGTCAACTGCTATGCTAATGTAGTGGTTAATGTTGTTTTTTTTCTTAAAAGTTTACAAGAACAGATTGTTGAAAATCGGGATCAAAGATTGTGTGGTTTATTGAATTCTGTGTTTCAGAAATGTAGCAGTGTTACAGCACAAATAGAAAGTGTAACAGAAATTCGAAATATTTTAGATTTGTGTTCTGGTCAAGATAAATTTTCACAGAACATTCAGCAGGATTGTCAGGAATTTTTAATGTATATGTTTGGTGTTTTGGAAGATGAAGGTGTAGATGTAGATAATCTTTTCAGTCTTTCTTATCAATGGCAGCATGACTGCCACAATTGTAGTTTATCAAGTACTACTACAATAGACACTGAAAGATTTATATATTTGACTTTACCAGACTGTAAATCAGTGTCTTTTAAAAATCTAGTTAAAGCAGCAGATCATAATATGGTGTGTACCCAATGTAACTGTACAATGCTGTCCACATTATTTATACAAAGGTATGGGCAGTATATTATTTTAGTTTTCCAACGATGTAGACCTGATGGAACTAAATTGACAACTTCTATCAAAAATTTTGTGGCTTCTCAGTTATCAATTTCTGGAAGGACCTTTACAACTGAAGCTATTATTTATCATGATGGATCTTCGACCACCTCAGGACATTATACATGCTACTTAAAATCTGAAAATGGATGGAGTTACTGCAATGATTCTCATTTAACTTATAAACAACGTTTGCCTTATGACTCTACAAATTCTTATCTAGTGTTTTTAAAACCAAAGTTTTAGTAAAGGGAATTGGCCTTTGAAGACGGGAATAGTTAATAAAAGTTAGTTAGTTAGTTAGTTAATCTAATATTTGAAATTATTTATCTCATGTAGATACTTTAAGTGGATCTCAAAGTAAAAAATACTGATATATCTGACACAAATTGGCCGTGAGGAAAATGTAAGATATGATGTTGTTAGAAGTTGATGAAATCGAAGTTATAGAGCACAGCAGACTTTTTTTCACCAAAAGGACCTTCACTATCTGCAATCTCATGTAGATACTTTAAGTGGATCTCAAAGTAAAAAATACTGATATATCTGACACAAATTGGCCGTGAGGAAAGTGTAACATATGATGTTGTTAGATCTTTTTTCATAGGAAGTCGATGAAATGGAAGTTATAGAGCACAGCAGACTTTTTTCCACCAAAAGGACCTTCACTATCTGCAATTTGGTCTCACGGAAAAGTAAGTGAATCAAAGATTAGTGTACTTATATGAGATGTATGTTTGAATGGGTTTTTTTAAACACAATCTTTTAGATTGTGTTTTTTTTTTCCCGCTGTTATATGATGAAGACTTTGATCTCACTAATTTAAGTGAAATTCAATATATTCTGAGAACAGCAAAAATAAATAATGTAACATATTGTAGAAGTTATTGTGTAGTTTGCATTGTGTAATTTATATTGTGTTCACATTGTCTTATACTCATTTTCTTTTTCACCCTTATTTACCTCTCTTTACTAATTTACACTCTTTTTTCATCGCTGTTTCTTTAGTGCACTTCATTCACAACTTCTTAATCTAATAGGAACTGTCTGCATTTCCTCTGTTCCTTCCACCACTTTTTATCTTTTTCATATTCTCACAGTACCACTGCTTTAGTTTCCTAACCCTCTCTTTCTTTTTCTCCTTTTTTTTTCTTTCGCATCCATTGTACTGTAGTTCACTTAGTTCTTCCTTTTGTCTTTCTGTGTACTTACTCTCTCACTCCTGTTTTATCCATCGTTCTATACTAACTTCATTCCTTTCATCCCTTCACTCTGTTACTTTACTTCACTCACTCTCAATCATCTTCTATTCCTCTTTTTTATTTATAGTTTCTCAATCAGACTTCTCTCCTTTTCACTCATTTTTCTTTTATTTTCTTATCTTTACTGATTTTGATTTGATATCTTACATTCTTTTAGTATCTTATTTACCTTTAGGAATTTGTTCTCTTTCTATTTCTTTTTCCTTTTTTTTTCTCTTTCTACATTACTTTCTTTCTGTTTTTGTATCCTTCACTATTGCATCATTTCTTAGTAAACTTTTGTAGATTTTTAAACCTCATGAACTGTTGTTTCTATTTTATTATATATTTTTAAGAAATTATAACGTGTTTTTTCTTTTATCTTTCATAGATACAAGTTTGCATTGATTATATGGTAAGTGTGTTTACAAAATCTTTTTTGTTATCACCTTTTGTTTTATTTTCACTATTTTTCTGTCACCCTACCGCACCCCTATTTCCTTACTTTGCTTCCCTCACTTATTCTTTTGTTCCATGTTTACTTCCGACCACATTCAATTTCTTTCAGTACTTCTGCCTATGCACACTCCTTCACTTACCTTTTTTACTGGTTCACTTAGTCCCTTTGTGACAGTCCTTCTTTTACTCTCTCTCTTGTTTGTCTCTATTACTCCCCATGTGTTACCCTTATTCACTTACATGTACCCTCTTTCACCCCTTTTTACTTATATTCACTGATATTTACTTTCCCTCAATCACTGCTATTCTTTTCCTCTGATTCCGTCACTACCTGACATTCCCATACTTAACTGTCCTTCTTTTTACTTTCAACATCCATTTACAATCTCCCTTAACCTCTGCTTTAGTCTTCTTCCTATTTCTTCTTTCTTTTGCTCCCTTATTCATTTTTCTTTTCTCAGTTACTTCCTTTTACACTTTTTATCTGTCTTACTATCTATTACACAGTCCCTCCTTCATTTTTTTTTCTTTTTTTTTGTTAGTGCGCTGACGGTACGCGCACCGGTGCGCGCACCGAAAGCGAAATATAAAAAAAAATATTTTAAATTAAAAATATTATCTCAATATACATTATAGTGTTCATTTTTACAAAAACATACTTTAGCAATTCACTAAAAAACACATAGGTATGAGTCTGTATAAAAAGTTAGGAATTAGCATTAAAAAAACCTATGAAATTCACTGAAAAAACCAAAGGTTTCACACCAGTTATAGTTAGGAATTAGCATTTAAAAAACCTATGAAATTCACTGAAAAAACCATAGGTTTCACACCAGTTATAGTTAGGAATTAGCATTTAAAAAACCTATTAAATTCACTGAAAAAACCATAGGTTTCACACCAGTTATAGTTAGCTGGAAATTTTACTGATATAAAACCATTGAAATTCCCACGTTATAGTTAGTCGGACTCACTATAACTTGCGCGTGCAATGCACTGCTGATGACATCACATATTACATCACTCATGACATGGTCAGTGACATCACTCATGACACCATCCTTGTGACATAGTGACAGACCTCCTTTCACTATAATGTAACCCTTGAGACACATATTCAAAAATAGAAACTGAAATTTTTAATAAAATGGAGATACCTATATCAGTTACAACAAGCAATTCAGTAATTCCACTATCTATATACACATCCACTCATTCACCAACAGTTCTATATAGTCACTCATACATATACTCACTCATCATATGAAGTGATACACCTATACATCCTGTTACACACCGACATTCATCCAAAAGTTACTCACACACATATTCACACGTGCAAATAAACTATTGAACATCCATTTATTTGAATATAGAGTTATACACACACTTCCACCTTACTTCTATTTAAAATTACACATATTTATTCTCTTAAACAATCACTTATAGAAACACATACTTATTTAAACAGGAACTCTTACAATCTCTTACTCTCACATATACTCACTTATATACATCAATATTCATATATACTAGATTAAAACATATGTAGTTACTGATAAAGACACTAGTGAGACAGTCATTCACTCACTAACAAACACATATAGACACTCATCCACCCATACAGTCCTGTACATATGCTGTCTTCAAAACACATACAAACAAAGAGTCAGTCACTCATGCATCTATGTGCTAAGTAATACCCCCACCAAACCATATAGACACTCATACTGATACTAATAAAAATATCTAATAACCCATATACATACACATGAGTGGATGTGTATTAGATGGTGGTATTACTGAATTGGTTGTTGTAACTGGTATGGGTATATCCACTTTTTTGAAAATATTAGTTTCTATTTTTGAATATGTGTTTCAAGGGTTACATTATAGTGAAAGGAGGTCTGTCACTCTGTCGCAAGGATGATGTCATCAGTGATGTCATGAGTGATGTCACTGACCATGTCATGAGTGATGTAATATGTGATGTCATCAGCAGTGCATTGCACGCGCAAGTTATAGTGAGTCCGACTAACTATAACGTGGGAATTTCAATGGTTTTATATCAGTAAAATTTCCAGCTAACTATAACTGGTGTGAAACCTATGGTTTTTTCAGTGAATTTAATAGGTTTTTTAAATGCTAATTCCTAACTATAACTGGTGTGAAACCTATGGTTTTTTCAGTGAATATATATATATATATATATATATATATATATATATATATATATATATATATATATATATATATATATATATATATTCACTGAAAAAACCCTAGGTTTTACACACGTTATAGTTAGGAAATAGCATTTGAAAAACCTATGAAATTCACTGAAAAAACCCTAGGTTTTACACACGATATAGTTAGCTGGAAATTTTACTGACATAAAACCAATGAAATTCCACGTTATAGTTAGTTGGACTCACTATAACTTGCGCGTGTAATGCACTGCTGATGACATTACATATTACATCACTCATGACATGGTCAGTGACATCACTCATGGCATCACTGATGACACCATACTTGTGACAGAGTGATAGACCTCCTTTCACTGTAAAGTAACCCTTGAAACACATATTCAAAAATTGAAACTAACATTTTCAAAAAAGTGGATATACCCACATCAGTTACAACAACCAATTCAGTAATTCCACCATCTATATACACGTCCACTCATTCACCAACAGTTCTATATAGTCACTCATACATATACTCACTCATCATATGTAGTGATACACCTATACATGCTGTTACACACCGACAGTCATCTAAAAGTTACTCACACACATGCAAATAAACTATTGAACATCCATTTATTTCCATATACAACTATACACACACTACCACGTTACTTCTAAGGAAACTTATACATACTTACTCTCTTAAACAATCACTTATAGAAACACATACTTATTTAAACAGGAACTCTTTCAATCTCTCAGTCTCACATATACTGACTTATATATATCAATACTCACATATACTAAATTAAAACATATGTCGTTACTGATAAAGACACTAGTGAGGCAGGCATTCACTCACTAACACACACATATACACACTCATCCACCCATACAGTCCTGCACATATGCTGTCTTCAAAAAACATACAAACAGTGAATCAGTCATTGATAGATCTATATGATAAGTAACACCCCCACCAAACCATAGAGACACTCATACTGATACTAAAAAAACATCTAATAACCCATATACACACACATGTAGCTACTCATCAACCCATGCAGACACTTATACACAAAGTGAAACACTGATACATATATTTAAATATTTAAACATTACTCGCTAATATATGTATTCTCTAAGATACACTTAATAAGCCAGTTATCCAATCATTTCTTTTTTTTAAAAACATTCATTAAGACAATAATTTAAACATTTATTCTTCCCTCGACCTTTACATATACATATATAAAACATATTTATTTTTTTAGAAAGACACACATTCAATGGATGGTGTCATCAGTGATGTCACTGACCATGTCATGAGTGATGTAATATGTAATGTCATCAGCAGTGCATTGCACGCGCAAGTTATAGTGAGTCCAACTAACTATAACGTGGAATTTCATTGGTTTTATGTCAGTAAAATTTCCAGCTAACTATAACGTGTGTAAAACCTAGGGTTTTTTCAGTGAATTTCATAGGTTTTTCAAATGCTATTTCCTAACTATAACGTGTGTAAAACCTAGGGTTTTTTCAGTGAATTTCATAGGTTTTTCAAATGCTATTTCCTAACTATAACGTGTGTAAAACCTATGGTTTTTTCAGTGAATTTCATAGGTTTTTTGCATGCTAGTTCCTAAGTATGAAAGATATACCTGAAATAAATATCGACATACCAATCTTACATGCACAACCAAGTGCACCCACCCACCTATTTATTTCATGAAAGGTTTCCAATTTAAACCTAATGAATTTCTTTATAGACCAATGAAAGAACTTATAGTACGTTAAGACACTGAACCTAGGCTTTTTTTTGTCATATAAACCTTTTAATTAACTTGGACCGAATATTTTTTAATCGTTCGGGCGTGACTGGTTGTACACACCTTAATATTTTTTTTAAAAAAATATAAAAGGTTTTATAATTTATTTATTGTATACTTAAATCGAGCTCTAAAAATATGTGAAATCCCTATGTGTTTGAATTCACTTCTTTTCACGTTTTTAAACTTCAGTAAAGAACATCGCTACTTCCAAATCACGTTCGTAACTAGATAGTGTCACTGCCTACACGTCCTAAGAAGCGCATGTAAAGTCATGTGACTTGAAAACAACACTTGCAATTGGTTCTTAGTAGTTTCTGTTCTGGAATTTACACGAAGCACTCCACCCACTTTCCTCACAATCTTTTCTACTCTCAAGAGACAACAACGTCGAGCATCTTCCGGAAAACTTTGCTGAAATGGCTGCCCTTCCGCATTCATCTTCCGAATCTGAAGGAAATGAGCGACCACCGTTAAGAAGAAAAAAGGAATCTTTCATTTGGCAATTTTTTACTTATCCTGAAGATCAAAAGAAAGTGAATGCGCCAAAAGTAACCTGCACGATATGCAATTCGGAGCTCTCAAGGGGAAATCCAAATAGAAAATATTCCTTTTCTATACACACCATGCTGCGGCATGTTAAACAAAGGCACCCTGAGCATTATGCAAAAGCTTCGACAAGAGCCCTGGCCACGCTATTACCATCAGAGGTGGCCAGCACATCTTCTGGTGGACGACCTGTATCTCCATCGAATGCTGAGATGGACTTGAGACCATATCTTGCGAAGGTGCACATGAAATGCAACGAGTGTGGAGAAATTCTTTTGTATGGAGAGCAGAGCCTCGTTCTTATTAAACTCAAAATTGAAAGTCATAAATGCCCCAAGAAAAGATACATTTCTTCACTTCATTTTCATAGTATTACATACTGACAAATGTAGTAGCAACTTTAAGAAATCGAAAGCATCACAACACTTGTTTCCCCAAAAAAAAAAAAAAAAAAGTTCTTTTCAGAACTAACTCTTTCTACCAAAACGTGCTCCAAGAGCATATTATGACATGTTTTTTCGCCGCTTTATTTTAGTGCGCAACCGGGTGCGCGCACCCTCCTATCGCGTACAGGACCTGAGACTTGCATGTGAAGTCATGTGACTTCAAAACAACACTTCTAATTGGTTCTTGGTAGTTTCTATTCTGGAATTTACACGCAGCACTCCACCCACTTCCATCACTTTCTTTTTTACTCTCAAGAGAGAACAACGTCGAACATCTTCCCGAAGACTTCGCTGCAATGGCTACCGTTCCGCATTCATCTTCCGAATCTGAAGGAAATGAGCGACCACCTTTGACAAGAAAAACGGAGGCCACGCTATTACCATCAGAAGTAACCAGCACATCTTCCGGTGGACGACCTGTATCTCCATCGAGTGCTGAAATGGACTGGAAACCATGTCTGGCGAACGTGCACATGAAATGCAACAACTGTGGAAAACTTCTTGTATACGGAGAGCAAAGCTTTATTCTAATTAAACACAAAATTGAGAGTCATAAATGCTCCAAGAAAAGTTAAATTTCTTCACTTTATTTGGATAGTATGACATACTGAAAAATGTCGTAGCAACTTTAAGAAATCAAAAGCATCATAACACTTGTTTCCCAAAAAAAAAAAAAAAAGAAGTTATTTTCAGAACTAACTCTTTGTACCAAAACGAGCTCCAAGAGCATATTAGCTGATATTTTCTCGCCGCTTTGGATAACATGGCTAAGAACTGCTAAGAACTGCTCAGGGCAGGTGTTAGCTTTTAGAAATATTCCCGCTTAGCGCAAATATCCCCAAAAGCTAGTAATAAGAGATAGCGATGTTAAAGACTATTTTCAGTCGCTAACATCTTGGCACGCCCACTTTGCATCTCATTAGATATAAATGCAACTGACATGCAAAGTGCGGCCCAAAATGTTCACTATCTTCTACTAAGTGTTGCTAACTGGTGTTAGCAGCAGCTAGGTAATATAGAGATAATTTTATCTCTGCTTTCTTGACGTTTAAAGCAAAAAAAATCACAGATAAACACCCTTCATAATATACCTCTATATTCAAATTGAAGTAGGCGTAGGTCTTGACGCAGCAATCACATGCACAGTTTTGAAACAACATGGCCCAGAAAGTCACTGAGTAAAATCTCATAAATTACAGTCAGCCACTTTCAATACGTATTACTTCAGAAGAACACTTCTTTATGATACAGGGCTCTAGAATGACACACATATCTCGTCTTTATAGAAACCATTCAGGTTTTTTTAACAGCTGTTAAATGCTTCAATACTCATCACAAAGCTGCTCCATCATGAGCATTGCCTCATATGTCCTCAGGACGGACAACATTTGTGATGAACTTGCCGCTGTGCATGCACAACACTAACATTGTGCTTCCTTAACACGTTCTATTCACTAAGCAGAACCATGACGGAAAAACTCTATCATAAACACACCTGAACCATGGCTCATAAAAGGAGTAGCTCAATCATGACCATACAAGTACCACTAAGCCCCCCAGCCCCCTAATCTTGAGGCAGAATTGGAACTGCAACACAGGATTTAAAGTCCTGCAAAGAACACCATGTAACATTTAATATCATATGCACCATTGTTTTCATATATCACTTTTGCTAAACTCACTCAGTGAAATGTCGCTCATTTTATTAAATCACTTTTAAAGCATATCTTCTAACAATGCACCCAATCCTATGTGGAAGTGTTCAATATAAAAGATGACATTGCTTTAAGAAGGATAGAGAAATAAATAACACAATGTTGTAAAAATGTCTTTATTTTATATACTTACCTAATAAAAAGAAAAAAAAAGTAAATTTCTTATTAAAACGTAGCACCTGTGGAAAAAAATTAAAAATAAGATTATAAAGTATATTATTTAAAGAAAAAACAATAGGAAACAATAAGAGAGATGCAAAGAAAACTGTCAGATATTATTAATTAAACTTACCTTATAAATATAATATCTGTGGAGGAGAGTAAAAAAAAAATCTATTATAATACATATTTCTAAATGCAATGTAACAAAATAAGTAAACAACATATTAAATGATTTATTTTTGCTGTTCTCAGAATACATTGATTTTCACTATCAAGAGTGATTTCAATATTAATCATCATATAACAGCGGGGAAAAAAACACAATCAAAATGATTGTGTTTAAAAAACCCATACAAAATCTGCATACATATTATAAATACTTGAAAAAAACATGTCTTAAATGTTTTCCTCAAATTCGCAATTTCTTGAGTAAGCACACTACATCTTCCTCAGTTACAACCTAATTAAAGTATACCACTTATTTTTCAAGATATCTCAACAAAGCCCCATGCAGCAATCTCCTTTAAAAATATGTATTTGAAAGACACAGTTTCATCTCTCATACCTTTCCGCGTGGCCAAATTGTATAAGGTAACTCATTATCTTTTAAATACCTCTCCCAAACACTTGCGTCCATATAAGTTTCTAAATAATTCTCAAAAGTACTCATTTTCTTCTCTCATATTTTTCCACGTGGCCAAATACTATGAGTTAAGTAGTTTTTTTCTGAAATTATTTAATCTTAGTCTTATCTATTGTTTTCTGTACTTTCACAATCAAAATTTGTACCATATTTTATACCATCAAACATTAAGTAAATTTGTACCTGATGTTATCACTATGCAAAACACAAATTTCATTTATAGATTTGTACACCCTCATTTACATAATATTTATAAACTAGTAAGTTTCAGATCTTTATAGTATACATATTCCTACAGCAAATCATTCTACTGAAATTTGGGTTCCAAAAATAACAAATAAGAGTTACTTAAGGCAAAAGGCAAACGTTTTTTAAAAGTCAATTGGCTATCATTGCAAAGTGTCCAGCCACTAGCACACTTCAAATAAGCTGTATAATGTCCTGATGATGTAGAATGCCCTTCATGATAAATAATGGCTACAGTTACAAATGTTCTTCTAGAAATAGAAACTTGAGAAGCCACAACATTTTTAATTAAAGTGGATAATTTACTCCCATCAGCTCTGCATCGTTGAAACATTAAAATTACATATTGTCCGTATCTATGGATAAATAAAGTTGATAACATTTCAGACTTGCATTGAGAACAGACCATGTTTTGATGCGAATCTTTAACTAGTTTATGAAAAGGCACTTCTTTGCAGTCTGGTAATGTCAAATATAAAAATCTTTCACTGGGTATTTCAGTACTACTTAAAAATGAGCAATTATCACACTTATGTTCCCATTTATAAGAAAGCCCAAAAAGACTATCAATATCTACACCTTCATCTTCCAAAGCTGTAAACATATACATAATAAATTCCTGACAATCTTGCTGAATATTCTGAGAAAACTGATTTACTCCTGCACATATGTCTAAAACATTCCTTAATTCCGAAACACTTCCTACTTCACTATCACCACTACTACACGTTTCAAATATAGAATTTAAAGAATGACAAAAGGTATGCTCCTGATTTTCTATAATCTGTTCCTTAACATTTTTCAGAAAGAAAACAACATTAACTACTACATTTGCATAGCAGTTGACACCAGACCTATTTTCCAACTTAAATCCAACAATCTCTTCAATACTAACAGTTTTGCTAGAGCTACCAACAACAGCTACATCTTTTTCTTGTCGTTTCTGGACTACTTCAGCACATTTGTCCTCATTTTTCCTTTTCTGACCAACTATAAGCCTTTCAATTAAAGGATATTGAGGTAAACTTGGAGCATATTCTCTTCTTAACCTATTATACTCCTTCACACAATTTAAATCTGCACTAATCTTTGTCTCATCATAATCAATTAGATAAAGTCCACATAAAGTTCTAACACGCGATAGAGCAACATACGCCCTGCCCTCTTTGAATACAGTGCTTCCAATATTTACCAAAGCACAATCTACACTTAAACCTTGAGATTTATGTATAGTCACTGCATATGCCAAACAAATTGGAAATTGCTTACGACGGACATATAAGTCTTTCACAAGCAAAAAACGAGTTGAACATCGACTAATTTGTTGAACTTCCTCAATCCCATCAAATTTTATCCTCAAAAATTCAATCTCATCTCTATTGGTATAATTGACAAAACCAACAACATTACCCATTGCTCCATTTACCAATCCTCTTTCTACATGTAAATGTCTTCTTAAAATTATCCGACAATTAAAACATACATACAGATTTTTCTCTAAACCAGCAGTTTTAGATATAGTTTTTTGAAGAGAATCCAATTTTAATTTCAACTTTTCAGACAAAACAATAGTACTACCTTCATGCTCTATTCTATCTTTAGCTTCCAGTTTCTTAATTTCTTGATTTTCTAAATTCAACATTTTCTCATTAAAAACTGAACATTCTTTCAGAGTTGGCATCAAGCATATCACTGACTTATCTACTACCTCTTTACTATATATTCTCTCAGGAACATTATCTTTATTAGGAAACAGCTTGGAAAGTAATCGAGTTCGTAGAGTGTGATTCGCATCTTCAGTTAATTTTCCAATCCTAATATCTTGAAGAATACTTCCATATTTAGTATCCTTTGCCTGTCGCATATTTTGAATCAGTTCAGTATATTTGAAATGTGACCATATATTTACATTTCCAATACTGCCCAGGCACTTTCTGGTCTCCTCATGCGTAACAGTTTCAAATACAGGTTGTCCTTTCACAGGAGTCAGCTGCAGTAGATCTCCAAAAACTATGACATGTTTACCTCCAAATAATACATCATACTCTGTCTTAAGTGTCTGTTGCATTCTTAAATGCACAAAAGCAAGCATTAAATTGGAGACCATGCTTACTTCATCAATAATAAGAAGTTTCATTTTTTTAAGGACTCTAGAAACTTCAAAACAAGCTTCTCCAGATAGCTTCTGATATTGTAATTTATTTTCATGTTCAACTGGCAGCATCAGCAAACGATGTAAAGTAACACCTTTTATATTATGTGCTGCCAATCCAGTTGGAGCAGTAACAACACACAACAGTGTTGACTGAGTTGTTTTCTGTAAATATGTAGTAATTCCTTTAATTTGGAAACCTTTACCAGTCCCAGCTTCTCCACTTACATATAATCGAATAGGCTCAAATGACATACATGAGCAATCTTTTCTCTCATGACGAAAGCCATGCTCAATGTGCTCTGTCACTTCATCATACATCTGTTTTTGCTCAACATTAAACTGCTTCTTTAATTCTTCTAAGTCGATTACTTCCTCTTGACCTTGCTACATTGCGCTTTCCACCTCATCCATGGCGGTGGCTGCTTCATTTTGAATAATTGGTTGTCCCAGTGGATCTTGACTTAATGATGCCGAACTTTGACTACCTTGTGAACTATCTCTAGCCATCTCTGCTGCAATTGTCGCTTCTTGCTCTATTTCGTCATTCAACATTTGGAGATAATTGCTGAAAACAGGACATTCAATACTACTTTTAGATGCGTTGAATGAATCTTCATAACTATCAAAGTCTCCAAGTAGTATGGCTGAGATACCCGCCACCCCCTCTCGACACAATCCCCAAGGATGGGAAACCGGAAACAGTTCTGAACTTTTGGAAGGCGGGAGGGAGTGACCCTCCCGGCCGTATTTATTAAAATATGAAACAAAATCAAAACATTAAAATAACAGTTTCATATTATGTACAATTTCATTTCCACATCACGATGTTTGGCTAACCTTAACATATTTCTAATACAAAGGTTCTCCTAGCCGAACTAACATCCTACAAAACATTTAACTTGAAATTGTACATCCTAACTTTTAAGGGCCAAGGGCAAGGTCGCAACCGGTGTCAGATCCCTAAACCAGAAATACCTCCCCCACTTGTGAGGGGTGACCGCACAGAGGCGTACCTCAAGTGCATCTACCAATTTCCCTTGACTTGACGGGGGCCCCAATGAACTCGACGCCATTTAAAGGTCGTCCGAGGACTCGTGTGAGGTGTCTAGAAGGTAGCGTAAACCCCCTCCCCACCCCACACAACTTACCACATCTGCCGTCGCAGGTGTCCTGGCCCCGGGAAATTCCCCAGGAGGGGCCCGTAGCCCCTCCTATCCAGGAAGGGGCCTTGACCGCCTTTCCTTTCCTTCCGGCGGCCCATCCTTAGAAGGGACCGCCTCCCCGATGAGGGGCCAATGGCCACCTCCCCCGAGCGCTCCCATCCGTAATGGGTGACGCCCCCCCATAGGGATCTTCCAATTACTGCTCACCGATCATGACCTTACCGCCCGACCAAAATAAATACGACAATTTAACTAAAACTACTACTTACAAAACTACCATAACTATTTCACGTATGATTACCGATCAACACTAGTGCAAAAATCACTTTATTGGAAAAAACATACTGTAAATGACCATTCTTTATTGCATACTCAAAATAACACGACAATCATCACAACCTGTAAGAAATAGAGTTACCACATCAAAACTTTATTTAAAACAACTGGCTGTCCTCAGGGGCTGGTGGGTGGGTCAAAATTGGCTCTTCGTTCCGTCTCAAGCTCACGTGCAGCGGGGAGGTGCAGCTTCAGAGCACAGGAACAAGAGGATGCTTTCTTGGCTTGTTGCTCCTTTTATCCGTCTTCGGGCGGGCGTAAACCCGCCTCCGCCTGCCTCCCTGGGCGTGGCCAGCCACGTCAGTGTCTAGGACAACCCACTCCAGGGCGGGAAAAAGGCGCGCCCCAGCTACGCCGCTTCGGGCATACCAGCCGAGACTCGCCTCCCGCCCAAGATGGCCTCCCGGGGGGATCGAGGTACTCCACCATACGTTCGGGGGGACCGAATGGTCACCCCTTTCCATATGGCTGAGATACCCGCCACCCCCTCTTGACACAATCCCCAAGGATGGGAAACCGGAAACGGTTCTGAACTTTTGGAAGGCGGGAGGGAGTGACCCTCCCGGCCGTATTTATTAAAATATGAAACAAAATCAAAACATTAAAATAACAGTTTCATATTATGTACAATTTCATTTCCACATCACGATGTTTGGCTAACCTTAACATATTTCTAATACAAAGGTTCTCCTAGCCGAACTAACATCCTACAAAACATTTAACTTGAAATTGTACATCCTAACTTTTAAGGGCCAACGGCAAGGTCGCAACCGGTGTCAGATCCCTAAACCAGAAATACCTCCCCCACTTGTGAGGGGCGACCGCACAGAGGCGTACCTCAAGTGCATCTACCAATTTCCCTTGACTTGATGGGGGCCCCAATGAACTCGACGCCATTTAAAGGTCGTCCGAGGACTCGTGTGAGGTGTCTAGAAGGTAACGTAAACCCCCTCCCCACCCCACACAACTTACCACATCTGCCGTCGCAGGTGTCCTGGCCCCGGGAAATTCCCCAGGAGGGGCCCGTAGCCCCTCCTATCCAGGAAGGGGCCTTGACCGCCTTTCCTTTCCTTCCGGCGGCCCATCCTTAGAAGGGACCGCCTCCCCGTTGAGGGGCCAATGGCCACCTCCCCCGAGCGCTCCCATCCGTAATGGGTGACGCCCCCCCATAGGGATCTTCCAATTACTGCTCACCGATCATGACCTTACCGCCACAGGCCGGATAGTTGACCGGCTATCCGGACCCCCCACAACAACTCCTGCCTAAAGGTCATGTTTTAAACTCTTTAGCCAAGCTATGAGGTCTCCTATGAGTAACTCATTCCCCACCCGGGACAAATGGATCCCATCACCCAGGTATATACTGTCCCCCTTAATACAACCATGTGGAATAGAATGCAGTGTACTTGAACGAAACAATCTACCCAATTTGTTATTTACTTTCTTCACTGAGTGATTCAAAGCAGAACCCGAATTCGCCCCCGCCACACTTTCCGTGGAATCATATGGGACCATGCAATTGTGCACCCTGGAACTCTTCTCGCCAACCAACTTACAGTGGAGAGCATTGCCTCGAGAAGAAGTCGTCTACCAGTGGCCACCAAATCGTTGCCCCCAAGATGGACTATGATTATAGACGGCGGTGACCTTGTCCGCCCTAACAAACCCTCGAAAAAGGATTGAAACTGGTCAATACAGAGCCCGCCCCTTCCGTAGAAGGTCACCCTGTACCCGTATTCCCCAGCCATGTGAATCATATCACCTGCTTTGAATACGTCCGCGGCACGCCTCACGTATAAGTGGCCCACGACCCACACCACTTTTTCCGCAGCGGGTGATGTCTGACCGCTGGTTCCCAGGTGTCGGGTCGACTGCACAGTCCGCCCCGCCTCGTGAGCTCACGAAACTGTAAACCAAACAAAAACAAGAAGCGTGAGTACATCATTACAGCTTCACAACATGTGCAACCGCACATACTTTTTGTAACAATTCGAGGACCAACGCCCCAGACGTTTCACTTTTTCCACACTCAGACCCCTGGCTGTAGCCTCAGTAGCAGCCCCTATCCGAAAGGAATGGGTCCCGAACTCGCCGGGGTTCAAGCCCGCGGCCGAAATTGACATCGCAAGCACCCGCTGGAACTGAAACCTCGTCAGTGGGGTGGCGTCAGCGTGTCTCAACAAGGTTCCCCCCCATGATGCCGCCCTCTGCGCCAAATATTCCTCTACACAAACAACAGGGCACATGGGAGACCCGGGGATCCTATGTATGATTATGCAGTCCCCAATCGCACCCTGATCGGTCTTGGACCTGACAAACGAGACAGTCATCGTCTCCCCCTTAACCTGGATGTGCTCTCGGCACAGTCCCCCCACTGTATCCTGCTTGTTCTTCGCCACCAGTTCGCTTACCCGCATAGCCCCATTGAATGCTAGCGCAAAAGCGACTTGGAATAACACTGTTTCATACCGGGATGAACATGTCGCAGGGAGTACAGAAAATAACAGGGCCAACCTATCCAGGCCTATCGGGTGTCTCCGATCTACTCTGCGACCCTCCAGGCGTTGCCACCCACGTAGCGCTTTCTGCACCACGAAAGACGCTGTCGGGTCCCGGATCCCATGAGCCCTTGCCATAAAGGAAATGGCGGCCCGATGCCTCTGGGCCGTAGCTACTGATTTGCCTGCCCGATGTAGAGACAGCAAAAAATTTACGACAAGCTCTTCCTGGCCCCAAAGCTCCCCCCTAGCAGAACCCAAAAAGGACCAATAGGAACGAAACGCCCCTTCATATGCCTTCCTTGTCCTGGGTGCTAAACTCTCTCCCACGAGGTTTTGTAGTTCGGGGCACCGAGAGACCAGAGAGCTTCGGGAAAGGGTGCCGCCACCCGGTCCGCTGTGGGCAGAAAACCCCAGAAGGCCTGCATACGGAAACGAGAAAGTGCATCAGCCGCTTGATTCAACACCCCCGGGACATGTCGCGCCCTAAAGAGCACATTCAACTGCATACACAATAACACAATTTCCTTGAGCAGTCTCAGAATCCATTTGCAACGTGCTGCCTGACTATTGATACACTCAACCACGGTCATGTTGTCAGACCAGAACACCACAGAGTGATCCCGGAACCCCTCAGGCCATGTTTTCAGGGCCACAAAAATAGGGAAGAGTTCGAGAAAAGCAATGTTACTCGTCAGCCCGTACTCGTGCCACCATGACGGCCATTTTTGAGCCGACCATTGCGTACCGAATATGGCGCCAAAACCTATACTCCCCGCCGAGTCTGTCCACAGCCCCAGCTCCTCGGAGGACACCGCCGGTTTGTTCCAGACAATTCGACCATTGAAATCCGCCAAGAATGCCAGCCAAATGCGCATGTCCTGGCGAATCTCTGCCGAGAGCCTCGTGCGGTGGTGTCCCTCCTTCAGGCCGACCATGGCTTGTGCAATCGAGCGGGAAAAGGGGCGGGCCATTGGTATTACTCTGAGGGCAAAATTCAACTGGCCCACTGTTTGTTGCAATTGATGCAGGTTTACCTTAGACACTCGAATACATGTTTCAAGGGATGCCCTGAATTTTTTACACTTTTTCTTTGGGTAACCGAAAACAACCCTCCTCCGAGTCGAGCTCGATCCCCAGGAACTCGAGTGAAGTCGAGGGACCAACAGTCTTACCTGGTGCCAATGGCACACCAAAATGATTCATTAAGGCACAAAATTTGTTTAAAGCCTGTCCACATTCTGGGTCCCCGGCTGCCCCCAGGAACAGAAAGTCATCGAGATAATGCATAACATGCTGAAAACCCGTCTTTCTTGTGAATACCCATTGTAGAAAACAACTGAACTTTTCAAAGTAAGCACAAGATATAGAGCATCCCATTGGCATACATCTATCCATATAATAGCGGCCCTGAAACATGAAACCAAGAAGACGCTGATCGTCTGGGTGTACCGGGAGCAACCGGAACGCTGACTCGATGTCTGATTTTGCCATCAGCGCCCCGGGCCCCAGGCGATTCAACATGGCGACGGCCTCATCGAAAGATGCGTACCGCACCGAACACACTTCCGGGTCTATCGCATCATTCACGGAAAGACCTCGTGGGGCTGACAAGTTATGTATTAGCCTAAACTCACCCGGGTCCTTCTTGGGGACCACCCCTAATGGGGAACAAACAAAGTTAGCAACTGGTAGAAAATCGAATGGACCGGCAACCCGCCCTCGAGTCACCTCTTTCCCAATCTTTACCCGTACCACTGCCGTATGCTGCAGGACCGACAGTTGGTTCTTACAACTTGCTTCACCCCGAAAATCCCCCACTGGAATGCGGAAACCATATGAAAAACCGTCTCGCAACACCCCAGCGGAGACATGGTCCGGGTATTCGTTGAGCCAAGGAATCATTGCCATGGTATCAATCGGGGTAGGTAAAGGCGCCCCTCGGACTATTTCAGACCTGTTTGGCGCTTCCCCTACCACCGTTATCACCCGTTTTGGCTCTGCACATGGTCTCAGGATGGGAGGACTGTCCACACCCCCCACATTCATGTCTAAACTTGCATGACCCTTGGGGCCTCGTACATTTTCCCCTGTTAAAATTCCAACAAATCCCCCTTTTACCCGCGTTGCCACTCGACTTCGAGTGGTGCTCGTTACCTGCACCCGTCCGAAAGGGTGTCCCAGAGGATTGGCGGGAAGACTCACCCCGTTACTCCCCGACAATGGTACTTTTAACATGCCTGAATTCTCCATTTTTTGCCAAGAAATGGAGTCATAACAATCCCATGTTAGCGCTGGGTCGTGCTCCTTAGCCTTCCTAAAAAGATTGTCATAACAAAACCACTGATTGCCCTCGTATGCTAGAGAATACTCCATGATACGTGTCTGGTAAATAGGCAACTCCGTCAACAATTCAGGCCTTCGCTCACCCATAATGGAGGTAAAAATGCCAAACGCTCTGCCCCAAGTACCTATGTTTTCGTCGACCTTAAAGGCAGCCATTTTTGCGCGCCAAACACTCGGATGCATAAGCTCTTTTTGGCCCTTCACATGCTCCATCTCGTAATGGTCAGTAAGCAAAGAAAACATGTTCACATACTTATCGGCCCAAATCTTTTCCTTAATTTCAAGTGGAACATGCTGGGCCACTTTCTCCCTTCGTGAGGGTACAGACCCCTCCCCCGCAATCGGCAGTAGCCGCTTACATGAACTAGGTGCTGTACTTGCTGCCGAACTCGCGCCTGCTGCAATCTCAGCCACCGGAACCTGTGGGGGAACAGAAGATGGTGACTTCGCAGCCTCTCTAGATTCCCGCAGTTGTCTCATTACTGCCCTGGCGTCGTCAGCCGTGGTGCCCTCACTATCTTTTCCCAACCGCTGCCAGTTGTGCCGCCAACTCGGGAGGCATATCCTCTCCATTCACGGGGGTGACTACCACGGGGATTGGATGCCCCTCCTTCGGAACCGGGGTAGGCTCCTCTATCGGTGTATCGGGAACCGGGGCCTCCCCCCCAGGTGCTCCCCTCCTGGACCTCTTGCCTCTCCCGCTAGGGACTACTCCCGGCAATGCTGGTCCGACGATTCGCTTCGGTCCTCCCTCCCCATTCTTTACCGCCATCTGCTTCTTCAAATCGGCTACTTCCTTTATGAGCATGCGGAGCATCTGATCGGTCCCGACCCGCTTTCCGACCTTCTTGCCCGGCATTCTCGAACGAAGATATCTGTAAAACAAAGACAAAAATTACAACGCTCAAAATTGGCTCTTCGTTCCGTCTCGAGCTCACGTGCAGCGGGGAGGTGCAGCTTCAGAGCACAGGAACAAGAGGATGCTTTCTTGGCTTGTTGCTCCTTTTATCCGTCTTCGGGCGGGCGTAAACCCGCCTCCGCCTGCCTCCCTGGGCGTGGCCGGCCGCGTCAGTGTCTAGGACAACCCACTCCAGGGCGGGAAAAAGGCGCGCCCCGGCTACGCCGCTTCGGGCATACCAGCTGAGACTCGCCTCCCGCCCAAGATGGCCTCCCGGGGGGATCGAGGTACTCCACCATACGTTCGGGGGGACCGAATGGTCGCCTCTTTCCATTCCTCTTCTCTACGCCATGGTTTAAAGAGTTGCAAAAGAGCAAAATAGTAAAATTCTCTTTTATCAGGTGTTTCGCAACTCAGTTTCCGATGATTTATCAAGTGTCCTTTTCTTTGTTTTACCAGACATCCTTCATGTCCAATTACAGCATGTATACCTTTATCAATATTCTCAGTAACATTTCTCTTAAAAGTATAATTTTGAAGTATTTCATACAGACAAATGTTTTCAAGCACAGTACTTCTATTTGGATAGTATGTATCCAACATATTTGTTTTCAAAATATCTGTACTGTTTGGTTCTTTCTGGGCTAAGTACTCAATTTCTTGCACAGGTTTCAGAACACGGTTTCGTGTTTCTGCTAGGCCCAAACTCACCCAGAGAATAGTCCTTGATTTCGCATAAAGACTTGCTGATGATAATCTGTCACAACATTCATATGCTCCAATTTCTCGATGAGACAGCATCTTCAAACTGTACGTATATAATTTCTTGCTCAGGCTCTTTTCATGAGAAATGTCTTCCCACATCTCCTTCAGTTCCGTCTTTTCAGATTTCGTGATGTAAGACGTTACATATCGAGCCACAGCAATAGAGTTGTCTGCAACATATTGTATGTCCATGTTAGCATTCCACATGGACAAAATGACTGGGTTATAGTCATTAATATATTTCGATTCTTCACCTCTTCTTAAATTGTACGTATTTTTAGGTGACCTCCTTCTGATATTATGTCGCAAACATGACATCAAATTGTTGACTCTTCCTTTTGAAAGTACCGGTCGTGCAAATCCAAAGCGACATTTGGTGTAAAATTTGCTCTTTGATTTGAATTTTCGCTGACAATATTTTCCACAGCGATGACTTTGAAAACGTAACACTTTTCCTCTTAATTCCTTATCAGTGGTACTATTAGGTATGTCACAAGTGGCATACTGTTCAACAAAAGACAGTACAGTCTCATCCGAGTCTATTCCAAATTTAGGAGCATCCTTGATCCATAGCAGCATATGAATATGAGGAGCACCTCTTGCTTGATATTCTTTTCTCCAAAAGAAATCCAGTACTTCACCAAGAGGCGGATTTTCTTGTTAGTAATGAAAGACATCATAGCTTCAAATCTATGATTAAAATACCTGCAAACATTAACTGGATCTAATGAACACAGTTCTCCAGGTGTCTTGTAGTTTATATTTTCTATGTTTGCATTCGCCTCCCGAAGAAATTCAATTAAATCTTCCCAAGCATACTCTGCACAGCTTAGAGTTAAAAACCATGTTGGTGCTCCTAAGTTTCTAAGCATGCACTTCAAATCTCCATGACGACGGTATCAATACTCATTAGTACCCCGCTGACAAGCCATTAAATTAATTTGATGAGAATCCAAAACACTATCTTTCTGATGCACTCTATCCATAAATTCCTTTGCTGAAATATTTTGCAGATGTACACCACTTTTTAAGATATGATTTACTGCATAAGACAGACCAGATAAGTCACTCTCAAACAGAAGATGAAACAGATATGGAATGCATTGGCGAAACCTTGGATCTTCTGCATATAATCTTGTTGTCCGGTACTCAGATGCAGGAATCTGCATAGGTCGATCATCATATCGTGTACCTTCACCTGTAGGAAATAACTGTGGAAAACAACGACCTTCCAAACTTTCTTCCCAGACACTAATAGGATTTCCTTTCGCCTTTTTCATCTGAAATAATTCAATAGCATTCCCTATTGCTTCTTTGGAATGCAGTGGATGAACACTGTAATGTTCATAAATTTCTTCAGATCTAGATACATCAACTTTTTCAATTTGTCCACTACACAAATCACTATCCTCTTCTTCACTTACATCTTCTTGTTCTACGTATACATCTTTGTAATACTTATTATTTTGCACTAAATACAACGTTGCCTTTTTCACTTTCCTAACATCCACTAAATCTTGCCAGATTTTCTTACTCTTTGTAGGTACACCATTCACTAGAATAACTAGAGGTTCCTCTTCTACATTTTCAACACCAATTGTTTCCATATTTTTTTTAAGATCAAGAGGCAAATACACAACTCTACCCTTTAATCCTCTTAGTAAGTCTGAAGGATTTAATTTACCAGTCTTAGGCTCCATTCGAATAATAGCCTGAAAAGGATGTACACATTGAATCAGAATCGTCTCATAAGTATTTAAATTCATCAATTCAGATGGAATATTTACCAACTCTAGATTATTGTGAACAGCTCTAGCAGGCATTTTATTTTCATCTAATTTATTATAACAATATTTACAAACACGTTGCTCAAAACCCAAATCAAAATAGTTTTCCACCAACAAATAAGTTGCAAAATCTTTCCATTGACCATTACTTTCATCTTCACTTTTTAAATATAAATCAACTAACCTCGTTTGACTTTTGTAATGAATGCGTTGGTAACAGACACAAGAAAAATGTGGTTTCTCACCTGCAATTACCTTAAACTTTATTATTTCTTGTTCAAATTTTTCAATATTTACATTCCCAACATTTTCTAACACATTTCCTTCTATAATTATATCACCTTCTGCATTATCTTCCTCGAGACCAAAATAACTTACCTCAATTTCTGCACAAATCTTCTTAACATCTAATTCACATCCATACAAAAGAGCACTATTTAACTGTTTAAGTTTAAGTGCTGGACTTTTTGCATAGTACAACTTTCTCACTAATTTTCTCATTTTAGTGTGATGCACTGCTAACATCCGGAAGTGATGAAACACACTCTGGCATATTTTTTTAGAGAGACAAGCCAGAGAATGGCCTTGCAGACCTATTTTCTCGCGCACTCTGCATTCATCTAATTCTTGCAACATTTTAATTTTTTTCTTTAGACTTTCTTTAGTGTACTTACGTAAGAAATTGCGAAAGAAATCAATTGAATCCTGTCGTACACTACAAATACTACTACAATTCCAACTGTAAACAGGAGCATTAGGACGTCCCTCTAAAGCTTCTCTAGCCATAACATCTTCTGCATTTCTAACCACAATTTTCTCTTTCTCAATAACACAACCATCCTTCACCTCATACGCTCGACCAGTGGTGTCAACTGCATGCAACAGATCGTTACTTTGAAAGTAACTCTCTTCATTAAAAAATGGCTCAGAAGTTGAAGTATGCATATGGCCGGGATGCCTGTCACCCCCTCCCAACACAATCCCCAAGGATGGGAAGACGGACGCAGTTCTGAACTTTTGGAAGGCGGGAGCGAGTTACCCTCCCGGCCGTATTTATTAAAATATGAAACAAAATTAAAACATTAAAATAACAGTTTCATATCATGTACAATTTTCATTTATTACATTATGATGAAGACACGTTGATTGGCTAACCTTAACAAATCTCTAGTACAAAGGTTTTCCTAGCCGAGTCTAACATCCTGCAAATGCATACTTTCTAAATTAAAATTGTACATCCTAGCATTACGGGCCAACGGCAAGGTCGCAACCGGTGTCAGATCCCTACTACCAGAACTCCCCCCTCACGGTGTGAGGGCGGGTGCGCAGAGGACTGTACCTCTGTGCCAACTCCAATTTCCCTTGTCTTTGCGGGGGCCCCCTATTTAACTCGACGCCATCTAAATGGTCGTCCGAGGACTCGTGTGAGGTGTCTAGAAGGTAGCGTGGACCCCCCTCCCACCCCACACTGTTTATCACATCCGCCGTCGCGGATATCCGGGCCCCGGGAAATTCGTAGGAGGGGCATCCAGCCGCCTCCTCCCCTGGAAGGGGCCTATGACTGCCTTCCCTTAGGCGACCCCATACTTAGTGGGTGCCGCCTCCCCGTGTGAGGGGCCAATGGCCGCCTCCCCCCGGGCGCTCCCATCCATAATGGGTGGCGCCCCCCCTCTAGGGACCTTGAAATTACTGCTCACCGATCATGACCTTACCGCCACAGGTCGGATAGTTGACCGGCTATCCGGCCCCCCCAACAAACTCCTACTAAAGGTCATGCTTTTACAAACCCCTTAACCATGCTATGAAGTCTCCTATGAGTAAGACATTCCCCTCCCGGGATAAATGGACCCCATCCTCGAGATACATGTGATCCCCCCGAATACATCCATGCGGAATACAGTACAACTGCGCCGAGCGAAACAACCTACTAAGTTTGTTATTGACTTTCTTTACTGAATGGTTCAGTGCTGACACAGAGAGGCCCCCCCGCCACACCTTCCTGGGAATCATGTGGGACCATGCTATCGTGCACCCCGGGATCCTTCTCGCCAGCCAGCTAACAGTAAATAGAACCCCCTTGAGTAGTACTCGCCGACCGAGTGTCACCAAGTCATTACCTCCCAGGTGTACTATGATTACAGACGGCGGTGACCTTGTCCGCCCTAATAGTTCCTCGACAAAACATCGAAACTGGTCAATACAGAGCCCGCCCCTTCCGTGGAAGGTCACCCTGTACCCGTATTCCCCAGCCGCGTGAATCACATCACCTGCTTTGAATACGTCCCCGGCCCGCCTCACGTGTGAGTGGCCCACGACCCACACCACTTTTTCTTCAGCCGGTGATCTCTGACCGCTGGTCCCCAGGTGCCGGGTCGACTGCACAGTCCGCCCCGCATAGCATGCTCGCGAAACTGTAAACCAAACAGAAGACAAGAAGCGTGAGTGCATGACAGTGGCTTCATAACATGTGCAACCGCACATACCTTTTATAACAGTTCGAGGACCATCGTCCCAGTTGTTTCACCTTCTCAACACTCTGACCCCTGGCTGTAGCCTCTGTAGCAGCCCCTATTCTAAAGGAATGGGTCCTGAAATCGCCCGGGTCCAAGCCCGCCGCTGCGATTGCCATCGTTAGCACCCGCTGAAACTGAAATCTTGTCAGTGGGGTGGCGTCGATGTGTCTCAGCAAGCTTCCCCCCCATGCATCCGCCCTTTGCGCCAAATATTCCTCAACGCACTTCACCGGGCAGATGGGGGACCCTCGCATGCGCTGGACAACAATACTGTCTCCCATAGCACCCTGGTCGGTCTTGGACCTGGCTATTGTGACCACCATTGAATCACCCTTGATCAGAATGTGATCCCGACACAGCCCTCCCTCTACATCCTTCTTATTTCTTGCTACCAGCTCGCTCACCCGCACAGCCCCATGGAACGCTAATACAAAATTGGCCCGGACAGCACTGCCTCGAACTGGGAGGAACATGTTGTGGGGAGTATCGACATCAGCAGGGACAACCTTTCTAACCCAATCGGGCACCTTTCGTCTACTCTACGACCCTCAAGGCGCTGCCATCCACGAAGGGCCTTCTTTACCAAAAGGACGATGTGGGGTCCTTGATGCCATGCGCCTGCGCCATGAATGAAATGGCGGCCCGGTGCCTATTGGCCGTTGCCTCTGATCGGCCTTCCCTGTGTAGTGCTACAAGGAACTTCAGGACATACTCCTCCTGACCCCAATTGACCCCCCCTGCCGGACCCAAAAATGCACAATAGGAACGAAACACTCCTTCGTATGCCTTCCTTGTCCTAGGGGCTAGGCTTGCTGCCACGAGGTCTTGTAATCCGGGGCACCGAGTAGCCAGAGTGCTTCGGGAAATGGTGCCGCCGCTAGGTCCGCGGAAGGTAGATAACCCCTGAAAGCCTGCATGTGTGAACGAGAGAGTGCATCAGCCGCCTGGTTCAGTACACCTGGCACATGCTTCGCCCTGAATTGTACGTTCAGTCTCATGCAAAGTAGTACAATTTCCTTCAGTAGTCTCAATATCCACTTGCAGCGTGCTGCCTGATTATTTATACATTCAACAACAGTCATATTGTCGGACCAAAACACCACAGAGCGATCTCTGAACTCATCCGGCCATGCCATCAGAGCCACAAAAATGGGGAACAACTCGAGAAACCCAATGTTACCTGTGAGACCGCTGGTGTGCCACCACGTCGGCCATGTTTGCGCCGACCATCGATTACCAAAGATAGCGCCAAATCCCACGCTCCCCGCCGAGTCGGTCCACAAACCCAGCTCGTCCGAGGACGCTGGCGGTTTGTTCCACACCACTCGACCGTTGAAATCCGCCAGAAATGCCAACCATATGCGCATGTCCTGGCGAACCTCAGCAGACAGTCTCGTGCGATGGTGTCCTTCCTTGAGACCAACCATGGCTTGTGCAATAGAGCGGGAAAAGGGGCGGGCCATTGGTATCACTCTGAGGGCAAAGTTAAGCTGACCCACTGCTTGTTGTAGCTGATGGAGCGTGACTTTCTCTTTGCTAATGCACAGTTCCAGGGAAGCCCTGAACTTCGCTACTTTCCCACCTGGCAAACGGAAACATCCCTCCACAGAATCGAGCTCAATGCCCAGAAATTCGAGTGAAGTCGATGGTCCAACCGTCTTACCTGGTGCCAATGGCACCCCGAACCGCTCCATGAGAGTGCAAAAGTCTCGTAACGCCTGCGCACATTGTGTGTCGCCGGCTGCTCCCAAGAACAAAAAATCATCTAGGTAATGCATTACCTGGGTATGGCCAGTGGCTTTGGTGAACGCCCATTGCAGAAAACAACTGAATTTCTCAAAATAAGCACAAGAGATGGAGCAACCCATTGGCATACATCTATCCATGTAGTAACGTCCTTGGAACACAAAGCCTAACAGACGCTGATCCCGTGGGTGTACCGGGAGCAACCGGAACGCTGACTCAATATCTGACTTCGCCATCAGCGCTCCGGGCCCCAGGCGATTCAACATGGCGACGGCATCGTCGAAGGATGCGTACCGCACCGAACAAACTCCCGGGTCAATCGCATCGTTCACCGAACGGCCCCTCGGAGCTGACAAGTTATGGATCAGCCTAAACTCCCCCGGGTCCTTCTTGGGGACTACTCCCAATGGGGAACAGATGAAATTAGTTACTGGCGGGTGTCTATATGGGCCAGCAACCCGGCCAAGGGCAACCTCCTTTGCAATCTTCCTTTTTACCACCGCTGGATTATGCTGAGCCGACAGTTGATTTCTACACAGTGATTCCCCACGAAAATCCCCCGCCGGGATGTGGAAACCATACAAGAAGCCGTTCCTTAACACCCCAGCGGAGACATGATCAGGGTATTCGTTTAGCCAGGGGATCATTTCCATGATATCTACGGGGGTAGGTAGCGGTACACCATGGTCCCCTTCAGACCTGTTTGGCCCCCCCTCTACCCCCTGTATCACCATTCTTGGCTCTGCACGAACTCTCGGGGTGTGAAGAATTTCCGCAACCTGCACACTCATGCCTGAACTTACATGTCCCTTGAGGCCTCGTGCACTTGCCCCTGTTAAAATTCCAACAGACCCCTTTCTTACCCCCATTCCCTCCATTCCTTGGTTGGTGGTCACCAGCGAGGCCCTCTCGAAAGGGCGCCGCAGGCTGACGGCGGGAAGGCCCGGACCCATTCCCGCCAAGCAACGACGACTTTGTTGCGCCCGGCAGGAGCTGTTTCTGCCAAGAGATCGAGTCGAGACAATCCCACGTCAGAGATGAATCGAACTCCTTGGCCTTACGAAACTTCATATCGTAATCTATCCATCCATCACCTTCATATGTCTCATAAAAATCCATTATTCGTGCCTGATAGCAGGACAATTCCGTCAAAACCTCGGGCTTACGTTCCCCAATAATTATAGTAAACATCGCAAAGGCCCTGGCCCAATTAGAGATTGTCTCATCAACCCTGAATCCCGCCATCTTTGCTCGCCATACACTCGGGTGCCACAAATCTTTTTGTGTCTTAACATACTCCATCTCGCGATGGTCGGTTAACAGGGAAAACATATTAACGTACTTATCAGCCCATATCAATTCTTTGTGGCCAACGGTATATGCTGGACCACCTTCTCCCGTCTTGAGGGCAAAGACCCCTCCCTTGCCATCGGCAATGCTTGCTTACCCGGCTCTATTGCTGTTCCCGCCGTTTTTTCGACACCAGCTGCCGGTCTTCCTGGGGTCACCTGTGGGGGGACAAAAGGGAGATTCGCCTTTGCCGCATCTCGCGACTGCCGCAACTGCTGTATTAGTAACTTGGCCTCTTCGGCCGTGTCTGCCGGTGCCGTAGCACCCCCTGTCTTTTTGCCAAGCCATGCGGCTAACTGGGTGGCTAATTCGGGAGGCATGTCCTCCTCGCTGGCGGGCGTAACAACAACCGGAATCGGTTGACCCGCGTCTGGGACCGGTACCGGGGCCTCGACTGGAATGACCGGGCTTGCCGGGGGTACCTCGGGAACCGGGACCTCCTCCCCTGCCGCCCTATTCCTGACCATTTTACCTCGCCCCGCAGGGACAACGCCCGGCAATGCAGGGCCTATAACTTTCTTCGGTCTACCCGTATTATTCATCGCCGCCATCTGCTTCTTCATACTTGCCATATCTTTTATCAGCATTCGAAGCATCTGGTCAGTCCCAGACTTCTTTCCCGCCTTCCTGCCAGGCATTGTTCAACGGATATCCGATCCCTGTTGCTCAACACGGTCCTGGACCCTTAGGCTCGAAGTCCTGAAAGAGAAACGCAAAAGATTACAAGTTCTCAAACTTGCTCCTTGTTCCGTCGAGGGCTCACGTGCAATGAGAGGGTGCAGCTTCCTAGCACAGGAACAAGAGGATGCTTCTTCGGATTGCTGCTCCTTTTATTCCTCTTCGGGAGGGCGTGTACCCTCGTCCGGTACGCCTACGGGGCGTGGCCAATGGTGTAGGTGTCTAGGACAACCCTTCTTGGGCGGGAAAAGGCGCGCCCCGGCTACGCCGCTTCGGGCATACCAGCCGTGACAAGCCCCCCGCCCAAAATGGTTTCCCGGGGGGATCCAGGCCCCCTACCATACGTTCGGGGGGACCGAGTGGTCGCCCCTTTCCATCCACTTCCCAGAAAACACTTTACAAAAATTACTCCTATTTATATGTCTCTTCCATTTACTTTTACTTTTGAAAACTCGAATCGCCTTATTTAAAATATTTATTCTATTAAGTATTAAAATAAATAACTTTCGTTTTGTCTCAAATGCGCGCTCAACAAAAGCCTCTATATATAGTTTTTTTTTAAGAAAAACAGATCTTTTTTTAGAAACTTTTTCCTTTTGTAATAAATTCGCAACGACTCTGTTGTAAAACATACGCTTCCTGATTTGGCTACATTGATTGGTCCGGGTTTTACTGTACTGACTTTCATCTTTCCTAATTCCAGTAATAGTAGTTTGTTTAACTCCAGATCTCCTTTTAGATGATGAAATCGTTTTCTCCTTCTGAACTTCAATATTTACATTTTTCCTTCCCAAAATTCTTTTGAAAAACTTTTTAGTTTGCTTACCAGGAGTACTCTTCTTTGTATCCGTCCTCTCAGTCTTTGAAAATAATTCTGTACTTTTCTTCTTTAAACTGTACGTCCATTTGTAGAGTTTCTTTTTTTCAATTCTGGTCGGCATCTTAATTTAAAATTTTGATGAGATTGTGAACCTGTAAGACACAAAAATAACAAATATTATAGTTCAGTACTAGCATATACCGTACAAATTAAAACCACACATTCATTTTTTAATAAAATACACATAATAACAGAAAATCTCTGAACAAAGTAGTAAAACCTGTAGTGAATTTTCCTTGTAAATTTATCACACTTTATATTTCTTTAAACTTCATAGACAATTTTAAAAAAAATGTTTAAAAGCATACAAACAGTACACTTTTTTCAAAAACTATCGGTCATCATAAGTGTTTTAATCTTTTTTTCTACAATCTCTTTTACACTTCATGAGAACATATCTTATCACTCTCATGAAGCACTTCATCGACGAATATATCAAGAAAACTATCATCACGAATGGTTTGCTATCACTTTTTTTTATGTATTTAAAAGTTCATAATTTAAAAGAACTTCTAACATCAGTTCATCAGGGACTTCTTCAAGTCCATTGTCCTCCTCTTCTATCAGCTCTAAATATGCTGAATCTAATGAAATGTCCATAAAATAGTCATTTTCATCTTCTTCCTCTCCAACAACCGCGTCTAATATTTCCTCCATCAGTTCATTTATAATTTCAAAATGCACTTCATTTTCTTCCAAAAAAAATTCCATTGTATTTTTTCAATAAATTCTTCTTTTTCCTTTTAAAAAAATATAAAGACTAAATTATATCTTTGTCCATAAGTGTATAATTGAAAACTACCTTTACTAATTTTTAAACTACAGATAATTTTATAATCTCTAACTTATTAACTCTATAATTTGTAAGATACCACATTCCTCTTGTTTTGAAAAAGAAATTGGCAATATAACTCTAAACATTGACACTGTGTTTTTTTTAAATTAAATAATTACTGTTGATAAAAGACATTTCACTGTAAAATTTATTTTTAGATTTTCTACATATTTGAAATATTTATTACCTGTATAATAATTTTTAGAGACCCATTTCTTTTATTTCATCACTACAAAGTGCAATATAAATATATGCACTCTAAAGAAAAGGATCACACTATACAAACCATTTAATTCACTTTACAGATTACTACTTCCCACAGAGACAGTTCCATTTATATTACAACAGTATACTCACCATGTCAATGTCCTAGCATATGCAAAATGTCATACTTACCATGAACAACCACCTCATAATAACACTCTACATTAATATTTAAAAAAGTGCCTATACATAGTATATTCACAGATATGCAGGAAAATGAGCATTAAATTTAGATCCATATCATAATACCTCTCTGTAATTAAAAATGGAACACTGCCAAACATAATACAACAAGATTTTAAAAATAATGAGCACTTCACAAGTATTATTAAAACAAACCTGAAAGAATTATACTCCAATGATTTCTAAATCTCAACTCCTTGCAAAAGATCACATATCCCAAGCTCATTAAAACATAATTTGAACTGTCAATGGAGAACATCTCAAAAAACATATGTACTATAAGCAGATAGAACCACATGTGAAAAATTTAAGATAAAATCATGTTCAAAACATTTACAAATTATTCTTTATTATTTTCATCACCACCCACAGAAATTGCCAAAGCATAAAAAGGAACTCACCTGAAAAAAAGAATATATACTCTCAATATATAACTTCAACAGGTTGATCCTTACAGGCACCAAACACTCTAAAAATGGAAAAAATAAAATTTTAGTAACTTATTACAAACTTATTTCCTACACAATATACAATCATTATAGCATTGAACAAGCATAAGTAATAAGATTCCCAAAATACTCTCCATTAAAAATAAATACAAAATTTCTCATTTATAAAAGCATTGTGCCACAGATATGTCACTTTTCCCCATGTTAAAATCCACGCACCTACAACAGTAGGCTTTCGAAAGTAAAAGGCCAAGTCACAAAACAAAAAAAGCCTTATTAATGAAACATTGCGCCGCCACTGCGTCACTTTTACCATGGGAAAAGTGACGCACGGGTGACGCAAAGCCGTCATAAATAAGGCCCCATGTCCATAGAGAAAAACTACAGGGCCAGCATTATACACATGCAAGCAGTACACTTGCACAGAACCACAAAACACCAAGAGCCACCATGTTAATATATATCCTTAATATAATAAACTTCTGAAAATGGATACATATTTCCGTGGCAAACTCCTAAGCAATATTTAAGTGACTAGACTCCTAGAAAATTTATCAAGTCATTATGCTCCTCTCCACTGCATAGCTGGCGACCTAATTCTGTGGAGTCCCTATACGACCGGCAGTGCTGCGCCGTTTCCTTTACCACCTTGGTAAATTCAAAATGGATGTCCCTCCTGCCTTCGCAAACGAGCCGGACCACATACAACTATTTCGACAGAGAATGCTTCTGTACTACGGCACCTTAACACTCTCAACTTTGAATACTTCATATCGATTATCATTTCGATATTCGTATTTCACCTGTGTGCAGCCTGTATTTCATTGCTTGAGCTGTGATTTCACGTGGGCCCTGGATTTATGTCTCTGCAATTTGGTTCCTCCAGAAGCGAATTACAATCACCTCATGAATCCGTTAATTGATCATGAACAGCTTTGTTCCAACGAAGGGATTATGGCCTTTGCAGCGATACAAGGAGTTCTGGGTCATTGGAATATATTCGCAGCGGCGCAATATTTCCTAACACAGAGCTACATCGAAAACCCACCGAGCTGCCCTATGATGGTAAAAGACGCTCCAATAATGACAGATCATGAATGCTCCTTTCATCTTCTCAATTGGATGGCTGACATGTTTTCAGATAATAACAGTGATTTCTTGTTACAAGCACTTGCTGCCTATTTTGCCTACACAATGGACGGTTAACTCTTTCCTAACAGAGAACTACATCGAAAACCCACCGAGCTGCCCTCTGATAATAAAAGAGGCTCCGATTTTAACAGATCATGAGTACTGCTTTACTCTTTTCCATTGGATAGCTGACATACTTTCAAATGATAAAAGTGATTTCCTGTTAGAAGCAGAAGCTACCTATTTTACCTAAACAATGCTTCAATAACTCTTATATAAGCCATTGACGTCCTCATTTCCTTTTGCTTCCCTATATTCTTCACGTTCTTTTCCATATTTTCTTTTGAAGAACAGACCTATTGGCTTTACTAACAGTGGACATTATGATTTCGTGCTGGCTAAATTTTGGTCTTTTATATGAACTACATTTGTTTCTTCAGCTACTCAATTTTCAACTTTATTTTTTTACAGTGTAATCTCAACAATTCTATTGCATATCTTATCTAAGGTTATTTCAAACATACTCGATGCAAAACTCGCTAATATATGCTACATGTGCCCTAATTAATGTGTAAATTTTAAACGAGTTTTTTATAACTGTAAACGCCATTTCGCATCTCAACTGCTTATTTCCGCCTCACACGCCTCTACTCCTTTAATTTCCTATAAAATTATGTTTTTAAAAACCTTTACAGAAAAATATGTTCTTTCAACAATATTTCCATTATTACTAGTGCTGTATTTCAAATGCAATACTGCAACCTTCAAAAGATATCTCAATACAGTAGTTCTCCTCAATAGTGATTTGCGCAGCATCCAACAGATTACATACATGCACCTCTCGCCATTTTGTCGCTTTTGGCGCCTTTTTTTTCCCTCACACAGTAACATAACACAAACTTGATAGTGCTTCGCATGTAGACAGCTGATTGATAAAGTAATGATGTATAACAACTTGCATTTTCATATATCGTTCCTAAACTAAAAGACCAGAGACCTTCTTCCACTTATTAAAATATAATATACTTCCTTATAAGAGTGTACAATGTTTTTTTCCAACTATATTCATTTTTCTTCAACTATAGCGTTTATATTCCATGTACTACTGACAATACCAATTACTGTGTTTTTTGCAATTTCTGTAATCATATTACATAATGATTTGCCTTTAAAACAGTACATTTCTAAATAAACATTTCAAATATTCACGGTTTCTCTTTTAATCCATAATCTCAACTGAAATGATTTCATATTGAAAAACTATTCATGGGTTCCGCATAACCTTAACTGTAGTCACTGAGGACCTTATTTATGAAGACCTTCCGCCGCCGGTGCCTCATTTTTTAAAATGAGAAAAAGTGACGCACCGGTGGCGCAAGGTCTTCATAAATAAAGTCCTGAATGTTTTCTTTTCTCGACCTCACTTACTGATACTAGAACCTGCAAGCCAATTACGGCCCGTGAACTCTTTCTTAGTAGGTCGCACACCGTACAGACAGTTATACCACTGTTAAAAAAAAATTTTTACTGTTACAAAGCACCGCCACAGTTCCGCTTCACTCAGACTTAATCACTGCTCCCACGCTTCTACAGGCCAGACGCTATGTCGTATTTCTCTCCTTATCACCCTTTCATCTCCACAATAACAAACAGTTCTCCGCCAGCCACCAGAGAACAGACTCAGATGCAGAGGCACCAAAGAGTGAAATACGACATACCCTCTGCTCTGAGAAAGCAACCAAGCGGTAATTGAGAACGAAAACATTCAGTAGCGCTTTAAAAATACCAATGCAATTATATAATTATTTTTTTGAAAACGTTCCAATCACTTTGATAGGACTATCTGTGTGTGCCTCCACAGCAAACTTCCTCAGCCCGGATTGAAGGCAAACACACAGACAATAAGATAACAGAGGGCAACGGAGATGGAAAACAGAAGGGACATGAAGATGCAGTAAAACAGCAGAACTGAGAGAGATATTCATATACTCCGTTTCCAACCTCAATGTACGAACACATTTACTACACAAATCTCTATACAACCTCATGGTCAAACCTTTTCATTTTATTTCACTCGACCACCTCCCTCACCCCACCAGTGCAAACGACGACCAGAAACCGCACTATAATTTTGACGTCTAACAGAAACTTTGTGAATACCTTAATCATTACCACTTTAGCCCCCTTCCCCGTCCCTCTCGCCCCACCCCCACCAGTGCAGGCCACGGCCACCAACCAGCCTGAAATTTTGTTGACTGACAAAAAGTTTACGAATTCATTAACCATTACCATTTTTTCACAATGGTATCACTAGTAATTTACCATTTCTCTCTCTTTCTGCATTATCTGTGTCTCTGCTAATATCATTTCTTCATTTCCTCAACAAGTTCTCTCATTATATATAAACGCTTCAAAATGTCAAAAATAATTACTCTATATTAAAAATATTTTTTACTGCGTATTCAACATTTAAATGGAAGAAATTACTTTTAGAAATACAACACATTATGACAGCCATAAATTAGTTTTTACATGGAAAATCAATCATTGTTTCTGATTAAACTATATTATACGGTACATGACAAAACAAACAGTTACACACTTACCTTTACCAATGCTTTGAACGATGTAGAACAGTGAAAGTCACAAAACAGATATTCGTTAGCGGAACTCTGAATATTGCTTCTATCACTGCAACCAAAATTCAATGGCACAGATATCCAGTCAATACACACTCATATAACTCTCTTCAGCCAATCACATTTCCTCACGCAAAATTGTAAAATCAAATTTACATTTCAATTGGTTGTCCTTTACAATATTTTCAGACTCATGTGAGAGACACCCATCACCAACTGCCATCTCCGGCTGTTTCCATGGTAACACCTCATTCTGCACCTTGCTGAAGGCATAGGTCAAAAGTTCATGTCTCAACGTTCTACAGCAAACTAAGAAGACTGTTTTCCCTCCAGAAACACCTGCCAATCCACAACTCTGTTACATGTCTTTTTTTTCACACCCAATAGTACTTTTCGTTTAACATAAACATTAACATGCAACGTACTCTTCAATCTCCACTTATTATAATCAACCAATCATTTTTATTTTTTTAACCACACCCAGCCTCTTCCTTTTTTTTTAATTTAGAATTTCAACTTCTAACTACCATTCCACTTCCAGAACCGATCGGAGGACGACTACAAATCCCTTGAAAATGAAGGTCTGGCTAATAGGACACAGTTATATTCACTGGAGTGAAAAATATGCAGTAAGCAGACGAATTTGCAACCTCGGCTTACCAAATGTACAAATAACATGGATTGCCAAAAGAGGATTGAAATGTCACCAATTGATTCCATTGGTGAAAACTTTTATGCATCTCCCAGAACCAGACCTTATAATTGTGCACTGTGGTGGGAACGATCTAGGCACAATCACTGGGGTAGGTCTGAAAATGCTTCTAAAAGACACCTTTCGACAATTGATGACACTTTTTCCTCGATCTGCCTTGGTATATTCCAATATATGCCAAAGACAGAAATGGAATTGGTCCAATCAACATTGTGCACAATTTGAGAAAGCAAGGAGACATGTAAATAAATCTGTTTCTGCTTTCCTCAGAGATTATAGCATGGGTTCTATTTACCACAACAACTTGCGATACCACATGCAAGACGTCTATAGGAGAGACGGTGTTCATTTCACGAATGAGGGAAACAGAATCTTCCTCTGCAACATCAGGCTCTGCATCGGTCCTTTCTTATAAATGCAGAAAACACTCAATTAACACAAGGGCTCTTTTCAGAGCCACCTTATATCTAAGCACTCAAACTTCTGATTTATCTCCATTTTCACACTCTCGTTAATAGGTGTGCGCGACCGGGTGCGCGCACCCCGTTATTTTTTTCCAGAAAAAATATATATCTTTTCGCGTTTAAGGGCCTTACTGCACACCCCGAGAAAACCTACGCAGCAAGACAATCTCTACCTTCTCCCCTTTCCATGTTTCAACGCTTTGAAATGCACAATATATTTACTCGCAGTGACAAAATGGCGGACAAAACTTCCTGATTTCCTTCGAATCGAACGTTAACAGACGTCACGCAGCAAAAAAAATTTCCGCTCACGCGCAGCCGCTTGGGTGCGCGCACGTGTGCGCGCCTATAGATATATAATTGACTTTAACTTTAATTTTCTCAACAACTACTGAACGGATTTACACCATTCCAAAAAAAAGCGTAATCTGCAAACCGGACTCTACAGTTTTGCCAAATTTCTTATAAATCCATTCAGCCGTTCGACCTGTAGCCGAGTCTAAAGGTCCTATGGAAAATAACATGGAGAAAACAAGTTTTGGGACCCCCCTTATATCTCAGCCCCCACTTGACCAATCCCCCCCAAACTTTCAGGGAAGGAGCACAGCGGACCGAGCCATCTTCTTTGAGAAATTCGCTAAGATTCTTCAACCAGGGCCAAAGTTATTCCAAATAGAATGTTGAGGATTTCCTATGGAAAACAATCCTAACTATAACTACCTAAATATATATATATTCACTGAAAAAACCATAGGTTATAGACCATATATAGTTAGGAATTTGCATTTACAAAACCTTGAAAATTCACTGAAAAAACCATAGGTTAGAGACCATATATAGTTAGCTGGACATTTTATTGACATAAAACCAATGAAATTCCATATATAGTTAGTTGCACTAACTATATATCGCGCACCCGCAATCCACTGCTGATGATGTCACATATTACATCATTCATGACATGGTCAGTGACATCACTGATGACATCACTGATGACATCTCAAATGACATCACTGATGACATCACTGATGACATCTCAAATGACATCACTGATGACATCTTCTAGTGTCTGTGTGTTTTTGTAAAGTTTAAATATGTTTTACATATTGAAGAATGAGTGGATGTATGGAAGACTGAGTGTGTGTATGGCTGGCTGGGAGGTGTGTGACTCTGTGCATATCAATGTGTACTTGTATCAGTGATTGTATAAGAGAGTAAGTATGTGTTAGTATATGTGTGAAAAGTATGGTGTTCTGTGTTTAACTGTATAGATGATGAAATCGAAGTGTGATTGATTCTTCACAGGACTGACTAGGTGTATGAATGCATATGATAGTGTTGTAATAATGAGTGACTGTATGTATGAGTGATTGTATGGGTGAATGAGTGAATGTGTGTGTAGACGTAGGAATCAGTGAGTGCGTATGTAGTAACTGGTATTGGTGTGTCATGATGTCATCAGTAATGTCATTTGAGATGTCATCAGTGATGTCATTTGAGATGTCATCAGTGATGTCATCAGTGATGTCACTGAAGTATGGTGTTCTGTGTTTAACTGTATAGATGAGGAAATGGAAGTGTGATTGATTCTTTACAGGACTGACTAGGTGTGTGAGTAACTCCATGGATGAGTGGCAGTGTGTGAGTGTCTGCATAGGTGTATGAGTGCATATGATAGTGTTGTAATAATGAGTGACTGTATGTATGAGTGATTGTATGGGTGAATGAGTGAATGTGTGTGTAGACGTAGGAATCAGTGAGTGTGTATGTAGTAACTGGTATTGGTGTGTCATGATGTCATCAGTGATGTCATTTGAGATGTCATCAGTGATGTCATCAGTGATGTCATTTGAGATGTCATCAGTGATGTCATCAGTGATGTCACTGACCATGTCATGAATGATGTAATATGTGACATCATCAGCAGTGGATTGCGGGTGCGCGATATATAGTTAGTGCAACTAACTATATATGGAATTTCATTGGTTTTATGTCAATAAAATGTCCAGCTAACTATATATGGTCTCTAACCTATGGTTTTTTCAGTGAATTTTCAAGGTTTTGTAAATGCAAATTCCTAACTATATATGGTCTATAACCTATGGTTTTTTCAGTGAATTTCATTGGTTTTTTAAAAGCTAATATCTATAGCTGTAAAATATATTCTTTATTACGTGACGTATCACGTAGCCACGTGAGACGCCTCATGACGCGTCGCATAACCGTGACGTATCGGCTCTGCAGCGCAAACAAAACCCGTAACGTAAGCGTGCCGGAGCACGCTTACAGATATATATATTTTTTTTAACCTTAATTAGACAAAATCCACACGTGCACATATCTTGAGGCCTTGCAAAGGCACATCAAACAAACAGTCCCTACAATTTTGCCAAGTTTGCTGGAAATCTATTCCCTTAATTTTTTTTTTACTGTTTCTCTTGGTTTTCCCCTTGTTACGCTTACCAGGACGCTACCCGGTACGCGAACCGGACGCTCCAAAAACACAAGATGGCGGACTCCCGTTACGCTGCCGGTTAGCTGCCCGGTTCGCGTACCGGGAAGCGCCTCTACCGCGAAAAATCGCGGGGGACTTTAATATCCCCCTCATCAATCCTAGGGGGTCAGGAGGGGTTTACCTTGCCCCCTTTCCTTCATTTCCCCCTTCTTTTTTCACCACATCTTGTCTCTCGAACTTACCGAGAGACAAGATGGCGGCCGCTCCGGACTGTTTACAATGTTGACAGCTACGCTGCCGGTTAGCTGCCCGGTTAGCTGCCCGGTGAGCTGCCCGGTGAGCTGCCCGGTTTGCGTACCGGGACGCGCCTCTACGGCGTAAAATCGCCCAAAAATTTTTTTTTTTATTTATTGCCCCGCGGGGCACTTTAATATCCCCCTCATCAATCCTAGGGGGTCAGGAGTGGTCTACCTTGCCCCCTTTCCTTCATTTCCCCCTTCATTTTTCACCACATCTTGTCTCTCGATCGTACCGAGAGACAAGATGGCGGCCGCTCCGGACTGTTTAGAATGTTGACAGACACCGGAGAGCCAATCAGCTTCGCTTCGCGAAGTTCCGTTACGCGTCAGGTACGCGAACCGGGGCGCTAACCGGAGCGCTGTCACAGATATATATATTTTTTTAAATGTTAATTTCTCAAAATCCACTGGAGCACATATATTGAGACATAGCAAAGGCACGTCGGGCAAACCATATCTACAATTTTGCCAAGTTTCATGTAAATCTATTCAGCCGTTCGAGCTAAAAGTGAGTCCAACCGCCCTATGGAAAAATGAATGGGAAAAACGCGTTTTGGGACCCCCCTTTTTTCTCGGCCCCCCCTTGACGAAACCCCCCCAAATTTTCAGGGGCTGCTCAGAAACAAACTGTGCCCTTTTCCTGAAAATGTCAGCCAATTCCGTCCACAAACGCCAAAGTTATTAGACATAGAATTTTCAGAAATCCCATAGAGAAAAAATCCTAACTATATATACCCACTGGCTATCGCCAGTAGGTAATATACATATATAAACATATATAATCTGCATATCTATATAAATATAAATGCATGCATACATATACATATATGCATACATATGCATGTTATTTACATGAAAGTTTTAAAAACACTAATAAAAGCAAAGCTAAAAAGCCACCTCATTACAAACAGAATGGCTTTAACTTAAACGAGGGCGAGATCTATTGCATTTTCAATGCTTGTTTACTTTGGTTCTATCAAGAAGGCATTCAGATGTGTCACACATTTGCCATAAATTCTGAATGTTAGCACTCTAGTTGCTCATTAGATCACTGTAGTAAAGCTAGTGCTCACCAGGGAAGTCTGCTGCTAATCATGGTTTGCAGCCATTTTCCCGCATTTTTTATCCCGCAGACTTTCAGTCCGCATACCATTATCCCGCAAGGTCATTGACCTCGCATACCATTATCCCGCATTTTTTCAAAACGCATGTGCATTTATCGCGCATGCCTTTACAAAGAATTACGTTTTAAAGGCATGTATGGTAAATGCATTTGCGTTGTGAAAACCACGATGACGAGAGAGGTAAGTGGGTTTGTGTTAATTTTTTCGTGGGTTAGTGATTGTGTAGTGTAGTGTAGTGTTGTGTAGTGTAGTGTTGTGTTAGTGTAGTGTAGAGTTGTGGTGGTTGTTTAGTGTAGGGTCATGCTGGGGGTAGTGTTTTAGGGTTTAGGGTTGTGTTGTAGTGTTTGCGTAGTGTAGGGTCATGCTGGGGGTAGTGTTTTAGGGTTTAGGGTAGTGTTGTAGTGTTTGCGTAGTGTAGGGTCATGCTGGGGGTAGTGTTTTAGGGTTTAGGGTTGTGTTGTAGTGTTTGCGTAGTGTAGGGTCATGCTGGGGCTAGTGTTTTAGGGTTTAGGGTAGTGTTGTAGTGTTTGCGTAGTGTAGGGTCATGCTGGGCATAGTGTTTTAGGGTTTAGGATAGTGTTGTAGTGTTTGCGTAGTGTAGGGTCATGCTGGGGGTAGTGTTTTAGGGTTTTGGGTAGTGTTGTAGTGTTTGCGTAGTGTAGGGTCATGCTGGGGTGTAGTATTTTAGGGTTTAGGGTAGTGTTGTAGTGTTTGTGTAGTGTAGGGTCATGCTGTCATGCTGGGGGTAGTGTTTTAGGGTTTTGGGTAGTGTTGTAGTGTTTGCGTAGTGTAGGGTCATGCTGGGGGTAGTGTTTTAGGGTTTTGGGTAGTGTTGTAGTGTTTGCGTAGTGTAGGGTCATGCTGGGGTGTAGTGTTTTGGGTAGTGTTGTAGTGTTTGCGTAGTGTAGGGTCATGCTGGGGTGTAGTGTTTTAGGGTTTTGGGTAGTGTTGTAGTGTTTGCGTAGTGTAGGGTCATGCTGGGGGTAGTGTTTTAGGGTTTTGGGTAGTGTTGTAGTGTTTGCGTAGTGTAGGGTCATGCTGGGGGTAGTGTTTTAGGGTTTTGGGTAGTGTTGTAGTGTTTGCGTAGTGTAGGGTCATGCTGGGGGTAGTGTTTTAGGGTTTAGGGTAGTGTTGTAGTGTTTGCGTAGTGTAGGGTCATGCTGGGGGCAGTGTTTTAGGGTTTAGGGTAGTGTTGTAGTGTTTGCGTAGTGTAGGGTCATGCTGGGGTAGTGTTTTAGGGTTTAGGGTAGTGTTGTAGTGTTTGCGTAGTGTAGGGTCATGCTGGGGGTAGTGTTTTAGGGTTTAGGGTAGTGTTGTAGTGTTTGCGTAGTGTAGGGTCATGCTGGGGTGTAGTGTTTTAGGGTTTAGGGTAGTGTTGTAGTGTTTGCGTAGTGTAGGGTCATGCTGGGGGTAGTGTTTTAGGGTTTAGGGTAGTGTTGTAGTGTTTGCGTAGTGTAGGGTCATGCTGGGGGTAGTGTTTTAGGGTTTAGGGTTGTGTTGTAGTGTTTGCGTAGTGTAGGGTCATGCTGGGGGTAGTGTTTTAGGGTTTAGGGTAGTGTTGTAGTGTTTGCGTAGTGTAGGGTCATGCTGGGGTGTAGTGTTTTAGGGTTTTGGGTAGTGTTGTAGTGTTTGCGTAGTGTAGGGTCATGCTGGGGGTAGTGTTTTAGGGTTTAGGGTAGTGTTGTAGTGTTTGCGTAGTGTAGGGTCATGCTGGGGGTAGTGTTTTAGGGTTTAGTGTTGGGTTGTAGTGTTTGCGTAGTGTAGGGTCATGCTGGGGGTAGTGTTTTAGGGTTTAGGGTTGTGTTGTAGTGTTTGCGTAGTGTAGGGTCATGCTGGGGGTAGTGTTTTAGGGTTTAGGGTAGTGTTGTAGTGTTTGCGTAGTGTAGGGTCATGCTGGGGTGTAGTGTTTTAGGGTTTTGGGTAGTGTTGTAGTGTTTGCGTAGTGTAGGGTCATGCTGGGGGTAGTGTTTTAGGGTTTAGGGTAGTGTTGTAGTGTTTGTGTAGTGTAGGGTCATGCTGGGGGTAGTGTTTTAGGATTTAGGATAGTGTTGTACTGTTTGTGTAGCGTAGGGTCATGCTGGGGGTAGTGTTTTAGGGTTTAGGGTAGTTTAGTTGTTTAGTGTATACTAAAGGCATATTCGTTCTAAAAGTTTTCGTTATTTTAATTTGCGGCCTAATAGTACATGCGGGATTTTTTTTGCGGACTGATGGTATGCGGGATTTTGTCATATATTTGCTAATCATACTTTCTATGGCAAAATGAACCCCCTCATTTTGTTCCTTTTTAAATTAAATGTTTTAAGAGTTGCCACTTTATTCCAATCAAGATGGCTTCAGGTGTGCCATACCTTTGTAATAAGCAGGACTGTTAGCACTCTAGTTGTTCTTTAGAACACTCTGGGACATTCTGTCATTGGGCTATAGTTGGGCTACATCTGGCTGATATTTGGGCTACATTTGTTTTTTTTTGTCTCTGGTGGCCATCTTTGGGCTACATTGGGCTACATTGGGCTACATTGGGCTACATTTGGGCTCCAACATATATATAGCCCAATGTAGCCCAATATATATTTTTCAAAGTTAATTTTCGTAAAAACCACTGGAGCCTATATCTTGAGACATAGCAAAGGCACATCGGGCTACCAGTCCCTACAATTTTGCCAAGTTTGGTGTAAATCCATTCAGCCGTTCAGGCTAAAAGTGAGGCCAACCGCCCTATGGAAAATTGCATGGGAAAAACACGTTTTGGGACCCCCCTTTTTTCTCGGCCCCCCCTTGACGAAACCCCCCCAAATTTTCAGGGGCTGCTCAGAAACAAAATGTTCCATTTTCCTGAAAATTTCAGCCAATTCTGTCCTCAAACGCTAAAGTTATTCGACATAGAATTTTCAAAAATCCCATAGGAAAAAAATCCTAACTATATATACCTACTGGCTATCGCCAGTAGGTAATATATATATATATATATATATATATATATATATATATACCTACTGGCGATAGCCAGTAGGTATATATAGTTAGGATTTTTTTCCTATGGGATTTTTGAAAATTCTATGTCGAATAACTTTAGCGTTTGAGGACAGAATTGGCTGAAATTTTCAGGAAAATGGAACATTTTGTTTCTGAGCAGCCCCTGAAAATTTGGGGGGGTTTCGTCAAGGGGGGGCCGAGAAAAAAGGGGGGTCCCAAAACATGTTTTTCCCATGCAATTTTCCATAGGGCGGTTGGCCTCACTTTTAGCCTGAACGGCTGAATGGATTTACACCAAACTTGGCAAAATTGTAGGGACTGGTAGCCTGATGTGCCTTTGCTATGTCTCAAGATATAGGCTCCAGTGGTTTTTACGAAAATTAACTTTGAAAAATATATATTGGGCTACATTGGGCTATATATATGTTGGAGCCCAAATGTAGCCCAATGTAGCCCAATGTAGCCCAATGTAGCCCAAAGATGGCCACCAGAGACAAAAAAAAACAAATGTAGCCCAAATATCAGCCAGATGTAGCCCAACTATAGCCCAATGACAGAATGTCCCAGAGTGTTCTAAAGAACAACTAGAGTGCTAACAGTCCTACTTATTACAAAGGTATGGCACACCTGAAGCCATCTTGATTGGAATAAAGTGGTAACTCTTAAAACATTTAATTTAAAAAGGAACAAAATGAGGGGGTTCATTTTGCCATAGAAAGTATGATTAGCGAATATATGACGAAATCCCGCATACCATCAGTCCGCAAAAAAAATCCTGCATGTACTATTAGGCTGCAAATTAAAATAACGAAAACTTTTAGAACGAATATGCCTTTAGCATACACTAAACAACTAAACTACCCTAAACCCTAAAACACTACCCCCAGCATGACCCTACACTACACAAACAGTACAACACTACCCTAAACCCTAAAACACTACCCCCAGCATGACCCTACACTACGCAAACACTACAACACTACCCAAAACCCTAAAACACTACACCCCAGCATGACCCTACACTACGCAAACACTACAACACTACCCTAAACCCTAAAACACTACCCCCAGCATGACCCTACACTACGCAAACACTACAACACAACCCTAAACCCTAAAACACTACCCCCAGCATGACCCTACACTACGCAAACACTACAACACTACCCTAAACCCTAAAACACTACCCCCAGCATGACCCTACACTACGCAAACACTACAACACTACCCAAAACCCTAAAACACTACACCCCAGCATGACCCTACACTACGCAAACACTACAACACTACCCTAAACCCTAAAACACTACCCCCAGCATGACCCTACACTACGCAAACACTACAACACTACCCAAAACCCTAAAACACTACACCCCAGCATGACCCTACACTACGCAAACACTGCAACACTACCCTAAACCCTAAAACACTACCCCCAGCATGACCCTACACTACGCAAACACTACAACGCTACCCTAAACCCTAAAACACTACCCCCAGCATGACCCTACACTACGCAAACACTACAACACTACCCTAAACCCTAAAACACTACCCCCAGCATGACCCTACACTACGCAAACACTACAACGCTACCCAAAACCCTAAAACACTACCCCCCAGCATGACCCTACACTACGCAAACACTACAACGCTACCCAAAACCCTAAAACACTACCCCCAGCATGACCCTTCACTACGCAAACACTACAACACTACAACACTACCCAAAACCCTAAAACACTACACCCCAGCATGACCCTACACTACGCAAACACTACAACACTACCCAAAACCCTAAAACACTACACCCCAGCATGACCCTACACTACGCAAACACTACAACACTACCCTAAACCCTAAAACACTACCCCCAGCATGGCCCTACACTATGCAAACACTACAACACTACCCTAAACCCTAAAACACTACCCCCAGCATGACCCTACACTACGCAAACACTACAACACTACCCAAAACCCTAAAACACTACCCCCCAGCATGACCCTACACTATGCAAACACTACAACACTACCCAAAACCCTAAAACACTACCCCCAGCATGACCCTACACTACGCAAACACTACAACACTACCCAAAACCCTAAAACACTACACCCCAGCATGACCCTACACTACGCAAACACTACAACACTACCCAAAACCCTAAAACACTACACCCCAGCATGACCCTACACTACGCAAACACTACAACACTACCCAAAACCCTAAAACACTACCCCCAGCATGACCCTACACTACGCAAACACTACAACACTATCCTAAACCCTAAAACACTACGCCCAGCATGACCCCACACTACGCAAACACTACAACACTACCCTAAACCCTAAAACACTAGCCCCAGCATGACCCTACACTACGCAAACACTACAACACAACCCTAAACCCTAAAACACTACCCCCAGCATGACCCTACACTACACAAACACTACAACACTACCCTAAACCCTAAAACACTACCCCCAGCATGACCCTACACTACGCAAACACTACAACACAACCCTAAACCCTAAAACACTACCCCCAGCATGACCCTACACTAAACAACCACCACAACTCTACACTACACTAACACAACACTACACTACACAACACTGCACTACACTACCACTAACCCACGAAAAAATTAACACAAACCCACTTACCTCTCTCGTCATCGTGGTTTTCACAACGCAAATGCATTTACCATACATGCCTTTAAAACGTAATTCTTTGTAAAGGCATGCGCGATAAATGCACATGCGTTTTGAAAAAATGCGGGATAATGGTATGCGAGGTCAATGACCTTGCGGGATAATGGTATGCGGACTGAAAGTCTGCGGGATAAAAAACGCGGGAAAATGGCTGCAAACCATGATTAGCAGCAGACTTCCCTGGTGAGCACTAGCTTTACTACAGTGATCTAATGAGCAACTAGAGTGCTAACATTCAGAATTTATGGCAAATGTGTGAAACATCTGAATGCCTTCTTGATAGAACCAAAGTAAACAAGCATTGAAAATGCAATAGATCTCGCCCTCGTTTAAGTTAAAGCCATTCTGTTTGTAATGAGGTGGCTTTTTAGCTTTGCTTTTATTAGTGTTTTTAAAACTTTCATGTAAATAACATGCATATGTATGCATATATGTATATGTATGCATGCATTTATATTTATATAGATATGCAGATTATATATGTTTATATATGTATAAAACCTACTGGCGATAGCCAGTGGGTATATATAGTTAGGATTTTTTCTCTATGGGATTTCTGAAAATTCTATGTCTAATAACTTTGGCGTTTGTGGACGGAATTGGCTGAAATTTTCAGGAAAATGGTACATTTCGTTTCTGAGCAGCCCCTGAAAATTTGGGGGGGTTTTGTCAAGAGGGTGGGCCGAGAAACAAGGGGGTCCCAAAACACGTTTTTCCCATTCATTTTTCCATAGGGCGGTTGGACTCACTTTTAGCTCGAACGGCTGAATAGATTTACATGAAACTTGGCAAAATTGTAGATATGGTTTGCCCGACGTGCCTTTGCTATGTCTCAATATATGTGCTCCAGTGGATTTTGAGAAATTAACGTTAAAAAAAATATATATATCTGTGACAGCGCTCCGGTTAGCGCCCCGGTTTGCGTACCTGACGCGTAACGGAACTTCGCGAAGCGAAACTGATTGGCTCTCCGGTGTCTGTCAACATTCTAAACAGTCCGGAGCGGCCGCCATCTTGTCTCTCGGTACGATCGAGAGACAAGATGTGGTGAAAAACGAAGGGGGAAATGAAGGAAAGGGGGCAAGGTAGACCACTCCTGACCCCCTAGGATTGATGAGGGGGATATTAAAGTGCCCCAAGGGGCAAAAAAAAATAAAATATTTTTTTTGCGATTTTACGCCGTAGAGGCGCGTGCCGGTACGCGAACCGGGCAGCTCACCGGGCAGCTAACCGGGCAGCTAACCGGCAGCGTAGCTGTCAACATTGTAAACAGTCCGGAGCGGCCGCCATCTTGTCTCTCGGTAGGTTCGAGAGACAAGATGTGGTGAAAAAAGAAGGGGGAAATGAAGGAAAGGGGGCAAGGTAAACCCCTCCTGACCCCCTAGGATTGATGAGGGGGATATTAAAGTCCCCCACGATTTTTCGCGGTAGAGGCGCTTCCCGGTACGCGAACCGGGCAGCTAACCGGCAGCGTAACGGGAGTCCGCCATCTTGTGTTTTTGGAGCGTCCGGTTCGCGTACCGGGTAGCGTCCCGGTAAGCGTAACAAGGGGAAAACCAAGAGAAACAGTAAAAAAAAATTAAGGGAATAGATTTCCAGCAAACTTGACAAAATTGTAGGGACTGTTTGTTTGATGTGCCTTTGCAAGGCCTCAAGATATGTGCACGTGTGGATTTTGTCTAATTAAGGTTAAAAAAAATATATATATCTGTAAGCGTGCTCCGGCACGCTTACGTTACGGGTTTTGTTTGCGCTGCAGAGCCGATACGTCACGGTTATGCGACGCGTCATGAGGCGTCTCACGTGGCTACGTGATACGTCACGTAATAAAGAATATATTTTACAGCTATAGATATTAGCTTTTAAAAAACCAATGAAATTCACTGAAAAAACCATAGGTTATAGACCATATATAGTTAGGAATTTGCATTTACAAAACCTTGAAAATTCACTGAAAAAACCATAGGTTAGAGACCATATATAGTTAGCTGGACATTTTATTGACATAAAACCAATGAAATTCCATATATAGTTAGTTGCACTAACTATATATCGCACACCCGCAATCCACTGCTGATGATGTCACATATTACATCATTCATGACATGGTCAGTGACATCACTGATGACATCTCAAATGACATCACTGATGACATCACTGATGACATCTCAAATGACATCACTGATGACATCATGACACACCAATACCAGTTACTACATACGCACTCACTGATTCCTACGTCTACACACACATTTACTCATTCACCCATACAATCACTCATACATACAGTCACTCATTATTACAACACTATCATATGCACTCATACACCTATGCAGACACTCACACACTGCCACTCATCCATGGAGTTACTCACACATCTAGTCAGTCCTGTAAAGAATCAATCACACTTCCATTTCCTCATCTATACAGTTAAACACAGAACACCATACTTCAGTGACATCACTGATGACATCACTGATGACATCTCAAATGACATCACTGATGACATCTCAAATGACATCACTGATGACATCATGACACACCAATACCAGTTACTACATACGCACTCACTGATTCCTACGTCTACACACACATTCACTCATTCACCCATACAATCACTCATACATACAGTCACTCATTATTACAAGACTATCATATGCACGCATACACCTAGTCAGTCCTGTGAAGAATCAATCACACTTCGATTTCCTCATCTATACAGTTAAACACAGAACACCATACTTTTCACACATATACTAACACATACTTACTCTCTTATACAATCACTGATACAAGTACACATTGATATGCACAGAGTCACACACGTCCCAGCCAGCCACACACACACTCAGTCTTCCATACATCCACTCATTCTTCAATATGTAAAACATATTTAAACTTTACAAAAACACACAGACACTAGATGATGTCATCAGTGATGTCATTTGAGATGTCATCAGTGATGTCATCAGTGATGTCATTTGAGATGTCATCAGTGATGTCATCAGTGATGTCACTGACCATGTCATGAATGATGTAATATGTGACATCATCAGCAGTGGATTGCGGGTGTGCGATATATAGTTAGTGCAACTAACTATATATGGAATTTCATTGGTTTTATGTCAATAAAATGTCCAGCTAACTATATATGGTCTCTAACCTATGGTTTTTTCAGTGAATATATATATATATATATATATATATATATATATATATATATATATATATATATATATATATATATATATATATATATATATATTACCTACTGGCGTTCGCCAGTAGGTATATATAGTTAGGATTTTTTCTCTATGGAACTTTTGAAAATTCTATGTCTAATAACTTTGGCGTTTGTGGACGGAATCGGCTGAAATTTTCAGGAAAATGGCACATTTTGTTTCTGAGCAGCCCCTAAAAATTTGGGGGGGTTTCCTCAAGGGGGGGCCGAGAAAAAAGGGGGGTCCCAAAACGCGTTTTTCCCATGTTAATTTCCATAGGGCCTTTGGCCTCACTTTTAGCTCGAATGGCTGAATGGATTTGCACGAAACTTGGCAAAATTGTAGGGACTGTTAGCCCGATGTGCCTTTGCTAGGTCTCAATATATGTGCTCCAGTGGATTTTGAGAAATTAACGTTCAAAACAAGATATATATCTGTAACAGCGCTCCGGGCTGCGCTCCGGTCCGCTTACTTTTCGCGAAACGGAACTTTGCGATGCGAAGCTGATTGGCTCCCCGGTGTCTGTCAACATTCTAAACAGTCCGGAGCGGCCGCCATCTTATCTCTCGGTAGGATCGAGAGAGAAGAAGAGGTGAAAAACGAAGGGGGAATTTAATGAAAGGGGGCAAGGTATACCCCTCTTGACCCCCTAGGAATGTTGTTGGGGTTATTAAAGGGTCCCGTGGGGAAAATATTTTACGGTAGAAGCGCTTCTCGGGCCGCGAACTGGGCCGCAAACTGGTAGCGAAACGGGAATTCGCCATTTTGTGCTTCGTTTTAATTAAATTACTAGGTATAAGGGGGTGTGGGAGACGTATCCTAATACCTTATGTTTCCTGAGGGTGGCTGAGGAGGCTCATATATGTTGATATATGTCTTCCAGCGGCTGTGCGTGCGCCATCTTGTCTCTCGGTAGGATCGTGAGAGAAGAAGAGGTGAAAAACGAAGGGGGAATTTAATGAAAGGGGGCAAGGTATTCCCCTCTTGACCCCCTAGGAATGATGTTGGGGTTATTAAAGGGTCCCGTGGGGAAAAACAATTGATTTTTCACGGTAGAAGCGCTTCCCGGGCCGCAAACTGGTAGCGAAACGGGAATTCGACATTTTGTGTTTTGTTTTAATTAAATTACTAGGTATAAGGGGGTGCGGGAGACGTATCCTGATCCCTTATGTTTTCTGAGGGTGGCTGAGGAGGCTCATATATGTTGATACATGTCTTCCAGCGGCTGTGCGTGAGCTTTTTATTTTTTTTGCTGCGTGACGTCTGTTAACGTTCGATTCGATGGAAATCAGGAAGTGTTGACCGCCAATTTGTCAATGCGATAAAATATTTTGTTATAAATGAATCCTTATTGATAAACATTGTCTGCGCCATCTTGCCTTTTTTCCAATGCCACAATTTTGTCGTGCAGGGCAGCCATTTTAGATGCCAGGCCGGTCCCAGGCTATCACCTAGCCCTGCGGATGTAGTTTATGGCCCCAGCTGTAGAGAATCCAGACATGCCAACCCTCCCGATTCAGGCGTGAGACTACTGATTTCAGTGCTAGTCTCCCGCCTCCCGATTTCTGCAAGCAAAAACCCGGGGGCATATTACCAACAACTAGCGATAATTTTTGTCTCTAACTTGTTTAGAGACAAAAATTATCGCCGCACATCGGCGATTTTTATCGCAGATAAACCTTGCTATTAGCAAGGTTTATCGCAAATGCGATAAAAAACGGCCGCAATGCATGAATATCGCTGAAAAGTCAGCGATATTCATGCATTATCGAGCAAATGCTCTTAGCCATGTTATCCACCTCCCATTGGATAACATGGCTAAGAACTGCTCAGGGCAGGGGTTAGCTTTTGGAGATATTCGCGCTTAGCGCGAATATCTCCAAAAGTTGGTAATAGGAGATAGCGATGTTAGGGACTGTTTCCAGTCGCTAACATCTTGGCACGCCCACTTTGCATGTCATTAGTGATAAATATCACTGACATGCAAAGCGGGGCCCAAGATGGTCGCTATCTCCTTTTAGCTGTCACTAACTGGTGTTAGCGACAGCTTGGTAATAGGGAGATAATTTTATCTCCGCTTTCTTGGCTTTTAAAGCCAAAAAAGCGGAGATAAACCCCCTTGATAATATGCCCCACGATTCCTCGGGGGTTTCAGGTGACAGGGCTTGGTATTGTGTTACGTGGTAATTCTTCCAGGAAACGTCAGAGGGTCGATGCAGGGGTTCTAGAAGGGGTGATAAACCATTTAAGCCTCATGAACAAGCGCATGGTCTTTTAAAGATCTGTGAAGTACTCGGGGCGGCGGTGTGTGTGTGTCCTCTTTCAGGAGCGGGTGGGGGGGGGGCACTGCCAGCAACTTGCCAGGCCAGGCAATGTTCAACACTTGCATCACCCTTTCTCTGCCTGCTATTGCGCTCCATGCTTCGGAAAGGTAAGAAAAAGAACGTGCATTTGAGTTTGAAATGTTCGATCCTGTAGCAGTACACTTGCAAAGCCCACACATGACAATAACCCGATTCAAGGTCCCATTCACCCGATTTTTTAAAAATATATAGCACTCCAACAAAGTAGGATTATAAAACTTTATTAACTTTTAAATATAACGAACGCAACAAAAACTGTAAATACATTTAAACATTTTTTAACAAAAAAAAACAACAATGGTCAGAAGCTGTCTTTTGTGCGAATAGTCCCAAGGCAGCACAACGTGCTGAGTTCTGGACGGCACCCAGGTAATGTCACCTGGGTGCCGCACTGGTTTTTGGTTTCCTACAATGCAGCTCAGAAAAACAGCGTGGGGCGTCCCGGGTGGTGCGGGGGGAGGCCTCGTCAGTAGCGGTCTGTTGTGCGAATAGTCCCAAGGCAGCAGAACGCGCTGAGATGTGGATGGCACCCAGGTGATGTCCAGTAAACTGCCGCACTGGTTTTGGTATCCTACAATGCTGCTCCGAAAATTGGCGTGGGGCGGCCCGGGGGGGGGGTGTGGGGGAGGCGGCGTGAACGGGCCTCCCCAGGTGGCGGCCATCCAGCTGAGTTGCGCCCGCTCTTGCGGCTACAGCGTCTCGCTCACCATGTTGTTGACTTCCGCCCACTCTTGCAGTGCAGCGATAGGCGGCTGCCACAGGACTCTTAAAATGGCGGACGGCTCTTCGGTTTTGGGCCTGGTCCACTAAAATGGCCCTGGGACACCTTGGAACTCGGATGCTTGCCTGCTAGGGCTTGGGCTCCATTCTCGAAAGCGTCCCCTCAGCCGTGAAGATTCTACAAAAGTCTTGGGGGCCCTCGACTCCTGCAGGCTTCCGGTGGGGAGCGGCTGCCATGATTGCTCGCGGAATGACCACGACGGAGCCACAAGATGGTGGTGCTCTCATGCTGACGCCAGCTTCAGTTTGAATCATCCAGAAACAAGGTGGGGCTTTCATCGTTTGGGAAAAAAAAATGTTCTAAACCAATGAAAAGTGTTATTGTTAGGTCATATGACCAAGCCTTCCATCTTTAGGAAACCAAAAGTAAAATGAACCAATGAAAAGTTTTATAAACAGGTCACATGACCTGTTATGCGGCATAGGGCTACAAAAAGCGTAGAAAATCCGTTGGCACGTGAGGCGGCGTCAGTAGCGGCCCGATGTGCGAATAGGCCGAAGGCAGCACAACGCGCAGAGATCCGGATGGCACCGAGTTAGTGTCCAGCAAGTTGCTGCACTGGTGTGGCTATCCTACAATGCTGCGCCGAAAGTCGGCGTGGGGCGCCCCATTGGCCTGTGAGGTCGCGTCAGTCAGTGGGGGCTGTGCGTCTCCCCCAAGATGGAGGCTCCTCGGCTGCAGTGGGGCGCCCCTTAGCGTTTCACTCGCCGTCCAACTGAGTTGCGTCTGCACTTGCGGCTACAATAGGCCGAAGGCAGCACAACGCGCCGAGATCCGGATGGCACCGAGGTGGTGTCCAGCAAGTTGCCGCACTGGTGTGGCCATCCTACAATGCTGCGCCGAAAGACGGCGTGTCCAGCTGAGTTCCGGTCACTTTTGCGGTACAGTGACTCGAACGCGCCGAGATCCGGATGGCACCGAGGTGGTGTCCAGCAAGTTGCCGCACTGGTGTGGCCATCCTACAATGCTGCGCCGAAAGTCGGCGTGGGGTGCCCCGTTGGCTTATGAGGTGATGTCAGTAGTGGACCGATGTGTGAATAGGTCGGAACCAGCACAGGGCGCCACGATCCGAATGACAAGTCCTGGATGTTGAGTGCCATAGTTGAGAGTTCTGAGCAGTGCTTGTAAGACTGTCTGAAGCTTATTTGCACCTGCTGCAGCTTCACTATTGCCCTGGTGTGGCCAAAGATCGCACATGACATAGGCGGCCGGCTCCCGAGGTCCGGCTGAACTTTTTTCCTTTTCCTTTTTGCTTCTTGTCCTACAATCCGTTTCACCTGAAGACACGACCAGGTCCCTGAATGTGTGCAGGGGGACGTTATTGATTGAATCAAAATGGCGGCTTCACACAAAGCTGACTCAAGTGTTGCTGTTGATGCTATACAGACAAAAATTGGTTTTCAGTTTGTACATTCTTCAGGATTTTTTTTCCATCCAAGGCTGATTGAGAGTTTGTAGAAAAATGGCTTCAGATTTTCCACATACTACTCTTCAACATTCTTCCTAAATGTAACAATGTGAGACTCACAAGGAGAACGGCTGTTTATCTTTCCTTTCAAAATGCTGCCAACAATATTTTCTGAATGGAAGACACCATCTTGTAGCAGAAAGGGCCGAAATGGGTTCTGGTCTGGCCGATGGTTGGTGGAGACATTTTGACTATATCTTGGACCTGCCCGGCCTCGCCCAAAATGGCGCCGGTATAAATGGGACTCGTAACTCCTTGTTGTGTACTGGTTGAACAACCTTGATATCACGAGATATGAATGCAGTTTTGATGCTCATGGCGGGCGTTGACGAGAATTGATTGAATATTTTGACATCCCTATTGATATTAAGTTCTGATGTGTTATTGATTACTGTAGTATTGAAAGTTCGAATTAACGTCACCCATGGTACTTGCCCGCAAATGTATATTTAGATAATTTTTTTGTAACTGGCCCTGTCGTAATTTAATTACAAAATGTACGTCCACCGATTCCGCAACTGTTAGACACCTTAGTTCTTGCAACCTAATGGCCCGCTCGTTACGTTCCTCTATAATGTAAATGTCTCCTCATCATATACGATTTCAGTTTGCTCCGTGGCCGGCCCACGTGGTTATAGGCCCGTATTTGTATACTGACATTTTCACAATAAAGGTTTTTAAAACAAAACATGGTAGTAGTATTTACATTGGTAAAGTTTTTACTTTTAGTCACTGTTTTCGAATCAGTAAAAGGCAAGTGAAATAAAGCAGTCCAATTACATGACGGATAAAAGGTATATTACGTAGGAACGCAGTAAAGATAAATGGTCAAGGGCAGTTGTGTTTTCCACTCCTGCAACATAAAGTGATAGATAAGAATCTGATAATCAGGCGTATCGGCGACTAAGACAGCTTGTTTTCAAATGCAGTCAGGTCCACAAACGACCCCCACTTACTTTGAGAATAGTGAAGCTGCAGTAGGTGGAAATAAGCTTCAGACAGTGTTACAAGCGCTGCTCAGAACTCTGAACTATGGCACCCAACATCCAGGACTTGCCATCCGGATCTTGGCGCCTTGTGCTGCTTCCGACCTATTCACACATCGGTCCACTACTGACATCATCTCATAAACCAACGTAATGTAAATAGTTATTTAATAAAATGTTTTACCCTGTTATTTTGCTGGTGTGTTGTCTATATTTTTAATATTTGCATAGGGTTTGTCGTTATTTTGGGCGGGGTGGGTGACGTAGCCGAGCTGTCTTGCAGCCCTCATGGTGTGGAGCTCAGTTCATCTCACTATTTTCGTATTTCTCATGAAGGGTTGTTCCTAATGTTTCTATTTTAGCGAGGTCAAAAAGAGATCCAATTAGTGGTCTACTGATTTTGCTCGATTACTTTTAATTTTTTACACGATTTTTCACTATCTGCAAAGACTAAACAGAGTATTGCGACTTTGTGCTTGTTTGTAAATAGAGAATGAACCAAAGAGAACCAATTCTAAAATAGTAAATGCTTGGATAACAATCAATCAAATGGAGAGACAAGCAGGCACGACGGATTACAACGGGGGTAAAGGTCTGCGTTAACTACCCTTCACTATCTGCAAAGAGAGAGTACTATAAAGAGAAAAGAGGGGAGGGGGGGGCAGCGTTCAAAGCACATCAGCGTGCATAAACACGAAAACCTTTTTACCTATCACGTACTTGACATTTGACAGCTTTTGATATTTGCTATTAAAAAAACATTGAAATTCACAGAAAAAACCATAGGTTATAGTCCATATATAGTTAGGAATTTGCATTTACAAAACCTTGAAAATTCACTGAAAAAACCATTGGTTATAGACCATATATAGTTAGGGATTAGCCTTTTCAAAACCTTATTTTACTCGCATAAAACCATTAAAATTCCATATATAGTTAGATTCGCTAACTATATATCGCGCACCCGCAATCCACTGCTGATGATGTCACATATTACATCATTCATGACATGGTTAGTGACATCACTGATGACATCACTGATGACATCTCAAATGACATCACTGATAAAATCACTGATAACATCTCATTTGACATTACTGATCACATCACTGATGATATCATCCAAATATATATATATTACCTACTGGCGGTCGCCAGTAGGTATATATAGTTAGGATTTTTTCCCTATGGCATTTTTGAAAATTCTATGTCTAATAACTTTGGCGTTTGTGGACGGAATCGGCTGAAATTTTCAGGAAAATGGCACATTTTGTTTCTGAGCAGGTCCTGGAAATTTGGGGGGGTTCCATCAAGGGGGGGCCGAGAAAAAAGGGGGGTCCCAAAACGCGTTTTTCCCATGTTAATTTCCATAGGGCGGTTGGACTCACTTTTAGCCCGAACGGCTGAATGGATTTGCACGAAACTTGGCAAAATTGTAGGGACTGTTAGCCCGATGTGCCTTTGCTAGGTCTCAATATATGTGCTTCAGTGGATTTTGAGAAATTAACGTTTAAATCAAGATATATATCTGTAACAGCGCTCCGGGCAGCGATCCGGTTAGCGAACTTTTCGTGTATCGGAACTTTGCGATGCGAAGCTGATTGGCCCTCCAGTGTCTGTCAACATTCTAAACAGTCCGGAGCGGCCGCCATCTTGTCTCTCGGTAGGATCGAGAGACAAGAGGAGGCCAAAACAAAGGGGGAAATTACCATAAGGGGCATAGTAGATCCTCGTTGACCCCCTAGGTTTTATGTGGAGGTTTTAAAAGGGCCTAGGAGGGTCCAAAAAAAAAAAAAGAATTTTTTTTTTTTTTGCGTGGTAAGCGCCAAGTTCGCGAACCAGAAAGCGTTCTGGGCAGCGTACTATAAGGATAAAAGAATGATAGACTTTTCTAATACTGTATGTTAATTATTTGTTGTTTTTGTTCGTTTTTATTTATTTATTTATTTATTTTGATTTAAAAAAAATGTATTTATTATTTTCATAGTTCATTAAAACTTCCAGCATTACATCATCTGGAATCTCGTCAAACATGGATGTTTCTGTGTCTTCTAAGCTTTCAATACATTTTTCATCAAAAGATTTATCCATAAAATCTTCATCCACATTTTGTTCAGTTAAAATGTCTTGTGTTGTAATGTCGAAGGAAACATTAGTTTTTTCGTGCTCCCCTTCCATTTTTTTTGCTGTAAATTGCATAAAAAAATAATTATATTAGAAAGGTAGGGCACTGTTGGGTTTAAGTTCAGACATGTAGTTCTGTTTTTTTAACAGTGAAGTTAAAGTAAGTAAATTCATAATTATAGCAGAGAAGTGTATTTAAATCTATAACTACTACAGAGGGATAGTATATATCTATCAGAAAAAGTCTACCATATTAAGTTATAGTGCACAATATACTTCAGTTTTAAACATAACAACTAACCTTCACAAACAAGTTGAAGTGTTTAGTAACTATTCAAATGTGATTTACAACAAGAAGTAGCAGTCAAAATGGCTGTGTTTTCTTCTCTTCCTTTATATATATTCAGGTATATAACCAATCAAATGTCAGGTAATAAAAGTAGAAAATGAAAGTAACATTTTCATTGGTTGTCAATTCCAACACTTCAGATGTGTTTTGTGAAGTAATTTACCTCAGGGTATTTAGATAGGTCTACAGGCTAAATGGCTAAATGAAATTTCATTCAAATTTGTGAGAATGAAAGGGATTGTTATGTAGTATGAGCTAAGCTATATTTGGTGAGAGTGTCTCTAGTCGTTTTTCTGTAAATTACTTTCCCACCTTTTTTTAGGACCGCTTTCTGGAAAGCGGCCCGGTTAGCGAACCTTAAGCGTCACGGGAGTCCACCATTTTGTGTTTCGGTCGCTTTAAGATACAAGATGGAGGGCAAATAATGTTCAGAATGGGTAGAAGGGGGCACGGTAGACTTATCTTGACCCCCTAGGTTTTCTGAGGGTGGCTGAGGAGGCTTATATGTGCGGAAAAAAAACATTTTTTTAAAAAATTCCGCGAGGTTAGCTTTCGGTTAGCGAACCGGGTAGCGCCTCGGGGAGCGTATTTTGTGGAAAATTAGTGAAAAAAGTTAGAAAAAAATAATAATTGTGAGTGATTAGATGAAGGGTAGCTCTGAGAAGAGCTTTTGGGTTTATCGTACATTTAGGTACTTATAAGTAGGTACCAATGCACAGTCTTAAATTCAGAATGAAATTCTGTTGCCCTCATCTGAGAAGTGAACTCCATCTCCTCTGTAGATATCTTGCATGTAGTAACGCAAGTTATTGTTGTACAGGGAGCCCATTCCATGGTCTCTCATGAAAGCTGAAACAGATTTGTTTACATGCTTCCTCGACTTCTCAATTTGTGGACAAAATTGGTTGGACCACCTCCATTTCTGTCTTTGGCATATATTGGAATATACCAAGGCAGTTTGAGGAAAAAGTGCCATTAATTGCTCAAAGGTGTCCTTTAAAAGCATTTCCAGACCTACCCCTGTCAAAGTGCCCAAATCATTACCTCCACAGTGCACTATTAACAGGTCAGGTTTTGGCAAATGCATAAAGGTTTTCACCAATGGTATCAATTGGTGACATTTTAATCCTCTTTGGCCCAACCACTTAATTTCCACATCTTGTAAATTGAGGTTGTGTAAATTTCTGTTCTCAGCATACCTTTGAGCCCAGTGGATGTAACTATGTCCAACAATCCAGACCTTAAACATGGTGGGAGAAGGTTGGGCTGCAGTCAGATGAAGTGTGGTAATGAAAGGGCAGTTGAAACAGTAGGAGTTTGTAAAGAAAAAAAACTGTGGATTTCCAATGCTAATGATTCATTAGCAGTGATTGGTGCATTTCCATTTCTGAAAACAGAAAGTTAGGGTGCATGGATGTGTTCTTTGAAAGATGTAATTTGAATGGTCAAGGAAGAAACTTTTAATGAAAGATTGCACTGGATACGCAGGTGCACTGAGAGTTCAGAGTTCAATTGAAACATTGTTGTGTGAATTTGCAAACATGAGAGGTCTTCCAGGAGGTCGTTGCTATGGAAAAAAGGCAGAGAGGGCAGAGGGGGGAAGGGTTTTGATTTGAAAAAAGTGAGGGAAGAGTTATGATTGGCTAATATGAGAGATATGTGAAATGAATATCTGTATTTCTGTGCTTTCAATAGCTGCAGCCTCTGGAGTGCATCCTTTTTCTTCTGCTGAAGACAATTTGGTGTATTTCTGAGACTGTTTTCAAAACTCAAAAAGTATTTGCTAAGGTGAGAAAAGATTTATTTATTTTAGATAGAGAATAGTATGAATTAAGGAGAAAATGATGAAGAAAGCTGTGTTTTTAAACTGTGGCTTTGTCTGTAGTGATATAGAAATAGATTTTGTTACTTTGAGAAATTGTAATTGCATATTCGGTGTAGCATTCTGGAATGCAGTTATACAAGTTATTGTTGTATATGAAGCCCATTCCATGGTGTCTTATGTAAGCTGAAACAGATATGTTGTTTATAAAAATAATTTTTGAAATCAATTACATTTCTGGATATGTACTGCTAGAGCTTCATAGGTTGTTTTGGGTCATATTTATAAGGCATTTGAGTGTCTTTGATGTTATTTTTCCTTTTTAAATGGAAAGCATTCCTCATGGGGCAAGTGTCTTGTAAATACGCTCCCACCTGCGCTTGGCAAATTTAGATTTTGATTATGGGAGTTACATAGCCATGTTAATAATGTAAAAAAAATGGTGCTAGGGCATTCCAGAAAACGCTTTCATGTGTCTCAAGGACATTTTCAGTCATTTCCTCTTGAATGCAGGTATACAATTGATTTATATGCTGTGTTTAAAAACGATTCTTTTCTATGATGTTATTTTTTCCTTTTTAAATGGAAAGCGTTCCTCATGTGGCCCTGAGCAGTTCTTAGCCATGTTATTTAATGGGAAGTGGATAACATGGCTAAGAGCATTTGCTGGAAAATGCATGAATATCGCTGACTTTTCAGCGATATTCATGCATTGCGGCCGCTTCTTATCGCATTTGCGAGCAGTTCTTAGCCATGTTATCCAATGAGAGGTGGATAACATGGCTAAGAGCATTTGCTGGATAATGCATGAATATTGCTGACTTTTCAGCGATATTCATGCATTGCGGCCGTTTTTTATCGCATTTGCGATAAACCTTGCTAATAGCAAGGTTTATCTGCGATAAAAATCGCCGATGTGCGGCGATAATTTTTGTCTCTAAACAAGTTATCGCTAGTTGTTGGTAATATGCCCCCGGGTTTTTGTTTGCAGGAATCGGGAGGCGGGAGAGTAGCACTGAAATCAGTAGTCTGACGCCTGAATCGGGAGGGTTGGCATGTCTGGATTCTCTACAGCTGGGGCTAGGTGATAGCCTGGGACCGGCCTGGCATGTAAAATGGCTGCCGTGCACGACAAAATTGTGGCATTGTAAAAAAGGCAAGATGGCGCAGACAATGTTTATCAATAAGGATTCATTTATAACGAAATATTTTATCGCACTGACAAATTGGTGGTCAACACTTCCTGATTTCCTTCGAATCGAACGTTAACAGACGTCACGCAGCAAAAAAAAAAAAAAAAGCTCACGCACAGCCGCTGGAACACATGTATCAACATATATGAGCCTCCTCAGCCACCCTCAGAAAATATAAGGGATTAGGATATGTCTCCCGCACCCCCTTATACTTAGTAATTTAATTAAAACGAAGCACAAAATGGTCTCCCGCACCCCCTTATACCTAGTAATTTAATTAAAACGAAGCACAAAATGGCGAATTCCCGTTTCCCCAGCAGTTTGCGGCCCAGTTCGGTGTTCGGAAAGCGTTTCTACCGTGAAAAATATATTTTTTTTATTTTCCTCACGGGACCCTTTAATAACCCCAACAACATTCCTAGGGGGTCAAGAGGGGTATACCTTGCCCCTTTCATTAAATTCCCCCTTCGTTTTTCACCTCTTCTTCTCTCTCGATCCTACCGAGAGATAAGATGGCGGCCGCTCCGGTCTGTTTAGAATGTTGACAGACACCGGAGAGGCAATCAGCTTCGCATCGCAAAGTTCCGTTTCGCAGGTGGGAGCGTATTTACAAGAAACTTGCACCATGAAGAACGCTTTCCATTTAAAAAGGAAAAATAACATTATAGACACTCATATGCCTTACAAATATGACCCAAAGCAACCTATGAAGGTCTAGCAGTACATATCCAGAAATGTAATTGATTTCAAAAAATCGTTTTTAAACACAGCATATAAATCAATTGTATACCTGCATTCAAGAGGAAATGACTGAAAATGTCCTTGTGATGCAGTGCTGGTGCAAAAGATTTTCTATGTTAAATAATAAGTAGGGCGTTAAGTTTTTGATGATTGTTATTCATTTACTGTTTGGTAATAGTGGTTAATAACATTTTTTATTATATTTTTCCACAGATTCAACTGCAGATCTTTTTTTAATTTGAAAAATGCCAACGAAAAATCGTATTAGAAAGGCTAGAAAACGTCAAAGACAGCAGGATGATGTTTTATTGCAGCAGTCCTCTTCCCCAAATACTTATCAAAACACCAAGAAAGCTCCGGGTAAGAGCACAAAATCATTCTTAAAAAATATTTTTAGTAAAAAAAGTATTTTTCGCAAAAATGTTTCAGTTCAGAAAAAGAAGAGTAATTTAAATGGAAAGGAAAGACCCATCAAAAATGTTATTGGTAGAGGAAGAGATAACTCTGTGCATGATAGTAGAAGGAAACAACAGTTTAGGGACATTCGAAAACGAATGTTTCGTAACAGGATAATAGTTAATTTATTAAAAAATATTAAAAAATGCCAACAGAAAGCGGCATTTTATAAGAAGAAGAAAAATGTAGAGAAAATTATTGATCATGCTTTTGAAATTAAGCGAAAGTTGTTTATTTTGGTAATCAATAGAATTAGGAAACTAAGCAAGGTAATTTCTGATTTCAAAACAAACAGTAGATGGAAGAGAGTAGTAAATCGTAGTAACTTTTGTGAAGTTTTTTCTGGAGAATGGATGCATAGTTCAAGTTCTGAGGCATTTTTTAATGAGGAGAGTTATTTTCAGGATAATGATTTGATGTTTGCAGTTGACACTAGTGGTCGAGCTTATGAAGTGAAGGATGGTTGTCCAGTTGAAAAAGAAAAACTTGTGACAACAGAGACAGAAGAGGTGCTAAGTGATGAGGTTTTAGGAAGACGTCCTAAGGGTCCTGTGTACATTTGGAAGTGTAGTTCTATTTGCAGTGTGCGACAGGTTTCCATCAATTTGCTTTGTGATTTTATACGGACATTTAATAAGAAAAGTTTGAAGCAGAAAATGAAGTTGTTGCAAGATTTAGATCCTTGCAGAGTGAGACAAATGACAGGTTTGCGTGGTCATTCACTGGCTTGTCTTTCCAGGAGAGTATGCCAGAGTGTTTTTCATCATTTCAGGATGCTAGCAGTGCATCATATTAAAGTGAGAAAATTAGTGAGAATGTTGTATTATGCTAAGAGTCCAGCAATTATGCTTAAACAATTATGTGCTGCTCTTTTGCATGGTTCTGAAATAGATGTGAAGAATATTTGTGAGGAAATTGAGTTTTGTTACTTTGGTAGTAGAGATGAGAATGTTCAAATTGACCCAGAAGTAGAGGGTTATGTTGAAGATAATGTACAGGTTTCCAGTACAGATAATTTTCAGAAGGAAATTGCCACGTTTCAGATGAAATCAAGTGATAGGCCTAATTTCACTTGTGTATGTTGTCGACGCACTTATTATAAGAATCAGACTAAGGTAGTGGATTTATATGCAAAAAGTGAAAGGGAAAATTATAGTGAATGGAAGGATTTTGCCACATACTTGATGGTAGAAAATTATTTTGATTTAGGATCGGATCAACGTGTGTGTACTTATTGTTGTAATAAATTAAACCAAAACCAGATGCCTGCTAGGGCAGTTTATAATAATCTGGAATTGGTTGAGATTCCTTCTGAATTGAAGGATTTAAATACTTATGAATCTATTTTGATTCAAAGTATCCATCCCTTTCAGGCTATTGTAAGAATGGAGCCAAAGACAGGGAAGTTGCCTCCAGCAGATTTACAGAGAGGATTAAAGGGAAGAGTTGTTTATTTGCCTCTAGATTTGAACAAAAACATTAACACAATTGGAATAGAAAAAGTGGAAGAGGAACCTCTGGTTATCTTGGTTAATGGGGTTCCGACAAAGAATAAGAAAATCTGGCAAGATTTAGTGGATGTTAGGAAAGTCAAAAAGGCAACAGTGTATTTGAAGAAAAATAATAAGTACTATAAGAATGTATATGTTGCAGAAGAGGAAGTAAGTGATGAAGAGGATAGCGATTTGTGTGCTGGCCAAATTGAGAAAGTAGAGGCCTCTAAAAGTGAAGAAATATATGAACATTATAGTGTTCATCCTTTGCATTCCAAGGAAGTCATGGGGAATGCTATTGAGTTGTTTTAAATGAAACAAGCCAAAGGGAGTCCCATTAGTGTTTGGGAGGAAAGTTTGGAAGCTCGGTGTTTCCCACAGCTATTTCCCACAGGTCGAGGAGGAAGATATGATGAGCGACCTCATCAAATTCCTGCGTCTGAATACCGGACTTTACGATTGTATGCAGAAGATGCTAGGTTTCGTCAATGCATTCCCTATTTGTTTCATCTCCTGTTTGAAAGCGATCTGTCTGGACTGTCATATGCAGTGAACCACATTTTAAAAAGTGGTATACAGATGCGAAATATCTCGGCAAGGGACTTTATGCATAAAGTCAATGTCCAAGACAGTATTTTGGATTCTCACTTAATTAATCTCATGGCGTGTCAGCGTGGTACTAATGAGTACTGGTACCGTCGTCATGGTGATTTAAAATGTATGCTGAGGAACTTAGGAACTCCGACATGGTTCCTCACTCTGAGCTGTGCCGAGTATGGCTGGGAAGACTTACTTGAATTTCTACGAGAGGCAAATGGAAATATTGAAAACATTGAATTCAAGACACCTGGAGAACTGTGTTCTTTGGATCCAGTGAATGTATGCAGGTACTTCAATCATAGATTTGAAGCTATGATGTCTTTCATCACAAATAAGAAGAATCCACCTCTTGGAGAGGTGTTGGATTTCTTCTGGAGAAAGGAGTACCAAGCAAGAGGTGCTCCTCATATACATATGTTGTTGTGGATCAAGGATGCACCTAAATTTGGAACAGATCCGGATGACTTAGTGATGTATTTAATAGAACAGTATTCTACGTGTGCTGTTCCAAACGCAACGGAGAAGAAAAGCCTAAGAGAACAAGTTCTACGTTTCCAAAGCCATCGTTGTGGAAAGTACTGTCGTCGTAAATTCAGAAACAAGGACAAGTTCTACACCAAATGTCGTTTCAACTTTCCACGACCGGTGATTTCTAAAGGAAAAGTGAACAGTTTGATGTCTTCACTGCGACATAATGTGACGAGGAAATCACCCAAAAATACATACAATTTGAAAAGGAACGAAGAGTCCAAGTACATCAACGACTACAACCCAGTGATTTTGTCCATGTGGAATGCTAACATGGATATACAGTTTGTGGGTGACAACTGTATGGCTGTGGCTCGGTATGTGACATCTTACATCACCAAAAAAGAAAAGACAGAACTGAAGGATATGTGGGAGGACATTTCCCATGAAAAGAGCCTCAGCAAGAAGTTGTACAGTTTCAGTCTGAAGATGTTGTCGCATCGAGAAATCGGAGCTTACGAATGTTCAGATCGATTGTCTTCAGCAAGTCTCTATGCCAAATCCAGGAGTATTGTTTGGGCGAGTCTTGGTCTTGCTGCAACGCAAAATCGGGTTCTAAAACCTGTCCGGGAAATTGAATATTTGGCAGAAAAGGAACCAAACAGTACCGACATTTTGAAGACCAACATGTTGGACACATATTATCCAAATCGAAGCAGTCACCTTGAGAATGTTTGTCTATATGAGGTTCTACAAAATTATATATTCAAAAGGAACATCAAAGAAGATATTGAGAAAGGAGTGTATGCTGTAATTGGAAGTGAGGGATGCTTGGTCAAGCAAAGAAAATGCCAATTAGTAAACCATCGAAAATTGAGTGGCGAATCTTCAGAAAAAAAGGAGTTTTTCTATTTAGCACTTTTGCAACTTTTCAAGCCTTGGCGTGCAGAAGAGGAACTGCTTGGAGATTTTCTCTGTTACGAAGACTCTTTCACTGCTGCTAAGGATAGCATAGAATGTCCTGCTTTTCCGAAATATCAAGAAATGCTAACTTTGGAAATTGAGCAGGAAGCAACGATTGCAGCCGAGATTGCCAGAGACAGTTCTCAGGACAGTCAGAGTTCTGTTTCATTGAGTCAAGATCCACTTGGAGGACCTATTATCGAAAATGAAGCTGCCACTGCTATGAATGAAGTGGAAAGAGCCATGGCACATGCTCAGGAGGATTCAGTTAAGTTAGAAGACTTGGAAAAACAACTCAACGTTGAGCAGAGGTAAATATATGATGAAGTTACCAAGCAGATTGAGCATGGATTAAGTCATGAGAAGAAAGAGTGCTCATGTACATCGTTGAAGCCTGTCCTACTGTATGTGAGTGGAGAAGCGGGAACTGGAAAAAGTTTCCTCATTAAAGCAATTTCATGCTATCTGCAGGAAAGGACTGAGTCATCGCTGTCTTGTGTTGTCACCGCTCCTACTGGACTTGCAGCACATAACATTAAAGGTATTACTTTGCATCGTCTACTGATGCTGCCGGTGGAGCATGACAACAAATTACAATATCACAAGTTATCTGGGGATGCTTGCTGTGAAGTTTCAAGAGTCTTGAGGAAAATGAAACTACTTATCATTGACGAAGTAAGCATGGTTTCCAATGTCATGCTTGTCTTTGTGCATTTGAGAATGCAAGAAGTACTTAAAACTGAATATGATGTGTTATTTGGTGGCAAACACATCATTGTTTTCGGAGATCTTCTGCAGCTGACACCAGTAAAAGGAGAACCTGTGTTCAAAATACTCACGCATGAAGATACCAGGAAGTGCCTAGGGAGCATTGGGAACGTCAATATATGGTTAAACTTCAATTATGCTGAACTGCATGAAAATATGCGTCAGGCAAAAGATGAAGATTACAAGAATATTCTACAAGATATTAGAATTGGAAAAGTGTCCGAGCATGGAAAAGAAGCTTTAAATGCACGATTACTTTCAAATTTATATCCCGAACAAGAGATTGTGGCTGAGAATATTTTTCAGAAAATTACAGAGAAGAAATCCGGAATATGTTTGATGCCAACTCTTGCAGAATGTGCCATCTTCAACAACAAAATGTTGAATTTAGAAAAGCAAGAGATTGTGAAACTTGAAGCTATTGACAAAATAGAGCACATGGGATCAACAATTATTTTGTCAGAAAATTTGAAATCAAAATTGGATTCATTAGAGAAGACTATATCTAAAACAGCGGGTTTTGAAAAGACTTTGAATGTGTGTTTAAATTGCCGAATCATTTTGAGAAGAAATTTACATGTTGAAAGAGGTCTGGTAAATGGATCAATGGGTAATGTTGTTGATTTTGAGAAGTACAGAAATAGAGATGGAATAGAATTTTTAAATATTAAATTTGATGGCATTGAGTAAGTACAGCTAATTGGTCGTTGTTCTGCTAGGTTTTTGCTTGTTAAAGACTTATATGTTCGCCGTAAACAGTTTCCTGTTTGCTTGGCATATGCGGTAACAATTCATAAATCGCAAGGTTTAAGTGTAGACAGTGCATTGGTGAATATTGGCAGTTCTGTGTTCAAGGAGGGTATGGCATATGTGGCATTGTCACGAGTTAGAAGTTTATCAGGATTGTACTTGATTGACTGTGATGTCACAAACATTTGTGCGGATCTAGATTGTGTTAAGGAATACAATAGGTTAAGAAGAGAGTATGCGCCACATTTGCCTCAATATCCTTTGTTTGAGAAACGTGTGGTAGGCCGGAAACGTAGAAATATCAGTAATAGTAGGGAGGTTGTTGCAAAAAGACTAAAAGTCAATGAACCGAAAATTGTTAGCAGAAAGAAAGTGGATTCTGTTGAAGATGTTGTCGGTTTTCAATTTGAAAACAGTTCTGGTGTCAACTGCTATGCAAATGTAGTGGTTAATGTTCTCTTTTCACTAGAGAGTTTAAAAGAACAGATTCTGTTGAATTCAGAACAAATTTTATGCTGTTTGTTGAATTCTGTTTTCGAGAAAAGTAGCACTGATCGAACAAAAGTAGAAAGTGTGTCTGAAGTTCGTTATCTGTTAGATGAATGTTCAGGTCAAACAGACTTCTCTGAAAATAATCAGCAAGATTGTCAGGAGTTTTTAATGTATATGCTTGATGTATTGCATGATGAGGGTGTAGATGTAGATCACCTGTTTGGGCTTTCTTATCAATGGCAGCATGACTGCGAGAATTGTAGGGTATCAAGTACTACTAGTGTAGACTCAGAAAGATTTATATATTTAACTTTGCCAGACAGTAAATCAGTCTCCTTTAATAAGCTAGTAAATGCAGCGGATCACAACATGGAGTGTAGCCAATGTAAATCTGAAATGATGTCAACATTATTTATACGTAGATATGGACAGTATGTCATTTTAATGATCCAACGATGTAGGTCTGATGGATCAAAATTGTCAACTTTAATAAAAAAATTTGTGGCTTCTCAGCTTTCAATATCAGGAAGGACTTTTGTAACTGTAGCAATTATCTATCATGATGGTCCTTCAACAACATCAGGACATTATACAGCTTATTTAAAGTCTCGAAACGGCTGGTCATTCTGCAATGATTCCGTTGTAACTTTCAAAAAAAAATTGCCGTTTGACCTTAAAAATTCTTACCTGGTGTTTTTAAAACCAAAATTTTAATGAAAGAATCTCGGGATTTCCTGTGAAGAATTGCAAAAGGTTCATGAAGTAGAGGGAATGTAAGTCTGCAATGCTGTCTAGATTATTGGTCCAAAACTTTTAATTATAATGTCAATTTAAAAATCCAACTATATAAACCTAATGCAAGTAAGTCTGCTTCATAGTAAGCAGTATCAGTGTCATAGGAAAAGGAGAACATGAGTGACAAAGAAGGGTAAGATATTAGTAGTCCAGGATTGTGAAAATAATCTTAAATGTATTCTTTTTGAAAGTTGCGAAAATAGAAAATGTCGGGATTTGATTGGAAGAATTACAAGAGTTGCGAATCGCGGCAACATGATTTGGCCTAGTGGAAACATGTGATAGAATGAGAGAAGTCTTTTCTTCTATGTAACATATTTTTCGAATCGATGGAGGTTTTCTTTCAGAAAGTGGCGGGCTGAAAATATTTATAGCACAACAGAGTGGCGCTGTTCATAGGAGATCCTTCGACGTCATTGAAAGTAAGTTAATTTTAAGGAGTTTTGAAATCAGATTTCTTAGGTTGTATGGGTTTTTTAAACACAGTCATTTTGATTGTGTTTTTTTTTCCCCGCTGTTACATGATGAATACCTTCAAGTCACTGATTTAAGTGAAATTTGATACATTCTGAGAACAGCAAAAATAAACCATATAACATGTATAATTAATGTTCTTCTGTTTGTACTTATGATATACATTTAGAAATGTGAGGTAGATATGGAGAAACTGAGTCTTCTGTAAGTGTCAATTTTAATGCTTACAGTGCTGTACTTCTGGGTACTGTTTTTTTTAATAAAATGAATAGGCCTCACCTCAAAGAAAGCTCTTGAAAGCACACATCTCATTTGCATCCTGAAACAATCATTTAAAATATTAGACACAATTTTATGATGGCTTTACATCTTTTTTGCGCTGCTATTGCATCACTATTGTGAGACATCAGCAGTGCAAAAGAAGTACCATGTTCCAAAATAGGTCTCAGTTCATCAGCATGAAGATACTGTTTGTTTAAAATATATATCTTTAGGATTGTGTAGGGGACGTAGAGAAGCAGAGGCTTCTGTAAATGTCAAAGTTGTTGAAAAAGTGTTTCTTCTTCAACCTTTTCCCTTTTCTTTTCTAATTTTTAATTACATGTTGTAATATTTTTGGAAATGTTTGTTCTCTCTTTTACAGATTGAAAGTATGAAAAAATATTTAAAAAAGGTAACAAGAATTATAAGGTAAATGTTTTCTACTCTTTTTACCCGCAATGCACTGCTGATGATGTCACTGACCATGTCATGAATGATGTAATAAGAGGACATGATTTACTTCATTGGTAGGCCTTCACATGCTTTATCTGCTCTGTATTCTTCAACAAGTGTAAAATTGATCTGTAACCCTGAGTAGGTCTCACCTTAAACAAACCTCAGGAGACATCACACCTTATCGTCCTCCTGAATTAATAAATAGATCTATTAAACAGTATCTCTGGTTTACTCCCTATAGCTGTCTTTCTTTTTACATTACTCTCTGTTTACTTCCCTTATACTAACTCTTCTTTTTTTTTTAAAAATATTTTTTTGGTTCGCTTCAAGTTCGCGAACCGGGCTGCGAACTGGAAAACGAACCAAAAGAAATAGAGCTTGCCAGAATGCTAAACATTCTAGCAATTTTATTTGAAAGGGGAGGTAGTTCTGAAAAGAACTTTTTTTTAATGTTTTTGTTGTTTTTTTTTTTTCTGAACATTTTTTGTTTTTTTTGTATTTTTAGAACAGTTTTATGTTTTTTTTTGTGTTTTTCATGGAGGGGAAACAACAAAAAAACAGGCATTGAAAAGGGCTCAACAGGAGCAAAGAAAAAATTACTGCTTGGGTGGGTTAGGGCAGTTATGGTTATCAAACACCAAGTTGATTAAGTTTACGCTCATGTTGCCACATGAGAGCATAGCACCACAATGTATGCACGTAAACTTCATGTGCTTGAAGTTTGGCTGTATGTTTGGCACAGTTTCCTGTGCCTCTCTTGCAGTCAAAGATATATTTGAAGTTGATCTGGCCACAGGAGTTGTCGGGGGATTATCTTGCAGGTCCCTTAACTCTGCCCGGCTGTAATTTAATGGATGCCACCTGACCATATGGCGATGCATAGTATAGTTGCCCATACTATACTTTTTCTCTGTGCCTCGAGATAATCTGTATTTGCAAATTAGGCAGGTGGCATATTTGGCATTAACCTTCTTCTCCCCTCGAGGAATTGAGAAAAACTGCCATATAAAACTTGTTTTTCTTCGGGAAACACGGGGCAACTCCTGAATAAATTCAGGTTCATCAGTGTCCTCTTCTTCTAAGTCGTCCTCTTCCTCCTCTCTGTTGGAGATGAATTGTGATGGTGGTCCTCTCTTGTCATGAGGAGGTTGAGGTGGTGGTGGGGGTCCACCAGCTGAAGCAAAGATAGAAGCCATTGCAATCAAAATGGAAAATGATCTTTCTCTCACCAAGATGAAAGTCAGAGTGAGGAAAGAAGAAGGGGTTTACATGATTTGGGAAAAGCAAAAGTTCTGAACCAATGAAAAGTGTTATTTTTAGGTCACATGACCTAGTCATACATCATTTGGAAACCAAAAGTGAAATGAACCAATGAAAAGTTTGATAAACAAGTCACATGACTTGTTCCGCTTACGTTACGCGGTGCGCGCCGCGTCCCGCATCGTTTCCGGTTCGCGGTCCGGAGCACTTTCGGGAGCGCTAAAGCGGCGCGTCATAAGACGCATTACGCGACAATGATACGTCGCGCTTCCGCGACGCGTCACAGTTCCGCTAACGTAACGTTTACCGGTTCGCGTACTAGATCGCGGCATCAAGATGAGCTAACGGAAAGCTTCCCGGTTCGCTTACCGGAAGCGAAGAAAAAAAATATTTCAATGAAAATGATCAATAAATATCTAAAATATATTTTGGGTTTTAAAGAAGAATACATTTTACAGCTACAGATGTTAGCTTTTAAAAAACCAATGAAATTCACAGAAAAAACCATAGGTTATAGTCCATATATAGTTAGGAATTTGCATTTACAAAACCTTGAAAATTCAATGAAAAAACCATTGGTTTTAGGCCATATATAGTTAGGGATTTGCATTTACAAAACCTTATTTTACTCGCATAAAACCATTGAAATTCCATATATAGTTAGATACGCTAACTATATATCACGCACCCGCAATCCACTGCTGATGATGTCACATATTACATCATTCATGATATGGTTAGTGACATCACTGATGACATCACTGATGACATCTCAAATGACATCACTGATGATATCACTGATGACATCTCATTTGACATTACTGATCACATCACTGATGATATCATTCATGTGATAATACGATGAACCTCTTCAGACTCTAATATAACCTTAGATACAATCAGTGTAAAGAGACACTCACAGACTGTCACTCATCCATGGAGTTACTCACACACCTAGTCAGTCATGCAAAGAATCAATCACACCTCCATTTCCTCAACTATACAGTTATACACACCTTACTTATTCAAACATATACTAACACATATTTTCTCTCTTATACAATCCCTGATACAAGTTCACAATGATCAATACAGCCACTCACACATTCACTGGCTCTTATGCACAGTTATTTATATATATCAACTCTCACATGTACTGTGTTTTACATATGTACTTACTTTGACATGTAGCACTGAGATATCCATTCACTCACCAATACACTCATGCACACAGTCAACCGCCCATACAGCTGTTTCCACATGCACTTTTGAACCCATACATCTAGTGAATCAACTACTCACACATCCATGCACAAAGTCCTACACCTCCCAACCACCCACACACACACTCAATCTCCCATACAAATACTTGGGCAACCAATCAATAACCCATACAGTTATTCATATAGCTACTGATCAACACATGCAGCAGTTTGTAGAACAACAGATATAATGATGCACAAATTAAGATAGTTTAGTCACTAACCCATTTAATCATTCTCTCATACAGTCAGTCATGCACCTACTAAATCCTTCATCCAGACATTTATACATCCATTCATTCTTCAATATGTAAGACACATTTTAACTTTACAGAAACATACAGTCACTGGATGTTGTTATCAGTGATGTCATCAGTGATGTCATTTGAGATGTCATCAGTGATGTCATCAGTGATGTCACTAACCATGTCATGAATGATGTAATATGTGACATCATCAGCAGTGGATTGCGGGTGCGTGATATATAGTTAGCGTATCTAACTATATATGGAATTTCAATGGTTTTATGCGAGTAAAATAAGGTTTTGTAAATGCAAATCCCTAACTATATATGGCCTAAAACCAATGGTTTTTTCATTGAATTTTCAAGGTTTTGTAAATGCAAATTCCTAACTATATATGGACTATAACCTATGGTTTTTTCTGTGAATATATATATATATATATATATATATATTTTATAAAAAAGAAAAAATTTAAATAAAAACCCATGAACCTAAGAAATGGGGAAGGGTGGGTGGGACAAACAAATCTGCGCCACACCGCTCCTTTCTGCCGATGACGTCACACCCTCACGCTCTCCAACAACCCACTAAGCCCTCCCCTTACCTAAACCTGCCCTATTGCGCTGCGTGGATCGTTACACCGCACAAACTATCACAGGGGGACACCGATTCGTGCCAAGTCCCCCTGGGACCCATCGCGCAATAAGAACACTCCACACTTGTCTCTTTATTAGCATAAAAGGTCACTTTTATTTTAAGACAGTCAAAAACAGAAATCCAAATCTTTACATGTTATTATTACGGAACAAACCTTTGAATATTTTCCAACACATTTCCCCTACTGATTTTAAACCACAAATTCCTCAACAATTCATCAATTGCAAAAAAAAACATAATGTAAAATTCCAAACCAATGTTTTTTCTCATCAATCTTTTTCCCATTTGCCATTTTTCCACCTAACCTCCCCCCACCCCCAGAGGGAAAGGATAAATCCGCTCTAGACTCTCCTATCCCCCCCAAACAAACGCCCCCCAGGAAAACCAGAGAGTTTTCCTGCCGCCCCCAAAAAAGTGTGCAAAAATTAACATTTAATTGACCTTCTTAGTACACCATAGATCAACACCCCAGAAACCTGCCAACAAGTCACGTAACTCCATAAGGTATTATGCCTGTCCCAACTGAGACAGATGCACTCCATCCATTCGGAACAAATGAAGCTCTTTACCTGAAATATGTTCATGTGCCAAGATGGTGATACTCATTGCCGTGCAATATATTTTCATGGCTCTATTGAGCTTTCTGCAAGCTTTCTCCACTGCTGAATGCGTAGGAGCCCCCCTCCATTGCTTTTGGTAAATAAATTCTGTCCATACCACAGCGGTACCTAACCAATTGTCTTTAATCACAGCTAAATCAAGTTTCATCTGTTTTATCAGCGAAAGACCTAATAGCTCAACCAGATCATTCTCGCCTAAATGTATTATTAAGAGATCTGGAAAACCCCACTCATTTGACAATTTGGACAATAAAGGAAAAAGATCTCTCTACTTCATCCCTCCAAACCCTTTCCACAATACTTCATGGTCTTTACTGTGTAACCCTAAAGCTCTTCCACAAATTTGTTGTTCCGCAAATACAGCCGACCATTTTACAAAAGAATGACCTACAATCCAGGTTCTCTTTTTTCTTGGAAATGATAAAAGCCGACCTAAAATAAAAAACAAAAATTAACCAACATATTGACAAATTGAAATGCAGTCAATGGCGAACATATCTATAACAACAATCAGATTTCCAGCGACCAATTTGCTGTATCTCCTCCCTCCCCAAACCCAATCTGGACGCCTCTGTAGCAGCACTAATTCTAAAAGAATGAGTCCCGTATAGCAATGGATTCTCCCCCGCCAAAGATAACACTTTCCTCAAAATTGCTAACAACTGGAAACAGGTAATACTATCCCCATTAGCGTGACAGAAAAATAACCCCGGGACGAAACGAAAGAGACTTTAAAAAGGAATCCCATTCAACCAAAGGACAACACCCCACCACTCCACTCCCACCTAACTGAATCCAGGTCCCTTTCCCCTTTTGATCTGTTTTTGACTGTCGTAACCAAATCATTAAAACCACACCATTCAAAACTTTACGTTAGAATACCCGACTGATTCCTTAAACCAAGTAATTCTGAAACCCGAAAACCACAGAAAAACAGCCATATCATACACAGCCTAAACCTAACCACCTCCCACTCATTATAGCAACAACTAGGCAACAACAGTAACAACCGTTGCAGAAGAGCAAAAGTAATTGGTTCCCTCAACGGTGATGAATGAAGTTTACTTCTGCTGAAACAAAACCCTGCATAACAAAACCTGCGTAACAAAACCCCCACCTGTAATTCTATCTCCAAAAACAACTGGCTGTAAAAAGGAAATTCCGGAAAGTTTGCCTGAAATAGTCGTGTGTGACAAACCTTCGTCCATCAAATACAGCACATAACGTAACATGAACTCCTCATTACCAACTGCTGCACCAGCCTGATCCTGTGAGGAAGCATAAGGTAAAAATTTGTGACACGCCTGACGGTAACTGCGTCTTGTTGACCGAGCAATGGATTGTTCCACCAAATCAGCAATCCTCACTCCCCCAGGGCCCAGATGTCTGAAGGAATCTCCATCTTGCAGCTATCCGCCCTTGGCGCCAAAGAACAAAATGTCTGCCAATTACAACGAGACAGAGCATCCGCTATTGAGTTATTTACTCCTGGTATGTGCTTTGCTTTAAAGACAATGTTCAATTTAAGAGTGTGCAACATAAAAGAACGCAACAAATGCAAAACCTGCACATCTCTAGCTCTCTGCCAGTTGACTAGGTTCACCCAGACATGTTGTCATTGTGAAAAAGGACGCAGCAATCCCTGAATTCCTCACCCCACACCTGTAAAGCCACCAGAAGAGGAAAGAACTCCAGGAAGGCAATACTACGGCCTTGATGTAACCAGTGATTCGGCCAACGTTCAGCACACCAACACCCCTCCCAAAGGAGCCCAAAGCCTTGAGCCCCAGTAGCATCGGAACAAAATTGCACCTGCCAAACAGTGTCATCTTCTAAAAAATTGATGGAGACACCATTAAAATCCTCTAAAAAACCCTGCCAAATTACCAGGTCATCTTTCAAAGCTTTAGTCAATCTTATTCGATGGTGTGGAAGTGAAGCTCCTGACATAGCAAACCCAAGCCTTCTGCAGAACGTTCTATCTGCTCTCACAACTCTACAGGCAAAGTTTAAATATCCCAGCAGACGCTGTACCTGCCTAAGCTCGATCTTCTTTTTGCTGAGCACTTCACGCACCTTCACTTTATCTACTGGCAAGCGAGCCATCATCACTACCGTGTCAATCTCGATGCCCAGGAATGTCAATGTGGTAGTTGGGCCCTCAGTTTCATCTGGAGCCAATGGCACCCCGAATTCCTTTGCCATCGCCTGGAAACACTCCAACACTTTGCTACATTGATCACCATTTTCCTGGCCAATAAACAAAAAATCATCTAAATAATGGCAAACAGATGCATGACCAGATTTCTTCACCAAACACCATTGTAAAAACGTACTGAATGTTTCGAAAAGAGCACAAGAGATGGAACAACCCATGAGTAAAACTCAATCAACATAGAAAGCATCTTCAAAGAACATCCCAAGCAGTTCAAAATCCAAGGGGTGGATGGGCAGTAATCGAAAAGCAGCCTGTACATCACATTTGGCCAGCTCCGCACCAGTACCCGCCAAACAAACTAAATGCAATGCATCATCCACTGAGGCATAAGTGACAGCCGCATCCTCTGGAGCAATGAAGTCATTTACTGACTGACCCTCCGGCCAGGACAAATGATGGATGAGACGAAACTCACCCTTTACTTGCTTCGGAATCACCCCTAAAGGAGAGACCATCAAGTTGGGTAGAAGACACTGAGGAAAAGGACCTGATTTTCTGCCCAATTGCACTTCTTTAGTCAATTTCAAACGTACCACCTGGGGTAAATCCTTTGCCGATTTCAAGTTGTCAGTCCAACGCTGCAAACGAGGGCCTTGATAACCAATGCGAAAACCTACTGAAAAACCCCAAAACAACTTAGAGGCTGCTTCCGAATCTGTGTATTCTTCAAGACACTCTAGCATAGCCTGTAATTTAACCAGGGTAGAAGCCTTTTGGGACAAAAGGTGAAACGTCCCTCTGCCTCTCTGTCCCCTCCCATGGTCCCCCAAGTGCTGGTTCGGAAAGCACTGTGATAGTGGATGCCTACCCCCACATTGGGAACACTCATGCTTGAATTTGCAGAATTGTCTGATACAGGAACCGAGGTTAAAGTTCCAACAAGCTCCTGTTGCAGGCACCTGTGCCCTGCCCACCCCACCCGCCGCCATTGGAGTGGGACGCGGTAGAAAGGGCCGATAAGTTATAGGGAGGCTACTTGCTGTATGTATTTCATCGATGCACAGACATCCATTGCCGCCAAAGCTCTTGGTCTACTTCCCCCCAAGGTTTGTCATTGTAAAGGCTTACCCTGGCCCTAAACTCATCATTGTAGTTAAGCCAGGCATATCCACCCACCTGCAAGTGCGCTCTCCTAATAATGTCAATATATTTAAACAGTGCCACCGCCCGTTCAGGATGCCTCTCACAGTACACGCTAGCGTAAATGAGAAAGGCAGCCGTCCAGTTCTCGATGTTCTTAGGGACCCTAGGACGGCGGGACAGTTCCAACTCTTCCTCCTTCGAGCCTTCTTTGCCTGCAGATCTCTATGCAATAATCTAAAGACATCCACAAATTTGTGGTTCCAAATCTTTTGTCTAGTCTTGTCAGAGAGAGGTGTGCCCAAGGGCATAGCCAAACCCATATAAGGCAGTTTTGTTCGACCAGGACCTTGAGCCACACTCTGTTGTTTACCAACTACATTCAGAATCGGGCTTGGACTACCTACCATCACAACAGTGTTTTGTGGCACTACACCTGACTTTAGCGGTACCTGAGATAAATTTTCTGAAACAATTGGAACGTTTGTACTCCCCCCAGCTCCCACCCCGTGAACGACAACATTGCAGCTCGTCAAAGGCCGCGTCCACGCAGCCCACCAATCATTCTTACCTGACGGTAGCTACGTAGCCCTTTGTTGAAATTCATGAAGGTCATCACGCCTATGATGTCTGCCATGCCGCCTGCGATCTTTTGAGAAATCCGCTCCAGATCTCTGTAAAAGACTAGCAGACGTGAAATGACCCCTCCCCCCCATTCTCAACTCCTGACTGACCAAGACAGGAGCCGCTTCTTGAGACACAGTTTCCACATTAATATCAACATTTTCTTTATCATACCCATAATCTGCATCACTTTGGCACAAATTAAAATTGCAATCCGCATCACTTGTACCTGGCATTTTGCCATCACCAATACTCCCATCATAATTCTCCCAAGAGGTCACAGATCCCTGTTGGGAAAACCCGGCCGTTGCCCCAAAATCTGCCAGAGATCCGCCACGAATGGTACAAAAGGGGGTGGTGATGGACGGAGCATCTGAATCAATCAAACACTCACACCCAGTCAAAAAATCTGGGTTTAATCCATCACCGTTCTTTAGCCCACTCTGCCACCCCAGTTCAGACATGGCTATATGCAAATCAGTCTGACCCTGTGCCTCATGGGAACAGTCCAGCCCGAACTGCCAAGCCATGTCTTCCCATGCTTGCTTGAATCCAGTGGCCACGGGCATATTTTGACTTACCAGAAGCCGCCCTCTGCTTCGCCCTATGCGCAAAAGACACCTTAGAAACAGAACAAACCCCAGTGTCCGCAAACAATTTCTTGCTGCTCCAGCCAGAAACCGCCAAAAACTTACCTGGCACCACCTCTGTGCCATCCCCAGATTCTTCGTTGGTGGGCATGCCCGAATGTTCGACCCACACCCATTGCCCGCAGCGCGGACCAAATGAAGAGTCAAAGTCAACTTGCGGGTGGCCAAGCGGCTGCCTGGGTTCTGGAAAAACAGCTACAACATCTGTATCATAAGCAGTCTCCAAGGGCTGCCCATGACTGACTTCCTTCATAGCCCCTGGAACAGACCCCTGATCCAAAATAATCCTCTCCTCCGTCATATCGCCGGAAAAAAGACCAGGCAGCATTGCAAACCACCTGCGAGTGCTCAATTGAAGACCTTGGTTGAGGAGGGCCTCTAGCCTTGGGAGTCAGGACCGCCTGACATATGGGAACCCCCTGCTGACTCTCTGTGCCACTCAGAGAAAATGGGTCTGCCTGAGGAAACATAGAGTCCACTGGACTGTCTCCTTGCCTTTCCTCTTCTTCATGACTATCTGCTGAATAGTCCACTAAAGACATGCCTTGACCTTCTTTCACCACATTTGGGGCTATGTAAATGTTGGCAGGCGCATTTGCAAAAGAATAAACTTGTTTGGGAAGTATTCCCGAAAAAGCAGCTTATTTGTGTAATAATAAAACACCTGTAGACCCACTGGCCCTCATATCCCCAACATGAGCCCCACTGAAGTCTTTGCCCACTTGCAAAACAATGGCCTGTGTGAAATGTAGGGATCTAGCTCTGCCTCTTTCCCCTTTAGCACTAGCCTTCCTGCCACTACGAGGCGCTACAGTGCCTGGGTGGTTCTGTACCAAGTCCGGGGCAGAGGCAGACCGAAATTGTACCCTCTTCCCCCTCGCGCTCCGCACCACAGAACGAGCTCTCCTCAGCAGCAGGGGCAAACTAGGGGCTGAAAAGTCAATGAGGGCACCACGAGCAGCTGCTGGCATACATGCCGCTATCGCCTGACTCACCCCTCTTGCTGCTACACACCTCAGACGTTTGCCGCATCACCGCATTTGAGTGAAGCTCCTGGGCATAGCAGGTCACTCCTTCCTGCCTCCATAAGAGCCCACACAGCGTCCCTCACAACGGTGTCGTCCGTCATTTCAAAGTGAAGCTCCACACCAACTCCGAGCAGACTACACGCCAGGAGAAATGCAGAAAACGCCTCAGCTGACAGAAAAAATTACGCGCACCTCCACAAACAAATCTTCGCCACACCGCTCCTTTCTGCTGATGATGTCACACCCTCGCGCTCTCCACCAACCCACTAAGCCCTCCCCTTACCTGAACATGCCCTATTGCGCTGCGTGGACTGTTCCACCGTGCGAACTATCCCAGGGGGACACCGGCTCGTGCTACGTCCCCCATGGACCCATTTGTTGCCCAACCTTGGCTCCAACGCACGGAAGTACTTTACCCAGAGCACCTGGAGGGGCTTGAAAGGCAGCACGGTGGTCCCGCGACACGGGAGACTGCTCCTGTGGAACCTGTATTTTGTTGCCCAGCCCTCGGCCCCAATGCACGGAAGCACTTTACCCAGAGCCCCTGGAGGGGCTTGCAAGGCAGCGCTGCAGTCCTGCGACGCAGGACGCTCACGGGCTCGGCATGAGCGAAGACCGGGCGTCTTAGCCCATCATAGACTGACAGAGGCTGGGCTGGGCCACAGCTCTGTCACCTACGTATCAAGGTATTGTGACTTGGAGATAACCTTGATAAAGAAGTAATACGGAAAGAAACTTTGTAGTCATTTTTTTATTGACCCTGAACCAAGCTCGATTCTTGCTCTGATGGTACTCCATTCTAAGGGAGCTTCCAAAGGGCTAAAAGATTTCTGAGAAGTACTGACTATAGCTACCTCTATCTTCCCATCTGCTTTTGTAAGTTTTTGGCATTATATTTTGATTTCTGTGATTTTTATGTGATAAACACAGTATGGGGAAAAGAAAAATGATGAGCATTCAGAACAAAAAGTTAGCTAAATCAGGGGAACATTCCCGCCAGTCCCCACTTAATTATCTCACTGGAGCTGTAGGTGCCATAGAACGGCAGATCACTACGGTCGAAGAGGCTCTAAAACCTGGGGCGGATGAGAGTGTTACAGTGAAATCTAGTTCCAATCTATTTGAGGCACAGAGAAGCACATCGGGTACAAATGGCTGTGTGGTTAACATTTTCGACCACCTGTCAGGCAGCGAGCAGGAGTACGATGTGCAACAGCAACCACGAAATTGGCACCCCAGGAATACGGATAATTGCCCTAGTACTTCCGAGGATCCGGGCCCTTCAACTGAGAGGCACTCCCATAAAACCTTCAAAAGGGCCCCCAAAAGGACAAAGTCCACACCAGCTAATAAATCCGAAAACTGGGAAAAATGAATGAATGAAAATTGCACTTGTATAGCGCTAAACTACCCGGAGGCCTCGTAGCGCTTGTGACTGAATTTGCTTAATGCAGGCTCAGGGCAGGTCAGCAGAATTTGACATACAAGTGTGTTTTCAAGGCTTTCCTGAAGGACAGGTGGTTACTGTTGCCTCGAAGGGATAGAGGGAGGGTGTTCCAGAGTTTGGCCGCAGTATGGGAAAAAGAGCGGCCTCCCCATCGAGCTTTCCTGACCCTGGCAGAAGTGGCCAGCCGGAGGGTGCAGGAACGGAGGGAACGGGACGGGACATAGGGAGTAGTCAAGGGATGCAGAATGGCGGGACCTGTGCGATGAAAGGCTTTGTGTAGGATACACATAGCCTTAAATTGTACTCTTGCCACTATAGGGAGCCAGTGAAGCTCCCTTAGGGCATTCCTCGCTGACTGCCAGCGAGGGAGGTTATATAGTAGGCGGGCCGCACTATTTTGTGTGACTTGGAGCTTCTGGGTGGCAAAGGTCGGAGCTCCCATGTAGAGGGCATTCCCGTAATCCAGGCGGGAGAGTATGAGGGCCTGGACTAGGATCCTCCTTGCCTGGAATGGGAGCAGAGGGAGCACCATCCGCAACATCCTCATAAGCCCAAAGCAGGTCGCGGCGGTCTTTGTGGCTTGGACTGAAAAGTCCAAAGCTTATTCGAACCAGATCCCGAGGCTTTTTATTTGGGACTTGGGGACGGGGGGCAGGCCCAAACATGGTGGCCAGATGGATGCAAGAACAGAGGGAGAAGGATTGCCCAATAGGATGACGTCTGTCTTCTCCCCGTTAAGTTTTAGGCAGGAAGATTGCATCCATCTGGCAACAGCCTCCAGACAGGGGCCTAAGGTGTGGGACGATCCCTCAGAGTGGTCTAGAGAGACCACCAGTTGGGTATCGTCCGCGTAGGTGACAATACGCACACCGAAGGGATGGACTATCCTGTCTAGGGGTTCCATGTAGGCATTAAACAGGGTAGGGCTCAGGGAGGAGCCCTGAGGGACCCCACACCTGAGTGCATGTTTAGGAGACACCACCTCGCCCTCAAAGACCTGGAAGAAACGGTCAGCCAGGAAGGATGTCAGCCATTCCAGGGCCGCGCCCGACACGCCCATGTCCGCCAGTCGTTGTAATAGCGTGACATGGTTCACCGTGTCGAACGCGGCGCTGAGATCTAAAAGGATGATGTTGACTTTTCCGCACCGGTCCAACACAGCTCTTGCCTCTTCCGTCACCGCTAAGAGAGCGGTTTCAGTCCCATGCAGAGGACGGAACCCTGTCTGAGAGGCCTGCAGAAGACTATTAGACTCCAAATAGTTCATCAAGGTGTTATTTACGTGCCTCTCAAGCAGTTTGCTCAGCCAGGGGAGTAAGGAGATGGGACGGTAGTTCGCCAAGTTGTTCTGGTCGAGGTTGGGCTTCTTCAACAGAGCCCTCACCATCGCGCACTTCCATGGAGGTGGTACGGATTTAGAGGTGATGGATGTGTTGAGAACGTCCAATATCATTAATTGGCTCTAATATGCGCACACAGAGTGAGGTGGGAAACTTAAAAGTAAAATTGGATGTTCTGGATACATTTTTCAGAGAAAGTCTATGCAGTTTGACAACCAGAATAGGCACTATGGAGGCAACCTTAGCCAAATGTTTGGACATACATCAGCCACCAGTACCTGACAGAATGCGTTTGCCTGTTCACACAATTAATGATGACCACGAAAATAATAATTGCACTAGCTGTGATTAATCCCACATTTATTCCACCATCAGTAAATACCAATTGAGCGATCATGAATCAGGGGACACAACACACCACATATTTAGATTTACCGCCAGCTGTTACACCATATGTAGTGGTGTTAGTTAACGTCCCCACATTAGCAGAGGAGATGGTAAAATCCTGGGAGAACTTAAGGAACAAGTCCTTACAGTGGCTTGGTTCCAGGTCGGGTCTAACTGAGAAATTATTTGACTAGTTTAAGATGGCAAGGAGAGTGGGATGGCTAGGCAGAGGGCCAAAAAACCTCCAAGGGGACTGTGTCGTGTTGTCATTCAAAACCCCAAATCTAGTGAGATTGATACTGAGTAGAATTGGAGATAATTCCATGGGCGGCTCACATATTAGTGTTGTTTCTTTAAGATATTTCTATCAACCTCCACATAGGAATCCTTTCAAAATACTTTATTCGGTTTACAAGTTTGAAAACCATAAAAGTTGACACTTCATTCTTAAAAATATAAAAACCACAAATATACATATCAAAAACATATTACACAAATTCCCATTACATACAAAAAGAACGTCATTAGTTTTATAAGAGAGAGGAGAGATATTCAAAGGCACAACTTAATCGATGGTTGGAAAAATACTTAATAGAATACATTAGCCACATTTTTTAGGGGTCCATACTATTTCTGTACCTAAAGCAAGATTTCAAAAAAGCAACCACAAATGGTATACATTCTGGCTTTAACAGTTGCATAAAATGGAGAGCGGGGTGAACCTGCTTAATTTTTAACTGTTTTAAAAATGACTTTTAAAAAAACCTCAGAGGGGCATCATAGAAACTACAAAAGAACATAAAATGCAGCAAATCCTGAGGAGACAAATTGTCGCAGCCACAAGGTGCTAACACTTGTCCTTTGACACCCTCTCGGGACAGCCAGTAAAAGATGGAAATAATCCAGCCAGAACCTAGTTAATAAAAACAGTTTGTGAGCCGAAAAAGGCCACAACAGGTATGGCTCCATATCTGGGGTAGAATTAAGCATTAAATATTTACGGACACTGTTTTTCTACAATTCCATTTCATCTCGGTTTAATTTTTTACGCATAATAAAAGATTGCTTCACAGAGACCACGTCTATTCTGGTGATGCAATCAGGTCTTAAAAAGAGGTCCGGACGGCCCAACTCTCAAAAACTGCCCTTTAGGTATTTCAACCAAGGTATCCGGATCATATGATCCAGGCTCAAGATTTCTTTCAATAACTCTTGGGTTAGGCCGAGATCTTCATTCAGCCAGCAGTTCAGCCAAAAAAGTAATGGGCGCATAGCCAGGATATCACTAATAAAAGTTAAACCGGTCTCTTCGTGGCTTACTAAATTTGGAAAACAGAATTGAATCACCATCTGAAAACCATCCTCTTTAAAAAAGCTAAACCATCCTCAAAACAACCAAATTAAGCTAAAGGTAAATTAAAAGGCAAAATGTATACAGTCATTAATTAACCTCTTTTAAATCATCAAACAGTGAAAACTCCCAAAAAAGGAACACAAAACTAACATTTTCTTTTTTAGATTTGAAACAGATTAAGAAAACCAAAGAACATCAAAGTGAAAAAAATCAAGAAAGTTCGTCTAAGTCACAAGACACATTGAAATAAGGTAAGAGAACAGTATTGCAAGTACATTAAATATTTTGACAAGTCCAGTGTGGCGAAAAAATTAGAAAATAAGTGGATAATGCAGCAGTAAAAATTTGAAATGTAAATCAACAGGAATAAAGCAATAAGGAAAATGCACAATAATGCAGCAGAAAAACGTACTATTCTAATTTCAATAAAGTGTTGCTGTTCAATAAGTCTAGATATAATAAAAACTATTCTAACTCTAAAGTGGTTATGTTGAAAAAAACTGGTGAAAAGTGCATTTGAGTGTCAAAAATCATAAAAACCATACAGTTACAATTTTGTTTCAAAAACATGACAAACAAATTTTTTAACAAAGAAATATATATGACTTTAAATTCTATTTCCAAACACAGATACCTTTTAACAAAAACCATCTTCTAAAAAAAAGCCCAAAGACATCAGAAGACCATCTTCTTCAAATTAAGAAAGCAACTAGAAATCATCAATTTTTTTGAAATTTGGTAAAAACTAATGAAAAGTGAACAAAGAAATCAATTAGCCACCATTAAATCCTCTTAGACATAGCACTCGAAAAAGTAAAGGACACAAAACTAATATTTTCTGTTTTATATTGTAAACAGGTCAACATATTAAAGAATGAACATTGCAAAAAGGACGACCAACAAACAACATATTCTGAAAGAGCCATCCAAACAAATATAAAGGTAAACAAAAGAAACACTTTTAAATACTATCACATACTATTACTAATAAAATTACTATTCAAACTCCAGGGAGGTGTAGAAATAGGGTAAGTGTTGGATAGTGTAGAGGTTAAAATTACTATTCTAACTCGAGGAAGGTGTAGAAGTAAGGTAAGTGTTACATAGTGTAGAGGTAAAAAATACTATTCTAACACCAGGGAGGTGTTGAAGTAAGGTAAGTGTTGGATAGTGTAGTGGATATAATTATTATTCTAACTCCAGGGAGGAGTAGCAGTAGGGTAAGTGTTGGATAGTTTAGGGGTTAAAATTACTATTCTAACTCCAGGGAGGTGTATCAGTAGGGAAAGTGTTGGATAGTGTAACGGTTAAAATTACTACTCTAACTCCAGGGAGGTGTAGCAGTAGGGTAAGTGCTGGATAGTGTAGGGATACAAATTGCTATTCTAACTCCATGGAGGTGTTGAAGTAGGGTTAGTGATGGATAGTGTAGGGGTTAAAATTACTATTCTAACTCCAGGGAGGTGTAGCAGTAGGGAAAGTATTGTATAGTGTAGGGGTTAAGCATGGGCGGAAAATCCGTTCCGCTCGCGGATTTTGCGGATTTTCGGTAAATTCGCAATCCGCGAGATTCGCGAATTTCCCGCAAAATCCGCAAATCCGCGAGCAGCGGATTTTATGGCTTGCTCGCACTGTTCGCATGAGTTCGCGGCTTCCCAGTTCAGAGTTGCAGAAATACGATCTTAGCAAAACTGAAACTACTTACCAGGTTCAAAATTTCAAGCTCATCATTAGTAGCCATTTCCTGTAGTGCTTCCTGAGGGGCCCCTCCAGAGTTCAGTTGCCTACTTGCAACTATTATGTGACCCTGCTCTGTCCCTCAGAATAGTTACACATATGCCACAAAGGTCCTGAATTACAGCTAAGGGAGACAAGCAGGAGCCAGGCTGGAAGTTCAAATCCAGTGACACATTAATCAGCCCCTAATCCATTATTGTCAGTTGGGGCAGGGCAGGTGTTGTAACTAATTTTGCAACAATCAAAGCACTTAGCAAGTGCAAAAGATCACTAATCAGGAAGCACTAAGGAAGCAGGTGCCAGCTAAAAAAATATTCTGTGACACATTAATCAGCCCCAAATTAATTCAGGTCACTTGAGGCAGGGAAGGTGTGCTTTGCTTTGCCACAATAATGTACACTGGACAACCGGAGGGTGCTGTGATGAAACAGAGGGTGGCATGGGTGAGCCAGAGGGTGGCATGGGTGAACCAGAGAGTGGCAGTGGTGACAGAGGGTGGTAGTGATGAAGAAAGTGTCCCAAACAGGCTGGACACGTAGAAACAACAAGTTCGCAAAACTTGCGACCCGACAGGTAAGTTCGCGTTTGCGAAATTGTACAAAAACCCTCGCGAACTGGCAGAAACCTGCGCAAACACAAAAAAAAAAATTCGCGAGAATTCGCGGATTTTGCGGATTGCGAGTTCGCAAATCCGCAAAATTCGCGAACGCGAGATTTGCAAAATTCGCCCATGCTTAGTAGGGGTTAAAATTACTATTCTAACTCTAGGGAGGTTTAGCAGTAGGGTAAGTGTTGGACAGTGTAGGGGTAAAAAATAATATTCTAACTCCAGGGAGGTGTTGAAGTAGGGTAAGTGTTGGATACTGTAGGGGTTAAACATACTATTCTAACTCCAGGGTGGTGTTGAAGTAGGGTAAGTGTTGGATAGTGTAGGGGTTAAAATTACTATTCTAACTCCAGGGAGGTGTAGCACTAGGGAAAGTGTTGGATAGTGTAGGGGTTAAAATTACTATTCTAACTCCAGGGAGGTGTAACAGTAAGGCTAGTGTTGGATAGTGTAGGTGTTAAAATTGCTATTCTAACTCGAGGGAGGTATTGAAGTAGGGTAAGTGTTGGATAGTGCAGGGGTTAAAATGACTATTCTAACTCCAGGGAGGTGTAGCAGTAGGGAAAGTGTTGGATAGTGTACAGGTTAAAAATACTATTCTAACTCCAGGCAGGTGTAGCAGTAAGGTTAGTGTTGGATAGTGTAGGTGTTAAAATTACTATTCTAACTCCAGAGAGGTGTTGATGTAGGGTAAGTGTTGGATAGTGTAGGGGGTAAAATTACTATTCTAACTCCAGAGAGGTGTAACAGTAGGGAAAGTGTTGAAAAGTGTAGGGGTTAAAATTACTACTCTAACTCGAGGGAGGTGTAGCAGTAGGGTAGGTGTTGGATAGTGTAGGGGTTAAAATTTCTATTCTAACTCCAGGGAGGTGTAGCAGTAGGGTAAGTTCTGGATAGTGTAGGGGTAAAAATTACTATTCTAACTCCAGGGAGGTGTAGCACTAGGGAAAGTGTTGGATAGTGTAGGGGTTAAAATTACTATTCTAACTCCAGGGAGGTGTAACAGTAAGGCTAGTGTTGGATAGTGTAGGTGTTAAAATTGCTATTCTAACTCCAGGGAGGTATTGAAGTAGGGTAAGTGTTGGATAGTGCAGGGGTTAACATGACTATTCTAACTCCAGGGAGGTGTAGCAGTAGGGAAAGTGTTGGATAGTGTACAGGTTAAAATTACTATTCTAACTCCAGGGAGGTGTAGCAGTAAGGTTAGTGTTGGATAGTGTAGGTGTTAAAATTACTATTCTAACTCCAGAGAGGTGTTGATGTAGGGTAAGTGTTGGATAGTGTAGGGGGTAAAATTACTACTCTAACTCCAGGGAGGTGTAACAGTAGGGAAAGTGTTGAAAAGTGTAGGGGTTAAAATTACTACTCTAACTCGAGGGAGGTGTAGCAGTAGGGTAGGTGTTGGATAGTGTAGGGGTTAAAATTACTATTCTAACTCCAGGGAGGTGTAGCAGTAGGGTAAGTTCTGGATAGTGTAGGGGTAAAAATTACTATTCTAACTCCAGGGTGGTGTAGCAGTAGGGTAAGTGTTTGATAGTGCAGGGATGACAATTACTATTCTAACTCCATGGAGGTGTTGAAGTAGGGTTAGTGATGGATAGTGTAGGGGTTAAAATTACTATTCTAACTCCAGGTAGGTGTAGCAGTAGGGAAATTATTGGAGAGTGTAGGGGTAAATATTACTATTCTAACTCCAGGGAGGTTTTGAAGTAGGGTAAGTGTTGGATAGTGTAGGGGTTAAACTTACTATTCTAACTCCAGGGAGGTGTAGCAGTAGGGAAAGTGTTGGGTAGTGTAGGGGTTAAAATTACTATTCTAACTCCAGGGAGGTGTGGCAGTAAGGTTAGTGTTGGATAGTGTAGGTGTTAAAATTACTATTCTAACTCAAGGGAGGTATGGAAGTAGGGTAAGTGTTGGATAGTGTAGGGGTTAAAATTACTATTCTGTTACGTCGCAAGTCCTCAGGATTGGTTGATGCAAAAAGGGTTCCCCCTCATGTTCTACCATAGCCTGTATGCCATTATGGCGCAGGTCACTAGGAGGATCAAGTGAGGGAGGGATAGGAAGGGAACAGCGGGGAGGGAGATCTGGAATGACAAAGTACATAGATTATTACACTAAGGATAAGCCCTGACCAACAGACCTATGGCTAGTCTACCCAGAGGTCATACATGTAACACAAAAGAATACGGGCATCTATATGTATATATATATATATATATATATATATGCAGCACGCTTGCCTCGATCCTCCTATTGCGCGAAAAAGGCAAGTGCAGACCCAAATTGATTAAAGTGGTTTTATTGTGCTACCACCCTGTCGCCATGACGCGTTTTGGTCAGAGACACCCGGCCTTGTTCACTCAACAGCGCATGGGTGGCAGTGACTACTTTTTAAAGTGCAAGGTGATACATATTTCAGCAGAGAAATAGAAAACATACTATATAAATGGCACCCTATGACAGCGTAAATGCTTTTAAAATACAAGACCATGGGAGGCATGGCTAAGCGGCCGTGAGATATGGCCGCAGCTTAAACGGGCTCTTCCTGACCCGCGGTAATACATCAAAGTGCAGCCTGCGAACCCAGACTGAAGCCCTCCGGTGGTGCCCATCAGAACAGCTGATACCCCCGAGAAGACTGCGGAGTGGCTTCCTGGCGCAGTGAGCGCCGTTTCACCGACAATCAGACACTCGGCTGCGGGGACACCCGGACGGCGCAAGATGGCGGCCCGAAGCGCTAGGCGGAGTGCAATCCTGACTGCCCTTTGGTGGCCTGCTGGAGACTTTCCCCCTTCCACCGGGTGAGAGATGGAGGGGGGCCTGGCCCCTAAGGGTGTTGCGGGGGCTCAGCGGCGAACTTGAAGGGATGGTGCCTGGACCGTCATTCCCGGCCGCGGCGGGGGTGAAGGCCCCGGATGTAACTCTAGGCCCCGGCTTCGAGGCCTACCTTCAAATAGACTCGGAGGCAACGGAGCGGCGCCGCTGCGACGGGGGGAGAGGCGGTACGTGACATGCCGACCCACCGCAGCCTGAAAAGCATACGGCGGGGCCTGCTAGGACTGGGACCTTACAGTAGCCTTAGAAGCGCTCCATCCACACCCGGATAGCGCTTGGGACGACGACGCCCTGATCGAGACTTGGACATACTGCATCACTGTAACGACCGGATTCTCGAACCAGATGGGATCAGCTCCTCAGAGCACCTCCAACCCAGTCGGAACGTAATCACCTCCCTCCTTAGAACGTATTTACAATAGGTATATACATATATATATTTATATCTTGTACCTAAGGATGGGGAAAAAGCAATATACACGTATAGGTTTTCTACAATATTTCACTCATACCAGGTAGTCTCACGGCAACTTAGGCCCAGACTAATCTACCCTGGGGCAGTTCTGATTATTTACCAATACACACTGATCACCATCAGTGCTCACTCGACACACAATCCGGTGTGCCTATACACTAGGCTGCAGCCCTAATGTTCTCCTCCTCCCAATCCGGTCCACAATCCGGCGGACCTACACACTGGTGTCCCCCCCAGTGTTCTCTCACTCACAGCCCGATCCGCAATCCGGCAGATCTACACACCAGTTTCCCACCTGGTGTTCTCATTAACGCCGCTTACCAACGACGATCACTCTCCTACAAATACCTTTTGGAAGGAATCTCTCATTAGCTACTCGGGATGATACTACAATAACAGGAATTAGCACAACTTGCCAAATTGAATCATGTACCTTCTGCTCTCAGCATCAAATGGTCCCTCTCTCCCTCATTGTTCAGTCACCTCTTACATGACCGGGATTTACATCCGTTCCTGAAAACGATGTCTGACTAGAAAACCAGGTTACCCTGATTGAACAAGAATACAAGGCACATGTTGGTTCACTAAGAACTGGGGTATTTTATTACAATGATTATAAAAACACAACACTATACTATAACATATATCCTGCAAAGAAAAGTAAAAGGTTAAAATGTGCACACTATGAAATATGGGCTGACGTCACCTTATGGACACGAAGTCGGGGTTCGACAGTCATCTAGGTTCCCTTCTCGTCTGTGCCTTGGCTCGTCTTGGAATCACACCTCAGCAGTCACGAGTACACGTCTGCACCGCTATGCTCTGTCTCCTCCTCTGCTTCCCTCCAAGTCACTGGAACCTTCCTCTTTATTAGCTGCTGTCTCTCTCTGTCTCTGATCGTTTTGCACTACTCCTCTCTCCTCTTCAATCTTTCTCAGAGAGTATCAGCTTCATGATCTTTCTCGGACTTCAAAATGGCGACTGTCTGCCTGGAAATAATTAATGGCATTGATGCTAACGGCTAGCTGCCGCCTACAGACTGACTCTCTCACCGCCTAACGCCTTCGCTAATATGGAAGCCTGTCCTTTCATGGAAAGTTACAGCCAGTAACCTGCCGCCCACCAAATTCTTGTACCTCCCCGTACTTAGGACACGTTCCCAGCTGGCCAGCCTGATTTTGTGTCTTCGGAATGGAGAAAAATACAGTCTTTCGATAAGGGCCAGCCTGAGCCGGTTCTCTTCAAGCGAACAACACTTCGAAACTAAAACATTACACTTGACCTAGAAGCCTCTCAAGCTGCCGGGGCAGAAAGCAAGATGGAGTCTCTCCCGTTTGAGGCCTACAAGGCCTGAAATAAGCATAACTCCATAGAAGGTATACTAGCACTCTTGCAAAAGGACGGATTATCACTAATACTAATGAATCCATCCCTTAACTTAAGTTTCTAAGTCCTGATCTAAGGAAAAGGGTACCAAAGTGTGTTACTGCGCCTTATAAATGGGCCCTGTTTGTAATTCTAATCCCTGCACTAGAATGATAACAGACTGGAGTCACCTCCAATCATCCTCCCTCAAAGGAGAGCTGAAAAAGTCGGTCAGAACAATCACCGAGGGGCTTCTGAAGACCAGTTGGGTGACGGTCGGGACTCTTGTGTCGCCCTCCCCCTTCCGGCCTTACTCAGGGCGGTTCAGGCTGGACTGCTTAGCTGTTGATTGCTCGACCCCCCCCTCCTCAAACAACTGTGCAGTGCTGATGGCTACGTCCCGCCCTTAAAGGACCCCTGAGGTGTGTGGTCTGTTGGACGGGGGATAGGACGGACACCAACTGCTCCGGTTCTGGGTGCAGGTAGCAGAACGCTGATGAATTTTCCGCGCCGCGCCTTGCCGACTGGCCTTTCGTTGGGGGGGAGAATGGCTCAGCAAAAAGGGGGGTTGCAGGACTGTTCCTTAGGATCAAGTGAGGGAGGGAAAGGAAGGGAACAGCGGGGAGGGAGATCTGGAATGACAAAGCACATAGATTATTATGCTAGAGATAATCCCAGACCAACAGACCTATGGCTAGTCTACCCAGAGGTCATACCTGTAACACAAAAGAATACGGGCATCTATATATATATATATATATATATTGTTGTACCCTCTCGATGCGTTGGGTGAGGACGATATACATTGTTGTAATAGTCTTGCATATAATGAACCCCAAAGGAAAGGTAGCATCCACGAAAGGTTAATCACAATCTTTATGATAAGCAATGTCCATATCCGTAATATGAAATAAGAGTTAAACAATAATGTAGGCACCGCAAGTTGAGTACCTGTAAGTAGAGCGGGGGTTCTGTTGCCAATAACGTTACCAGAGTAAATGGATAGTGAAAGATGTCTTATATGCCCACGTAGTGACAAACCGACTTCTGCAAGAACTGTGAGCCCAGAGTTCGACAAACAGCGGACCTGGAAAATAATAGGCGGCCGACAATGCCGTCCGATATCACATATGTCCTCCGCACGAGCGCCGGAAATACTGCTCTGCCAACGGAGGACAAACTAGCCAGTATCCTAAAACTACACAATTAAACGTCCTCCGCACGTGCGCTGGATTTGCGGCTCATCCAATGGAGGACATACAACAACGAGCAGGAAATAAAGATGCGGGCTCACCTAAGCCATCAGAAACTACGAAATCGCAACCCAAGGACAAGGAATTGGTAGGAAGAATATCCGACGTTCTTCCTCATTGCTCATGTGATTATATGGGCGGTCCAAATCAGCACAGCAAGGCACTAGGGTTTCTGGGAGTTGTAGTCCAGGACCCAACACAAGCTCTTTTCCGTTTCAGAGGCAACCGAGAATGGTGCATGTTGCGCTCTCGGTTGAACCATGACATATTCTAACTGAGGGGGGTTGTAGCAGTAGGGAAAGTGTTGAATAGTGTAGGGGTTAAAATTACTATTCTAACTCGAGGGAGGTGTAGCAGTAGGGTAAGTGTTGGATAGTGTAGAGGTAAAAAATACTTTTCTAACTCCAGGGATGTGTTAAAGTAGGGTAAGTATTGGATAGTGTAGGGGTAAAAATTATTATTCTAACACCATGGAGGTGTTGAAGTAGGGTTAGTGATGGATAGTGTAGGGCTTAAAATTACTATTCTAACTCCAGGGAGGTGTACCAGAAGGGAAAGTGTTGGATAGTGTAGGGGTTAAAATTACTATTCTAACTCCAGGAAGGTGTAGCAGTAGGGTAAGTGTTGGATAGTGTAGGGGTTAAAATTACTTTTCTAACAACTCCAGGGAGGTGTAGCAGTAGGGAAAGTGTTGGATAGTGTAGGTGTTAAAATTACTATTCTAACTCCAGGGCGGTGTAGCAGAAGGGTAAGTGTTGAATAGTGTAGGGATAAAAAATACTATTCATACTCCAGGGAGGGTATTGAAGTAGGATTAGTGTTGAATAGTGTAGGGCTTAAAATTACTATTCTAACTCCAGGGAGGTGTACCAGAAGTGAAAGTGTTGGATAGTGTAGAGGTTAAAATTACTATTCTTACTCCTGGGAGGTGTAGCAGTAAGGTTAGTGTTGGATAGTGTAGGGGTTAAAATTACTATTCTAACTCCAGGAAGGTGTAGCAGTAGGGTAAGTGTTGGATAGTGTAGGGGTGTAGGGGAGTAGGGTCTGCTTTCCTATGATCACCCCAATTTTTGCTTTTTGCTTCACTGGTTTTCGACTTAATGTGGCTGTGGGCCTGCTAATCAGACCCACAGCCTGCTGTTCTCTCTCTAAATTCACAGACATGTACTATAGGTACATAACCCATTTGGTACTGGACACCTTGTCAGCCCCTATACAGTGCACTATAGGTGCCACGGGCATAGGTGCATCCAAGGCCTACCAGGGGCTGCAGCATATCTTTTGCCACCCCTGGCTGGTCCTTAAATTGACACAACTGGCTGATCACTCAGCTGGGGCAAGGTGGTGTAATCACCCCTTGTTTAGAAATAGTATACCTATATCTAAACCTATATCTGGACACATATATACCTATAAGTCACTCCTATGGCAGGCCTTAACAATCCTGGAGGCAGAGTGTTTGGTTTTATGTGAGCTGGTTCTCTAGCATGAGCTGAGCCTGTCTGCAGCTGTCGGTACCAACTCCCTTAGCTGTTCCGGGATATTGCCATACCATATACTCTTACGTGCATTATAATCCTCGCGGTTATGTGCTAACTTTGGTTTGGCTTTGTCAAAACATGTTGTGTAAGGTGTCATATGATTTGGAATACTACCAACTCGCCAGTCCTGGCAACGGGGGTAGCATTCCACCCTTCTAGAGGGAGAAGACATGTTACTTTACTGAAACGCGGTTAATCCTAACCAGAGCCTCAGCATCACAAAATGGATGCTGCTGCCACCGACACGAGTCTGACCTCCTACTGCTGACCAAAACTTGGCAGAGGAGGCCTGGACAAAGGGTTTCCTGTCGCAGGGAGGTGCTACACCTCCCCAGACAGAGATAGTGGATTGGGACATGGAGGGCTGAAAGAAACTAGACACTGCATGGGGAGCACAAGGCTTCCCCTTGCATAATCCAGTCAAACCGGTTCTGGGGCTCACCAGCCCCAGTCGTGGCGTGGAACTGGACAAAGGCAAAGGGGTGTAACCACCCCCTTCCCTGGTCCCACCCAAGGAGGGACCTAGCAGGTAATCCAGCCCACTAGTTTGGAATAAATGTGGGAGCAGTGCCAGCGTACATCAGATTATCCTGACTGAAACTTATGAAATGAAACTCTGGACCCTTCGACATCCTACTCGACTGAAGAATCTCCCTTGTGGTCAAGGAGTGACCACCCTGTGCAAACAGGCACCATCCAGCGCCTCACCATTTGCTTTTTTGCATTTCCCGCCAGAACTCGAGCGCCAGAGATCGACAAGACCCAGCTTTCCCGCCTGACAACAGCCCGATCCACAGTCCCAGTGAATCTGAGACCCGTGGAGGCGACCTGAAGCGTGGGGCACGCCATCTTGGAAAAACCACAAAGTGCTGACCGTGCAGCTCCCGAGGCTCCCTTGATGCTGTGCATTGGGGTTTAAAAAGCCCGAGCCCTGAGCAGATTTTTCACCAAAGCTACCTCCTCCACACTCCGAGTGCTGCGTGGGGCCCTTCTGCATTTTGCTGCTCAAAGCATTGGTCCGGTTTCTTGCCCGTTGGCTAGCGACCCCAGTACCGATGAACCTTTGAATTTGCTCTGTCAGTCCGGTTGCTCTGGACTGGCCCTCGCTCCCCTGAAAAGGAGTACCTGCTCTGACCTTGCTGGTTCGAGTAAGAAGCAATCTTTGAATCCTGCGTGGGTTGCGCTTGCCAAGGTTTGTTTGCTCCAATCCGGATGCCGGCACCTCGGACAGCGAGAGCCTTTGTGGGACAGCTTGTGATCCAATCCTGGACCTCCTCGGTGCCCCAGAGTCTACGTGGCGGCGGAGACAAGATTCTCAACAACCACCTGATTGCACCCAACATTGCCTGGTACCACCCTGGTCACTGCTGAGTGACCCAGACTCTGTCCCCTCTGCTTTCAGGTACTCTACATCTTCGATCCACCCTTGGATCCAACCGGTCTCTTCTCTTCAGGACGCCTGCAGCATCATCATCTCCAGGCACCATCAGACTGGGTGACGAAACCCGACACACTTTGGCACCTATGCACCCGCTTCCTGTGGGAGAGGTAACTCATGAATTCCAGTGCTCCTGCATTGGTACACACCTCTAGTGTCTAAGTCTAAAGTTTGGTAATTCTAGTCCAGTCCGAAGACTCCTTTAACAGTAACTTTGTAACTTTTACGCACCGTTGACTTTGCATTGGTGCATGCGTGTGCTTTAAGCGCTGCACCCGAGTCCCGCGGGCTTTTCCCGACTTCACCATTGCTAGTCCCGAATAGCCCCAGCGTTTCCCAAGGCCTCAGGCCTTACCAGTGTTCGAGTAGTGATATTTATACCACTATTTTAGTATATGGTTTGAGTGGCCCCTGGGCCTCATCCATAATTGTGCAACTTTCATATGTTTTACTGTGCTTTTGTTTAAACGCTTGTGCTTCTAGACTCATAAAGAGTATAGAGGATTATTCTGAGAATAAATACATATATTTTTATAATAAATAACTTCTGTGGTGTCCTTTCATTTGATATTACAGGATTGTGATTGGTAAAACAGCTGGCTTCACATGCCCTCTGGAGTTAAGCCTGTAAGGCTGCTTAGTCCATGCTAACCTTAGGATAACTTGTCTATAAGGTTGACTTACAACCATCACCATAAGGGATTGTTTGGACTGATACAAGGTGCCCCCAGAATTGGAGACATCATATATCAGGCCAACTACTCACATTGGTGTGCAGCGGTTGGGATTTGAGCTTCCTGTTGTTTTACCATTGCAATCTTTTTATCAAATTGAAAGATCACATTAAGTACCTAGGTACATATAAACAAAGCATACATATTTAAGTTCTACTGAACTTAGTAGTTGTAGATTAAAGGGCTTAGCACACCCTGCCTACAACTCACTAGCAAGGTACAGTAGGAGAACACTTAGTGTAGGTAAGTGCACCACTTACACCTCACTAGCAGTCATGTCTGGCACAGGTGAAGCTTCAGGCTCTCAACCTGTGTTGGTTGATCTTACCAAGGCACCTTCCAGCTATGACAAACTCAGCCATAAGGACTTGAGTGCCTTGTGCACTGCAAGGGGGCTGAAAAAGAGTCACAGCCCTACCATTTCCATCCTGATAGCCATCCTGGAGAAGGATGATCTTGAGAAAGCTAGAGTAGCTCCCTTAGAGTCATGAGATGGAGTGAATCCCCCAGAAATTGAGAACACCCCCCAGATACAGAAGATGTGGAGGTGGACCCTGAATCAGAAGAGGAAGAGTCAGATCATGATCAAGGGGATAACCAGGTACCAGTTGGAGTGCTTAACCAAGCCAACTTGTCCCTACATGGAAATGGAGAGGGCCAGCACCTCTCCAGAGTACATACCAGAATAGTTCCAGGCAATAGAAGATTGAGATCTCCCTCAAGGGATTTTCACATTTCTAGTGCCTCAAGAGAAACTCAAAGGGGAATGACTTCCCCCCAGAGAAGAGAGCATAGGGCCAGAATGAGGGCTGTCCAACTCCAGATAGAGAGGGAAGAGGTAGCCTTGGCCCAAGCTAAACTTGCTTTAGCAAGGGAACAAAAATTGAGTGGATTAGATTCCACTGGTGGCAGCATAATTCCTAGAGAGAAAGACAGGTCCTATGATAATAGAAACCTGACAAAGATTGTGCCCCCCTACAAGGAAGGTGATGACATCCACAAATGGATGACTGCTCTGGAGAGAGCCTGCATGGTACAGCAGGTTCCTCAAGAACAGTGGGCAGCAATCTTATGGTACTTCTTTTCTGAGAAAGGGAGGTATAGACTCCTCACAGTTAGACCTGAGGATGATAAAAACTACACTGTCCTGAAGAGTGATCTTATTGAGGGGTTTGGCCTAACCACTGAGCAATACAGGTTGTTGTTCAGAGATACCCAAAAAGCTCAGATTCAGGACTGGACTGACTTTGTTGATTGTGCCACTAAGGCTCTGGAGGGTTGGCTGCTGGGAAGTAAAGTTTCAGACTATACAGGATTGTACAATCTAATAATGAGAGAACAGATCCTTAATAATTGTCAGAACCAGCTGTTGCATCAATACCTGATTGACTCTGATCTGACCTCTCTCCAAGAATTGGGAAAGAAGGCAGACAAATGGGTCAGAACCAGGATTAAGCAGAAGAACCAGAACCAAGGTGGTGGTGATCAGAAAAAGGCAGACCAGAAGGGTGGAGATAAGAAAGAAAAAGACCAGAAGTCTTCTTTAGGCCCCCAAAATAATTCTAATAAGGAGGGTGGTTCCCAAACTGGAAACAAGAAGAAGAAGAATGATGGCCCAAAGAAACCTTGGTGCAATACTTGTAAGTCCACTTCCCATTGGGGGAGTGAATGCACTCCCCTTGGTACTGAGATGGAGTCTGGCCTAGTCAGAATCCCCACTCAGGCAGTTCTGTTCTATGATGTGGACATATCTATGCCCACTACGGAGAGTCCCAGTAATTTGGGCAAGTATAGGCAGGCGCCTTTAATTAATGAGAAACTGGCTCAGGCCTACAGGGACACATATGCCAGTGTCACTATGGTGACACCTAACTTTGTGGACCCTGGCCAAATTGTACTAGGTGAGAATTACCTAGTGACCAACGCTAGCAATGCCACTACTACACATAGTGTGGCTGTTGCTCACTTCTCCTGGGGAGGGGTAAATGGCCTCAAGAAAGTTGTTGTGAGTGCAGACCTCCCAGTAGACTGTCTTTTGTGCAATGATCTAGAGAACTCAGTATGGTCAGAAGTGGAGTACAGGACTCATGCAGAGATGTTAGGTATTTCAGCACATGTCCTTGCTGTAACCAGGACTCAGGCCAAAAAGTGCCTACCTGAACCTGTGGTGGATCTTGGAACAATAGACCAACCACAACCCAAGAGGAAGAGCAAGAGGGTTAAGGCAGTGCCTTCCCGCTTGCCCCAGGTTGAGGATCAGCTCTCACAGGAGACTAGTTCTGTGATCCAAGAGGAGACTGTCTCTGAAAAACCTGAACCTGATCAGGTTGAGTTTCTGGGGACAGGGGGACCCTCAAGGACAGACCTGGGGCAGGCCCAATTAGATTGCCCTTCCCTTGAAGACCTCAGACAGCAAGCTGCTGCTGAGGCTGCTGGGAATGTTCAAGGTACCCATAAAGTGTATTGGATGATGGGCTCCTTTATTCAGAGGCTAGAGACCCCAAGCCTGGTGCAACCAGGAGGTTGGTTATACCTCTGCAATTTAGGGGCTTCCTTCTCACCATGGCCCATGATATTCCCCTTGCACGACACCTAGGCCAGAACAAGATGTGGGACAGGCTTGTCCCTCACTTTCACTGGCCTCACTTGTCAGAAGATTCCAAGGAGTTTTGTCGCTCCTGTGTCACCTGTCAAGCCAGTGGCAAAACAGGTGGCACCACAAAGGCCCCCCTGATACTACTACCTGTGGTGGGGGTGCCCTTTGAGAGAGTTGGAATTGACATAGTGGGTCCCATGGATCCACAAACAGCATCTGGGCACAGATTTATACTGGTGGTAGTGGGTCATGCCACCAGGTATCCAGAGGCAATTCCCCTGAGGACCACAACAGCACCTGTTGTGGCAAGGGCCCTCCTGGCAGTTTTCTCCAGAGTGGGCTTTCCAAAGGAGGTTCTTTCAGACAGAGGTACCAACTTCATGTCTGGATATTTGAAAGCAATGTGGAGTGAACTATAAGTTTACCACACCCTATCTTCCACAGTGCAATGGTGGTTCTGAAAGTTATGGACCCTGCTATAATGTGGTACCCAAGCCCAACACTCGTGTCAGAAAATATCATCATACCAGGACGAATTTGGTATTGGCAGACCGGTAATGATTAGGACATTATTACTGTGCATTTGCGTCATGATTGAGTGATGAGAACACCCCTAAATCGTGCTTCCTGTCTTGAAGCCTTGGGTTCCATGTTGTGAGCGGCATCCATCTTGTGGTTGCCCTTACATAGTCAATTGACCAAGGCTGACTTCGAGCTGAAAGGACACGTATACCTTTTCTGACTCCTCTGTGACCTGGGCAAGCTGACTCCACTGCCTCAAGCCAAACCTGTTCGGGCAGTTCCCATCCCAGTGGCCGAATGAGATTACATTCAGGTGCACATACCATAAGCCTTTCATCGCACACAAACTATGTCTAATCTTACACACACCTGTCTCTGTTTCTTTCTTTATGACCTGTTTTACAAGGAGGAGGTGCCCGTTTTTATTAGGGGTTCATCGATATCTGATGGAAGTTCTGGGCCTGGCTGGGTAATCTATCATGAACTGGACAAACTGAAATGTGGGCTGTCATCATGACTTTGCTTTTTCTTTGTGTTGGAAATATGTGAATTATTTACTGTGAAACAAAGAATGTTTGCCTAGGGCATAATAATTTGTATAAAAGGTCTGTGCGAAGACCATACAGGCAGACTACCTCATTCAGTTACTTTAGGTGTGACTGGGTGATGTAGCCTCACAATTACTTGGAATAAAGATGTCTTTTCATATTTCAGATTCTCTGTTGATTCCTTTGCTGCTTTTGAATGGACTACTTATTGGTAAGACCCCTAAGAAGGAGTATGAGGATTTTTAAACTACCACACAATTGGCTTGTTGAAAGGTTCAACAAGACCCTAAAGGGAATGATAAAAGGGTTATCTGAAAAGCTCAGGCGAAGATCGGACATCCTTTTACCCTGCCTGCTCTTTGCTTACAGAGAGGTCCCACAGAAGGGGGTTGGCTACAGCCCTTTCGAACTTTTGTTTGGCCACCCTGTAAGGGGTCCATTGTGTCTTGTGAAGGATGGATGGGAGTTACCTCTCAAAAAGCCTAAACTTGATGTTGTGGACTATGTACTTGGTCTCCGCTCCAGGATGGCTGAATACCCCACCAGCTCTCCAAGACAAATGGTCTGGACCCTACACCATACTGGGGAAAAAGGGAGAAGTCACCTACTTGGTGGACTTTGGCACCCCTAGAAGCCCCCCCAGGGTGCTCCATGTAAACAGATTGAAAGCATTTGTTGACAGGGAGGACATGAGCTTGCTCATGGCCACAGATGGGGAGCAGGAGAAAGAGAGTGACCCTCTCCCAGACCTGTTATCCCAGAACCCTGATGATGGTTCAGTTGATGGAGTAGCCTTGGAAGGCAGCCTCACTGACCAGCAGCAATGGGACTGCAGACATGTGTTGCAGGCTCATAGACATATGTTTTCTCTCACACCCAGTCAAACTAACTGGTGCACCCATGAGGTGGACACTGGTGACAGTCTGCCTGTGAAGACTAAGATCTACAGGCAACCTGACCATGTCAGGGATTATATAAAGGCTGAGGTGCAGAAAATGCTTGAACTTGGAGTGATTGAGCCATCAGAGAGCCCATTGGCCAGCCCAGTAGTCCTTGTGCCAAAACCCCATACCAAAGATGGAAAGGTCTCAATGCTGTCACTAGGACAGATTCTCATCCCTTTCCAAGGGCAGATGAGCTCATAGATAAGTTGGCTCCTGTCAAATTTCTGAGCACATTTGACTTGACTTGACAGCTGGCTATTGGCAAATCAGGTTAGCTGAGGAGTCTAAAGCCAAAACAGCATTCTCATCCCCCAGTGGACATTATCAATTTGTGGTAATGCCCTTTGGTGTGAAGAATGCACCTGCCACTTTCCAATGGTTGGTGAATCAATTCCTTGCTGGGTTGGATGACTTTTGTGCAGCATATCTAGATGATATTGCTGTCTTCAGCTCCACCTGGGAGGATCACCTGGTCCACCTGAAGAAAGTTCTGGAGGCCCTGCAAAAGGCAGGCCTGACTATCAAGGCTACCAAGTGCCAGATAATTCAGAGTAGGGTTGTGTTCCTAGGCCACCTAGTAGGTGGGGGTCAGGTTCAACCAATGGAGAGTAAGATCCAGACCATCAAGGACTGGGCTCCTCCAACTACCCAGAAACAAGTAAGAGCCTTCTTGGGCCTGACTGGGTATTACAGGAAGTTTGTAAAGAACTATGGGTCCATTGTGACACCATTAAATGACTTGACATCCAAGAAAATGCCAAGAAAGGTTCAGTGGACAGTTTGCTGTCAAAAGGCATTTGATGACCTGAAGAAGGCTATGTGCTCTGCACCTATCCTGAAGAGTCCTGACTACTCCAAACAGTTCATTGTTCAAACAGATGCTTCTGAGTTGGGGGTGGGAGCTGTGCTTTCACAACTTAATGTAGATGGTCAAGACCAGCCCATTGCTTTTATTAGCAGAAGGCTGACCCCTAGAGAGAAACGTTGGTCAGCCATTGAGAGGGAGGCCTTTGCAGTGGTTTGGGCCCTGAAGAAGTTGAGACCATACTTGTTTGGCACTCACTTCCTAATTCAGACAGACCATAAGCCCCTCTTGTGGTTCAATCAGATGAAGGGTGAAAATCCCAAACTTCTCAGGTGGTCCATTTCCCTACAGGGGATGGACTTTACAGTGGAGCACAGACCAGGGACTGACCATGGCAATGCAGATGGTCTCTCCAGGTATTTCCACTTAGAACATGAAGACTTATCTGGTCAAGGTTAAGTTTAATGTCCCTGTGTTTGGGGGGGGGGGGTTATGTAGGAGAGTAGGGTCTGCTTTCCTATGGTCACCCCAATTTTTGCTTTTTGCTTCACTGTTTTTCGACTTAATGTGGCTGTGGGCCTGCTAATCAGACCCACAGCCTGCTGTTCTCTTTCTAAATTCACAGACATGTACTATAGGTACATAACCCATTTGGTACTGGAAACCTTGTCAGCCCTTATACAGTGCACTATAGGTGCCACGGGCATAGGTGCATCCAAGACCTACCAGGGGCTGCAGCAAATCTTTTGCCACCCCTGGCTGGTCCATAAATTGACACAACTGGCTGATCACTCAGCTGGGGCAAGGTGGTGTAATCACCCCTTGCTTAGATATAGTATACCTATATCTAAACCTATATCTGGACACAGATATACCTATAAGTCACTCCTATGGCAGGCCTTAACAATCCTGGAGGCAGAGTGTTTGGTTTTATGTGAGGTGGTGCTCTAGCATGAGCTGAACCTGTCTGCCGCTGTCGGGACCAACTCCCTTAGCTGTTCCGGGATATTGCCATACCATATACTCTTAAGTGCATTATAATCCTCGCGGTTATGTGCTAACTTTGGTTTGGCTTTATGAAACATGGCGTGTAAGGTGTCATACGATTTGGAATACTACCCCCTCGCCAGTCCTGGCAACGGGGGTAGAATTCCACCCTTCTAGAGGGAGAAGACATGTTACTTTACTGAAAAGCGGTTAATCCTAACCAGAGCCTCAGCATCACAAAATGGATGCTGCTGCCACCGACACGAGGCTGACCTCCTAGTGCTGACCAAAACTTGGCAGAGGAGGCCTGGACAAAGGGTTTCCTGTCGCAGGGAGGTGCTACCCCTCCCCAGACAGGAGATAGTGGATTGGGGCAGGGAGGGCTGAAAGAAACTAGACACTGCATGGGGAGCATAAGGCTTACCCTTGCATAATCCAGTCAAACCGGATCTGGGGGTCACCAGCCCCAGTCCTGGCGCGAAGCTGGACAAAGGTAAAGAGGTGTAACCACCCCCTTCCCTAGTCCCACCCATAGGAGGGACCTAGCAGGTAATCCAGCCCACTAGTTTGGAATAAATGTGGGAGCAGTGCCAGCGCACATCATATTATCCTGAATGAAACTTATGAAACAAAACTCTGGACTCTTCGACATCCTACTCGACGTAGAAGCACTGAAGATTCTCCCTTGTGGTCAAGGAGTGAAAACCCTGTGCAAACAGGCACCATCCAGCGCCTCTCTGTTTGCTTTGTTGCAGTTCCTGCCAGAACTCGAGCGACAGAGATCGACAAGACCCAGCTTTTCTGCCTGCCAACAGCCCGATCCACAGTCCCAGTGAATCTGAGACCCGTGGACGCAACCTGAAGCGTGGGGCCGGCCATCTTGAATAAACCACAAAGTGCTGACCGTGCAGCTCCCGAGGCTCCCTCGATGCTGTGCATTAGGGTTTGAGAAGCCTCAGCCCTGTGCAGCTTTTACACTGAAGCTACCCCCTCCACACTCTCCGAGTGCTGCATGGGGCCCTTCTGCATTTTTCTGCTCAACGCATTGGTCCGGTTGCTTGCCCGTTGGCTAGCGGCCCCAGTACTGATGAACCTTTGAATCTGCTCTGCCAGTCCGGTTGCTCTGAACTGGCCCTGGTTCCCCTGAAAAGGAGCACCCGCTCTGACCTTGCTGGTCCGAGTAAGAAGCGATCTTCGAATCCTGCGTGGGTTGCGCTTGCCAAGGTTTGTTTGCTCCAATCCGGAAGCCGACACTGCCGACAACAAGAGACTTTGTGGGACAGCTAGTGATCCACTCCTGGACATCCTCGGTTCCCCAGAGTCCACCTGGCGGTGGAGACAAGCTTTTTGACAACCACCTGATTGCGCCCGACATTGCCTGGTTCCTTCCTGGTTCCACCCTGGTCACTGCTGAGTGACCCAGACTCTGTCCCCTCTGCTTTCAGGTACTTCACATCTTCGATCCACCCTTGGATCCAACCGGTCTCTTCTCTTCAGGACGCCTGCAGCATCATCATCTCCAGGCACCATCAGACTGCGACACACTTTGGCACCTATGCACCCGCTTCCTGTGGGTGAGGTAACTGGTGAACGCCAGTGCTCCTGCATTGGTACACACCTCTAGTGTCTAAGTCTAAAGTTTGGTAATTCTAGTCCAGTCGGAAGACTCCTTTAACAGTAACTTTGTAACTTTTACGCACCATTGACTTTGCATTGGTGCATGCGTGTGCTTTAAGCGCTGCACCCGAGTCCCGCGGGCTTTTCCCGACTTCACCATTGCTAGTCCCAAATAGCTCCAGCGATTCCCAAGGCCTCAGGCCTTACCACTGTTCGAGTAGTGATACTTATACCACTATTTTAGTATGGTTTGAGTGGCCCCTGGGCCTCATCCATAATTGTGCAACTTTCATATGTTTTACTGTGCTTTTGTTTAAACGCTTGTGCTTCTAGACTCATAATGAGTGTAGAGGATTATTCTGAGAATAAATACACATATTTTTATAATATATAACTTTTGTGGTGTCCTTTCATTTGATATTACAGGATTGTGATTGGTAAAATAGCTGGCTTCACATGCCCTCTGGAGTTAAGCCTTTAAGGCTTCTTAGTCCATGCTACCCTTAGGATAGCTTGTCTATAAGGTTGACTTACAACCATCACCATAAGGGATTGTTTGGACTGATACAAGGTGCCCCCAGAATTGGAGACATCATATATCAGGCCAACTTCTCACAAGGGGTTAAAATTACTATTGTAACTCCAGGGAGGTGTTGAAGTAGGGTAAGTGTTGGATAGTGTAGGGATAAAAATGACTATTCATACTCCAGGGAGGTGTTGAAGTAGGGTAAGTGTTGAATAGTGTATGGGTTAAAATTAATATTCTAAATCCAGGGAGGTGTAGCAGTAGTGTAAGTGTTGGATAGTGTAGGGATAAAAATTACTATTCTAACTCCATGGAGGTGTTGAAGTAGGGTTAGTGATGGATAGTTTAGGGGTTAAAATTATTATTCTAACTCCAGGGAGGTGTAGCAGTAGGGAAAGTATTGGATAGTGTAGGGGTTAATATTACTATTCTAACTCCAGGGAGGTGTTGAAGTAGGGTAAGGGTTGGATAGTGTAGGGGTTAAAAGGACTATTCTAACTCCAGAGAGGTGTAGCAGTAAGGTTAGTGTTGGATAGTGTAGGTGTTACAATTACCATTCTAACTCAATGGAGGTGTTGAAGTAGGGTAAGTGTTGGATAGTGTAAGGGTTAAAATTACTATTCTAACTCCAGGGAGGTGTAGCAGTAGGGAAAGTGTTAAATAGTGTAGGGGCTAAAATTATAATTCTAACTCCAGGGAGGTGTAGCAGTAGGGTAAGTGTTGGATAGTGTAGGGGTTCAAATTCCTATTCTAACTCCTGGGAGGTGTTGAAGTAGGGTAAGTGTTGGATAGTGTAGGGGTTAATATTACTATTCTAACTCCAGGGAGGTGTTGAAGTAGGGTAAGGGTTGGATAGTGTAGGGGTTAAAAGGACTATTCTAACTCCAGGGAGGTGTAGCAGTAAGGTTAGTGTTGGATAGTGTAGGAGTAAAAATTACTATTCTAACTCCAGGGAGGTGTAGCAGTAGGGTAAGTGTTGGATAGTGTAAGGGTTCAAATTCCTATTCTAACTCCAGGGAGCTGTTGAAGTAGGGTAAGTGTTGGATAGTATAGGGGTTAATATTACTATTCTAACTCCAGGGAGGTGTTGAAGTAGGATAAGGGTTGGATAGTGTAGGGGTTAAAAGGACTATTCTAACTCCAGGGAGGTGTAGCAGTAAGGTTAGTGTTGGATAGTGTAGGTGTTACAATTACTATTTTAACTCAATGGAGGTGTTGAAGTAGGGTACGTGTTGGATAGTGTAGGGATAAAAATTACTATTCTAACTCCAGGTAGGTGTAGCAGTAGGGAAAGTATTGGATAGTGTAGGGGTTAATATTACTATTCTAACTCCAGGGAGGTGTTGAAGTAAGGTAAGTGTTGGATAGTGTAGGGGTTCAAATTCCTATTCTAACTCCAGGGAGGTGTTGAAGTAGGGTAAGTGTTGGATAGTGTAGGGGTTAATATTACTATTCTAACTCCAGGGAGGTGTTGAAGTAGGGTAAGGGTTGGATAGTGTAGGGGTTAAAAGGACTATTCTAACTCCAGGGAGGTGTAGCAGTAAGGTTAGTGTTGGATCGTGTAGGTGTTACAATTACTATTCTAACTCAATGGAGGTGTTGAAGTAGGGTAAGTGTTGGATAGTGTCGGGGTTAAAATTACTATTCTAACTCCAGGGAGGTGTAGCAGTAGGGAAAGTGTTAAATAGTGTAGGGGTTAAAATTACAATTCTAACTCCAGGGAGGTGTAGCAGTAGGGTATGTGTTGGATAGTGTAGGGGTTCAAATTACTATTCTAACTACAGGGATGTGTTGAAGTAGGGTAATTGTTGGACAGTGTAGTGGTTAAAATTACTATTCTAACTCCAGGGAGGTGTAGCAGTAGGGTAAGTGTTGGATAGTGTAGGAGTAAAAATTACTATTCTAACACCAGGGAGGTGTTGAAGTAGGATAAGTGTTGGATAGTGTAGGGGTTAACATTACTATTCTAACTCCAAGGAGGTGTAGAAGTAGGGAAAATGTTGGATAGTGTACGTGTTAAAATTACTATTCTAACTCCAGGGAGGTGTACCAGTAGGGTAAGTGTTGGATAGTGTAGGGATAAAAATGACTATTCATACTCCAGGGAGGTATTGAAGTAGGGTTAGTGTTGGATAGTGTAGGGGTTACAATTACTATTCTAACTCCAGGGTGGTGTTGAAGTAAGGTAAGTGTTGGATAGTGTAGGGGTTAAAATTACTATTCTAACTCCAGGGAGTTGTAGCAGAAAGGAAAGTGTTGGATAGTGTAGAGGTTAAAATTACTATTCTTACTCCTGGGAGGTGTAGCAGTAAGGGTAGTGTTGGATAGTGTAGGGGTTAAAATTACTATTCTAACTCCAGGAAGGTGTAGCAGTAGGGTAAGTGTTGGATAGTGTAGGGGTTAAAATTATGATTCTATCTCCAGGGAGGTGTTGAAGTAGGGTAAGTGTTGGATAGTGTAGAAGTATAACTTCTTAAAATAACAACATGAACTAAGGAAGTATGAAAAGATTAGCATTTCAAAAAAAATCAGAAAAAAATAACAAAAATAAAATAAATTCTATGTAAGCAAAAACATATTTTCATAAACTTTTTTTTTCTTTTCACATAATGTCAGCAGATAATACTGCCAGATACATCAAGTCAAACAAAGGAAACAGACTGTTAAAACATGCTGGATATATATATATTGTAACGAGAGAATAACTGAACCAAGAAGACATTGGAGGTGCATGCAATATTACTCAAGCCATTGCAAAGGCAGAGTGGTTACTTTCGGTAACAGAGTAATTAAAACATTAGACCATAACCACTCTGCCTCTGCAATGGTCATTGAAGTTAGAGAAACAATAAACGAAATGAAGGATATTGCAAGCACGTCCAATGACATTTCTGGTTTCATTTTAGGGGAGGTTGCTCAGCATGTCCCTAGTCATGTAGCTAGCAGTATGCCAATAATACCAAATCAGAGAAGAATAATTTAAAGAAAAAAACAGGCAAGTAACCCGCAGAGAACTACTCCACAAACCTATTCTGATATTCACATTCCTCCTGAACTCTCTGTATCTTTTTGTAATGAACCTTTCCTCCTGCATGATAACCAAAACCCTCCTAAACGTATACTTATCTTCAGTACACCCCTCAACCGTTTAAAATTAGAGAATAGTGAAATATGGATAATGGATGGGATATTTAAAAGCACGCCCCATCCATTCATTCAAATTTACACTATTGATGCAAAAATGAACAACAATGTAGTCCCCTTAGTGTACAGTTTGCTACCTGACAAACAATCCACAAAGTACATTGAACTTTTGACAGTGATTAAAAACAAAAAATCAAACAAAATTCCTCGGAAAATAATTATTGATTTTGAATTTGCAATGATAAATGTTATTACCAAAACGTACACGGATACCCAAATTCAGGGATGTTTTTTCCATTTTTCCCAGGCATTTTGGCGTAAATTACAAAAAACATCCCTAGTTGTGGATTATTCTTCGGATAGCAAACTGCAATTTAAATTAAAAAAAACTAACAGCTCTTTGCTTTGTTCCTCCTGAAAGGTGTAGACGAATTCTACCCTGCAATTACAGAATCTGAATTTTATACAGAAAACGAGGAAAAATTGGCACCCTCACTAAATTATTTTGAGGACACATGGATTGGGCATCTAAGGAGGTCGGGTCGCAGGAGGAAACCACGTTTCCATGTGGAGTGGTGGAATTGCTACACGAGCTGCTTAGAAGGAGAAGCGAAGACAAACAATGCCATAGAGGGATGGCATAACTCCTTCTATCATACAATTGGTAAACCTCATCCTAACTTTTATCATTTTTTGGAAACTTTAAGGAAGGAGCAAAGTTTCCAAGAAATGAGAATCTCACAAGCACTAACTGGTAGTCTAAATCCACGCATCTCTAAAAAATAAAAAGAAATGTCTGAGAGACTATTGGGCACCTTACAACAATTTTCGTTGTGTGTGGCTTTAGACTACCTAGATAATATTGCTCACACACTACATTATGAACTCTAACATTACTTTCCTGTTTTGCCCTAAATTCATAAAACCTTTCAATTCAATTGGCATCTTTTACAAAACATTTTTTAAAAATTAAAAAGTCGGGTCACCTTACCTTAGATGTCTTCTTTCTTCTTCTTTTTTCTTTTAAAATCCCAAACAAATCCATTTTTTGTGGAAATCCATCAACATATCCACTCCAGTGCAAAAAAAGGAAATCTATTTTATTTTCTTCTTTTTAAATATTCATTTCCGAAAATATCCAAATTGAAAAAAATCTATTCTCCAAAGACGGTAATCCACTCAAAATGTGTAAAAACTGGACAAAAAAAGATAGAATCACAATTTTCCAAACAATATCCCCAAAAAAATCCAATAATTCCTTCTGTTTCCAAAATCCTTCACCAAAACCAAAATCGAACCATCCTCTTTGCTCTGTATCGAATCCATTTAAAAAAAAATAATTATCCAACGAATCTTCTTCGAAATCCAAAACTCAAAAGATCTCAAAATTAAATCCTTTTTTCAAAAAATATACTCCAAAAGAAATCCCAAACTTTGCATTCTAAAATTTCATCTGTTTTCTAAATCCACAATCAAATGAAAAATTGATCCATCTTCTTGCTTCTTTTATGATTCTGATATTGAAAAAACCACAATCCAAAAAATCTTCTTTTAAATCCACTACTCAAAAGATCCCTTTAAAAAAATTCCTTTATTTAAAAAAAAAAAACTCCTAATTTAATCCAAAACATCGCATTTGATCTTCTTCTTGATCCGGTTTTACAAACACATTTTATAAGTTCAAAAAAACATTTTATATATATTTTTATACTGTACAATGATCATTAATCACAATAAACAATAACATTTTCAAATTTATAACTAATAACAGATGACCCAACAACGGCATACTCTATCTACATGATTGGCGACATGCTAAAAGAGTGACAATAACTTAAAAACTAAAATATACTATACCTCCCTATTCTCTCCTTACAATATATATACTTTAAAACATCAAACTGTTTAAAAAGTAAGTTAAAAATGTTTCCTACCTGAGCGCAGATCTGCTTGCTGCTGCATTGTCCATTGACGCTCCTTAAAACGGCCGCGATCAAGAACGTCTACGCGTCTACGTCATCAGGAGCAATAAAGAGAAAAAAAGGACAATTTATTTATATTATACATTAAAGTTATTAAAATCATTTTTTAAATGTAATATATACATATGTTACAATTTGGAAAATATTTTTACAAATGTAATAAATGAAACTTAATTTTTTTATGAATTTTCCAAATAAAAAACAATATAAACAAACGGCATTACATAGTTATTATTATTAATATATGTTTATACTACTTCTAAAATTAAAGTTTTGTTTTTAATATTATTATAATAATGTACTTACCTCTATACTTGTTCCGTTTGCTTCTGATCTTTCCCGCATCTATCTTCAAACGACCATGAAAATGAGTTCTGCGGCAAACATACAGCCGGCTATGAAAATAAATAAAGGACAATTCTTTTCATGGAAGTCAATGGTAAAGTGTGAGAAAAACTTCGAATATGTAATAAATAATTATTGAACAAAACTATTCTTTCTAAAATATTTTTACATTATTCAATTAATATATTTTTTAATAATTGTAAAAATGTTTCCTACCTGAGCGCAGATCTGCTTGCTGCTGCATTGTCCATTGACGCTCCTTAAAACGGCCGCGATCAAGAACGTCTACGCGTCTACGTCATCAGGAGCAATAAAGAGAAAAAAAGGACAATTTATTTATATTATACATTAAAGTTATTAAAATCATTTTTTAAATGTAATATATACATATGTTACAATTTGGAAAATATTTTTACAAATGTAATAAATGAAACTTAATTTTTTTATGAATTTTCCAAATAAAAAACAATATAAACAAACGGCATTACATAGTTATTATTATTAATATATGTTTATACTACTTCTAAAATTAAAGTTTTGTTTTTAATATTATTATAATAATGTACTTACCTCTATACTTGTTCCGTTTGCTTCTGATCTTTCCCGCATCTATCTTCAAACGACCATGAAAATGAGTTCTGCGGCAAACATACAGCCGGCTATGAAAATAAATAAAGGACAATTCTTTTCATGGAAGTCAATGGTAAAGTGTGAGAAAAAACTTCGAATATGTAATAAATAATTATTGAACAAAACTATTCTTTCTAAAATATTTTTACATTATTCAATTAATATATTTTTTAATAATTGTAATTAATATTTTTAAAAATATTGACATTTAGATATTTCTATTAATAATAATTTTATAACCATTTTATAATTTTGAAATGTTTACAATGCATACATTTTTATAAAATATTAAACACTAAAATTAGTTTCAAATAATACATATAATATTTTATAAATATCAATTAATATATATAATAATGTTTTAAATTTTATATAAAAAATAACTTAGATTTTTTTATTTTATTTTTTTGAATGTAAAAAATATATTTTATTATTAAAACATAATATTTTAAAAAGTAATCTTTAATATTATTTATAAACATTTATTTTACTAAATTGATTAATTTAATGAATTCTAATTTTAATTTTGTTTAGATTAAATAAAATATATTTTCTTATACTTTTTTAATTAATTAACTTTTATAATAAAAACAATAAAATATTAAAATAAAAGTAATATTGAGTATTATTTTCAAAACATAAATTTTTAATTTGTTGTAAACAGTTTTTAGATTACTTTTTGAATATTAATTTATTTACCAATAAATAATACTTATTTTTTTAATTAGAGTAATAGTGTTAATTTTTTTTAACAAGTATGATTTTAAAAAAAAATATCACGAGAATATTAATAAACAAATAAATATTAAAATAAAATTACTGAAGAGTATTTTTTTAATAAATGAAAATATATCCATTTTAAAACTATTTAAAAAAATATTTATTGAGTATTAATTTATTAATAAATAAATACTACTACTATTTATTTTAAGAGTATTAATCTAAATCTAAAAGTTTCTTTACAAATTTTAAAACAGTTCCCCACCCAAAACCCCTATTTTCCCTGCATCCCGTCCCAGGAGGTATTTTACAAAATACATTTTAAAAATATTTGTAAATTAACTTTAATAGAAAAAAATGATTTAATATTTTTTTTTAAATTAGAAAAATATCTATATAAATAAAATAAAGATTTCAGGTATTATTAATAATGTAATACTTACGTTGTACTAACTTACGTTGTAATAGCAGCTGCGTTGTAATTGCATGCGATGTAATAGCATGCGTTGTAATGGCTCTTGCGTTGTAATAGATGTGATGTGTTATAAAGGTACTGCGTTATAACAGTTGCGTTGTAATTGATGTTCCCTGCTCAGAACGCCCAAGATGAGCTGGGGGCCTCCAGGTGGCCACCTTGTTGGTCGTCAGAGCAAGGGTGAAAGATCTATAAAAATACTCTAGGGGGGAGGATCACAATGGATGATGCAGCCCCAACCAAATTATACGGTGACGCTGAGTGTAAAGTTCTCTATACTAGGGGGCCGATTCCGATTCGGGATAAAAAACCATCGTACGATTCGTATTCGTAGCCGTCTTCGTACGAATGGAAAAAGACCGTCCGAATTGCTTAGTACGATCCAAATCCCGAAAATACGTCTGAATATCAGCGAACCGTACGAACCACAATCGAAGACCCGTACGAAATGTCATCGGAACCCAAACCGTACGATTAGTAAACGTGCGGGTTGAACTAACAAGTACGATCCAGACCAGGGACCAAGTACGCGATTTGTACGGGCAAACGTAGTCGCGCATGAAGCATGATTCGTACGGAAAACATTGCGTTTAAGCGAGCCGCACCAACATATACGAACCACACACCCCTCAATCAAGCGTACACGAACCCCCCCCGAAAACTGACCGTAACAGCCAGCCGCACCAACAAATACGACCCGCACACCCCTCAATCAAGCATACACGAACCCCCCTGAAAACAGACTGTAACAGCCAGCCGCACCAACAAATACGACCTGCACACCCCTCAATCAAGCGTACACAAACCCCCCTGAAAACGGACCGTAACAGCCAGCCACACCAACAAATACGACACGCAAACCCCACAATCAAGCGTACACAACCCCCCCGAAAACGGACCGTAACAGCCAGCTGCACCAACAAATATGACCCACTCACCCCACAATCAAGCGTACATGAACCCCCCCGAAAACAAACCGTAACAGCCAGCCGCACCAAATATGACCCGCACACCCCACAATCAAGCGTACACAAACCCCCGGAAAACGGACAGTAACAGCCAGCTGCACCAATAAATACGACCCACACACCCCACAATCAAGCGTACATGAACCCCCTCCGAAAACAGACCGTAACAGCCAGCCGCACCAGCAAATACGACCCGCACACCCCACAATCAAGCGTACACGAACCCCCACCCCGAAAACGGACTGTAACAACCAGCCACATCAACAAATACGAACCGCACATCACTCAATAAAGTATACGCGAACACTCCAAAAACGTCCCTTATGAGCCAGCAACAACAACAAAAATTAACTGCACACCCCCCACCAATAAAGCGCACACAAACCCCGAAACCAGCACAAGGAGGGTGCCAAGGAGTTGCACAACCCCACAAAACATGTCTCCTGTGTACACACCATGGGAAAACAATGTCCTGGTCACATGCAAACAGAGGGTCCAAGTCACACCCACCCCTTATAACACACCCACCAAACATTCTAAAAAAGCCACACCCACAAATGGACCAATTAAAGGGCCCCAAGATACAACCCATCATTCTTTGCAACATACCTATTTGCTCAAAGACACTGATAGCACACCAACAACTGCAGCCATACACCCTCACACATGTACCCTATCTCATTCACACACACACCACCCCCTTCACAATCAGACCCACACACCCTCATCCATACACACCATCACCCCCAATCACATACACCTCACACCATGACCACACCAAAGAATCCAAAGTTCACTAACACGGAGATGGAGATCCTTACCGATGAATTCATCAGAGTTGAGCCACAGCTGTTTGGTGCATTGGTCAGACAGACCAGCATTACAGAGAAAACATGCCTGTGGGAGAGGATCATCGATTAGTTCAATGCTGTTGCACCCATCAGGCGCACCAGGAGGGATTGCCAGGCCAGGTGGTTCGATCTGCGGAGGATAGTCAAGCGCAAGATGGATGAGGACTACGCCAACGCTCATCACACTGGAGGTGGTGGTCCCCGCAGACCTGCACAATACCATCCCTGGGAGGAGAAAGTCATGGCCCTGCTACCACCGGTGGGAGTTCACAGAATCGAAGGAGCCATGGAGCCTGGTGAGTATACAAATAACTCATGTAACATGGGGGACTCCCAGCAGTGCCTAACAGTATGGGGGGGGTGTGGCCATGACTCCCAGCAGTGCCTAACAGTATAGGGGTGATATGTGGGTGGGTGGTCATGACTCCCAGCAGTGCCTAAAAGTATGGTGGGGTGGTATGTGGGTGGGTGGCTATGACTCCCAGCAATTCCTAACAGCATGTGGGTGGGTGGTCATGACTCCCAGCAGTGCCTAACAGTATGGGGGTGGTATGTGGGTGGGTGGCTATGACTCCCAGCAGTGCCTAACAGTATAGGGGTGGTATGTGGGTGGGTGGTAATGACTCCCAGCAGTGCCTAACATTATGGGGGTGGTGTGGGGGTTTGTGGCCATGACTCCCAGCAGGGCCTAACAGTATATGGGTGGTTGGTCATGACTCCCAGCAGTGCCTAACAGTATAGGGGTGGTATGTGGGTGGTTGGCTATGACTCCCAGCAGTGCCTAACAGTATGTGGGTGGGTGGTCATGACTCCCAGCAGTACCTAACAGTATAGGGGTGGTATGTGGGTGGTTGACTATGACTCCCAGCAGTGCCTAACAGTATGTGGGTGGGTGGTCATGGCTCCCAGCAGTGCCTAACAGTATGGGGGTGGTGTGGGGGTGTTTGGCCATGACTCCCAGCAGTGCCTAACAGTATGGGGGTGTTATGTGGGTGGTTGGCTATGACTCACAGCAGTGCCTAACAGTATGTGGGTGGGTGGTCATTACTCCCAGCAGTGCCTAACAGTATGTGGGTGGGTGGTCATGACTCCCAGCAGTGCCTAACAGTATGGGGGTGGGTGCAAGGGGAGTGCCAGAAGGCTGGAAGTTGGGGGGTGAGAGGGTGCAAGGTGTAGGCTAGGAGGCTGAACTCATCCCATATGGCCCAGGTACACACCCATGCACCATGCCAATGCACAGGGAGTGTGAAAGTACTTACAAGATAACTGACACTGGGCCCTGGTGTAGGCAGCCCAAGGCCCTCCTGTGACCAGTGCAAACACTAACACCAGGACAAGGTCAGATATCCTGCACAGGAACTCACAACCACCGTCATGGCAGCATGCTTCATGGGGGGAATGATACACCACGAGGGACGTCCACTTGCAAATCACACTCAAATCACTAGCATGGCCTGTCGCGCACACCCCTAACAGAAACAGAGCTTCTGGTGACAGGCAATGGAGTGCACCACTGGCACAATCGTCATGTAACACAACAAAATAAATACTGAACTGATGACGCATCCAAGATAAAAAAGCACAGTGCAGAATCACAAGTCCATTGTGCCTCTCCCACAATGCTGTAGCCACAGCTCATGGACTCTGTGGATGTACTTAAGTAGCACAATGGACCTGTGCATTGACAAGGTGATGCATCTGTGAGAAGTGCCACATTCTAAAGCCCTGTGCCTCAAGTAGGTGTACTGGTCCAGGGGGGTTGGCAGTGGGTAGCCGTCACGCCACAGCAACAGCTCACAAAAGTTGCTGACTGAAATTAGAAAAACTTCCCCTCTGTCTCTATCATAAACATGCTGCATTTAAAGCCTGTGCATGCTTGAACCAGGCATAAGGATTGATGCTGCTTTGTGTAGATTGGGACACACCGAGCGCACCTTAATGTGTGTCGTGCTGTCGAAACAAGCCACAGCAATGGCTGTGGCAGTCATCGTAAAACAGTACCGAACATGTCAATGACCCCTGAGCACATGTCAATCTGATTGAACAACATACCCATACACAAGTGAACCATGACAACAATACAAAGCAGGTGGAACAGTGCTAACTAAAATGGATAACAAAATTGGATGTCGCATGATAGTGCATTAACAGTGTCTGTCTCTCACACCCACAGGGCAACGTGTGGAAACTACCCCAACCAGGGGGGAGATGGATCCCAGTCCCAGGCTCAGCAGGACCCTGACCCCACCGACAGCGACGCCTCTCAGCACACTGTGGTTGACCCCAACCAACCTGGCCCCTCTGGATCCCAAACCCATGCAGCAGCTGGATCAGATACATCTGTGCCAACCACCACACCCATTCCCGCCACATCCCAAGAGACAGCTGGGAGCCCTGACCATAATCCACAACAGGGCCAGTCTGACAATGAGGGAGAAGGTTCGCCGGGCACCCACGAGGTAGCAGATGACACCACCACTGCCAGCACTCATGGGTCCCGTCGACCTGATGTGCCCACAAACGCAGGCTGTGCTCGTGTGGCCAGGGGTGGTGGGAGTGGCGCAAGATGGGGGCGAGAACCTGACCAGCCAGCTGCAGGGCCCGGTATGTCAGAACTCAGAGACATCATGGATGTATACCGGCGGGACACCAGGGAGTTAAGCCTGGTAGTGGAGGCCCTCAACAAAATGACAGATCAGCAGGCCCAGCTACATGCCAGTCAAGAACAACACCAGGGACGGATGGAGGCAAGACTAGATGAGCTCATGAGGGTGCATAGGGAAATTAACCAATCACTCCGTCTGATCGCTGCCAACATGCAGCACCCTCCCTGTGTCACAAGGCCAGAAACATCTAGGCAAAGACCAACGACAGGCACAGGGAGGGAGGAGGAGGAGGAATTGTCAGATGGAGCATCCCAAGCATCGTCAAAGCCTGCACGTGAGGGTACCCCAAGGAAGGTGGGTCATCCACGGACAAGACGTTGAGAGGCATAGGGCCATGCACAACTCCCAGGTCACCTGGTCTGGCATCTTGCCTTCGTGTGCCACAGCATCCCCTTATTGACTTTCTGACTCTCCCACATGGACTTGCTGGTTGCAGTGTGCCCAATGGTGCCAAGCACTGTGGCCTGGACTCTGTTGACTCAACCTGTAAGGCATCAAATCTCCAGCTGTGAACTTTGGATTCCCCCCTTTTTGTACAGCACCTACTCACTTTTCACGCACAAGATCTGAAAATAAATGTAAATAACATAATACGCAGTGGTGGAGACGTTTTGTACCCAGATGGAAAAACATATGTGTGGGGACATGGAAAAAATGCCAGAGTTTTGAACAAACTCCAGACATCCACACACTGGGATCTGAGTCCGGTTGAGGACACACATAGGTCACAATATTCCAACAACTACATACATGGATAGCAATACACACCTGTGATGGTCACAAAATGCAGAAGGGGGTTGGCTTGCAATACTGCAATTACAGACAGGTACAGAAGAGTCGCTTGGAGATGTACAGATCATGGGTAATATGTAGGTGCCCACGGAGGGAGTACCAGGATCTGTGTTCAGAGGTATGAGAACTATCTGCTGCATGCAGTTGTACTGTGGATGTCATGAATGGTGCCCAGGCCAAGGGTGGTAGGATGGACTGCGGGCAACAGGGTGTTAAATGGTAGACGTCCATATTAGTGTATTGGCCTGGGCCTGTGGAGTGCCTACTGAGTGTGGCTGAGGATTATGAAGGTGAACCTGCAGTTCACTGTGGGACTATTGTAGGTATCTCAGGTGGACGCTCATGTGGCAGTAGCTGGGGATGTTGAGGATGAGGTGTGTGCATGCACCCTGGATTTGCACAAGTACTCCTGGAGTCTGGTACTTGTACCTGCGTAGAGGTTCTTGCTGTGGTTGGTCTGGCTAGTGTCATTGACGGCGACCAGGCTCAACACCACCTCGTCAACAGACATCGCCATAGCCATCCCAGAAGGCCATAAGATCTCCCGGAGACTACGCACCATCAGAATGGGAGAAGGAATCGCCATCATCCACATGAACACTCCCAGAGTGACTACCAACACCAACAACACACTCCACACCGCCTAGCACATGCACTTACAGATCCACACTGACGCCAACAACACCCTCAGAGGAACACTCATCGAAAGACCACCTGGACCACGACCACAATCCATCAACTCCATCCCTGACCTCATCAGCACCCACGGCCTCGGCTACACGGATTCCATACTCCTTGGGGACATTAAATTTCAGCTTGAGATCAACAACAACGCAAGCTCCACAGGCCATGATTGACAACCTCGTCAACCTCGCATTAAAACTACTCATGACAATACCCACCCACACCGCTGGACACACACAGGACCCCATCTTCTTGGCATCTCAACACGTCTCCTTCAACCACACCACCGAACACCACTGGACAGACCACAGATGCCTCCACTTCATCTTCAGTAAACCCACCACACCACCCCGCACACAGTACATGCCACGCAGCTGTTGGTGCAAGGCCACCGTGGACTAACTGACCGCCACCCTCGCCCTGTGACCACCCGCCAACTGCACCTACCCCGACTCTGCTGCCATCAACCTCAAACAGTGGATCAACAACTGCGCCGACACCCTCGCCACACTCAAGGCCTCAGCCACCTATCACAACAACAAGGTAGCCGCATGGTTCACCAAAGACCTCAGGACCTCCAAGTGCACCTGTTCGAAGCTGTGGAGGAGCTGGCTCCACAACCAAACACCATACAGCTACACTGCACTCAAGAGCGCCACATGCAGACACTACCAACTCATCAGGACCGCCAACAGGACAGCCTAGACAGAAACGCACAAAATAGCAAACAGCACATCAACATTGTGATTGAACTCACAACTCCCACCTACAACAGCAATGACATAGCACCATCACAAGAGCTGTGTGACTCACTGTCCACCTTCTGACCCTGTAAGATCATCGACATCCACAACAGCTTCCACTACGCTACCCCCCACACACAAACGAGTCCATCCCCCCTTAGACCAACATCCACAAAAATAACCTGACCGCCGGGTACTACGTCAGCGATGAAGACCCCATCAGGACCATGGACTCCATCCACTCCTGATCATCATCTGACACATAGCTTCTCAACATTTTCAACTAATCCAGCTAAGCCAGCACACCTCTTCCCCCAAAAACAGTCCACATCTCCTTCCAGATAGCTAACTACAGTGGGAGCTGGGAGAATGCTGAGCTCAACGTCTTAGTGAATATACAAAATGCGGCCCACAAATACCTCAAGAACTTGTGGGCCATCTCCCCTTCACAGAAAAGGTCACATAGAAGATCGTCAACAGACTGCTGACCCGCTACCTCGAAGACAACAACATCATGGGACCATCCCAGTCTGGATTCCGCTGCAGCCACTGCACGGACAACGCCCTCATCACCACCAACAACGACATCAGCATTCTCATGGACAAAGGAGAAACAGCCGCCCTCATCCTTCTGGACCTATCACCAGCCTTCCACACGGTCTGCCAAGACACCCTAACAGCACGCATCCATGACGCCGGAATCCAAGAGATTGCCCTGGCCTGGGCCACATCCTTCCTCTCCCACAGGGCCCAGTGTCTGCCTCCCACACTTCCATTCCAAGACCACTGAGACCATCCGCAGCGTCCCACAGGGATCATCCCTCAGCCCGACGTTGATCAATATCCACATGGCAACACTCACCCATGTTGTACTACAACACATCCTCACCATCATCTCCTACGCCAATTACACACAGCTGATCATACCCCTCACCAAAGAACCACACACTGCCAAAGGAAACCTCCACAGAGGAATGAAGGGTGTTGCCAAATGGATGAAGGACACAGGCTGAAGCACAATTCTGACAAAGCGGAGGACCTCATCCACGACCCCACCACTTCAGCCTGTGACGACTTGTGTTGGCCAACATCGCTAGGAACTGCCCCAGAAACCACCAACCACGCACGCAACCTGTGGGTCATCCTCAAATCCTCCCTCACCATGAACATGCAGGACAACGCCATCTCATCTTCCTGCTTCAACACCCTCTGTATGCCCAGTAGGATCTTGAAATGGATCACCTTAAACACGTAAGAAACAGTCATCTGGGCCTTCTCCACAAGCTCACTGGATTACGGGAACGCCCCCTATGCAGCTACAACAACCAAACACATGAGACAGCTGCAACGCATCCAGAACGCCTAGTCATGTATGATCGCCAATTTCCCCAACACAGCCACATCACACAACACCAGAGAGGCCTGCCCTGTCAACAAGAGGATCACCTCCAGCCTCATCATCCATGCACACAAAGCTCCTAACCACGCCGGACCAGCATAACAAAACAACCGACTCAGCTTCTACACACCCACCCGCAACCTCCGCTCTACAAACCTTGCACTTGCCAGAGTCCTTCACTTGCAGAAAACCACTGTCAGTGACAGATCCTCCTCCTACCTTGCCTCAAAGACCTTTAACACACTTCCTACAAGGCTACAACTGACCCAGGACCTGCTGCCCTTCAGAAGACTTCACCAGACCTGGATTTTTGATCTGTAGCAGCCCCCCCCCCCCCCCCCCCCCAGCGCATTGACACCCTCACAGGTAGGTAGACTGCTTAAAAATTGAATAGATTGATTGTTTGATAGATAGCTTAGCCAAATTGTGTGTGTATTATTGGAGAGCTGTAGATGATAGTTACAATGAGGGTGGTCAGGCTGTGATACTGGATGTGCAGATGTTTGACAATGCGGAGAGTGTCCTTGGTGTTGTATGTGACTCTGAGGGGGTACCTCGTTAAGCTGGACCAATCATAATCCTGGTTTTGGTGTGTGGTCTCTGTGGGTTTTGGACTATCCGTCTGTGATGGCTATGTAGAAGTGGTGTTCTGATGTTGCATACTACCACGTTACAGTATTGAAGGCGATGTGTGGTGCTGTTGTGTTGACGAGGTAACACAGTACAATGTGGTGCTGCTGGAAGTTGTGTGTGTGCTGTACGATGCCAATCACCTGGTTGTACAAAGACACACTGTTATGTGGGGCTGCATCGTGTTGCCAATATGAGTTGCACACACAGGCTGAGAAGCTGTCATGGGTGTGTTTGTGGTAGCGTGATACCAGGTGGATGATTGTCTGGTGTTCACTGTATGGAGGGTGGCTGGAGCAAGAGTCTGTTGTGTCACATGAGTCATGAAATGAGCTGAGCGTCTTGCAGTGTGCTTGTTGCCGGTGCTGACGGACCTGCCTTTGTCATGGAGGTTGTGCAACAGTGGCACAGACAAGCTGTGGCATGCTTTAACAATAGATGGATGGAGGAGTATCTTGTATGCGTGTGTGGTGGAGGATCTGGCTACTCGGTGCTGCGTTGTGGCTGGGGATGCAGGAGCCGGAATTAGTGAACACATGACAGCAGAAGGGGTGTGACAACATGCTAAACAAGCACACAAATACAAGGATTATAACAGGGCACAAAGTGACATGTGTATGTGAAGGCTGGAGTGTCTGGTCACCCATGGCTCATCGCAAGCTAAATTTGTGAACAGTCCCCAAAGATCATGGCAGGTGTAGCCTGCATGTCGTGTGTAGCAAGCTAAACAACACATACACAACCATGTACGTCAGGCACTATATGTACATTTGCCATTTCCAACAGCATGCATGTTGTCACTGTACACATAATCACATATGAACAACCATCGTAAACAATGCCATATTGAACGCATGCAGACTGACAAGAGATGTGCGTTGACAGCAATGAGGCACAATGTACTGTGTTAAACACACTTACTACACAATAGGATAACCTTGTTTGTGAGGCTATGCTGCATTAGCCAATGTACATGCCCAGTGGCATTGCTCTGAAGACAATAACAGTCATGCAATGATGTCACCTGTAATGCGACTGAAAGATTCTCCACACGACTGCCAGGGACTGGCCGTACCTTTGATCATCAGAGTGGTGCGATGCTGAAAGGGTTCCATCTTTTTTTGGAGAGAGAAAAAAAACCACAGCATGGACAAACAACAAATGAAGAAAAACAAATCTTTGGATATAAATATATCCATAAATCTTTTAAGGGACATAAAGGAAGTGCATGCATGAAGTTGTTTGCTAAATGGATGGTTAGGTTACTGAAAAGTAGTACTTATACTACATCTTACTAACTAGTACTAAACAATTAGACAGTACAGGGCTGCAGTAATTACCCAATTTCACTTGCCTTTCTGCCCTCAGAGAGAATAAACACTTAGTAGTAGATTACATTAGTTTTAAAAATAGCAAAGAAACTTATCAAATAGCTGTAGGGATGAATTTGAAGCAGAGAGCAAACACACAGAGTCGCACTCATAGAAGTTCACAACAATAACATTATTTAAAAGATAAGGACAAGTGAAGTGGATACTGTAGCTGTATGTTGTAGTTGTTCTGGTCAAATTGGGAAGTTGCATGCATCCAGCCATTCCTCTTATTCGCGGCACTCCTTCATTCCATCGGGCGCTCCGTCTATCAATCTTGGTGACCACACTGTCCACTGCCTGCCTGGCGGATGCGGAATTGCGGATTGCTATGGTAAGCCTGAGTTAATGTTTTTCCCATCGTACAGGGTAAGTGACAGCCTGTAATTGTCAATGGAAAAACAGAAAGGGATATTAAAACACCACGGAGGAAAAATATAAGGTACGGTGTGTTGTGCAAAAATAACACTTTCACTTTCAGAGGCGACAGTATTACATACATGCATCATTTCTGAAGTGCCTACTCTGAGTCTCTGTTTCCAGGATAATAATTAGCACACAGCAGGCCAGGGCCATGCAGACGGTCAAGGCAGGCACCACTGAGTGAACCAACCTCCATGTAGCATACATCTTTGACACAGACAGACAAAGCAGATCTAATTTTATACAGCAAGCCACATAGCCGCAATTTTACATGAACCGCTGTCTGGACTCTGTTCTGCTGTGGTTGTTGTTGACTTGTTTACTTGTTTGCCACTCACAAAATGGCCATAGTTCTTCCGTAAATCGACAATGATGATCCATCCATCCCAGTGAGTGACTGTGAAGAAATTATGTAATTTTGGTCATCATGACTCATCATCATCATGGTGTTGGCAAACTCAATGTTGTTCATGCAGTCACCACCACCCCCTGTTGTTTAATTATTTTGTCCACCCTAAGCGTGGAAGGGTATTCTCAGACGTGAGTCCCTAGCTCATTGCACCATCAGGATTCAAGCAATGTGGTAAATAAAATATTACCCTGTCGGAATTTCTATACTTAACCAGTGGGTCATGCATATAATGAGAGGCAGAGTCCGTGGTGTCCGATTCAAAAGGGCTTTATTTCAGTAACTCGAGTTAAGGGAGAATCGGGTTCCATCACCACTAAGGCTCAGGAAGGGTCTTCTAAACTTTATTCACAGAGTACAATATTTATACATGGAATATACATTGCATTGCATAGAAAAGGAGGAGCGCTCCAGGCAGAGCAAGAGAAAGAGAGAGATAAGAGCATATGGGCGTGCAAGAGGCGTGTAAGAAGGCGTACATGTGGGCGTTCACTTGAGGAGTCATAGGTGAGTCATAGGTGGGTGGATACTTGGAGGGGATCTGCATGGTCAGCTGGAACCTTTACCCTACTTGTGTGCATAACTTGGTCATGACGTGCAATTAACGTGTAACTGGGGGAAGCTGGGGGGAGCTGACTTTCGATCCAGTAGGGAAGCCTTCAGTGTCAGGACAACCTGCACGTCTGGTATTATCTGATATCTTAAGTTTGGAGGATGTATTATCTGAAGTAAAGGTCGCTCGAGCAAAGGTTGCTCATCACCAAGAGCCAGTGTGTGCATATATTTCTTCATGCATTGCGTGGGGGCCATGGGCTTTCTATGGATGCGAGCTCTGCAAATCACTTAAACGGAGACAGAAAGGCTAGGCCCTATCTCTGCAGTCGGGTTCTGTTTACCTTCTTCACTAAGCAGGAATGTGTTTCTGTGGAGCGAGTAGATAACTGTGTGCAAAATACTGTCTTGGCAGGCCAGGCTGGGCCAGAAGTATGCGAGAGGTCAGGGATACGTAGCTGAGCTGCAGCTTTCAGAGTGTCTGGAGGCAAGAAACCCGAGGCTCAGGCTGAGCCACAAAACGGGTTCATCTCAACTTTTATTAAACGTGCACAATGCAAGTACATTGGCAACATAGGCCTCTGTGCAGAATTAACATTTCTTTCATGGAGGGCTTGGTAACTGACATTCTAATGTGGGACGGAAATACAGAGGCATTATTATTACAGGCATGAGAGGGAAAACGCATGGGTGACATGCACATGCACTAAACGTGGGGTACACGCAGGGGACACATTGGCCACGTAAAATTTCTATTTCCTCATTCCCTCCTTGTCCCTACTGTGCCCTTCAGGACACATCTATATTCATGAGACCGTATATCTAATCATACAGCATCATTTGTTCGTTTTTTTTCTTTTGTATACGTGGATGGGGAATACAGGCAGTGGCACACAAGCCGCAAATCGCCGGGCCACACTGCAGACAGAGACAGCAGCTGAATATTATAAGCAGTATCATTCCTAGGAACGACAACACTTTCCATCCCCATGCTGAAATTACACCCCAGAGCCAACCGGACCAAGTCCATGTGCCTGGGTCTTGATGTCTCTCGTGAGCTATCTTGTGGAGTCTTGTTATTGCTGCGTACACGGATGGCGCGTTATTAGGAAAAAACACGCAACAACTGGAGCCGATCACTCTACAAGCCCCGCCCCTATCTGCCAGGATGACGTCAAGAACAAGTCGATTCTGAAGAACAACAAGTCGCATGGTAGACTGCTCCTGGGTCAAGTTCGCCAGGGCTGCTGTAGTCTCATTCACTACTGCTTCTAGAGTTCTTGTTAACCTGCGTATGAGTTTACTGTTTTGGACGGGACCTATGAAGAAAAAGAATCCTCTATTGAAATCTGTATATTGCTCCCAAGCTGTCTCAGTCTGATCAATCACTGGGGAATTGGTCTACCTCCTGTGTCTAACATGCACTAGTCGCGAATCTTGATGATAATGGGATGGGGCTAGAAAGACAGGGGGCAGAAGGAACAATATATAGCATGTTCCACCCCAGTCTAAGGGCAGATGTACATAGGCTGTCTGACCGCAAATGAAATAGGAATGGCGAGATGTGTTGAAGGAAGACTTTCCTTGATCATTAAACTCGACTACTGTATTACATTCACTGTGTCCCAAATGTACCGATCCTTTCTTTCTGATGCACAAATCACCTTTTACTGGTAGGACTCTAATAAACGGTGGACCTACATTTTGCTTGGGCTGAACATTCAAGATCATAAAGTTAAGGGAAGCATTTCCTTGCTCGTACTCTTCAGTTTCTAAATCGGTCCCCTTTCTTTGGGGAAGTCCGTCTTCGTCTGGAAAACATGCCTCGTTCATTACTTTATTCAAATCTCCCCATATCCAATCGTCTTTGGAAACTGTGGACTTTCGGTCTAGTGATGTCATTAAGGCAAACTATGCTCCGCACGAACTATTGTGCGAGAACGGAAAAGGGAAGAAGGGCAGTACTCCCTTCGTCTTTTGAAAAGGTGGAAGTTGGCCACATACCCAACAATCTGTTGCATTGCTGGTCTGATGAGAACGGTGCAACATCCGAATAAAAGTATTGTTGCGCAGGGCTAGTCGATATGACAATTCATGAGGTGGCAGATCACTAAATGTATGCTCTGCGGTGTTATTAATGGGGAAGTGTATACGTGAAGAAAGAGGAGGAAAGAAAACATGTAGCGGCAAACTGATACATATAATAGTGATGCACAAAAGTGACATAAAAATCAGAGTTACTATACATCTACTGCGTAATATCTTGCAGTATTTCTCTCTCATCTTGCTCTTTTTACTATTTGGGTCTACGATCTTATACATGTCAGGAACCTGTCTAACCGATTCACCACCTAGTGGACTTAAACAATTAAATGCTGTCTGACTTACTAGATCGTAACTTGGACCTATATTCTTGTTGCGGAGTCTTTTCTAGCAAAGGGGGCTTAAAGTCTGTACTATCTTTAGTACTTTCTGTACTGTCCTTAGTCTTTGTCAAAGTTCCAGGATCTCCAAAGAATTTTTTACAGTGTTGCGCGTGAAGCCATCCCTTACGTCCTTCGACCTTGACGGCAGTCCTCGTGGTGAGCAGTACTCGTTTCGGTGTCTTCCAGCGTGGCTCAAGGGGGCTTGATCGATCAAAGTTCCGAATATAAACATAATTTCCTGGGACGATGGCGTGCTCCTTGACTTGGGTGTTGTCAGGGAAGGCGGAGGCAACCTGTGAACGACAAGAGAGTAGTGCAGACATCAAGGAAGCCAGGTAATCTGTCAGCATGTTACTGTCAACATCAGTTATTTTCTTAGGCATAGGCGTACCCCACATATTCGGTGGTCTACCGAAGACCACTTCATAAGGAGATAGGCCTGTTCTGGAATGAGCTACCATACGCATGTAAAAGAGGGCAACCGGCAAGGCTACCATCCAATCCACGCCTTTTTCTGCACAAATCTTTGCTAATTTCGTCTTAAGAGTCTGATTATGGCGCTCGACAAGTCCAGCTGCTTCAGGGTGTCGTACACAATGAAACTTCCACTGATATCCTAACAGAAGGGACACTTGTTTCATTAATTCAGAAGAAAAGGGCTGACCATTATCTGAGTACACGACACGAGGCAATCCATATCGGGGGAAAAACTCACGCACCAATTTCCTGGCGGTGGTCACAGCAGTATAATCTGGGACTGGGTACGCTTCTGTCCATCTAGATAGTGCACACACAACTACCAGGACATACTTGTAACCTCTACATCTGTCCATTTGGATATAATCCATCTGGAGGACTTCAAAAGGATGGTCAGGAGGATGAGATCCGCCTTGTTCCACCGGAATGCCTTTGCCTGGATTTAACTGGCAACAGATCATACAGGTACGTACTTTCTGTTTCGCTGCTGCACGTAGGTGCTTGTTAAACCAGATATTCTGTAAGCTGTCTAGCATTGCCCTTTCTCCTAAGTGTGCTGGACTATGTGCTGTGTTTATGATCACTTGTACCATAGAGTCTGGGAGGAACCATGTAGCTCTGCTTTTAGTCATCCAACCTTGGTCAGTCTGGACCCCTCCTTGTTCAGTCCATTTCTTTATTTCGTCTGGAGTGGCATGTGTCTGTATGTCGAGTACATCTCTTGAAGGATCCCTGACTGTCATGCTTTTTGTCAGTGATGGTACCTCTGTCTTTGTCGTGTCTGTTGGTGTCTGAGCTGTCAATTTAGCAGTTCGGTCTGCCAGGTCATTACCCAGGGAAATGGTGTCTGTAACTTTGGTGTGTGCTTTGCATTTCAGGACAGCTATGGCTGTAGGCAAATGTATTGCTTCTAACAGAGCCTGAATGAGCGGACCGTGCTGAATTTTAGCCCCATGAGAGGTTAAGAAACCTCTCTCCTTCCATAACACTCCGAAATCATGAACAACACCGAATGCATACTGTGAATCTGTATAAATGTTCACTTTCAAGTTCTTGGCTCTTATGCAGTCTTGTGTCAGAGCGATGAGCTCTGCTGCTTGTGCTGACAATGTGTCTATTCTCTGTGTCTCTATGACTTCAGTAGCAGTGGTCACGGCATATGCGGCCACTAACTCTCCTGTGCTTGTTCTCATGCATGAACCATCAACATAAAGTGTCAGGTCAGGGTCTGGCAGTGCAATGTCTGTCAGGTCTTGTCTTGGTTTCGTCACTGTATTCATTACTTCCACACAGTCATGTGGTGCAGTGTCTACTGTACTTGAGGGCAAAAGTGTAGCAGGGTTGAGAATATTGCATCGTCTGATCTCTATGTGTGGCTGAAATAACGTCAGTTCATATCCTGTCAGTCTCGCTACAGTCAAGTGCTGTGTCTGTGTCCTGTTCAAGAGAACTTCCACCGCGTGTGGTACCTGTACTGTCAGGGGGTGTCCCAGCACTATGGAGTCACTCTGTCTTATGGCTAGGGCTGTGCTGCAACTGATTTCAGGCACGCAGGCAGAGCCCGGGCCACTGGATCCAGTGTACTAGAAAAATAAGCACACAGCTTGTGTTTTCCTGCTTGATCATGTGTAAGGACAGATAATTCTGTTCCATCTCGTTCAGTGACAAAAAGCGTAAAAGGTTTGCTGTAACAAGGAGTCGCTAAAACTGGTGCTTGACATAAGGCTCTTTTTAATTCTTCAAATGCCAAAGTATGTTCTTGTGTCCAAGGGAGGAGAGTCGAAGACGCTGCCTCCTGTGTTGTCAACTGTATGAGTGGTTTGGCTAGATAGGCATATTGGGGAATCCATTGTCTGCAGTATGAAGTGAGGCCAATGAAGGCCCGTACTTCCTTTTGTGTCTTGGGCTGTGAAAGGTTAGCAATTAACTGAATGCGTTCTTGTGTCAGCTGCCTACCCCTCTTGGACAGCAAGTGTCCAAGGTATACCACTTGCTGTGCACAGAATTGCAACTTTGAAGGGGACACTTTGTGCCCCTTGTCTGCCAGAAAGTGTAAAACTGTCAGGGATGCATTTTCGCAGTCTCATTCTGATCGTGCTGTAATTAGGATGTCGTCTACGTACTGGAGCAGTGCAGTGTTGGTAGGCATATGAATACTGTCCAGCTGTCTTTTTAATGCTTGGCTGTAAATGCTAGGACTCTCTGTAAAACCTTGAGGAGCTCTCGTAAATTTAAAGCTGCGTCCATTTAAACTGAATCCGAAGAGATACTGGCTATCTGGATGAATGGGAACACTAAAAAAGGCATTCTTCAAGTCAATGACAGTAAAGAACATTGCCTCAGAATCAATAGCAGTCAGTAATGATGAAATGTGTGGGACCACTGGGTATTGAGGGACTACACATTTGTTCAATTCTCGAAGGTCAATAACTAGTCTGTAAACAGGTGGTGCATTAGGGTCTGTTTGTTTAAGAATAGGGATGACAGGTGAATTACATACATTCGAGTCAGTCTCCACTACCACCCCTTGTGCAATGAGTTCGTCAACAATTTTCAGTAAGGCTACTACGGCATCAGGTGGTAACTTGTATTGTCGGATACGTGGTAGTACTACTCCTGTCTTGAGAGTGACACGGTGTGGTGTAATGTGCATGCAACCTACGTCAGTCGGACCTTGTGCCCATAGATGCTGTGGTACATTCTGGAGTCTGTGGTCAAAATCCTTCAACACATAATGTCCCTTAAAATCACGTAAGAACAGTCGTACTCCTTCCGGAGAACAACGTATAACTGCTCCTAGTTCTTTCAATGTCTTTATACCAAGCAAGTTTTCTGGACATGACTTAGTAAGTAGCAAGTCTGTGGTACGTGACAATAGACCAACTCCTAGGGAAACTGGTTCCGATACTTCATTAACAATAGGCTTTCCTGAAAATCCCTGGGAAACATTCTGTGAGCCTGAAAGGGGTGCCCCTGGAACCTCGTCATGACTGATGGTAGTTCTGCTCGCCCCTGTGTCAATCAGAAATTTTCTGTCCTTTCCCAATACACGACTATGTACATAGGGACCCTCTTGATCTACAGGAACCTCAATAAGGGGCAAGCCAACTTCCCTCTCTAGGCTGTTTCATGAGAACTGTTGGTATTCTGGATAGTCTGACTGCGTGTACTCATACATTTGTGTCGGGCATTAACAGGTGGCGGTGGGGGTGGTAAGTTCGCTACTTCTGGTTTGTGTTCTGTGGGATGCTATTCTGCCTAGGAACGTGTGGTCGTTCTTTGGTTCTTCCTGTAGCTATATTGTGTTTCAGGACAGCACAATCTTTTACAAAGTGACCTGGGTGTTTGCAATAATTACAGTTCCCTTTAACAAGTGTCGTGGCATTTTTATTCGTATTTGCCGGCACCGTTTGGGCAACCAGCACTTTCATTTTTGTCTCTTTCATACGTCTCCTTTCATGATCCTGCTCTTCTCTAATTCTGTTCTGGTGATATTGTAGCATTTGCAACATTTGCGAAGGGCTATTTGCTTGCCAAGTACTCTCAACCTTTAGTACTCTATTCTTGATCTGGGGCAAGGAATTCTCTACTAATTTGCTCACGAAAAGATGAGGATATGACTCGCTACTGGGCTTAAGGCCACTATTAATAGAAAAACATTTCTCGAATCTATAATAGAAATCACTCGTGTCCTCATCTTGTTTCTGTTTACAGGCTGAAATAGCATCCCAGTCTTCCTTTTTAGTAATCAATAGTCTTGGCAAAACCTGTATCAGGAGTTCAGGTAGTTCTTTAGCTTTGTCCCAAAGACCAACACCCGGGTGCCGGCCTTTATCCTCTGTTTCCAATGCTGCCCAACTTATCTTTTTCTCTCCCACCTCCCAGTCTTTTTCCTTAAGCTTTTCATAAATACCAGCAGGCAACAGTACTTTCAATAATTTTATAATATCAGCGTACGTGTAATCTCCGATGCGGAGAATGTCTTTTAATTCTCGGTGAAACCCCCCCGGGTCTTTATCATGGCAGGGCAACATCTTTTTCATTTCCAGTATTTCTATTTTTGTCAAGGGTGTGTAAACATACACTCGTTGAAGCTCACCCGCTGCATTTTTGACGGGATGCACCTCTCGTAGGGGGTTCTGTCTGTCTATGTACAAGTTCTTTCTGTCGTGGTGTGGGGCGGGAAGCATGCATGTGGTCAGAGAAGATAAGTACTTATGTCGTTGATCCAGGATGACATTAATTAAATCAGTACCTAGGCCTGTCCATCTATCTAGTACTATGTCGTCCAGTAATTTATACAATGGACCGGGATCAGAATATTGACTCTCGTATAACGTTATCAAATGTTGGACCATGTAAATACCGGCCAACCGCTGTTCGTTCGGCGGAAGGCTCAAGAAAGTCTGGGCCACTATATCATTGCTAAATATGTTAGAATTGGACACCCATTGGACGGCTGACCGGACCAATTCCTTTTCGTGTGGGGTGTGGGATCGCTCGTTCTCTACCCGTCGTTTCAGAGCTTTTTCAGTAGTTTGGAATAGATTTTCAAGGGAATATCTTTCCTTTATAGCCTGTCCCTGTTTGCGGTAGTCGAGGCACTTGGGCTTGTCAAACTGTTGTGCTTTGCCTACGTAATTCATTTTGTCCTTTTCCTCGGTTTCTGGCTCAAGATCTTCCGATGATGACTCATACTTCCCGTCAGACTCTTCACGGTGTATTTCTAAGATCTCCTTTCGTATTTTCTTGTACATATTTTCCATCTGTCCCTGTCTATCATGCCGACCGGCAGCTATGTTGTCACTCCAATCCATCAGACCCTTCTTTACTTCTTTGTCTGGTTGGTCTTGTTCCCTGATCAGACAGTTAATCATAAAACGTAGAATAATGTTCTTAACCTCCACCTTTCTGTGTTCCATGGCCTTTTCTATACACTCGGGTCCCTCCCCTGTTCTAATGAAACGGTATATTTTATCTAGGTGTTCCTTCATGTCTGGTAATGTGATCAAATAGTCGACGGCATGTCTTAATCTTAGTGAAAACACGAGCATTGTACCCTCTCCTGGTACTGGATCGTATATACAACGTGGGATTGTTACACCTACAGAATACTTAAATGGTGTTGATGTCGATTGTGGCGTTCGTGGTGGCCCTAGTCCTAGCGGTGTTCGTGTTGTTGGCGGTGTTTGTGGCGTTGCCCCCCCCCCACTGCCCCGGGCCCTACGTCCTCTTTCACGATCTGCTGGAGCGGAAGCTGTATGAGCTGATCCGCTGATGTGGGCGGAGGGAACTCTGCGTTCACATAGTCCGGTGCGGGCTCCTCTAGATAGGAGGAAATAAAAGCCTCAGATGCTGTTGGCTTCGTTCTACGTACTCTAAAGGGTACTGGTGGTGGTGGCGACCTACGGGGTACTTCTGAGGGGGTCGCTCTAGCTAGTTCTTCTGAGAGGACGGGATAAATACCAGCAACGAGGGCATTTCTTTCTCTTTCAGCCTGTTCTGCCTTGACCCGTTCCCCCTCCTCCCGCAGTTCTTTTTCTTTGGCTTTTTCCGCTACTTGTTTACTTCTCTCTGCTTGGTGGAATTCTTTCTTTGCCCTCCTATGTGACTCTTTACGCCATAACTCAATGGCATCTTTCTGAGACGGTCTTACTTTCCTTTTCCACAGCGCTTCCTCTACTTTCATAATGCATTCAGAATCCCATGTTCCTGAGGCAGGCCATCTGTACTTCTCCTCTAAATCCTTCGTGTAATCCACCCATAAGTCTAAAAACAATATGGCATCTAGCCCGTGTTTATTTTACATGAAATGACCAGGTGTGTCTCTAGGCGGGACGGGAACTGACTCTTCGAGTATTCCTTTCCTGGTCCCTATCTGACGTAATTTCGAAAACAGTGGCATGTTGAAACTAACTTAACGAAAACACAATGTACACCAAAATAGACTGACTGAAACAACCATTCACACTACAACACTAAAACACTAAAACAGATACATTCTAACTAATACATGGAAAAAAACATGAACTTGAAAACAGTTAACTTTATGCACTGGAATACAGTACAGCCATACCGGTCTCGTAAAGAGCCACGTCTTTACCGTGTCCACCGAAATGGACCCGTCTTTACCGTGCCTGTGTGAACGGACACGTCTTTACCGAGCTCAAATAAATGAACCCGTCTTGAACTTTATGCGTTCCCTATAACGGTACTCACCGGGAAGCAGAACTTGAAGGCCTCGGAAACTTGATACTGCGTGAACTCGATACTGCGCATGCGCCTCGGAACAGGTGGGCCTCTGGAAACCTCGGACCTTGCTCTCTCACGGCTGGGGCTCTGGTCGGGATGATCCGCAATCCTCACTGCCTCGTGTGGATGCCTGGTCGCAGTCCGTCCTCCTCGTGGGCCTGAGGGAGTAAGCAGGAAGACCCGCTGGCGTGTACACTTTGAAGTCCGTCACGGCTGAAAAAGGGGGCAAGGGCTGGACCTACATCACCGGCGCGTGGGGAAGGGGACTTGTCCCTATTCGGGTGCCATAATTATGTGGTAAATAAAATATTACCCTGTCGGAATTTATATACTTAACCAGTGGGTCATGCATATAATGAGAGGCAGAGTCCGTGGTGTCCGATTCAAAAGGGCTTTATTTCAGTAACTCGAGTTAAGGGAGAATCGGGTTCCATCACCACTAAGGCTCAGGAAGGGTCTTCTAAACTTTATTCACAGAGTACAATATTTATACATGGAATATACATTGCATTGCATAGAGAAGGAGGAGCGCTCCAGGCAGAGCGAAAGAGAGAGATAAGAGCATGTGGGCGTGCAAGAGGCGTGTAAGAAGGCGTACATGTGGGCGTTCACTTGAGGAGTCATAGGTGAGTCATAGGTGGGGGGATACATGGAGGGGATCTGCATGGTCAGCTGGAACCTTTACCCTACTTGTGTGCGTAACTTGGTCATGACGTGCAATTAACGTGTAACTGGGGGAAGCTGGGGGGAGCTGACTTTCGATCCAGTAGGGAAGCCTTCAGTGTCAGGACGACCTGCACGTCTGCTATTATCTGATATCTTAAGTTTGGAGGATGTATTATCTGAAGTAAAGGTCGCTCGAGCAAAGGTTGCTCATCACCAAGAGCCAGTGTGTGCATATATTTCTTCATGCATTGCGTGGGGGCCATGGGCTTTCTATGGATGCGAGCTCTGCAAATCACTTAAACGGAGACAGAAAGGCTAGGCCCTATCTCTGCAGTCAGGTTCTGTTTACCTTCTTCACTAAGCAGGAATGTGTTTCTGTGGAGCGAGTAGATAACTGTGTGCAAAATACTGTCTTGGCAGGCCGGGCTGGGCCAGAAGTATGCGAGAGGTCAGGGATACGTGGCTGAGCTGCAGCTTTCAGAGTGTCTGGAGGCAAGAAACCTGAGGCTCAGGCTGAGCCACAAAACGGGTTCATCTCGACTTTTATTAAACGGGCACAATGCAAGTACATTGGCAACATAGGCCTCTGTGCAGAATTAACATTTCTTTCATGGAGGGCTTGGTAACTGACATTCTAATGTGGGACGGAAATACAGAGGCATTATTATTACAGGCATGAGAGGGAAAACGCATGGGTGACATACACATGCACTAAACGTGGGGTACACACAGGGGACACATTGGCCACGTAAAATTTCTATTTCCTCAGCAAGCCGGGCCGAAGACGGCTGAAATGCCAGAAACCGGTCCCCGGTAGCTTGTTTCCTTCCCAGTGAAAGAATTGGCTTGGTAGTTTGGTTTGCCCTGTTCCCATGATACACTGGGCCAGGGACAGACCAATTTGCATATAGCCAGGTTCTGAGCTGGGATGGTGCAGTGAGCTAAAAAACGGTGTTGGATTAAGCCCTGATCTCTTGACTGGGTGAGAGTATTCTGCTTAATTCAGAAACTCTGTCCATCACCACCCCCTGTTGTTTAATTAGTTCATGCAGTCACAGTCTACTCTACACACAGTGAGTCCAAGGACATTTTCCATATTGAAAAAGGCAACTTAGTGGCCCCTGCAGTAGAAGTACAATTTGCATTAAACAAAGTAAACAGAGTAGACTTGAGTTACATTTAGTGTGTAAAAGATTAAATAATAACAGAACACATAGGATTCATTTCATGCACAACAAACAAACAGCAATTGCTTTCATCAGAGCCAGACAGCCAGTGTTGTCCACTGGATGCCATCTCATCATTCATTACCTGTTCCACTTTTTGTCAACATCTTATTCTTAAGTGAAGGGCCACAGGGCAGCCTCTCGTGTCAATTTCAGAAGTAACAGTCAGCATAGTCAGTCATTCCAGTCCCACTTCTTTTGAGGGGACTCATCTACAAAGCAACAGTTTCTTGATTCTGTGTAATCCGGCCATCTGCCTTGAGGGAAATGGATAGAGGGAGTCTGGAGGGGGAGGATAGAGGAGCATGACTGAGTTGTGAACTTGTGAAATTCAGGAATGCAGACAGCTGCACCTTGCTTCAATATGGAAATAAGACGAAGACAGTGCTGCTGATGGATTTGTTGTGATTTGAGTTTTGTTGTGCTAAAAGTTGCAAAACAAAGAAAGACACACAGAAATAAAAGTGAATAAGGACGGAAAAAAAGGTAAATATTTCAAGCCTAGGTGTCAGGGAAGTAGAGCTCGTCCTCAAACTCTGTGAATTGAAACAGAGTAGAACTTCCATCACCTAAGTCGGTTTCCTCTTCTTCTTGCGTGGTTTCACGTATTTTGTAATCTGGTAGTATAAAGTGCTGATTCATCTTGATCATTGTTAACCTCTCCACATTTTTGGATGAGAGGCGGGTCCTTTTTGAAGTTACAATGGCACCAGCAGCACTGAAAACATGTTCAGAAGACACACTTGCGAGTATGCAAGACAAAGATTTATAGCCAGCTTGGTGATCAGTGGCCATTGAGGCCTTTTCCCATGACAATACACCAATGGGTTATGATCAAAGAAGACCTCTGTTGGGTCATCCAGATAGGCCTGCACCATCCACTCAAGGTCCTCCAGGGGTGCTCCACTTTGCGTACCATCTGTTGCCTTTGCATCAACACTGGAACGAGCAAACCCTTGATGAGTTATCCAATCCGCTTACGACAATATTATGGCTGGACCTGGTGCAGGTGATGATGATACGGTTGCTGGTGTCGGTAACGGCTCTGAGGGAAAGTGACTGCCTTTGGCCACAGAAGTGGACCTTGACTCCAGATGGACTGCTGCTTCAGTAGTACTTGTGGTGGTTCCTTCAATTTCCTGCCGCTCTTTTTCAAACCGAGTGGCTGACAGAGGTAGCCAATGTTTGTACTTGGAAACATCTGCTTCAGAAAAAGGAATTAATGTATTGCTGGCCAGTGCCTTTTTGTACCGTGGATCCAGAATAGTGGCACAAATGTAATGTTGTTCTGAATGTATTGCTTTAAGCCTTGCATTGTCTACTAGGCGGCTTAATAAGCTCTCCGCCAACCGATGTGCGTCTTGTTTTTCAGCATTAACTCGGAACGTTGAGGACACCGCCTTCAGTTGGTGCTCTAGCATGCGCAACAATGGGATAGCTTTGCCCAAATTACAGTCCTCCCTGCTGATTTCATGGGTGAAGCCCTCAAAAGCACGATGCATGTCTGTCAGGCTTTTAACTAGGTCCCATTCCTCCACCTCTAGTCTTATGTGTTTCATTGAAGCAGCCCGTGCTTGAAAGACATACTCATTGATTACCAAGTGCAGCTCAAACAGAAGCTCAATCATATAGAAGCTTGAGTTCCAACGTGTTGCCACCACCTGGATGAGTCTTCTGACTGGCACTCTACGGTCACGGTGAATGATCCTCAGCTGCTTCCGGGCCTTAAAAGAATGGCTGAAATGTGTGCAGATTCTTCGGCAAGTGGTCAGTAACTTGCTGACTGCGTTTTCTTTTTTCAAGAAATCTTGAACAATAATGTTAATGCTGTGCGCCAAACACGGCACTCTGAAATAGCCACCATCAGCCATGGCCTTAACTATATTACTGCCATTACTTGTGGAAACATAACCAAACATGCGCTTTCTTGGATGCAGCCATTCAAAAACTTACTGTTAAACTCATTCAAAATGTTTACGGCAGTATGAGATTTCTCCATGGCAAACATGGCTACTGTTGCATGTTTCTGAGTAGCTTGAAGAATTGTGACACTGGCAACACCTGTAGCTACCTTCTCTCTAACCCCCGCAAAAGAGACCCAGTGTGCAGTGATGCACATGTAATCAACGGCCTGGCAACTGGTCCACATGTCTGTTGTCAGGTGGATAGTGTGCTCAGCACTTTTCTGCAAAGCTGTCCCAATCACGTCCAGCACATCTAGTGCTGGAACCGCAACTCGGGCAAAATAGAACCGGCTAGAAACGTTCCATTTAGGGCAGACTGTTGCCACAAATTCTAGAAAACCCCCATTCCCATCCATTTTTCAAACCCTAACCCTCTTCCCCCGGCCTTTGTGGTTTTCATTGAGGTGTAACTAAATGACACCAATAATTCCACACGCTTGCTGGGGAGGATATGGTCGAAAGCAACAGAAAATCAATTTCAAGGCAGGTCAAGGAATCCGAGGATATATTCTTATTCTGCTTGACACACACCCATGAGTATTTGCAAATCAATTCAGAATTTCATGTCTGGCATTGAGTGGATTCATCAACAACAACATCCTCCTCCACGTGACGAAAGCTTACGCTGCTGTGTCCTTCAGTACTAGTTCTTGAAGTAGCCATAATCCACGCCACTAGTAGTTAACTTTTGATTGAATACTTTAGCATTGCTTAGGCTACAATTTATGGCACTGTTCTTGTGTACTGTACTATGTACTATCGTACTGTTCTAATGCTCCTCAGGCCACTCAATGTCTCATTTCCTTTTTTTTCATTTGCTGCTACTGCCAGTGTGTACCATTACTACTACCACAACTACGATGCCATTTCATATATACCGGATTCCATAGCCAACCTTAATCGCCATTTGCCATGCAGCCAGCCCTGTGGCTAGCCCTATTCTCAAACACGAATCACAGGTAAGATAAGCATTTTGGGGGAAGAAGAATAATAGAGTAGGAGGAGAGGAGAGACTGACCAAGTACTAATAAAGTAGTAGAACAATTGAATTCGCTAACTCTGCCAGTGGCACTATTGTACAAATTTGGGCGATTACTTAGACAATTTGAATCAACCAGCCAGTTAAGTTTCAGGAAAATCAATGTACAGTTAACCCCCCTGCCTCCCCCACAAAACAGTAAAAATGCATACGCTATGTTTAAGTGGAAAATAAATAATTATTTCGACCCTAACAAAAACAAACTATCCCACAAGACCCGACCCACCCCCTCACTAACCCCAACCAATGTCCTTGAAATGTCCCGAAGAAAAGTTCCAAAACCCCAACGCCCAATTTCCAACCCCCCCCCAAAAGTCTTTAAAAAAAGGGGCAAGGGACAGTCTCTCTCTACTTTGGCCAGCGGTGTCCTGTGGCCAGGTGGTCACGCAGCTCTCTCTGGAGGGCCTTGAACAGGGCTTTCTGTCTCTCCACTTCCTGATCAAGGTAGACCACTCGCAGGGCTAGTCGGTGCACACGAGCCTTGCTGGTACTGTGGGGGGCAGCTGTTGGTTTCGCTGCTCGGCGGCAGCGGGTGGCTGCCGGACCACGGCGATGTACCGCTGGAGGATTGCGCTGGCTGTATGACCCAGGGGCAGCAGAGGAGGATGCAGCTGTTGTTGTTGATGTTGACTGAGAGTCATCCTCCTCCTCCTGAGCCACCAGCCGCTGATATTCGGCGACAATTGCCTCCAGCTTCCGTTGCCTGGCCCGGATAGCCAACTCCTTCCTTGATAGTTTAGAAGGAGTATCTATATGAAGAAAGAAAAAAATACTGTACCCAATACTCTTTAAGATTAACACAAAAGTAATTCAACAGAAAGTTGTGTCACAGTAGCACTAGCAACTTGCAAGCACAGTACATAACATTTGTGGCATGTATCTATCTAACCTTCGGCCTCTGCTCTAACATTAGTGGGAGTTTCAGGAATACTACTAGCACTATATGGACTCACTACATTAGACTCAGACAGTAGACCAGTCTTCTTCTTCTCTCTTGTTTAGCGAAATTAGTACGTAAACTTGTAGAAGCTGGCATAATGCCAGCGCAGTCAGCTTGCACCCAAGAAAAACAAGCCATGATGACGCAAACTCGCGTTACTGTTGCCAGTCCAGTACATGCAGGTGGGGAAGCTCTTACTTTTCTATTACGGGGTACTGCTCAATTAATTTAACTTTCCCCCTGGCCTGCCCCTGACTACTACAAAAGGAAAATGAAGAAGATAATATGATCATCTATCTCTTCACATGATATTTGCTTACATAAGGGATGACTTTAGGTGCTTTGTTTTTATTGATTAAGTGAACACCGATAGGCCACACATGAATGATACAGGTGAAAAAAAAATATTAACATAGGTAATCCGTAATCGCCGGAGGAAGGCACTTGTGACTTGACTTGATAATGTGAACTATACAATATAGATACACAATATATGCTGTGCTTGCAAACTACTGTTAGTCAAGGGAGTATTCCGAAAAATTACAACTTCTACTTTCCTTGGCTTTGCTACTCTGGCATGGACGTGCGGTGTTACATGCTCTTCAAAGTAACACTCTTCATCCAGTGACCGTCTACTCTGTCTACTCTACATACACCTATGCTATCTATGAGGAAGATACCATCCAGGCATCCATCCATTCAAAGTAAATGTCAATCATTCTTCTTAATGTCTCAACTGAACAAACCTTACTTTTTCTCACGGAAAAACACTCTTTTTATTTTATTTTCTAAACCGCCACCCATGCATCCGTGCTTGACTTGCATTTGAATTTGACCCAAAGGATATATTGCGCACACATACAGTTTCTGTTTCACCCACCCAGGCAGTCCTCTTTTCTTTCTCCTTCCACCTATCCTTGCTTCAGCCTTCAACCGGCCATGCATCAGATTCCCAGCCACCTGTGCCTGCATTAAAAAACATGTATCATTCTTTACCAGTCATTAATTTAACTCGCTCATCCTTCACATCTGAGTTGAAGTCAAATTTAAAGGAGGCCATTGGTTACTCATCAACTCCCGCCCCTAATGCTATTGCTAATATGAAGTCAAGGGTGACTGTCTTCTACCAGGTTGACAAAAACTTAGTTCTAAATTTGTAAGTCTTCTTAACAGTAAAGTGTACTTGTACTCTACAACATATACACACCTGGAGCGAGCCTACTCTGCAATCTCAATAAGTAAGGACTATAATAGCTTACCACTGCCGGCCACTACCGAGGCATCCTCCACAGCAATTCCAGCTGGCACCGCATCCCCCCCTGGAGTGACCACCTCCGCGCTGGCCCCAGGACTGGTGGTGGGCTGTGCCAATGGTATTCCGCCTAGAAAATACATTTCAGATTTTTAGATGCCATTTACACCACTCCCTATTTTGTCTAAAAATGAAAAAAAATGTTACTACATAAACAAATTTAATTATTTGTGACTTTCTAGTCTAAACTAAAAAATCCCCTTTCGGAAGGGGAGGGTGATTTTATTTATGCTTAGCCATAACATGCTACACTTCTTGGCACAACTGATGAATACTTGCTTTTAAACACGCACCTTTTTTCTCATAACAGACAGAAGATTCCCTTCTACAAACAAGAGCAATATGTTACTCATCATCATCACCACCAGTACTTTAAGTTCCAACCAGGTGAGGGGTCTCCCACAATTAATGTTTAAATCAGCCACTGTTCAGTTTTCATGAGTTCACCGTTTCTCTTCTAGTATGAGGTTGATTTTAATTAATGTTTTTATATAATGCACAATTGAAAATTATTATACAGAGTACACACAGAGCTAGTTGTTTTACTTTTAATAAAGCTTTAAAACTTAGATCGATTCTGTGGTTTTTGGTCATGAGTGAGTGAGCAAAAAGGTTTGCAATTTGCAAGCGTGATTCCGTAACTCTGAGAGGTCGGGACTCTGACTGCGGAGTCTTATGTTCTGGGTTGTAAAATCATTGGGGATCATCGCTGCATTCGAGAGCTAAATAATGACTCTGACACACTAGTCAGTAAGGAGATTGGGGGTTGAACTTCTGTTATGATTGAGGTATATGAAAAGTCTAACTGCGCCTATTATCACCAATGCCCTATTTCTTGTCCATAGTTATGTATGGGCAGAATAGTCCCTGCAACAGTAGTAGCATGTCCTCCTACCCAATCAAAAAGTAAACTAGTATCTTATTCTTGGTGGCCATTGACATTTTGTTGTTGGGAATTGTCAAAGCATAAACATTAAGAAGACTTCAATAGACATTATGGACAACCCAGAGGCTGCACTCAGTGCCTAGAGCTATTGCTGAATAGGAGTTTTGTTTAACACCTTTTGCCAACTGTGCAAGCTTAGCTAGCTACACAGACAGACTAATAATAATAAATAGTAATAGCACAGAGAGTGAAAGTAGAGGCAGGATAAGAATTTAGAAACAGTCTACAAGAAGATCAAAGACGATTTAGGAAAAAATAGAATTATGCTGAACGTTTGGAATAAATAGGTGCTATAAAAGTTAGGGAAGTATAATTATTAATATTAACAGTAAAACGTACTGGGGCCAGCAGAAGAGCCCTCGGCGGACCGATTCTGGCCTTCCTGCTCTGCTGGCGCCGCCACCGCCACCTCTGTCCTCTTGCCCCTGGGAGGAGCTGATGTACATGAAAGAAAGACACGAACATGGATGATTGTTGTCAACGAAATCAAACATTTAAAAAAAACAATAACAAATTATTTTTGGGGAAATAAACAACAATTGCACTAAATTTATTGACCTATCTGATGTGGTCTACTAGGATATTAGTATTGCTGGACTCGTGGACCGTCTACTTGGAAAGTTATGTAACTCACTAAACCAACTACAAAAAGTTTCTACTGGGACTGGCAGCACTCAGCAGCACGCGAAGTGACAGACACAGTCCGTCATGATTGCAGACCACTAAAAAATGTTCTACTACATAACAAGTCATAATATACTCAACCTATCAATCCACCACCACTATCTCTTCTTAGTGACAGGGGTACAAAGGAAGGACTGGACTCTAGTCTTTAGTCTCTCTAGCATTACGCAGTTCTGTAAAGTACACTCATACATAATCACTCAGGCCAAATAAGCACAAAATTGAAAACAAGTAAGCATAGTAGCACCGCCACTGACTGAGCAGGCGAGCACCTGCAATCACAGAAGCTTTTGAAACATAATTTACCTGCAATGTAATCGGCAGCATTCTTGCTCTTCGGAAAAAACATATATTTGCAATATAACATAGAGCAGAAGAATACAAAGTAGTTATTAAATAGCTACTAGTACTCACCAAGCCCAGGGATCTTGAAGCGAAGCAGGTCGAGCAGGTCTTGTTCCCGGTCCAGTAGGTCGGACCACCGGTGCGTCACCTGGTTGTAGGTGCGGGGGACCCCAGACTCTCTACACATGGCCCGGCACACCTTACCCCATAGCTGGCGACGCTCCCGGAGGCCATACCCGGTACCGGGCCTGCCGCCGGCCGCGATGGTCTTGGGGAGGTGGCGCTGCAAAAAGAAGACCAGTGCTGCCACCTCCACCACGCTGAAGATCTCCCTGGGACTTAGTGACTCCCCCTTAATCGCCCGCAAGTGAGCCGGCTACGGGGTGCGGGACTCTTCCCCTTCGACTTGCTGGCTCCCTTTGCCATGGTCCTGGGTCAAAGAAGAAGGGAAAAATAAGAAAGAATAGGGAAAAAAAGTAAATAAAAGAAAAGAGAGAGCTAAGTAGTTATTAAAGTAATAAAAATTTGAAAAAAACAAAATATAGATGTACAAAAATAGAGAGATGAGAGATAATGAGTAAAAAAGATAAAAAAACATTCAAACAAACAAAGGATTACAAAGATTGAAACAGGATAGAAAAGGCATGCCCAGAGCCATAGCAATGAATGAAAAACAAGATGGCCGCGCCCATTGCAACCACGTTGGTATGTTTGCGCTATATTTTTCCCGCGAGCATGCAAAAACGGATGCGAACATGCAATTGCGCCCCGGGAACAGGAAATGCACAACGCAAGCATGCACCTAGCGACCAGAAATGGAAATACGCAACGCGAACAGTGAAAACAAGATGGCCGCGCCCATATACGACCGCATGGGTAAGTTCGCAGTAGCCGCTGTGAAAAAAATCCCGCGAACACGCAAAAATAAAAAAATCTGCAATCTCTCGAAAGTTCGCGGATTTTGCGGACCGCGAGTATGCTTTTGCACTAATTCACGTACCGCGAATTCGCAAAATTCCCCCATACTTAACAGCAACCCTGTTGCGGTCAACTGTGTTCTTCAGGTCACCCCCGATGGCAAGGAGGGAATATTCTGTGCCTCTTCCCGGACAAAATCCTGTTTGGAAGTCTGAAAGTATGGTATTGTCTTCAATTAATTGTGAAATCTGGGCAAACACTGTTCTTTCTATCAGTTTGCCTAGGAAAGGTCCATTTGGAATGGGCCTAAAGTTGTCAGGGTTCAGCGGGTCCAAATTCATTTTCTTAAGTAAAGGGCTTATGTATGACTTTTTGAGTTCTTCTGGAAATATTTCGGTAGTTAAGGAATCGTTGATGATTCTTCTTACTGGATTGGCAGCAGATGTTTTCCGAAGATTTTTCTTGAAAGTTTGCAGTGGACTAGGGGCAGAAGGGCTGCCGGCAGACCTGCTTGCTTTGACCAGGTCCATAAATTCATTGTGTGAAATGTGTTGGAAGGATCGGAGAAGCTGGGTAAGAGTATTCTTGGATTGTTGTTTTGTAAAAGGGTTCGTGCTGGTGCTTTGTCTCTGTTTTAAGTACAAGTCCAACATGTATGCTTTGTCCATGTATTGATTTGCCAGTTTGTCCTTGAAATCTTGAGTAAAGGGATGCATTCCTCTAGGCAATTTGGTATACAAAATTCATTCAGTATTTTATAGAATTCTTTATTTGCCCATTTAGCATTTTGAATTCTGTCTGAATAGTACATTTTCTTTGCTTTTTTGATAGCTGACTTGTATAATCTGTAAATTTTCTGTAGGTGAATTTTTTCTTGTTTGTTTTTTGTTTTGAGCCAGGCATGTTGCGTGTTAGACCTGGTATCATTGGCGTGAGTCTCCCTTCCAGTTTTCACTGATTGCCTCCTCTGTTTTTTATATGTTTTGCTGGTTAGATGCTTTGGGCACTGTGCCACTGCTATTCAGTGCCACAGTGCACTTGCTCCCTATGTTAAATTAATGTATTGATTAGTGATCCAATGATTGGGTTATTTGATTTACTTGTTAGACCCTAGTACAGTGCAACATGTGTGCACAGGGCTTGTAAATCAAATGCTGGTGGTGGGCTAGCAGCACTGGTTGTGCCACCCACAGAAGCGGCTTGCAAAGTGTCTCAGGCCTGCCATTGCAGAGCCTGTGTGCAGTCTAGTTCTGCCATGTTGACAGGGCAGGCGCACCCACTTGCCAGTCCCTAAACCTTCCCTTATCTTCATATCAGACACCCCTAAGGTAGGCCCAAGGGCAGGGTGCATTATAAGTATAAGGTAGGACTTGCCCTGGTGTGTGTGGCATGTCCTAATAGTGAATTACAGCCATTTTCATTTGCCCAAAAGGGTCAGTACGTGCCACCCTGTGCACCACCCCATCAGATAGCAAGTAAGTGTAGCCCTGGTTGGGGCAGACAAGGGTGCCCAAGGTGGGTGGGGTCCCGCAGAAATGTCACTTGCCTCATTAGGAGACTTTGAGATGGTCCCTAAGACTCAGCTGCCTGATAACACTAAAAAGTACAGGCAGTGGGTAACCATCAATGGCCATAGAGTAGAGTATCTGAGGGACACCAGGGCTAGTGTGACAGCTGTCATTTGGCAGTTGGTGTCCAAGGAGCAGGTTATCCCTTATGCATTCTTCCCTGTAGTTGCAGCGGACAATTCACAGAGCCAGTGTGAGGTGGCTCAAGTTCCCTTTGAGTGGGGGGGGGTCTCTGGTACTCTTCAAGTAGCTGTGAGGCCAGCCATGTCTGTGGATTGCCTGTTGGGCAATGATTTAGAGAAGTCTCCTTTGGCTAAGGGGGAGAAGAAGGCTCATTTTGGAGATGTTGGGTCTGCCTGAGTGGGTGTGTGTGACCACTCGGTCTATGGCAGCCAAGGGTGTTCAAGAGATCCTGGAGCCTGAAAGTATGGCCCAGGAACCTGCCTTAAAGAGAAGAGGTAGGGGGTGTGGGAAATCAGCCCCCATTTTTCCCAGGATCCAGACCTTGAGGGGTATGCCCTGGAACCTACAGGGGAGCAAATTGCTGAACTGGGGGACCTACCTGACCTGGCCCATTGGCAGCAAGAAAGAGGGCCCTCCAGGGAGGATTTTGTGCAGAGCAGAGGAAGTGCAACAGTCCACAAGCCAGGCAGCAGGTGATCAGTCTGGATCACATTGGATCTACTGGGAGAACAACCTCCTGTAAAGCGAGCCTAAAGTTGCTGAGCCTGGGTCAGCCCATGAGCTGTTGGTACCCCAGTGCTTTAGAGCCTTCCTACTGAGGTTGGCTCATGATGTACCTTTAGCTGGACATTCGGGGCAGGACAAGACCTTTGAAAGGCTTGTCACCCACTTTTATTGGCCCCGATGTGGAAGAGTTCAGATACTCATTGTAGGGCTTGTCAAACTTGCCAGGCAAGTGGGAAAAGTGGAAGGAAGCACACGGCTCCTCTCCAACCATTTCCTGTAGTCAGTTCCACCTTTGAACGGGTGGGCATTGACATTGTGGGGCCACTGGAACCCAAGACAGCCATGGGCAACAGGCTTATCCTGGTCTTGGTGGACCATGCTACCCGGTACCCAGAAGCCATCCCGCTCAGGACAGTGACGGCCCCGTGGTGGGACGTGCACTAATGGGATTTTCTCCCATGTGGGGTTCCCCAGAGAGGTGGTGTCTGACAGGGGTACCAACTTCATTTCCAGTTATTTGAAGTTCCTCTGGAAGGAATCTGGTGTTACATACAAGTTCACCACGCCTTACCACCCCCAAGGTAATGGGCTGGTTGAGAGATTCAACCGGACCCTTAAAGGCATGATTATGGGCCTTGAGGAACCTATGAGGCGTAAGTGGGATGTCCTCTTGCCATGCCTTCTTTTTGCTTACCGTGAGGTGCAACAAAAGTCCCTAGGGTTTAGCCCCTTTGAACTGTTGTATGGACACTCAGTAAGAGGACCTTTGAGTCTGGTCAAGGAAGGCTGGGAGCAATCTCCCAGGAAACCTCCCCAGGATGTATACAGTTACATGCTGGCCTTCAGCAAACAGACTCAGTGATTCAGACAGCTAGCTCAGGCGAATCTAGAAGCCAGGCAGGAGGACATGAAGCTGTGGTACTATCAAAATGCCATTCTGATTGAGCTTCAACCTGGACAGAAAGTTTGAGTCATGGCCCCTGTAGAGCCTTGTGCGCTCCAGGACAGGTGGACCAGACCATTTGAGGTAGTGGAATGCAAGAGTGATGTCACCTATTTGGTGAACTTGCTATCTCCCCGGAACCCTTTGCGGGTTCTACATGTTAACGGCCTGAAGCCCCACTTAGAAAGGTCCGAAGTGGGCATGCTCCTAGCGACAGATGATGGAATGGAGGAGGAGACAGAGCCTCTTCCTTACCTCCTGTCTGCAACAGAGCAAGATGGGTCAGTGGATGGTATCAGCCTCTCTGCCAAACTGACTCCGAACAGCAACAAGATTGTCGCCAACTGTTGGGGCAATTCTCTGATTTGTTTTCCTTGATTCCTTGTGTCGCTGAGTGGAGCATCCATGATGTGGACACTGGGGATAGTCCTCTTGTGAAGCACAAGGCTTAAAGAGTGACTGACAAGGTCAGAGCTTACATCAAGGAGGAAGTCTCAAGATGTTTGCCTTAGGGGTGATTGAGTCCTCCAACATTCCTTGGGCCAGCCCAGTGGTCTTGGTCCCAAAGGCTGCTGCGCCTGGTGCCAAACCTGAACTCAGGTTCTGTATGGACTACCGAGGACTCAATTCAGTTACCCGGACTGACACGCGCACCATCCCCAAAGCTGATGAGCTCATTGATCGGTTAGTGGCTGTACAGTACCTCAACACATTTGATTTGACGTCTGAGTACTGGCAGATCGCCTTGACTGATGGGGGCAAAGAGAGGTCAGCATTCTCCACACTAAGTGGGCACTACCAATTCCGGGTTATGCCCCTTGGGATTAAGAATGCCCCTGCCACCTTTCAGAGAATGGTCAACCAGGTGTTGGCTGGACTGGAAGATTTCAGTGCCGCCTACCTAGATGACTTTGCAGTGTTCAGCGCCAGTTGGGAAGAACATCTGCGCTACCTCTGGGAAGTGTTGATGGCACTTCTCAAGGCAGGCCTCACGATCAAGGCGAGTAAGTGCCAAATTGGGCATGGTTCTGTGCTGTACTTGGGGCACCAGGTAGGGAGCATCCAGGTGGCACCCCTACAACCAAAGATCAATACCATTCTGGGATGGAAACCCCCAAAGACTCAGACACAGGTGAGAGCCTTTTCAGGGCTCACAGGGTACTACAGGAGGTTTGTCAAGGGGTATGGCAACATTGTTGCACCCTGGACTGAGCTGAGTTCCCGGAAGCAGCCTAAGAAAGTGAACTGGACTGACACCTGTCAGAAGGCTTTTGACGCCCTGAAGACTTGCATGTGCACAGCACCCGTGCTTCAGGCGCCCAACTTCTAAAGGGAATTCATTGTTTAAAATGACGCTTCATAGCATGGTGTGTGGGCTGTTCTATCACAGATTAATGAAGAGGGCCTAGACCAACCTGTAGCCTTGATCAGTAGGAGGTTACTTCCACAGAACAGAGATGGAGTGCAATTGAGCGTGAGGCATTTGCTGTGGTCTGGGCACTGAAGAAGTTGAGACCATACTTGTTTGAGACTCACTTCCTGGTTCAGATCGACCACAGGCCCCTCAGATGGCTAATGCAGATGAGGGGTAAGAACCCAAAGTTGTTTAGGTGGTCCATTTTCCTACAGCGGATGGAATTTACAGTAGAACACTACCCTGGTACAGAACAGGCCAATGCTGTCCAGATTTTTCCGCCTTAGTGAAGAGAACTCCCAAGGGGAGGGGTAGTTCTCCCCACATTTCAGCTGGAGGGGACACGTGTTAGACCTCGTATCATTGGCATGAGTCTCCCTTCCACTTTTCACTGATTACCTCCTCAGTTTTTTACATGTTTTGCTGATTAGATGCTTTGGGCACTGTGCCACTGCTATTCAGTGCCACAGTGCAAGTGCTCCCTATGTCAAATTGATGTATTGATTAGTGACTCTATGATTGGGTTATTTGATTTGCTTGTTAGACCCTAGTACAGTGCACCATGTGTGCCCAGGGCTTGTAAATCAAATGCTGCTGGTGGGCTTGCAGCACTGGTTGTGCCACCCACAGAAGCAACTTGTAAAGTGTGTCTCAGTCCTGCCATTGCAGAGCTTGTGTGCAGTCTTGTACTGCCATGTTGACTGGGCAAGTGCACCCACTTGCCAGTCCCTAAACCTTCCCTTATCTTCATATCAGACATCCATAAGGTAGACCCAAGGGCAGGGTGCATTGTAAGTATAAGGTAGGACATGCCCTGGTGTGTGTTGCATGTCCTAATAGTGAATTACAGCCATTTTTGTTTTTCACTATTGCAAGGCTACCTATTCCCCATAGGCCAGAATGGGTAGTTTGATTATAACATCTTATAATTCTAACTGACTCAGGAAACATGGTAGAAATTCAAATGTAGTATGCCTGAACTCAGAATGATAAAATACATATTTTAGTAAAGTTGGTTTTAACATTCTGTCCTTGAAAATACCACTTTTAGAAAGTAGGTATTTTCTTGCCTAACTATCCAAGCCTGCCTCTGCACGGTTGTGTATTCCTTGTCTGAAGTTTGGCTGGGGGATTCCAGGAGACAGGGTGAGTCAGCACAAGGCTGAATAGGGAGATCAGCATGCAGATGGGTGGGAGACGTTGCACCTGGGACCTGAATAGGGCTGTGCCTTCCCTCCACAATGCTGGCTCCGCCTCCTGTGGTGTGTCTGATGTCCCTGGCCTACACTGTGAAAGGAAAGAAGGAGTCTTGTCAACAAAGTGCTCCAGGACTGACCAGAACTGGTTTGGATTAGGCAAAGGCCCCTCTGTCTTCAGAGGACAAAGGATTTTGCAGTATAAATATGGGGACCCAAACAAACCTTTTACCAAGGAGAAGAACAAAGGAATCTGCAGGAGTTTGGGCTGCCCCTCTGCCAGTGTGCTGTTTGCTGGGCTGTCCTGAAGTGGTTTCTTTATTGCCAAGGAAAGGAGAAAGAACTTTCAAAGAACCGTCATCATCTTACATAATATTTCTCCAAGGGCTTGAACTTGTGCTTGCCTCCTGCTGAAGTCTCAGGGACAAAAGACTACACTACCAGCTCCCCCCTGAATTTCCTTGCTGGGAATCCTGTCTGCAGAAGCCTGTGTTTTGCTGGGAGCTGGAAGCGCGACACATCGAGAAGAAGAGTGTTGAAGTCGCAGCTGTTGCCATCCCATCGCCAGAGAATCGTGTCGCCGCTTCAGAGGTTGCCGCCGCCTCACCAGAGAAGCGTGCCTTGGTCAAAGCTGTTACCGGACGATTCACCAGAGAAGCGTGTCGCCGCCGCAAGGTTGCTGTCGCATCACCGGAGAAGCGTGTCACAGGTCCTGTCGCGGCTTCAAAGCTACGGAGGTCACCGCACGGCTGCTGAGCATGCACGCATCATCTTCACATCGTGCCATCAATTGCGCCATCTTATTGCATCGCATCGCACCGGAAGGTCTCATCCCATCGAGGTGCAATCTTGTCACATCGCAACCGGAATGCATTACAAGAATCTACGCATCACCTCCACTCCGGTAAGTACCAAGACGCATCCCCTGCTCTACGCAAGCACTGAGGCGCGATACATCTTCATTCCAAAAGCAAGGAACCAACACATATCCCTTCCTGTGAAACTTTTTGTTTGTTTTGCATTACGCATCCAGGTACTTTTGTGAGAACATTGTTGCATTCATCATCAATTTGAATTAAGTAACTTCTACCATCACCCGTCTATTTTAAGTACATTATTGTGGATTTTTGTTGTTTGTGGTCTTGTTAAATCTATATAAAGAATACTTATTTTTATAAAACCTGTGTGGTGTCCATCTTTAGTGTTTTCACTGTATTACTGTATGTATTCACAAATGCTTAACACACTGCCTCTGAGATAAGCCTGTCTGCTCGTGCCAAGCTACCAAGGGGGTGAGCAGGAGTTATCCAGTAGTGTAATCCCCTTTCCCTGACTAAGAAGCAAGGGTCCCTATTTGGTGAAAGGTGTATACCATTGGCAAGTAGAGACCCCCAGTTCTAACATTGCAGCTTTCTAATTTGTAGTGTTATGTCTTTTATCTCTATATTTCTCCAAAGTGCATGTTTTCTTTTGCTCTATTGTGTGGTTTTGAGTGATATCAGAATATCAAAAGCTTCCTGTAGCCCCTCATATCGTTTTTGAACAGAATTTATTGTTTCCAGATTTGTATTTGATGTTAGTTGTGTTTTTAAGTGTTCCAAATTGAGATTGTTCTATGGTCGATAGGTGGATGCACGTAAGGTGGTTTTAGGTGAGTCGCTTAGTGTGTAGGTACGTCGCTTAGTGCAATCTATACTAATATAATAAAGAGAGAGCCCAAACCTTTGAGGCGGGTAATCTCAGGAACCACAGCACCAATCACAACACCCAATACAGCGTTAGAAAGGGCAGTTGCAGCAGAAGGACATAGGCTATGCAGACGCCCACCATATACTTTTAAAAGGTAAAATAACCATGCCAACAAAGTAGTCCATTGTGGGCGTGTCTGCGTTATGCAGTCGGCGTGTGCTGGGGGCGTGTGGTACGTTCCGCCCTTCATGCCATGTGTCATATCGTGTGCTGTGGGCTTGTGTTGGGGGCGTGGGCGGTTGCAGGGCGCGGGATTAAAAAAGCGAGCGTTGTGACCAATATTTCATTGTTTTTTCTTCCCAAGTTCTGTACATTCCAGCTCCGGGTGTCCACCCTGCTCCCTTTAAATACCCCTGCGCCCCATAATCATAACCCACCCGTACTCCTTAAAATACCTCAACACCCTTAAACACTAACCCATCTTAACCCTATAAATATACCCCTGTACCTCAAACCCCATACCTACCCCTGAACCCTAAAAATACTCCTGTACCCCAAAACCCAAATCTAGCCCGAACCCTAAAAATACCCCTGTACCCCAAAACCCAAACCTAGCCCTGAACCATAAAAATAACTCTGTACCCCAAAAAAACCAAACTTATCCCTGAACCCTAAAATACCCCTGTACCCCAAAACCCAAACCTAGCCCTGAACCTTAAAAATACCCCTGTACCCCAAAACCCAAACCTAGCCCTGAACCCTTAAATTACCCCTGTACCCCAAAACCCAAACCTACCCCTGAACCCTACACATACCCCTATACCCCAAACCTCAAACCTAGCCCTGAACCCTAAAATTACCCCTGTACCCCAAAACCCATACCTATCCCTAAACCCTAAAACTACCCCTGTACCCCATAACCCAAAACTATATCTGAACCCGCAAAATACCCAAACACCCCAAAACATATACCTCAGTACCCCAAAACATATACTCCTATACCCATACTTACCTTATCCAAACATTTTTAAAAAAACATGCTTTTACCATTCATGCATTTACAACGAATTTTGTTGTAAATGTATGCGTGGTAAAAGCATATAAAATGTAATGCCATGCATTATAATGGCATTGCGGAGTCATGGTACTTTCGTAATGAAAGTATGCGGAGTGATGGTATGTGGAAAGAAAGTTGCGGAATAATGGGTGTTTACCCTCCCCCGGTAAGTACATAGGTGGCATGGCGGCCCACGTCTCCAGCAACATACTCATATTTTTTCACCACCGATCTGAAAAATGCACAGGTCTCGCTCATTGATGGCCAGCACCGACATACACTTTTAGACACACCTCCCGCCACAAGTTCTAGAATTGCGAACTTTAGAGCTGGGGAGCTACGTTTGAATCTCGGCATCAGCTCAACATCCTGTGATTCCAGGCAAATCGCTTTGTCTCCCAGTGCCTACGACAAATGAATGTGTTCTTCAGTAATGTAAATTGTGCTCATGCCATGTTGTCGAGTTCGCGCTATATAATATTGCAAGGAAAAATAAAGTAGGGAAACTCGAGTTCACACACTACTGAACGCGCACTCTTAAGTGCATCAGTAGTGCACTGTGAATCGGAGCGTTTCTCAGGCCTGTCACAGATAAGAAATGCTATCAAAATGAAATCCTACAAAACAATATACTACTGGCCGGCAGCAATTCATACCCGGACAACGTCGGGACGGGCTGCTAGTATAATATAAAGCAGCTGACTATTACATGACTCAACTATGTCTTTCCATATTATTTAACGCATGCATACATATGTCTCTATGTTTTTAAATCATTATCATCTCTAAAAGAAATATGTATACAATATTTCTGGAATATAGTGGAACCCAGAAACTGAGACATATAATGGATCTGCCTGAGTGATTGCATGACTCCATGGGTAGTGCGTGGGTGATTGTATGATTGCAAGGAAAGTCACTGGGTAATTGCAGGAGAAGATGGATAGTGACTGGTAATTGCATAAGGGCACACATAGACATTAAGTGAATGGATAAGTGTATGAATATCACCTAAAGGCATAGATGACTCATTGAGGAGTGCCTAGGTGAATAGATGAGTGCAACAGTAGGACCTGGGTGTTTCTACAACTGCAAGGGTAGTGCCTGGGTTATTACATGAGTTCATCGGTACTGCCTTCATGATTGCATGACTGTAGGGGTAGTACATAACTAGTGCCTGGTTGATAGCATGACTGCAGGGGTACCATCTGGGGGATTATTGGAGTACATAGGAAGTGAGGGAGTGATTTTATAAGTCCTTGAGTACTGCCTGGGTGATTACAGAAGTACTAAGATACTGCCTGAAAGATTACAGGATTGCATAGGTAGTGCTTGGGTGATTTCATAACAGCATGACTACTGACTGAGTGATTACATAAGTACAAGGGTAGTGCCTCCGTGATTTAAAGCGTGCCACAGTAGTGCCTCCATGATTATATAAGTGAATGACTAGTGGCTAGGGGATTGAAAGAGTGCATTGGTAATACCTGGGTGATTGCATGACTGCATGTAGTGCCTGCATGATTGCATGAGTGCAGGAGTAATGCCTGAGTGATTACAGCAGTGCATATGTAGTGCCTGGATGATTCGAAGACTGCATGGGTAGTACTTGGTTGTTTTTACAACTGCATCAGTGTTGGTCCTAGCCAAATATAAAGCAGTAGACGATTACATGAGTTAACTATAAGTTTCTCCACATTGTGAAAGGCTTGCATGCAAATTTCGCAACGTTTTCAAATCATTGTCATATCTAAAAAAAATATGTATACAACATTTCTGGAATATATTGAAACATAAAAAAATGTAATAGATCTGCCTGAGTAGTTGTATAACTCCATGGGTAGTGCTCGGATGATTGTATGAGTGCAAGGGTAGTCACTGGGTAATTGCAGGAGAAACTGTATAGTGACTGGTAAGTGCACACATAGACCTTGAGTGCATGGATAAGTGTATGAATAGCACCTAAAAGTCTAGGTGAATAGATGATTGAAACAATAGGACCTGGGTGATTCTACAACTGCAAGGGTGGTGCCTTGGTTAGTACATGATTGCATAGGTACAGACTGCATGATAACATGACCGCATAGGTAGCACATAACTAGTGCCTGGGTGATTGCATGACTACAGGGGTATATCTGGGGGATTATTGGAGTATATGGGAAGTGAGGGAATGATTTTATAAGTCCATGAGTACTGCCTGGGTGCTTACAGGAGTACTAAGATACTGCCTGAGTGATTACATGAGTGCAAAGGTAGTGACTGGGTGATTTTAAAAGTGCATGAGTACTGGCTCAGTGATTACATAAGTACAAGAGTAGTGTCTGGGTGATTGAAAGAGTTCAATGAAAGTGCCTGGGTTATTGAAGCACTGTATAGCTAATGCATCGGTGATTGCATGCAAAATACCCCACTTCCATTATTCAAAAATCACCCTGGGGGCCCAATCACCCGGGGCACTACCTTTTCCTTAAAAATAAAATACTAATATTTAAGGGCTGCGTGTCCCCCCTTCCCTTGGCCTCTTTCTGGCCCTGGGGACCCCATCACCCGGGGCTGGCCCTCCGTTTAATAAAAATATAATAATAATAAAGGGGAGGGGGCCACTGGCCCCCCCCCTGGGGCCACTTCTGGCCCCAGGAACCCCATCCCCCGGAGCCTGACCTCAGCATTGGGGGCTGTGGAGGTAGCCCAAATGCCCCCATGGTCCCTGCTGGCTCCCTGGCTCCTGCGTGAGCCGGCATTGCTTTTGGGCAAGAGGAGCCACTGAGATGCAGCTCCCCTTGCCCAAAAGCAATACTGCTTTGCTTCTTGGAAGTAAAGCAGTGTTTGCTATAGCAGGGCAGGAGCCGTACTCCCACCCTGCCATACCAAACCGCAATGTCCTGGGGGGCACCCCGGAACATTGCAAGAGCTGTCCCTGGAGGGTGGCGGTCCCCAGGCCTATTGAGGGCTCCAGGAGGGGAACCACACGACCCCCTCCCCTAGTGTTTAAAGGTCCAGGGAGGTGGTTGTCCCCCGGGCCTGAGGTGCACAGCGGTCCCCCATATCGAAATAAAGTGTGCCTTGGGAGGTGGTGTTCCCCGGGGCAGTGTGGGGAGGGGCAAGAGACCCCACACACTAATTTAAATTATTGAATCCCCAGAGAGGTGAAGGTCCCTGGGGCTTGGGGGACCCATGAGCCACCCGCCCTGAAAATTAAGTGTGCCTCGGGAGGTGGTGGTTCCAGAGGCAGTATGGGGAGGGACAGGTGCCCCCCCACACTTCTAATATTTATTTAGCGCTCCGGGGAGGTGGTGGTCCCCGGGGCTTGTGGGCATTGCCCCTTGGACCGGCCCCACTCGGGGGCTTTAAGAAATAATGCACGGAGCCCGCGCTTCGGTTTTTTAAATTATTTGTGGCCAAATAAAAAAATATGCTTTTTTAGCCCTTAGACACCTTGTGGGACCCCTGAGCAGGCATAGGGATTCAGGGTGTTTTACCCTGCACCTTTTTCTTGATCTTTATCCTTTTTTTGCCCTTTTTTTCTGGCTCGGTACGAGTCACAAGATGGCTGCCAAAACTTCCTGGTTTGGAGTGTTAGCAGCCAATCAAAATGAAGCTTGTTCACGGGAGGGTTCGCAAATCCTCCCCGGTGCTCAGATATGTACATTTTTATTTTGGGAATTTCTCAGGAACTACTACACAGATTTACACCATTTAAGAGAAAGAGCGCTTTTTGAACCTTTTTTCTCAGCCCCCGCTTCACGAATCACCACAAAACTTTCAAGACAGGAGCTGACCTGAGTGAACCTTTAGTTTGGAAAATTTCTCAAAAATTCGTCAAATGGCGTCAAATATTTTGGCAAAACAAAAAACACTAACTATGACTACCTACTGGCGATGGCCAGTAGGTCATATACACACACACATATATATATAGTCACTGAAAAAACCATAGGTTATAGACCATATATAGTTAGGAATTAGCATTTACAAAACCTTGAAAATGCACTGAAAAAACCATCGGTTTGAGACCATATATAGTTAGGAATTAGCATTTACAAAACCTTATTTTACTCACACAAAACCATTGAAATTCGCATATATAGTTAGTTGCACTAACTATATATCGCGCACCCGCAATCCACTGATGATGATATCACATATTACCATATTACATCATTCATGACATGGTCAGTGACATCACTGATGACATCATCCAGGGACTGTGTGTTTCTGTAAAGTTTAAATATGTTTTACATATTGAAGAATGAGTGGATGTATAAGTGTCTGGATGAAGGATTTAGTAGGTGCGTGACTGACTGAGTGAGTGAATAAATGTGTCTTACTGAATGCATGGGTTAGTGACTAAACTGTCTGAAAGTGTGCATCAATATGTCTGTTGTTGTGCAAGCTGCTGCATGTGTTGATCAGTAGCTATATGAGTGGCTATATGGGTTATTGATTGGTTGCCCAAGTATTTGTATGGAAGACTGAGTGTGTGTGTGGCTGGCTGGGAGGTGTGTGACTCTGTGCAGATCAATGTGTACTTGTATCAGTAATTGTATAAGAGAGTAAGTATGTGTTAGTATATGTTTGAAAAAGTAAGGTGTTCTGTGTTTAACTGTATAGATGAGGAAATCGAAGTTTGATTGATTCTTTACAGGACTGACTAGGTGTGTGAGTAACTCTATGGATGAGTGGCAGTGTGTGAGTGTCTGCATAGGTGTATGAGTGCATATGATAGTGTTGTAATGATGAGTGACTGTATGTATGAGTGATTGTATGGGTGAATGAGTGAATGTGTGTGTAGATGTAGGAATCAGTGAGTGCGTATGTAGTAACTGGTATTGGTGTGTCAATGGTTCCAAAAATGATACTCTGTATTTAACACTGGGTGTAACAGAGGTTATTTTAGAGTGTGAGGAGGTGCATTGTATTATCACATGAATTATATCATCAGTGACGTGATTATTGATGTCAAATGAGATGTCATCAGTGATGTGATCAGTGATGTCAATTGAGATGTCATCAGTGATGTCATCAGTAATGTCATTTGAGATGTCATCAGTGATGTCATCAGTGATGTCATTTGAGATGTCATCAGTGATTTCATCAGTGATGTCACTGACCATGTCATGAATGATGTAATATGTGACATCATCAGCAGTGGATTGCGGGTGCGCGATATATAGTTAGTGCAACTAACTATATATGCGAATTTCAATGGTTTTGTGTGAGTAAAATAAGGTTTTGTAAATGCTAATTCCTAACTATATATGGTCTCAAACCTATGGTTTTTTCAGTGAATTTTCAAGGTTTTGTAAATGCTAATTCCTAACTATATATGGTCTATAACCTATGGTTTTTTCTGTGAATTTCATTGGTTTTTTAATAGCAAGTATCAAATGGTGTAACATATTTTCTTCTTTTAAAGGAAAAATATATTTTATATGTATCTAATTAATTTTTTTTCTGTCTTTATTTAAAAAAAAAATTTTTGGGTTGTTTCGCTACCGGTCCGCGCACCGGGTAGCTTCCCGTTAGCTCAATTTGGTGCCGCGACCCGATTCGCGCACCAGGAAACGTTCCGTTAGCGCAACTACCGCGATCGAACACAACATCGTGACGCGTCGCATAAGCGCGACGTATCACGTTGCCGCGTAATGCATCTTATGACGCGCCCCGTTAGCGCACCGGGAAGTGCTTAGGTCCGTGTCGCGAGGCACGAAACGCAACACCCCGGAAGCGAGCCGGGCGCGTGACGGGACGCGTAACTTAAGCGTAACAGGTCATGTGACCTGAAAATAACACTTTTCATTGGTTCATTACATTTTTTTTCACAAATGATGAAAGCCCCCACCTTTTTTCCTCACTCTGACTTTCATCTGTGTGAGAGGAAGACCTACTTTAGATATTTTCTAAAATGGCAAGTGTTGTAGCTGCAGTTGCTGGAGCCAATCCACCACCACCACCACCACCACCAAAAAAGGATGGACCACCTCCTCTGGTCTTCCTTAATCAAGAGGAGGAAGAAGAGGAAGAAGAGGAAGAGGAGCAAGAGAGGAGGCTGTTTTTGCCTGAAGAGCCAAGGAGGTCCCATGTGAAGAATAATTATATCTGGCAATTCTTCACATTTCCCCGGGGCCAAAAAAAAGTAAATGCCCGTTACGTCACATGTCTCATCTGTGACAAAGATCTGTCCCGAGGGACAGAAAAAAAGTACAGCTTCGGGAATCACACCATGCATCGCCACATGGAGAGGTGGCACCCTGTTAATTATAGTGCTGCGCAGGTACGTGACCTGCAGGAAAACCCCCCTCCTGTGGCCAGTACATCAACCGAACAGGCAGTGACGGGACCAGAGGTGAGGGAGTTGGTCCCAAACATCCAGATGAACTTCGGGGACCTGAAGCATACCTGCATTTTTTGCGGCAAATTAATTTGCTATGGGGAGAAAAGTATACGTCTAATCAACAGAGCTTATGAAAATCATAAATGTACAAAACGCCCCAGAAAGTAATTATCTTTTTTTGTTTTTGCTCCTGTTGAGCCCTTTATAATGACTAATTTTCGTCCCCCCCCCAAAAAAAAAAATAACCTTCTTAAAATTCAAAAAAAGTTAAAAAAAATTAATAAAAATAATTTAAAAAAATTAAAACAACAAAAACAATAAAAAAAGTTCTTTTCAGAACTACCTCCCATTTATAAAAAATTGCTAGAATGTTTAGCACTCTGGCAACCTCTTTTTCTTTTGATTTGCTTCCCGGTTCGCGCGCCGGTACGCGAACCGGAAGCGAAACAAAAAAAAAATTAAATAAAAAGGAAGAGTGAGTATAAGGGAAGGAAACAGAGAGTAATGTTAAAAGAAAGACAGCTAGAGGGAGTAACACAGAGATACTGTTTAATAGATCTATTTTCCAAAGAAAAGATGTAAGAGGGTATAATTGCGAAAAACAAAATAGATAAGGAAGTGAAAGAAAAAAAGGAGAGTAGAAGAATAATAAACAAGAGTTACTTGGAGAATGTGAGTGAATGTTCAAATTAAGAAGAAAAACAGTAAAGAATGTGGAATGAGAGGTAGGGATAGAACCGGACTAAAACAACAACCGTGAGGGAAGGAGTTAAGAAAACAGTGAGCGAAAGTAAATAGGAATAAAACAAGATGTGTGACAGTGAATAAGGTTAAAACATGTGGAATAACAGAGAGAAAAAACAGAAAGCAGAAAAGAAGAAGTGACAGAAAAGGAATAATTGAAGCAGCAAAGAAATGTAAATAACATAGTGTGCTTCAACTACAGGGAGAAAGCATAATGAACAAGTAGTGAAAGAGTGAAAAGACAGAGACAGTGAGAGTAATAGAGACGGACTGAGTGAACAGGAGTGAGGAACTATGAGAACAGAGGGACTGAGAAAAGGAGTGGAAGGAGTAGAATAAGTAAGTAATAGAAAAGGAATGAGGGAAGTAGCAAAGGCAGGAAACTGAGGGTTAAAGAAATGAAGCAGTGGAACTAATAAAAGGTAAATGTGATAGTGTCGGGCGTAAACCACTATCCAGGCAGAAACCGGACTCCTCAGAAGTGTAGACATTTTCACCCTCCCTACTCAAGACAGACCTCCCTCCGTGATACAAAACACAAGAGGATGATACTATCTCAAGAAAAGAGAGAGACCAAAACCAAGGTCTAAAGAAGAAATGAAAAAGGTCTGGCAGGAACCTCACGTCTTTGGGAAATAGTCACCTGCAGTAACATAAAAGACAAGAACAAAAGAGAGGTATTCAATAGTAAACACAGATGTACAGTGTTCCCTATCTAAACTCAGTACTACATGGGAATATGCTGCCACACGCTTACCTGCCTTAAAAGAAACAGCAAACCCAAAAAGGAGTCTATGAGCTCTTGAACTTTCCAGCAAAATAAAAGGATACAGGTTGCTGATGTATTTGCAGGTCTCTCTTTAAACAAAACAGGTAGGATCCAATATAGTATGTTCCCAAAGGAGTTCCTTCACAACATGATATCCCAGCAAAAGAGGACTGTTTCACAAAAATAAAACTGAGGGAGTTCAAAAAATCACGTGGAAACGCTGCCTCACGTTATCCGATTTCACAAAAAACAAATAGTCACTGCACGCGATCGCGCGTTGATAAAGGTCTCCATTCCAGAAACAAAACAAAGGACACGCAGCCTGCGTGTTTTAAAATAAAGGATCCAAACAAGGAGGGGAGCAAGGCAATGACCGCCTTGTAATGCCAAAACTGCACACGCTTGAGACTTTCTCCCTGAAGCGCTTCCAAGCGCGGAAACGGCTCTGGGTCTTGGGTCACGGAGGTGACCGGAAAGAAGGAGGTAGGGAAGGGGAGGAGTCGCGTTAGTCCAGACTCTCCTCGCAGCACAGGAACCTACGGCGAGACGCTCGTAAGAACGGGGAAACAAGTCTGGGTAATCCAGGGGAGGCAGGGAAACGATGAGGAGACTCTTCTCAGCAAAGGAACAAGACAGAATCACGATCCAAACCGGGGACACGTCTTAGCACGGGAGCTAGGAAAACCAAGCACCGCCATCTTGGAAGAGGAGGTGTATATAGTCCCTCGAGGTTCGTGATTGGCCTATACTCCCCAATGCCTTTCAGTTCACGTATGTCATTTCCATGGCATTCTGGGATATGTAGTACAGGCAGCGCGTAACAGCATATTCCTGCCTTTGCCTGTCTTCTAAGGAATCGGACTGGAAGGGGATCTATGGTCTATGTGTCCTAACAGTACCCCCCTAATGGTCTTCTAACAGGTCTGGGTTTGGAGGGGTTCAGAGCATGGAACCTATGGACTAGTCTAGGAGCATGAATGTTTTCTGCGGGTTCCCATGTTCTATCTTCGGGAGGGTAACCCACCCAATCAATCAAATATTGCAATTTCCCTCTAAGTCTGCGAGAATCTAGGACTCTTTTGACTTCATACTCCAGTTCTCCTTCAACTGTGACAGGTGGGGGAGGTGGTTCAGGCTGTGTAGGTACTACATAGGGTTTTAACAAGGAGGTATGAAAAACAGGATGTACTGGCAATTCTGGAGGAAGACTCAACTTAAGAGCTGCAGGGGACAGCACTTTCACTATTTCAAAAGGACCCAAGAATCTTGGTTGGAGTTTACGGGGACCTTCTAATCTTAAGTTTTTTGATGAAAGCCATACTTTATCCCCTGCTCTATAGTCAGGAGCTGTGCGTCTGTGTCTGTCCGCATAAGTTTTCATTGTGACCTTCGCCTGTGTTAATTCTTCTCTAGCCTGGTTCCAAATGTGTAACAGATTTTCATGTTGTTCTCTGACTGCGGGAACAGATGTGTCAGAGGGTACGTGTTCTAAAGGTAAACACTTAGGGTGACAACCAGTTGTGAAGAAGAAAGGTGAGATTTTAGAAGCTGAGTGAGTGGAGTTGTTGTATGCGAATTCTGCAAGAGGTAAGGCCTGTACCCAATCATGACAAGAGGTAGTTATCAGACATCGTAGGTATTGTTCCAATGTTTGATTTGTTCTTTTAGTTTGTCCATCCGTCTGCGGGTGATATGCGGAGGACAATCTGAGATCTATGTGTAGAATTTTACACAGTTCTTGCCAGAACCTAGAAATAAATTGGGGCCCTCGGTCTGAAATAATTACAGACGGTAGTCCATGCAGTCTTACTATGTCACGTACAAAGACCTCAGTGAGTTCTAAAGCAGTGGGTGTTTTCTTAAGTGGTACAAAATGTGCCATTTTAGATAGGAGATCTACCACTACCAGGATAGCAGTATAACCGCGGGTTGCAGGCAGGTCAGTGATAAAGTCCATGCTAATGGACGTCCATGGACTGTTTGGTACAGGAAGGGGTTGTAATAACCCAACAGGAGCAGAATGTGATGACTTTTGTCGTGCACAGGTGGGACAGGCTTTGACATAGTTACTGATATCCTGTGCCATTTTGGGCCACCAAAACCAACGTTGGCACATTAGTCGAGTCTTAGTTTCTCCAGGATGACCCATCATTGGCAGATTGTGACACCAGTGGATTATGAGTTTTTGTGTTTCTGTAGAGGGTAGATAAAGTTTATGTTCATGAAATCATAATTCATCTAGAATGACATTACTTTTATCTTCTTTCCATTTGTCTTGATCAAGATGAGTGTACGCCTCTTTAAGGTATGCGAGAAATGTATGTGAAGTTATTTCTCTGTCACCTACTGCAATGAGTCTATTCTCTGATATGATAGGTATTGGTTTCTCTGCTGTACATTTATTCTCTTTGCCCAACCTGGATAGAGCGTCAGCTTTGCCTTGACGTATTCCAGGACGGAAATGTATCTGGAAGTCGTATTCACTGAAGAATGAAACCCACTGTAATTGCCTAGGTGTGAGGGCTTTGGCGGTACGAAAATATTGGAGATTTTGATGGTCTGAATATACAGTGATCACATGAGGAGAACCTAACAAATAATGGCGCCACTCCTGAAAGACTCGTTTGATTGCAAGAAGCTCTCTTTCTCCAATTGTATAGTTCTGTTCTGATTGAGTTAATGTCTTTGAGAAGTAGGCAACAGGGTGGAGGGTACCTTTGGAGCTGTCGCGCTGGGACAAAACCCCTCCTACAGCATACTGAGATGCATCCACCTCAAGGAAATAGGGCTGTGTTTCGTCAGCATGTTTGATAACTGGGGCAGAGAAAAAGCTAGCTTTTAAGGCTTGGAAAGCCTTCTCTGCCTCCTCATCCCAACGAAATTCAACCCCCTTTTTTAGTAGCCTGGTTATGGGAGATACAAGATCAGAGAAATGTGACACAAATCTTCTATGAAAGTTAGCAAAACCCAAGAAGGATTGTATTTCCTTTACAGTAGTCGGACTAGACCATTCCACCAAGGCAGACACTTTAGCAGGATCCATATGTATCCCAGAGGGAGAAATGATAAACCCCAGAAAAGCCACACTTTTAGTGTGGAAAATGCATTTATCCAGTTTAGCAAACAAATGATGTTCCTGTAATTTACTCAAAATGGTTTGTACATGGAATACATGATCAGCCTCATTGGCAGAATAGATAAGTATATCGTCAATATAGACTATGACGAAAATGTCCAAGTACTCCCGCAGTATCTCATTGATGAAAAATTGAAACGCTGCGGGAGCATTGCACAAGCCGAAGGGCATGACGTTGTACTCATACAACCCAAACTTGGTCCGGAAGGCAGTTTTCCATTCATCCCCCTTTCTGATACGAATCAAATGGTACGCTCCACGCAGATCAAGCTTGGAAAAGATGGTAGCCTTTCGTACCTGATCTAGTAGGGTCGAGATCAGGGGGAGAGGATATTTGTTTTTTACAGTTACTTTGTTTAAAGAACGGTAGTCCAGACATGCTCTGAGTCCACCTTCCCGTTTTGGAATAAAAAAAATGGGAGAAGAGACAGGGGAAGTGGAGTGACTAATGAATCCTTTCTTCAGCATGTCTTGCAGATAATCATATAGGTACTTAGTTTCAGTTTCTGTCAGAGCGTATATCCGACTTACAGGTAAATCAGCTCCGGGCACTAGGTCAATCCTACAATCGTAGGTTCTGTGGGGGGGTAAGGCAACTGCTTTTTCTTCGTCAAAGACATCGGCAAATTGAAGGTATTCTGTGGGTAATGTAGCACCATCAATAGTGGTTGATGCGCAATAGACCGGAGTATGCCAATGAGTGATGTCCTGATAACAATGATTTAAACAATGAGCAGAACGAAGAGTGACTGTTCTAGCTGTCCAATCTATTTGGGGGTTGTGCTTTTGCAACCAGGGTACTCCTAAGATTGCTCCAAAAGAAGGTGCATCAATGAGATCGAAAGACACACTCTCACTGTGCCCATTGTCACATAGAACTAGGATGTCCGCTGTATGAAACAACAACATACCAGACGACAATTCAGTGCCGTCTACTGCTCGGACTTTCTCTGGATTGGTCTTTTTAATGAATTCCAACCCTAAGGATTTAGTTAAGGTGATATCTAAGAAGTTGCCCGTTGCCCCTGAATCAAGAAGAATGGCCATGGTATGTCGGCATTGGGAAGGCAAGACCAGTACTACATTAATAGTAAAAGGTTTGGGAATAGGTGTCCAGGTATTTGCCAAGCTATGAGAGGTCTGAAAGACCAAAGGACTTGGAAGAGCGACCTCTTTACTCTCCAAGTCACTCAGTTTCCTGAAGGCACAGGTTTGGGGGTTTTATTCTGCGCATCCTTGTTAGAGGTTTTGGGTTTTATCGGACAGTCTCTAGCAAAATGTCCAGCCTTACCACAATAAAGACATAAGCTTAATTTCCTACGTTTATCCTTTTCTTCAGGAGTCAATGGACCCCGAATACCCCCTATCTGCATGGGTTCACTAGTATCTTTGGGGTCTTTCTTTTCTGGTCGTGTTAACAACAGTTTCGGATACTCCCCTTTTGTTTTTTCACCCTTGCATTCTGTGAGTCGGTGATCTAGTTTTACTACAAGATCCATGAAGGCGGAGCATTCCTCAGGGGGATCCACTATTTGGGATAATATATCTTTTGATTCATCTTTTAACCCCCTGTAGAACAAGGAAGTGCGCTTTTCTTCAGGCCAGTGGGTTTCTGTTACTAACCTATTGAAGGTTGTAATATAGGAAAGCAGATCCTTGGATCCCTGTTTCAGATTCAACAATTAATTGTCGCTGGCTTGCATATAAGTATGACGCGCGAACAAGCTTCGCATTCTGTCCTTAAATAAGTTTAAATTATACAAGACAGGGTCATCGTTTTCGACAAGTGTTACAGCCCAAGAAGCGGCATTACCACTTAAATAAGAAATTATGAAAGCGATCTTAGCCGCATCATCAGGAAATGAAGCAGCTTTACATAAGAAAGTCAAATGACATTGATTCATAAAAACACAATATTTATGACTATCACCGTTAAATCTTTCAGGCATGGCAAGTGGGGTTTGAGGAGGAGTAACTACAGTAACTTGGACAGGATTAGACGCCACCTGAGATGGACCAGGGTCGGTGTCGGTAGAAGTAGGTACTTGAAAATGAGTGGGCTGTATATAACTTCTTTTAAATTTAGGCTGTGTCTCAGTATGTTTGCTCTCTGTTCTTAACATCGCGTTTTCAGACATTAACCTCTGATTCTCCTTTCTTATAAGTTTTAATTCGGTTTGCAAGTTTACTACGGTGGTGGCTAATTCTCTCAAGGTGCTCTCATCAGCGTCCTCCATTAGGACGTTGACATCCATGACTGTCTACACTCGGGAGGAGATAAGCAACGTGGGCTTGGTTTTCTGTCGGGCGTAAACCACTATCCAGGCAGAAACCGGACTCCTCAGAAGTGTAGACAGTGTCACCCTCCCTACTCAAGACAGACCTCCCTCCGTGATACAAAACACAAGAGGATGATACTATCTCAAGAAAAGAGAGAGACCAAAACCAAGGTCTAAAGAAGAAATAAAAAAGGTCTGGCAGGAACCTCACGTCTTTAGGAAATAGTGACCTGCAGTAACATAAAAGACAAGAACAAAAGAGAGGTATTCAATAATAAACACAGATGTACAGTGTTCCCTATCTAAACTCAGTACTACATGGGAATATGCTGCCACACGCTTACCTGCCTTAAAGGAAACAGCAAACCCAAAAAGGAGTCTATGAGCACTTGAACTTTCCAGCAAAATAAAAGGATACAGGTTGCTGATGTATTTGCAGGTCTCTCTTTAAACAAAACAGGTAGGATCCAATATAGTATGTTCCCAAAAGAGTTCCTTCACAACATGATATCCCAGCAAAAGAGGACTGTTTCACAAAAATAAAACTGAGGGAGTAATCACGCGGAAACGCTGCCTCGCATTATCCGATTTCACAAAAAACAAATAGTCACTGCACGCGATCGCGTGTTGATACAGGTCTCCGTTCCAGAAACAAAACAAAGGACACGCAGCCTGCGTGTTTAAAAATAAAGGATCCAAACAAGGAGGGGAGCAAGGCAATGACCGCCTTGTAATGCCGAAACTGCACACGCTTGAGACTTTCTCCCTGAAGCGCTTCCAAGCGCGGAAACGGCTCTGGGTCTTGGGTCACGGAGGTGACCGGAAAGAAGGAGGTAGGGAAGGGGAGGAGTCGCGTTAGTCCAGACTCTCCTCGCAGCACAGGAACCTACGGCGAGACCCTCGTAAGAACGGGGAAACAAGTCCGGGTAATCCAGGGGAGGCAGGGAAACGATGAGGAGACTCTTCTCAGCAAAGGAACAAGACAGAATCACGATCCAAACCGGGGACACGTCTTAGGACGGGAGCTAGGAAAACCAAGCACCGCCATCTTGGAAGAGGAGATGTATATAGTCCCTTGAGGTTCGTGATTGGTCTATGCTCCCCAATGCCTTTCAGTTCACGTATGTCATTTCCATGGCATTCTGGGATATGTAGTACAGGCAGAGCGTAACAGCATATTCCTGCCTTTGCCTGTCTTCTAAGGAATCGGACTGGAAGGGGATCTATGGTCTACGTGTCCAAACAGATAGAGATGTAACGGGAAGAGTACTAAACACTTACCTTATAATTGTCGTTAACTTAGTCACTTGTTATTTTTATACTTTCAATCTGTGAAAGAACGAACAAAAATTTGAAAGAACGAACAAAAATTTAAAAAATATTAAAACATGTATTTAAAAATTAGAAAAGACAAGGGAAAAGATTAAAAATCATCCAATTTTACAAAGAAATAAAGTTAGAGATAAACATGCAGAAAGAAAGAGAAAGAAACGATGATAGACAGACAGGGACAAAAAGAAATTGTAATACAGTAAATTACTAAGAGAAAAAAAAGGAAGATAGTTTCATTGACAGAAAAGAAGGATGAAAGAGAAAACTAAATTGAAGATGTGTAAGATACTTAAAGAAAGTGAGTAAGGTAAACTATATAAGGAAAGGGTGAATAAGGAAAAAAGTGTGAGGGAGAGAGGAGACTGAAGAAGTGAAGGAAAGACTGTCAGATACAGACTGAGTAAGGCAAGAAAGAAAAATAAGTAAGTGAGGGTGAGTTATACTAACTGATTGCACCAAAAAAGGAGAACCTAAAAATTTTTAATTTAGAAAACAAAGGGAGGAAAGATGGAAAAGACAAGCGAAACAGAGGGTCTAAAAGTTGGAAAATGGTGCAAGGGAGAAAAGAAAAAAGCAGAGTTAGAATAGGGAAACAATGTTTGAAAGATAAGTGCAGTTAGAGAACAAGGGTAAGAGAATAAAACAAAAGGCAATGTGAGTATCTAAAGAGGATTGATAGAAGGTAGTAAAAGATGAGTGAGCATGAGACAAGATGAGTACATATTAAAATCACAATTCAAAGTACAGAATTAATTATACATATTAAATGGTTTATTTTCGCTGTTCTCAGAATATATCAAATTTCACTAAAAACAGTAAGTTGAAGGTATTCATCATATAACAGCGGGGAAAAAAAAAGCACAATCAAAATGATTGTGTTTAAAAAACCCATATAATATAACCAATCAGAAATCAGAACTCCTCAAAAGTAACTTACTTTCCATGACGTCAAAGGATGTCCTATGAACAGCTTATACTCTGTTGTGCTGTTATTATTTTCTGCCCGCCACTTTCTGAAAGAAAAGCTCCATCGTTTTGACAAAAATGTGACATACAATAAATGACTTCTCGCTGTCTGCCACACTTCTCCTTAAGGCCATTTATAACTCTTGGAATTCTTCTAAGCAAATCCCATCATTTTCTTTTTCCACAACTTTCATAAAGAAAACGTCCAAGATCAGTTTCACAATCCTGTACTCACCCTTCTTGCTCACTCATGTTCCACATTTCCTATAACACTGATACTGCTTACTATGAGGCACACTTACACTACCTCTATGACTACTACAATTATTTCATTCTCCTGAGCACTGTTAATCACAAAGCAATTTAAAACAGCACACTAAATTATATCAACACCTAGAATCATTATAGGCCAGTTACCTACCCTAAATTCTCACTTCTGAAAACACAAAGTCAAAGGGCAACATTGCTTCATAGTCAAATGGTAATCACTGCCGAAAGACCAGCCTTTTTTACATTTCAAATAAGCTGTGTAATATCCTGATGTTGTCAAAGGACCATCATGTCATATAATAGCTGCAGTTACAAATGTTCTTCCTGAAATCGACGACTGTGTAGCCAAAACATTTTTAATTAGAGTTGACAACTTACTTTCATCCGGTTTATGTAGTTGGAATTGTAAAATGACATTTCACCCATACGTTTCTATAAATAATGTGGACAGCATTGCAGACTTACATTACCTCTACTCCTTGTTTTGATCTGCTGCTTGAATTAGCTTATTAAAACAAACTTTTTTTGAAAGGTAAAACAGAATCATTGCAGATTGACCAGCCGTTTCCAGACTTCAAATAACTTGTGTAATGTCCTGATGTTGTTGAAGGACCGTCATGATATATAATTGCTGCAGTTAGAAAAGTCCTTCCTGATATTGACAACTGCGAAGCCACAAAATCTTTAATTAAAGTTGTCAATTTTGTTCCATCAGGCCTACATCGTTGGAACATTAAAATGACATACTGGCCATATCTTCGTATAAATAATGTGGACAGCATTGCAGACTTACATTGGCTACACTCCATGTTTTGATCGGCTTTTTTTTACTAGCTTATTAAAGGATACTGATTTACTGTCTGGCAAAGTTAAATATATAAATCTTTCTGAGTCTACACTAGTAGTACTTGATACCCTACAGTTCTCGCAGTCATGCTGCCATTGATAAGAAAGGCCAAACAGATGATCTACATCTACACCTTCATCTTGCAATACATCAAGCATATACATTAAAAACTCCTGACAATCTTGCTGAATATTTTGAGAGAATTGTGTTTGACCTGAACATTTGTCTAACAGATTGCGAATTTCAGACATACTTTCTACTCTTGTTCTATCAGCGCTACATTTCTCTAACACAGAATTCAACAAACAGCAAAAACTGTGTTCCGAATTGATCACAATCTGTTCTTTTAAAGTTTCTAGAGAAAAGACAACATTAACCACTACATTAGCATAGCAGTTGACACCAGAACTATTTTCAAATTGAAAACCAACAACATCTTCAACAGAATTCATTTTCTTTCTGCTTACAATTTTGGGTTCATCGACTTTTTGTCTTTTTGTTACAACCTCCCTACTATTGGTGACATTTCTTAGTTTCCAGCCTACCACACGTTTCTCAAACAAAGGATATTGAATCAAATGTGGCGCATACTCTCTTCTTAACCTATTGTATTCCTTAACACAATCTAGATCCGCACAAATGTTTGTGACATCACACTCAATCAAGTACAATCCTGATAAAGTTCTGACTCGTGACAATGCTACATAAGCCATACCCTCTTTGAACACAGAACTGCCAATATTCACCAAAGCACTGTCTACACTTAAACCTTGTGATTTATGGATTGTCACCGCATATGCCAAGCAAACAGGAAACAGCTTACGGCGAACATATAAGTCTTTTACAAGCAAAAACCTAGCGGAGCAACGACCAATTAGCTGTACTTTCTCAATGCCATCAAATTTAATTTTTAAAAATTCAATTCCATCTCTATTTCTGTATTTCTCAAAATCAACAACATTACCCATTGATCCATTTACCAGACCTCTTTCAACATGTAAATTCCTTCTCAAAATGATACGGCAATTTAAGCACACATTCAGAGTCTTTTCAAAACCAGCAGTTTTAGATATAGTCTTCTCTAATGAATCCAATTTAGATTTCAAATTCTCAGACAAAATAATTGTTGCTCCCATATGCTCTATTCTGTCAATAGCTTCCAGTTTCACAATCTCTTGGTTTTCTAAATTCAACATTTTGTTGTTGAAGATGGAACATTCTGCAAGAGTTGGCATCAAACATATTCCAGATTTCTTCTCAGTAATTTTCTGAAAAATATTCTCTGGCAGAACGCCTTCTTCTGGATAAAAATTTGACAGTAATCGTGCATGTAAAGCTTCTTTCCCATGCTCGGTCACTTTCCCGATTCTAACATCTTGTAGAATATTCTTTTAATCTTCATCCTTCGCCTGACGCATATTTTCACGCAGCTCAGCATAATTGAAGTTTAACCATATGTTAACATTGCCAATGCTCCTTAGGAACTTCCTGGTATCTTCATGCGTAAGCCGTTTTGAACACTGGTTGTCCTTTCACTGGTGTCAGCTGCAGAAGATCACCGAAAACAATGATGTGTTTGCCACCAAATAACACATCATACTCTGTTTTAAGAACTTCCTGCATTCTCAAATGCACAAAGGCAAGCATGACATTGGAAACCATGCTTACTTTGTCAATGATAAGAAGTTTCATCTTCTTCAGGACTCTAGATACTTCACAACAAGCATCTCCAGATAACTTGTGGTATTGTAATTTGTTATCATGCTCCACTGGCAGCATCAGTAGCCGATGCAAAGTAATACCTTTAATGTTATGTGCTGCCAGTCCAGTTGGAGCGGTAACAACACAAGACAGTGATGACTCAGTCCTTTTCTGCAGATAACATGAAATTGCTTTAATGAGGAAACTTTTTCCAGTTCCTGCTTCTCCACTCACGTACAGTCGGACAGGCTTCAACGACATACATGAGCACTCTTTCTTCTCATGACTTAATCCATGATCAATTTGGTTGGTTACTTTGTCATATATTTTCCTCTGCTCAACGAGTTGTCTTTCCAAATCTTCTAAGTTAACCGCATCCTCCTGAGCAAGTGCCATGGCTCTTTCCACTTCAATCATGGCAGTGGCAGCTTCATTTTCGATAACTAGTCCTCCTAGTGGATCCTGACTCAATGAAACAGAACTCTGACTGTCCTGAGAACTGTCTCTAGCAATCTCGGCTGCAATTGTTGCTTCCTGCTCGATTTCTGCATTCAACATTTCTAGATTTTTTGGAAAAACAGGACATTCTATGGACTCCTTGGCTGCATTGAAAGAGTCTTCGTAACAGAGGAAATCTCCAAGCAGTTCCTCTTCTGCACGCCAAGGCTTGAAAAGTTGCAAAAGAGCTAAATAGAAAAACTCTTTTCTTTCTGGAGATTCGCAACTCAATTTTCGATGATTTACCAATTAACATTTTCTTTGCTTGACCAGACATCCCTCACTTCCACTTACAGCATACACTCCTTTATCAATATCTTCTTCAATGTTCCTCTTGAATATGTAATTTTGTAGAACCTCATACAGACAAACATTCTCCAGATGACTGCTTCTATTTGGATAATATGTATCCAACATGTTGGTCTTCAAAATATCTGTACTGCTTGGCTCCTTCTCCGCCAAATACTAAATTTCCCGTAGAGGTTTCAGAACTCGATTACGCGTTGCAGCAAGACCAAGACTCGCCCAAATGATACTACTAGATTTGGCATAGAGACTTGCTGAAGATAACCGGTCAGAACATTCGTAAGCTCCGATTTCTCGATGCGACAACATCTTCAGACTGAAACTGTACAACTTCTTACTGAGGCTCTTTTCATGGTAAATGTCCTCCCACATATCCTTCAGTTCTGTCTTTTCTTTTTTTGGGATGTAAGACGTCACATACCGAGCCACAGCCATACAGGTGTCAGCCACAAACTGTATATCCATGTTAGCATTCCACATGGACAAAATCACTGAGTTGTAGTCGTTGATGTACTTGGACTCTTCGTTTCTTTTCAAATTGTATGTATTTTTGGGTGATTTCCTCGTCACATTATGTCGCAGCGAAGACATCAAATTGTTCACTCTTCCTTTAGATATCACCAATCGTGGAAATCCAAAACGACATTTTGTGTAGTACTTGTCCTTGTTTCTGAATTTACGACGACAGTACTTTCCACAACGATGGCTTTGAAACTGTAAAACTTGTTCTCTTATACTTTTGTCTTCCTTTGTCTTTGGAACAGCACATGTAGAATACTGTTCTATGAAACTCATCACTAAGTCATCCGGATCTGTTCCAAATTTGGGTGCATATTTGATCTATAGCAGCATATGTATATGAGGAGCACCTCTTGCTTGATACTCCTTTCTCCAGAAGAAATCCAACACCTCTCCAAGAGGTGGATTTTTCTTGTTCGTGATGAAAGACATCATAGCTTCAAATCTATTATTGAAGTACCTGCATACATTCACTGGATCCAAAGAGCACAGTTCTCCGGGTGTCTTGAATTCAATATTTTCAATGTTTCCATTTGCCTCTCGTAGAAATTCAAGTAAGTCTTCCCAGCCATACTCAGCACAGCTGAGAGTGAGGAACCATGTGGGAGTTCCTAAGTTCCTCAGCATACATTTTAAGTCACCATGACGACGGTACCAATACTCATTAGTACCACGCTGACATGCCATGAGATTAATCAGGTGAGAATCCAAAATACTGTCTTGCACATTGACTTTATCCATAAAGTCCCTTGCCGAGATATTTCGCAGTTGTTCACCACTTTTCAAGATGTGGTTCACTGCATAAGACAGTCCAGACAGATCACTTTCAAACAGTAGATGAAACAAATAGGGAATGCATTAACGAAACCTAGGATCTTCTGCATACAATTGTAAAGTCCGGTATTCAGAAGCAGGAATTTGATCAGGTCGCTCATCATATTGTCCTCCTCGACCTGTGGGAAATAACTGTGGAAAACACAGAGCTTCCAAACTTTCCTCCCAAACACTAATGGGACTCCCTTTGGCTTGTTTCATTTGAAACAACTCAATAGCATTCCCCATGACTTCCTTGGAATGCAAAGGATGAACACTATAATGTTCATAAATTTCTTTATTTTTAGAGGCTTCTACTTTCTCAATTTGTCCAGCACACAAATTGCTGTCCTCTTCTTCACTTACTTCCTCTTCTGCAACACATACATTCTTGTAGTACTCATTGTTTTTTATCAAATACAATGTTGCCTTTTTGACTTTCCTAACATCCACTAAATCGTGCCAGATTTTCTTACTCTTTGTCGGAACTCCATTAACTAGGATAACCAGATGTTCCTCTTCAACTTTCTCTACTCCAATTGTATTAATGTTTTTCTTCAAATCTAAAGGCAAATAAACAACTCTTCCCTTTAATCCTCTCTGTAAATCTGATGGAGGCAATTTCCCTGTCTTTGGCTCCATTCGTACAATAGCCTGAAAGGGATGCACACTTTGAATCAAAATAGATTCATAAGTATTTAAATCCTTCAATTCAGAAGGAATGTCAACCAATTCCAGATTATTATGAACCGCTCTAGCAGGCATCCGGTTTTGGTTTAATTTGTTAAAACAATAAGTACACATACGTTGGTCCGATCCCAAATCAAAACAATTTTCTACCATCAAGTATGTGGCAAAATCCTTCCATTCACTATTGTTTTCCATTTCACTTTTTGCATATAAATCCACTAACTTAGTCTGATTCTTATAATAAGTCCGTCGACAACACACACAAGTGAAATTAGGCCTCTCACTTGATTTCACCTGAAAGATGGAAATTTCCTTGTGAAACTTATCTATATTAGAAATCTGTACACTCTCTTCCACATTACCTTCTTCTACTGGGTCAATTTCAACATTGTTCTCTTTACTAGCAAAGTAACAAAACTCAATTTCTTCACAAATATTCTTCACATGTAGTTCGGAACCATGCAAAAGAGCACTGCTTAATTGTTTAAGCATAATTCCTGGACTCTTAGCATAATACAACATTCTCACTAATTTCCTCACTTTATTATGATGCACTGCTAGCATCCTGAAATGATGAAAAACACTCTGGCATACTCTTCTGGAAAGACAAGCCAGTGAATGACCATGCAAACCTGTCACTTCTCTCACTCTGCAAGGATCTAATTCTTGCAACAACTTCATTTTCTGTTTTAAACTTTTCTTATTAAATGTACGAACAAAATCACAAAGCAAATTGATGGAATCCTGTCGCACACTGCAAACACTACTACACTTCCAGGTGTACACTGGACCCTTAGGACGTCTTCCTAAAACTTCATCACCTAACACCTCTTCTGCATCTGCAGACACAAGTTTTTCTTTTTCAACTGGACAACCGTCTTTCACCTCATATGCTCGACCACTGGTGTCAACTGCATGGACCAAATCATTGTCCTGGAAGTAACTCTCCTCATTGAAAAATGCCTCACAACTTGAACTATGCATCCATTCTCCTGAGAAAACTTCACAAAAATTAGTACGATTAACTAATCTCTTCCATCTACTATTTGATTTGAAATCATAAATTGCCTTGTTTAGTTTCCTAATTCTATTGATTACCAAAATAAATAACTTTCGCTTAATTTCGAAAGCCTGATCAATAATTTTCTCTACATTTTTCTTTTTCTTATAAAATGTCACTTTCTGTTGACCTTTCTTAACATTTTTTAACAAATTGACAATTATCCTGTTGCGGAACATTCGTCTATGAATTTTCCTGAACTGATTTTCCCTTCTACTGCCATGCACAGAGTTATCTCCTGCTCTAGCAGAAACTTTTTTGACGGGCCTTTCCTTTCCCTTTAAATTGTCTCTCTTCTTCTGCACTAAAACATGTTCTGTAGTGGTATTTTTTCGTCTGCAAATTCTTTTTAAAAATGATTTCATTTTCTTACCCGGAGCTTTTTTGGCGACTTGACATGTTTTTATAGTAGAGGACTGCTGCAAATGTTCACCAAGGTGGAGTGTAAGTCGCTTTGCTTCTTTTCTTCTCCTCTGCCTTGAGGGCATTTTTGAATTTTTCAAAAGATCTTGAGTTGAATCTGTGGAAAATTAAAAAAAAAAATTGTTATTAACCACTATTACCAAACAGTGAACCAATAACAGTAGGCAAGCAATTAACACACTAGTTGTCAATTCTACCTACAGTAATTTAACAACATAGACAAATTTTAAACTCTCAAATAGTAGCAATGCAATGGAATGCTTCTACATATGACCTGTGCTCTGTTATATGTTAATCTCAACTAATTTCGAGACTCTATTTCACTGTTATATTAAAGACACTTCACACAGGGTGTTTTTGAAAACTTTTATATAATTTTAATTCAACATCTAGAGATTGTTCCTCATCTAGAGATTGTTCCACATCTAGAGATTGTTCGTCATCTAGAGATTGTTCCTCATCTAGAGATTGTTCCACATCTAGAGATTGTTCCACATCAGACATTGTTGATGTTATTGTTATTGACTTAAAATTGCCAAGCACACATGAAGGCATATTTACAAGGCCCTTGCACCAGGGGGAAGTGACTTAAAATTGCCAAGCACACATGGGGGCGTATTTACAAGACCCTTGCACCAGGGGGAAGTGACTTGAAATTGCCAAGCACACATGGGGGCGTATTTACAGGGCCCTTGCACCAGGGGAAAGTGACTTGAAATGGCCAAGCACACATGAGGGTGTATTTACAAGGCCCTTGCACCAGGGGGAAGTGACTTGAAATGGGCAAGCACACATGGGGGCGTATTTACAAGGCCCTTGCACCAGGGGGAAGTGACTTGAAATGGCCAAGCACACATGACGGCATATTTACAAGGACCTTGCACCAGGGGGAAGTGACTTAAAATTGCCAAGCACACATGAGGGCGTATTTACAAGGCCCTTGCACCAGGGGGAAGTGACTTAAAATGGCCAAGCACACATGGGGTGTATTTACAAGGCCCTTGCACCACTTATGCGTCACTTTTAACATTTACAATGTGGAGCACCATGGGGCAAAAATGGCACAGATGCGTCACGCATCTGCACCGCAAAAGCGGCGCATTGCAGGAGTCACATACAAGTGCGACATGACTTCTGCAATGCACAGGGGCGAGCCATACATTGCATGGTGCGTCACTCCTTATGCCTGCTTCAAGCAGGCGTAAGGATTTGATTCAGCAATGCCATAAAGCTGACTCAGTGAAATCTTGTAGATTTCACTGCGTTAGTTTTACAGGGCTTTCATGCGAGAGAACGCCCACCCTGCGACAGAACGGCCACATGAAACCTGACGCAGGTTTCATGTGGCGCAGGGCTTTACAGCGTGACACATCTGCCTAGATGCGTCACGTTGTAAATATGTCGCAACATGGCACATCTTTTGTGCCGCTGCTGCGTCACAAAAGTGACGCAACGGCAGCGCAAAAGAGGCGCACGGCCATCATAAATCTGCCTCTAACATTTTAAATGATTGGTTCAGGATGCCGATAAGGTGTGGCCTATCCAGAGGTTTGTTTGAGGTGAGGCCTACTCAGGGTTGCAGATGAAATTTAGGCTTGTTGAAGAGTACAGAGGAGATAATACATGTGCAGGCCTACAGATGAAGTGAGTCATGTCCACTACACTCTTGAACAAAGGCCAGACCTCCTCTGTCTCCCTGGACAGGCCTAAACCTCATCTGCACAATGTGATTAGTAATGTTAGGAAACACAGGTGATGTAATTGAAAAACGTGCAAATATTTTTGCTCATTTCACAATCACATCACCTGTGTTTCCTCAGCTTAGGTATCTCATTGTGCAGATGTAGTCTAGCATATCCAAGAGTACGCAGAAGGTGAGGACTGTATGCAGCAGTGCAATGTACATAACTCACCTCCTTTGACAATTACAGAAGCCTCAGCATATCCATGCCCCCCAAACAGTCCTAAATGTATATAATTATTATCATAGTGACTATGAAACTCTAGCAGTACATATTGTGAAACCTAAATGTCTTAAAAAACGATTTTCTGGTCATAATTTGAAAACACAGCACACCTTGTCAGTACTAATACTTCACATTATCTCCAATTACAGTTTGTCAAAGAAGCAAAATCTTTCTGCAAAACATAATGTCAGGATCCAGGCCACTGCTGCGCCTACCTAGAACTACAAGTCCCATGAATTACGGGCCAAGAACTACTGGTCCCATACTCCTTTGCTGCGCCGGGATATAGCGGGGCAGGGCCAGTAAACAGTGCTCGTGATTTTGTGTGTTCTGGGGGAGTGGTTCCGTTTCCAGTTCAGTCCATGCTGTCATTTTGCGTGAAGCTTCCGAACACGCCGGTACACGTAGCCTGAGGAAGGCGTCCTGCCGGGTAATGTGTTTGCGCTAATACGCTGTTGTTTATGTTCACTGTTTTCGAGTCAATCGACATTCAGACAAAGACGTTGAGACCCTCGCGGCTGCAAGGGGTTTCCACCATTTGTCTACAGACGTACTGTACAGTAAACTTTCCGGTTGTCAGTTCCCTCCGGATGGGGGTGGCTGCATTCTCGTCTAGTGACGGATTGTTGGGGGGAGTCCTCCGCAATGCCGGCACGAAGGAAAGTGTTCTTGGCTTATATTACCACGGAATACAAATACCTAAGCGGATGTTGGTAGTGCTGTTAACTACAACATACCGTATTAGGTTTCTATTTGTAGACTAGAGATTTTTGGAACTTGTTTTGGCATACATCTAGCAGCGGAGGATTGCTTGTTGGATGTGGATCACTTTATTGTTTGATTCTACTTTTGAATTTTGCTGGGAACTACTCATTGACGTCTGAGTATTTCTAGGAAGGGTTTCCTTTAAAAGTAACCTATCACTGGTGTGGGTAGGTATCTAGAGGAGTGTCGTTAATTGAGAAGATCAGGGTGCCATTAATTCGTTCTGAAGTTGTGCTTCTTGTGTTATGCAGGGGTAAGAGGGACATATGAAGACACTGCTGTGTGAAGGGGCAGAAAAATGATTTATTACAGGTGACACCTGGCTATTTTTTCCTTTAGCGAGAATTGAATGAGAGTAGCATTAAGAATATTATTAATGCTTGTGTATTTTTCTTTGCAGCTTCTTTTCCCCCGCTGACCCTTCCCTTCTATCTTTTCTTTTGGGTTTTTTCTCCTTTTGGGGTTTTTCCCTCACTGTATCGCCTGAACACCCTGTGATATCCATTCAGGGTGTTTGGGGGGTCCGGAGGTGGAGCATTTCTTCTGCGTGCGGATTCTGCAGAGTGTGATCCTGACACATAATGCATTTTCAGGTCATAATTTGAAAACACAGCACAGCTCCTTTGTACAAGTACACCCTGTCAATACTTAAATTTGCCTGGCACACATGGGGGCGTATTTACAAGGACCTTGCACCACGGGGAAATGACTTAAATTTGCCAAGTACTCATGAGGGCGTATTTACAAGGACCTTGCACCACCTTTAAAGTTACTTTTAATGTGGGAAAAATGACGTGAATGTGGCTCATAGGCCTTGTAAATATGCCCCATGCTGACTATGTAACTCTTGCAGAACATATTGTGAAACCTAAATGACTTCAAAAAACGAGTTTTTAAACCAACAAACAAGCAAATTATTCTTCCATATTCATGGTGGGAAGTGAAATATTTATTTAAAGAAACACACACCATGTTGTCCTTCTCATAAATGTAAAAAGCATTTCTTTTTTTTAAAAAAACGATTTTCTGGTCATAATTTGAAAACACAGCACAGCTCCTATGTACAAGCACACCTTGTCAGTACTAATACTTCACATTATCTCCAATTACAATTTGTAAAAGAAGCAAAATCTTTTTGTAAAACAGAATGCAAACACTTGACACAAAACAACATTTTAAATGCACAGCTGGCTTCCTTATTTTCTCCAAAAAGCATACTAGTCTCTTTCTAAATTAAAGGAATCTTTTCTCACCTTAGCACGATTTTTAAACACATCATGTAAGCAAATTAGTCTCCAAGATTCATGGGAGAAGTGACTTAAAATTGTCTAGAACACATGGGGGCGTATTTACAAGGCACATGCACCAGGGGGAAATGACTTAAATTTGCCAAGCACTCATGAGGGCGTATTTACAAGGCACATGCACCAGGGGGAAATGACTTAAATTTGCCAAGCACTCATGAGGGCGTATTTACAAGGACCTTGCACCACCTTTAAAGTCACTTTTAACGTGGAGAAAATGACGTGAATGTGGCTCATAAGCCTTGTAAATATGCCCCCATGTTGACTATGAAACTCTTGTAGAACATATTGTGAAACCTAAATGACTTCAAGAAACGAGTTTTTAAACCAACAAACAAGCAAATTATTCTCCCATATTCATGGTGGGAAGTGAAATATTTATTTAAAGAAACACACACCATGTTGTCCTTCTCATAAATGTAATAAGCATTTCTTTTTTAAAAAAACGATTTTCTGGTCATAATTTGAAAACACAGCACAACTCCTATGTACAAGCACACCCTGTCAGTACTAATACTTCACATTATCTCTAATTATAATTTGTCAAAGAAGCAAAATATTTTTGGAAAACATAATGAAAACACTTGACACAAAACAACATTTTAAATGCACAGCTGGCTTCCTTATTTTCTCCATAAACTATACTAGTCTCTATCTAAATTAAATGAATCTTTTCTCACCTTAGCAAATACTTTTTGAATTTCAAAACAGTCTCAGACACACACCATTTTTTCTTTAGCAGAGCAAAGGGTATGCACTCCAGAGGCTGCAACCAACAATGGCACAGAAGTGCTGTAATTCATCAAACATATCTCTCATGTCACCCAATCAAAACTCTTCCCTCACTTTTTTCAAATCAACACCCTTCCCCCCGCTGCCCTTTCTGCCTTTTTTCCATAGCAACTACCTCCTGACAGACCTCTCATGTTTACAAGTTCACACAACAATGTTTCAAATGAACTCTGAACTCTCAGTACACCTGCTAATCCACTTCAATATTTCTTAAAATCATTTTTTCTGAACCATTCAAATTACATCTTTCAAAGAACACATCCATGCACCCTAACTTTCTGTTTTCAGCAATGGAAATCCACCAATCACTGCTAGTGAATAATTAGCACTGAAACTCCACAGTTTTTTTTCTTTACAAACTCTTACTGTTTCAACTGCCATTTCATTCCCACACTTCATCTGACTGCAGCAGAACCTCCTCTCACCATGTATTCTGTCTGGATTATTGGACATAGTTACATCCACTGGGCTCACAGGTATGCTGATAACAGAAATTTACACAACCTCAATTTACAAAATGTGGAAATCAAATGGATTGGGCAGAGAGGATTGAGATCTCATCAATTGATATCATTGGTGAAAAGCTTTTTGCATTTGCCAAACCCTGACCTCTTAATAGTGCACTCTGGAGGAAATGACCTAGGCACTTTGACTGGGGTAGGTCTGGAAATGCTTTTAAAGGACACCTTTGAGCAATTGATGGCACTTTTTCCTCAAACTGCCTTGGTGTATTCAAATATATGCCAAAGACAGAAATGGAGGTGGTCCAATCAATTTTGTCCACAAATTGAGAAAGCGAGGAAGCATGTAAATAAGTCTGTTTCAGCTTACATGAGAGACCATGGAATGGGCTCCATCTACAACAATAACTTACATTACTACATGCAAGAGATCTACAGAGGAGATGGTGTACACTTCTCAGATGAGGGAAACAGAGTTTTCATACAAAATTTAAGACTGTGTATTGGTACCTACTTATAAGTACCTAGAACTTACACAGAACCAAAAAGCTCTTTTCAGAGCTACCTTAACTATGATTACTCTTTAAAAATTTCGAATGTACCTTTTTTCACTAATTTTCACTTTTGTTCGCTTCCCGGTTCGCTAACCGGTTCGCGTACCGGCAGCTAACCGCGCGAAAAATTCAAATTTTTTTTCCGACATATATGAGCCTCCTCAGCCACCCTTAGAAAACCTAGGGGGTCAGGATACGTCTCCCGTGCCCCCTTATACCCATTTCCCACATTGTTTTTCCTCCATCTTGTGATTAAATTCGACCGAAACACAAAATGGCGAACTCCCGTTATGCTACCGGTGAGCTACCCGGTTCGCGTACCGGGTAGCGCTCCTTCCGCGAAAAATCAAAACTTTTTATTTTTTTATTTTTTGCCCCACGGGACCCTTTAATAGCCCCCACATCATTTCTAGGGGGTCAGGAAGGGTCTACCTTGCCCCTTTCATTAATTTCCCCCTTCGTTTTTCTCCACCTCTTGTCTCTCGATCCTACCGAGAGACAAGATGGCGGCCGTTCCGGACTGTTTAGAATGTTGACAGACACCGGAGAGCCAATCAGCTTCACTTCGCGAAGTTCCGTTACGCGTCAGGTACGCGAACCGGGGCGCTAACCGGAGCGCTGTTACAGATATATATATTTTTTTGAACGTTAATTTATCAAAATCCACCAGAGCACATATATTGAGACATAGCAAAATAACGTCGGGCAAACAATATCTACAATTTTGCCAAGTTTCGTGGAAATCCATTCAGCCGTTCGAGCTAAAAGTGAGTCCAACCGCCATATGGAAAATTGCATGGGAAAAATGCGTTTTAACACCCCCCTTTTTTCTCGGCCCCCCCTTGACAAAACCCCCCCCCAAATTTTAATGGGCTGCTCAGAAACAAAATGTTCAATTTTCCTGAAAATTTCAGCCAATTCCGTCCACAAACGCCAAAATTATTTGACATAGAATTTTCAGAAATCCCATAGGAAAAAAATCCTAACTATATATACCTACTGGCGACCGCCAGTAGGTAATATATATATATATTACCTACTGGCGGTCGCCAGTAGGTAATATATTGTAGGGACTGTTAGCCCGATGTGCCTTTGCTGGGTCTCAATATATGTGCTCCAGTGGATTTTGAGAAATTAACATTTAAAAAAACAGATACATCTGTGACAGCGTCCCGGATAGCGCTCCAGATCGCGTACTTTTCGCGTAACGGAGCTTTGCAAAGCGAAGCTGATTGGCTCTCCGGTGTCTGTCAACATTCTAAACAGTCCGGTGCGGCCGCCATCTTGTCTCTCGGTAGGATCGAGAGACAAGAGGAGGAGAAAAACAAAGGGGGAATTTAATGAAAGGGGGCAAGGTAGACTCCTCTTGACCCCCTAGGAATGATGTTGGGGTTATTAAAGGGTCCCGTGGGGCAAATAAAAAAAATTAGATTTTTCGCGGTAGAAGCGCTTCTCGGTTCGCGAACCGGGTCGCAAACTGGTAGCGAAACGTGAATTCGCCATTTTGTGTTTCGATTTAATTAAATTACTAGATGGAGGAAAAGCAATGTGAGGATTGGGTATAAGGGGGTATGGGAGACGTATCCTGACCCCCTATGTTTTCTGAGGGTGGTTGAGGAGGCTCATATATGTTGATACTTGTCTTCCAGCGGTTGCGCGTGAGCGTTTTTTTTTTTTTTTTTGCCGCTTGACTTCTGTTAACGTTCGATTCGAAGGAAATCAGGAAGTGTTGACCGCCATTTTGACACTGCGAGTAAATATATTGTTAAAAATAATTGTTATAAATTAATCCGTATTGATAAACATTGTCTGCGCCATCTTGCTTTCTTTCCAATGCCACACTTTTGTCGTTCACGGCAGCCATTTTAGATGCCTTGACCAGACCCACTCTCTGCACGCCGCCGATTCTCAGCATGGCTCCCCACCCTCGCAAGCATCTCCCCCACGCACTGGTCACCCCTGCTCTCTCTCTCATGCATGGGCCATAAACCTCCCCCATCTGCGCTCCTCTTCCCTGAGAATCACACCCTGTGCCCTCCCGATACCTCCCTTTCACCCTATTCACTACCGCACCCTCTGACACTCCTCTTCCTCTGTGTCTGATTGTCCAGGCCGGTCCCAGGCTATCACCTAGTCCTGCGGATGTAGTTTATGGCCCCAACTGTAAAGAATCACCCCTGTTCAAAGGAGTTACAGTAGATCAAGGCCCCCATCTCATGAGATCCGTCACACCACACGCGTTCCTACTATCTGATAACGATCCTGTATTGTGATTGGGGAGGGGATTCTCACTGTAAGGGTGTGTGGGACCGAGCCTGAAACGGAAGATTCCAGGGATGCCTTTTTGTACATCAAAGTCTTCACAATTATGTGTCACATCAAAAATATATAGCACTCCAACAAAGTAGTAGGATTATAACACTTTAATAACTTATAAATATATACAACGCTCCAACAAAGTAAACAGATTAAAAAAAAACTTTTTAAACAACTATTTACATGACATTGCTTTAACCAGGATAGACAAAGAAATGACACAGTGATGTAAAAGTTTCTGAAAGAAATGCCAAGAACATCCCATGTGAAAGTGAATTTTATCTGGCAATTTTTTTCTTTTCCTTCTCATGAAAAGAAAGTTAATGCCAGGTTCGTTACCTGCCTCATCTGCAAAAAAAAACTCTCGAGAGGGACCGAAAAAAAATATAGCTATGGTAATCATACCATGCATCGGCACATGGAGAGGTGGCACCCTCTTAATTATTCTAAAGCACAACTTCGAGATTTGGTGGATAACCCCCGACCGGCAAAAACATCCACCAATGACTTAGCAATAAGTGAGTCAGAGGCAAGGGAAACGGTCCCAAATCTGCAAAAGAACTTTGGGCAGATGAGATTGACTTGTGTAGCATGTGGAAAATTAATTTCATGCAGAGAGATGAGTATTACTTAGATCATATGAAAATCATCAATGTCCAAAACGTCCTAGAAAGTAATTTTTGTCATTTTTGAGGAAGAGAGATAACCTACAGTGATACTGGGTCGTTTTCGTTCGTACTAGGGGGGCCAGGTGACATTCCTTCGGGGTGGCTTAGGGGCATTTAAAATAACTTCCCTGATACATGTAGCATATAAAGTAGAGGCTAAATACCAGGATCTTTATAGATTGCTTTATGCTGTACAAAAATGAAAAACACATAAAACAAACCTGGACCATTCATATTTTCAATGTTTCTGCGTACTATACTTTTTAACCCTTAACTAATTGAGCTGCTTCATTTCACCTGCTTTTTTAAAAACAAAAAAACAAAAATCGGAAATAGTGGCCATTTCTTCGAAACTTAAAAATCTACGCGTTACATCTACGTTTGCTTTTTCAAAAACCTTTAATAAAAATGTTGGTGCCCAAGTACGGGCCTACAACCCCGTGGGCCGGCCACGGAGCAGGCTGGAACTGTAAATGGGGGGGGGGTATTTATTTGTGGAAAACATAACAGAGAGTCAGTGGTCGTTGATTTCATAGAAAAAAGTGCGACAAGTGCAACAAAATCATATCGATAATTCATTGTGAGCAAGTACCAAAAGTGTCGACAATTCGAACCTTCAATAATAAATACAGTAATCAATGATGCATTAGAACTTAATATCAATTCATTGTTCGAACGTGCAATCAGTACACGTCCCATGTCAATTCATTGTTCGAACGTATAATCAATACCCATCCCGGATCAATTCATTGTCCGAACATATAATCAGTCTTAACCCATATCAATTCATGTGCTAAAAACTGCATACATATTTCATGATATCAAGGCTGAGCAATCGGGGCACAACAAGGAGTTGAGAGTTTCATTTGTACCGGTGCCATTTTGGGTGAGGTCAGGAAGGTCCAAGTATAGTCAAAATGTCTCCACCAACTCGTGGTTGGACCGGGACCTCTTTCGGCAGTCCAAAAGTTTTCGTTGAAGAGTAGCAGAGGGGACTGGTGACATGAACCATCAGTCAAAGTGGGGTGGGAGGCAACAATCTTTCATACCGGGTCATACTGGTGTTCCACCGGAATTGATCAAGTTGGTAGTCTTGCAGGATTTTGATCATTTCAAGACTGAGGCCGGCGCCGGCATGAGCGCACCGACGTCCCTCGGCTACGTCGTAGTCGTTCCGTGGGTGATCATAGCAGTCATTCCCCATCGGGGGTCGGGGGCCCCCGTGGCTCTTATAGAATCTTCAAAGTTGAGGAGAACGTTTCTGGATGCAGGACTCATTTTCTAGCTGAACTCAAAAGCGTTGTTGTACCACAAAAGTAAACGAGACCCCCGCTGGGTGAGCGGAGCATCATTGCCTCGCAATAGTGGACGAGACTTTTTGTCGAGTGAGTGCAGCGCCGCTGCATCGCAAGAGTGGAGGAACACTTTTGTTGGGTGAGTGAAGCGTTGGGGGTGCAGCTGAGGGGCCCCCACCTGGAGGGGTGGGAGAGGCTCGTTCGCGCCTCCTCTCCCTCCCAGCGCACGCCGACACCTGGCGTTGATATCCGTGATGTCCGGACCAGGCGATAAGAGGGGGGGGGTCGGAGGCAGAGGCAAGACATCCCCCCGTGGCCTGCAGGGCGCCGCTTCAGAACCGGAGTCCAGACCAGGAGATAGGAGGGGGGGGGTCAGTGGCATGTGCAAGACATCCCCCCGGTGTTGTCGCAGCCAATATTAAAGAAAGAAGAGGGATCCCATCGGCCTCGGCTCCTCTCCTGGCCCGGGGGGGGGTGGTGGCATGGGCAAGACATCCTCCCCCCAGTGTTGTGGCAGCCATAATTGAGGAAAGAAGAAGATCCCGTCGGCCTCGGCTCCTCTCCTGGCCCACCTTAGGCGACGACCTCCCCGGCCGACGGCTGCCAGCAGGACTCGCCCTACACGTGCCGAAGGCCTCGTCTTCCGGATGGGCGTAGCCGCGAACCTGTTGCACTTCGGGAGTTTCCGGAATGGGGGTATGTATCTGCTGATTTGTATCTATTTCATGTTACCGTTATTGGGCGTGGTGGGCGGTGGGACAGACATGCTTGGAGCAGTGGGGGGGTGGCGGAGGTTTGCTACCCCGTGGCTGCCGTAACGTTAAGCTTGGCTTCTCTCACCACTTCCATGTTTCTTATTTCTAGCAAAGTCAAAAACTCATCAGTGGCCTACTGATTTTGTTCGATTTCTTTCCCTTCTTTTTCAAGTGTGTTTCATTGTACAAATGAGTCTGATACAGGGCGGATCTCTGTATAACTATGGATAATTAGATATTAGGATGGCATACAAAGCTCCCAACCTTCTTACTTTATCTCTTAAAGGGTTCCAAATTGGGGACAAATATTAGGCTGTGCTCTAGAGGTTGACGGTGTTGCTCCACTGGTACTCGGGCCTTCTCATGAAGCAGAAGGAGCCGCTCTCAATCTCCTTAACTCTTCCCTTGCAAAGTTGACCGGATTCTTAGTCTGGAACTGCTTCAGCATACTTGCAGTTCCACACCAGTCCTTTTTATTGGGGTCTCCTCTTGAAAGCAGTCTTGCATATGCGGCAAGTAACTTTTCTTGCATTCACCTTTTTTAAGACTTGTGAAAATTAATTTCAAAACATTCAATAAATACGGTGTTACTAAGCATTGTGTCAAATGCTTTATTAAAAATATGTAGAAAATGTTCCCTTTATTTGTTGTTAAGGTCTTTACAAGAGAATTTGAAAGGAGAAAGTAGGAGATGAATAACACATGTAGGACGTTATATCTCAAACTGCAAAAATTGATAAAGAGGGTGGACCAAAGTCTGCATGTACAATGCCAGTGGAAGCGTTTCAGGCACACTGCGAAGATTTAAAAAAATATAAATATTGTCAAGTTTTACTTTGACTTGTGATGTTTGATCTCATTTAGTCACTTCAATCTAATTTTAAACACTAATTTTCTTTTTGTTTTGCAGATTAACTACAATACTTATTTTGGACTCCATATTATATGTTGTTTATTATATTGTTTTGTTACTTATAGTTCTAGTTATTTATTGTAGTGTTATCTTTTAGTTATAGTTCCGGTTATTGTTTTAATAAAAGTTAATTAAAAAAGTACATACGTCTGTTTTTTTGGGGGGGTAGCAGTCATCAATAGAAATGATATTTATAATTTGAAGTATAATGCTGAAGCTCACTCATTAGCAACATATTGTGGTGAAATTTTAACCTATGTGCTGACGTAAGTGTTCCATAAACTACTACTATGGTAACAGGCAAAATACTGTTTGGGGGTAGGGTATAATACGCAGGAATGCTGTAAAAATACATGGCCAAGGGCTGTTTTGTTTTCCACTGTTGCAACATAAAGTGATCGATAAAAATACGATAATCAGGCCTATCAGCGACTAAGACAGCAGGCCGAGTCTCTTTTGCTCAACGGCTCCCTCATGGGACGAAGAAACGCTCTTTTTCACGAAATAGGAATATTTTACTTGCAGGACAGTTGTTAATTTCCCGTGAAAATACATTAGCCTGGAACATTGTTAGTGATAAACTGTAAATGCATCTGGGTCCTTTGCTTAAAAAAAATATATAAAATATATTTGTGAATTAGAATAAGAATATATGTTACAGCTATAGATATTTGCTATTAAAAAACCATTGAAATTCACTGAAAAAACCATAGGTTTTAGGCTATATATAGTTAGGGATTAGCATTTACAAAACCTTAATTTACTCGCACAAAACCATTGAAATTCGCATATATAGTTAGATGCAATAACTATATATCGCGCACCCGCAATCCACTGCTGATGATGTCACATATTACATCATTCATGACATGGTCAGTGACATCACTGATGCCATCAATGATGACAACTTAAATGACATCACTGATGACAACTCAAATGACATCACTGACAACATCACTGATGACATCAATCATGTGATAATACGATCAACCTCTTCAGACTCTAATATAACCTTAGATACACTCAGAGTAAACAGACACTCACAGACTGTCACTCATCCATGGAGTTACTCACACACCTAGTCAGTCATGCACTGAATCAATCACACCTCCATTTCCTCAACTATACAGTTATACACACCTTACTTATTCAAACATATACTAACACATATTTACTCTCTTATACAATTCCTGATACAAGTTTTCAATGATCCATTCAGCCACTCGCACATTCACTGGCTCTTATGCACAGTAATTTATATATGTGAACTCTCACATGTACTATGTTTTACATATGTACTTACTTTGACATGTAGCACTGAGATATCCATTCACTCACCAATACACTCGTACACAGTCAACCACCCATACAGCTGTTTCCACATGCAGTTTTGAACCCATAGATCTAGTGAATCAACTGTTCACACATGTATGCACAGAGTCACACACCACCCAGCCACACTCACACACACACTCACTCTCCCATACAAATACTTGGGCAACCAATCAATAACCCATATAGTTACTCATATAGCTACTGATCAACACATGCAGCAGTTCATAGAACAACAGATATAATGATGCACAAATTAAGACAGTTTAGTCACTAACCCATGCACTCAGTGAGACACATTTAATCGCTCTCTCATACAGTCCGTCATGCACCTACTAAATCCTTCATCCAGACACTTATACATCCACTCATTCTTCAATATGTAAGACATATTTTAACTTTACAGAAACATACAGTCACTGGATGATGTCATCAGTGATGTCATCAGTGATGTCACTGACCATGTCATGAATGATGTAATATGTGACATCATCAGCAGTGGATTGCGGGTGCGCGATATATAGTTATTGCATCTAACTATATATGCGAATTTCAATGGTTTTGTGCGAGTAAATTAAGGTTTTGTAAATGCTAATCCCTAACTATATATGGCCTAAAACCTATGGTTTTTTCAGTGAATATATATATATATATATAAGGATTTAGTAGGTGCGTGACTGACTGAGTGAGTGAATAAATGTGTCTTACTGAATGCATGGGTTAGTGACTAAACTGTCTGAAAGTGTGCATCAATATGTCTGTTGTTGTGCAAGCTGCTGCATGGTTTGATCAGTAGCTATATCAGTGGCTATATGGGTTATTGATTGGTTGCCCAAGTATTTGTATGGAAGACTGAGTGTGTGTGTGGCTGGCTGGGAGGTGTGTGACTCTGTGCAGATCAATGTGTACTTGTATCAGTAATTGTATAAGAGAGTAAGTATGTGTTAGTATATGTTTGAAAAAATAAGGTGTTCTGTGTTTAACTGTATAGATGAGGAAATCGAAGTGTGATTGATTATTTACAGGACTGACTAGGTGTGTGAGTAACTCTATGGATGAGTGGCAATGTTTGAGTGTCTGCATAGGTGTGTGAGTGCATATGATAGTGTTGTAATAATGAGTGACTGTATGTATGAGTGATTGTATGGGTGAATGAGTGAATGTGTGTGTAGACGTAGGAATCAGTGAGTGCGTATGCAGTAACTGGTATTGGTGTGTCAATGGTTCAAAAAATGAAACTCTGTATTTAACACTGGGTGTAACAGAGGTTATTTTAGAGTGTGAGGAGGTGCATTGTATTATCACATCAATTATATCATCAGTGACGTGATTATTGATGTCAAATGAGATGTCATCAGTGATGTGATCAGTGATGTCAATTGAGATGTCATCAGTGATGTCATCAGTAATGTCATTTGAGATATCATCAGTGATGTCATCAGTGATGTCATTTGAGATGTCATCAGTGATGTCATTTGAGATGTCATCAGTGATGTCATCAGTGATGTCATTTGAGATGTCATTAGTGATGTCATCAGTGATGTCACTGACCATGTCATGAATGATGTAATATGTGACATCATCAGCAGTGGATTGCGGGTGCACGATATATAGTTATTGCAACTAACTATATATGCGAATTTCTATGGTTTTGTGCGAGTAAAATAAGGTTTTGTAAATGCTAATTCCTAACTTTATATGGTCTATAACCTATGGCTTTTTCAGTGAATTTTCAAGGTTTTGTAAATGCTAATTCCTAACTATATATGGTCTATAACCTATGTTTTTTTCAGTGAATTTCAATGGTTTTTTAATAGCAAATATCAAAAGCTGTCAAATGTCAAGTACGTGGTAGGTAAAAACATTTTCGTGTTTATGCACGCTAATGTGCTTTGAACGCTGCCCCCCCCTACCCCCCCCTCTTTTCTCTTAGGAGTACTCTCTCTTTGCAGATAGTGAAGGGTAGTTAACACAGGCCTTTGCCCCCGTTGTAATCCGTCGTGCCTGCTTCTCTCTCTATTTGATTGATTGTTATCCAAGCATTTACTGTTTTAGAATTGGTTCTCTTTGGTTCATTCTCTATTTACAAACAAGCACAGAGTCGCAATACTCTGTTTAGTCTTTGCAGATAGTGAAAAATCGTTTAAAAAAACAAAAGGAATCGAGCAAAATCAGTAGGCCACTAATGGGATCTCTTTTTGTGCTCGCTAAAATAGAAACATTAAGAACAACCCCTCATGAGAAATGCCACGCCACGCCCAATAACGGTAACATGAAATAAATACAAATCAGCAGATACCTACCCCCATTCCGGAAACTCCCGAAGTGCAACAGGGCCACGGTTACGCCCATCCGGAAGTTGACGCCTCGACATGTGCAGGGCGGGGCCCGGCTAACCACCATCAGCCGTGGGGTGAATGGCCCGAAATGTTATGGTCTTCCGATTCTCTTCTTCTGCCGCCTTCAAGGCCACGGGGGGGGATGTCTTGCCTCTGCCTCCGACCCCCCCCTCTTATCGCCTGGTCCGGACATCACGGATATCAACGCCAGGTGTCGCCAGCACCCTGTATCCTGGACTCATTGTTGACGGGGACACTGGCCTACCGCACGACGCATTTGCTGAATACTGTAAAGGTGTTCCTACACTTGGCGACGTGCTCGCTGCCTTGAATTCCTGGTGTGAGTCCATGAAGTTTCAGTCCACCAGGCTGGAGGGTGTTCTTCTAGACGGGCTCGCTGAACCGCTTCCCACGTGTGCTTGATATGAGCTCCCCGTTCTGTCCTGAAGCGGTGCCCTGCAGGCCACAGGGGGGGATGTCTTGCCTCTGCCTCCGACCCCCCCCTCTCTTATCGCCTGGTCCGGACATCACGGATATCAACGCCAGGTGTCGGCGTGGGGTGCGCTGGGAGGGAGAGGCGGCTCGAACGAGCCTCTCCCACCCCCAGAGGTGGGGGCCCCTCAGCACCCCCAATGCTCCACTCACCCAACAAAAGGTCTTGTCCACTATTGCGAGGCAATAATGCTCCGCTCACCCAGCGGGGGTCTCGTCCACTGTTGCGGTGCAACGGTGCTTCTGACTTGAACTAGAAAATGAGTCCTGCGTCCAGAAACGTTCTCCTCAACTTTGAAGATTCTATAAGAGCCACGGGGGCCCCCACCCCCCGATGGGGAATGACTGCCATGATCACCCACGGAACGGCCACGACGTAGCCGCGGGACGTCGGCGCGCTCATGCCGGCGCCGGCCTCAGTCTTGAAATGACCAAAATCCTGCAATACTACCAACTTGATCAGTTCTGGTGGGACACCAGTATGACCCGGTAGGAGAGATTGTTGCCTCCCACCCCACTTTGACTGATGGTTCATGTCGGCAGTCCCCTCTGCTACCCTTCAACGAAAACTTTTGGACTGCCGAAAGAGGTCCCGGTCCAACCATGAGTTGGTGGAGACATTTTGACTATACTTGGACCTTCCTGACCTCACCCAAAATGGCGCCGGTACAAATGAAACTCTCAACTCCTTGTTGTGCCCCGATTGCTCAGCCTTGATATCATGAGATATGTATGCAGTTTTCAGAACATGAATTGATATGGGATAAGACTGATTATATGTTCGGACAATGAATTGATCCGGGATGGGTATTGATTATACGTTCGAACACCGAATTGACATGGGACGGGTACTGATTACACGTTCGGACAATGAATTGATATTAAGTTCGAATGCATCATTGATTACTGTATTTATTGAAGGTTCGAATTGTCAACACTTTTGGTACTTGCTCACAATGAATTATCGATATGATTTTGTTGCACTTGTTGCACTTTTTACTGATTATATGTTCGGACAATGAATTGATCCGGGATGGGTATTAATTATACGTTCGAACAATGAATTGACATGGGACGGGTACTGATTACACGTTCGGACAATGAATTGATATTAAGTTCTAATGCATCATTGATTACTGTATTTATTGAAGGTTCGAATTGTGAACACTTTTGGTACTTGCTCACAATGAATTATCGATATGATTTTGTTGCACTTGTCGCACTTTTTACTATGAAATCAACGACCACTGACTCTGTTATGTTTTCCACAAATAAATACCCCCCCCACCCATTTACAGTTCCAGCCTGCTCCGTGGCCGGCCCACAGGGTTGTAGGCCCGTATTTGGGCACCAACATTTTTATTAAAGGTTTTTGAAAAAGCAAACGTAGTTGTAACGCGTAGATTGGTAAGTTTCGAATAAATGGCCACTGTTTCCGATTTTTTTTTTTTTTAAAAAAGCAGGTGAAATGAAGCAGCTCAATTAGTTAAGGGTTAAAAAGTATAGTATGCAGAAACATTGAAAATATGAATGGTCCAGGTTTGTTGTGTGTTTTTCATTTTTGTACAGCATAAAGCAATCAATAAAGATCCTGGTATTTAACCTCTACTTTATATGCTACCTATATCAGGGAAGTTGTTTTAAATGCCCCTAAGCCACCCCGAAGGAATGTCACCTGGCCCCCCTAGTACAAACGAAAACGACCCTGTACCACTGTAGGTTATCTCTCTTCCTCAAAAATGACAAAAATTACTTTCTAGGAACGTTTTGGACATTGATGATTTTCATATGATCTATTTATTAAAGTAATACTCATCTCTCCGCATGAAATTAATTTTCCACATGCTACACAAGTCATCTCATCTGCCCAAAGTTCTTTTGCAGATTTGAGACCGTTTCCCTTGCCTCTGACTCACTTATTGCTAAGTCATTGGTGGATGTTTTTGCCGGTCAGGGGTTATCCACCAAATCTCGAAGTTGTGCTTTAGAATATTTAAGAGGGTGCCACCTCTCCATGTGCCGATGCTTGGTATGATTACCATAGCTATATTTTTTTTCGGTCCCTCTCGAGAGTTTTTTTTTTACAGATGAGGCAGGTAACGAACCTGGCATTAACTTTCTTTTCTTGAGAAGGAAAAGAAAAAAATTGCCAGAAAAAATTCACTTTCACATGGGACGTTCTTGGCATTTCTTTCAGAAACTTTTACATCACTGTGTCATTTCTTTGTCTATCCTGGTTAAAGCAATGTCATGTAAATAGTTGTTTAAAAAGTTTTTTTTTAACGTGTTTACTTTGTTGGAGCGTTGTATATATTTATAAGTTATTAAAGTGTTATAATCCTACTACTTTGTTGGAGTGCTATATATTTTTAATGTGACACATAATTGTGAAGACTTTGATATACAAAAAGGCATCCCTGGAATCTTCCGCTTTAGGCTCGGTCCCACACACCCTCACAGTGAGAATCCCCTCCCCAATCACAATACAGGATCGTTATCAGATAGTAGGAACGCGTGTGGTGTGACGGATCTCATCGGGTGGGGGCCTTGATCTACTGTAACTCTTTTGAACAGGGGTGATTCTTTACAGTTGGGGCCATAAACTACATCCGCAGGGCTAGGTGATAGCCTGGGACCGGCCTGGACAATCAGACACAGAGAAAGAGGAGTGTCAGAGGGTGCGGTAGTGAATAGGGTGAAAGGGAGGTGTCGGGCGGGCACAGGGTGTGATGCTCAGGGAAGAGCAGCGCAGATGGGGGGAGGTTTATGGCCCATGCATGAGAGAGAGAGCAGGGGTGACCAGTGCGTGGGGGAGATGCTTGCGAGGGTGGGGAGCCATGCTGAGGATCGGCGGTGTGCAGAGAGTGGGTCTGGTCAAGGCATCTAAAATGGCTGCCGGGCACAATAAAAGTGTGGCATTGGAAAAAAGCAAGATGGCGCAGACAATGTTTATCAATACGGATTAATTTATAACAATTATTTTTAACAATATATTTACTCGCAGTGTCAAAATGGCGGTCAACACTTCCTGATTTCCTTCAAATCGAACGTTAACAGAAGTCAAGCGGCAAAAAAAAAAAAAACGCTCACGCGCAACCGCTGGAAGACAAGTATCAACATATATGAGCCTCCTCAACCACCCTCAGAAAACACAGGGGGTCAGGACACGTCTCCCATACCCCCTTATACCCAATACTCACATTGCTTTTCCTCCATCTAGTAATTTAATTAAATCGAAACACAAAATGGCGAATTCACGTTTCGCTACCAGTTTGCGACCTGGTTCGCGAACCGAGAAGCGCTTCTACCGCGAAAAATCAATTTTTTTTTATTTGCCCCACGGGACCCTTTAATAACCCCAACATCATTCCTAGGGGGTCAAGAGGAGTCTACCTTGCCCCCTTTCATTAACTTCACCCTTCGTTTTTCTCCTCCTCTTGTCTCTCGATCCTACTGAGAGACAAGATGGTGGCCGCACCGGACTGTTTAGAATGTTGACAGACACCGGAGAGCCAATCAGCTTCGCTTCGCAAAGCTCCGTTACACGAAAAGTACGCGATCTGGAGCTCTATCCGGGACGCTGTCACAGATATATACATTTTTTTAAACATTAATTTCTGAAAATCCACTGGAGCACATATATTGAGACCTAGCAAAGGCACATCGGGCTAACAGTCCCTACAATTTTGCCAAGTTTCGTGTAAATCCATTCAGCCGTTCGAGCTAAAAGTGAGGCCAAACGCCCTATGGAAAAATGAATGGGAAAAACGCTTTTTGGGGCCCCCCTTTTTTCTCGGCCCCCCCTTGACGAAACCACCCCAAATTTTTCAGGGGCTGCTCAGAAACAAAATGTGCCATTTTTCTGAAAATTTCAGCCGATTCCGTCCACAAACGCCAAAGTTATTAGACATAGAATTTTCAAAAGTTCCATAGAGAAAAAATCCTAACTATATATACCTACTGGCGACCGCCAGTAGGTAATATATATATATATATATATATATATATATTACCTACTGGCGGTCGCCAGTAGGTAGTTATAGTTAGGACCTAGTTTCCATAGGAAATCCTCAACATTTTATTTGGATTAACTTTGGCCCCGGTGGATGAATCTTCACGAATTTCTCAAAGAAGATGGCTCGGTCCGCTGCGGTCCTTCCCTGAAAGTTTGGGGGGGGTTTGTCAAGTGGGGGCTGAGATAAAAGGGGGGTCCCAAAACATGTTTTCTCCATGTTATTTTCCATAGGACGTTTAGACACGGCTACAGCTCGAACGGGTGAATGGATTTATAAGAAATTTGGCAAAACGGTAGAGTCCGGCTCGCAGATTACGCTTTTTTTTGAATGGTGTAAATCCGTTCAGTAGTTGCTGAGAAAATTAAAGTTGAAGTCAATTATATATCTATAAGCGCGCACGGGTGCGCGCACTCGTGCGGCTGTGCGCGAGCGGAAATAATTTTTTTGTTGTGTGACGTCTGTGAACGTTCGATTCGGAGGAAATCAGGAAGTGTTGACCGCCATTTTGTTAGTGCGAGTGAATATATTGTACATTTCAAAGCGTTGGAACACGGAAAGGGGACAAGGTAGAGATTGCCTGGCTGCGTAGGTTTTCTCAGGGGGTGCAGTAAGGCTCTTAAACGCGAAAAGAATTTTAAATTTTTTTTAAAAAAAGTTGCGGGGTGCGCGCACCCGGTCGCGCACACCTATTTACAAGAGTGTGAAAATGGAGATAAATCAGAAGTTTGAGTGCTTAGATATAAGGTGGCTCTGAAAAGAGCCCTTGTGTTAATTGAGTTTTTTCTGCATTTATAAGTAAGTACCGATGCAGAGTCTCATGTTACAGAGGAAGATTCTGTTTCCCTCATCCGTGAAATGAACACCATCTCTCCTATAGATGCCTTGCATGTTGTAACGCAAGTTGTTGTGGTAAATAGAACCCATGCTATAATCTCTGAGGAAAGCAGAAACAGATTTATTTACATGTTTCCTTGCTTTCTCAATTTGTGCACAATGCTGATTGGACCAATTCCATTTCTGTCTTTGACATATATTGGAATATACCAAGGCAGTTCGAGGAAAAAGTTTCATCAATTGTCGAAAGGTGTCTTTTAGAAGCATTTCCAGACCTACCCCAGTCAATGTGCCTAGATCGTTCCCACCACAGTGCACAATTATAAGGTCTGGTTCTGGGAGATGCATAAAAGTTTTCACCAAAGGTATCAATTGGTGACATCTCAATCCTCTCCGGCCAATCCACGTTATCTGCACATTTGGTAAATCAAGGTTGGAAATTCGTCTGTTTGCTGCATATTTTCCACTCCAGTGAATATAGCTGTGTCCTAAAAGCCAAACCTTCATTTTCAAGGTAGATGCACTTATACTCCGATGGGTTATGGAAGTGGAATGGTAGTTAGAAGCTGAAAGTCAGGATAAAAAAATGGATGAGGCTTGGTGTGGTTGAAAAAATAAAAATGATTGGTTGATTGTAATACCTCAAGATTGAAGACTACGTTGCATGTTAATGTTTATGTAAAACGAAAAGTACTATTGGGTGTCAAAAAAATGACATGTAACAGAGCTGTGGATAGGCAGGTGTTTCTGGAGGGAAAACAGTCTTCTTAGTTTGATGTAGAACGTTGAGATATGAACGACCTGTGCCTTCAGCCAGGTGCAGAATGAGGTGTTACCATGGAAACAGCCAGAGAAGGCAGTGGCTGATGGGTGACTTTTATGTGACATTGAAAATATTGTGAGGGACAACCAACTAAAATGTTAATTTGATTTCAAAATTTTGCGGGAAGAAATATGATTGGTTGAAGACACATATATGAGTCTGTATTGACAGGATATCTGTGCCATTGAATTTTGGTTGCAGTGATAGAAGCATTATTCAGAGTTTCGTAAACGAATATCTTTTTTGTGACTGTCACTGTTCTACATCGTACAAAGCATTGGTAAAGGTAAGTCTGTAACTGTTTGCTTTGTCATGTACTGTAAAATGTGGTTTAGTCACTAAAATTTGTTCATTTTCCTCACAGTCTCTGAGTAACCTCATTTTTGGCTGTCATAATGTCTTGTATTTTTAAAAGTATTTTTCCATTTCGTTTCATCACTCTTTATCGACATTATTTGTTTGCAATTATTAGTTTTACATTTTGCATAATAAATTTCAATAAGCTAAATGGTGTTCAGTCATGTTCTTATGTGATCTTTTACTGTTAGTTTTTTAAATTCACTGTGACTCAGAGACGAAACTGGAACGAAATTTTGGGGGGGGGCAAATTAAAAAAATTTTGTTAGGCGAACTTGAATGTTTAATTAGTTGGCAGAGTAAAGGTGCAGGGGCTTTTAGGAGGGGTAAAATAACTGCAAGGCCTACTTAACATTCAAATGGATGTTTATAGAGATGTGAAACGTTCAGGTGCGGCGGTGTGTGTACCTAGAATATATATGTTACCTTAGGCTGCTACACCAGACGGGAGGGGGGTGGGGGCCTGAAGTCCTGTGAATTTAATGGGAGTTGCGAGCCTTTTTTTCATATTCTTTCCAATGTAAATTATAGTTTTGTATATAATTTTGGTGAACAGCAAAAAATGGAATATAAAATATGTTTAATATAGACAGTAATTATTTGTGTGATTTTGAAGCATTTACATACAATGAGAGAAGTTGATTTTGAAATGAAAAAATGGTATTAGCAGAGACACAGATAATGCAGATAGAGAGAGAAATAGTACATTACATGTGATACCGTCGTCAAAAAGTGCTAATGCTTAATGTATTCCTAAACTTTCTGTCAGACGACAAAATTACAGTGTGGTTTGTGGCCGCGGCCTGCACTGGTGGGGGTGGGGTGAGAGGGGAAGGTGGTCGAGTAAAATAAAATGAAAAGTTGTGACCATGAGGTTGTACACAGGTTCGTGTAGTACAAATGTGAAACCGTCGTCAAAAAGTGGTAATGATTAAGGTATTCATAAACTTTCTGTCAGACGACAAAATTACAGTGTGGTTTGTGGCTGCGGCCTGTACTGGTGGGGGTGGGGTGAGAGGGGGAGGTGGTCGAGTAAAATAAAATGAAAAGTTGTGACCATGAGGTTGTACACAGGTTCGTGCAGTACATGCCTTCATACATTGAGGTAGCAGACCGAGTATACAAATATCTCTCTCCCTCCTGCCGTTTGACTCCATCTTAATCTCCCTTCTGCTTTCCGTCTCCATTGCCCTGTGTTATCTTACTGTGTGTGTGTCTGTCTGTGTCTGCCTTCAGTCCGGGCTGAGGAAGTTTGCAGTGCAGGCACAAACAGATAGTCGCATCAAAGTACTTGGCAGGTTTTCAAAAAACTATTTATATAATTGAGATGCTTTTTTGAAGCTCTAGTGAATGTCTACTTTCACAATTACTGCTCGGTTGGCTCCACAGAGCAGAGGGTATGTCGTATTTGACTTCTTAGTGCTTTTTCATCTGCATTGTGTTCTCTGGTGGCTGGCGGAGAAGTGTTTGTTATTGTGGAGATGAAAGCGTGATAAGTAGTGAAATACGACATAGCGTCTGGTCTGTAGAAGCGGGGGAGCAGTGATTAACACTGAGTCAAGCGGAACTGCGGCGGTGCTTGGTAACAGTAATAAATTATTTTCTTACAGAGGTACAACTGTTTGCATGGTCCGCGACCCACAAAGAAAGGGTTGACGGGCCGTCATAGGCCTGCGGGTTCTAGTATGAGTAAGCCAGGTCGACAAAAGAAAACATGAAGTTAGTACAGCTGAGGTTACGAGGAACACATGAATATTCTTTTAGTATACAATTATTTCAGTTGAGATTATGGATTAAAAGAGAGAACGTGTATATTTGAAATGTTTATTCAGAAATGCACTGTTTTCAAGGCAAGCCTCTTATCTAATACGAGTACAGACATTGTAAGAAACAAAGTATTCGGTATAGTCACTAGTACATAGAATACAAACGGTATAGTTGATGTAAAATGAATATGGTTTAGCAAAATTAATTGTACACTGTTATGAGGAAGTACATTATATTTTATTAAATCTAAGAAGGTGTCTTGCCTTTCAGTTTAGGAACGATACATGAAAATGCTAGTGGTTAGACATCAGCTCATTAACAATCAGCTCTCTGTATGCAAAGCACTATCAAGTTTGTGTTATGCTGTTGTGTAAGGAGAAAAAAAGGCGCCAAAAGCGAGAAGTTGGCTGGAGGTGCATGTATGTAATCTGTTGGAACGTTCGCAAATTAGTGTTGAGAAGAACTACTGTATTGACATATCTTTTGAAGGTTTCAGTACTTCATCTGAAATACAGCACGAAAAGTAATGGAAATATTAGTGAAAGAACATATTTTTCTTGTATGCATTAAAAATATTTCAGTACATGGAAAACTAAAGCAGCAGAGGTGTGTGGGGCGGAAATAAGCAGTTCAAAGGAGAAATGGTTATGAGGAAGTACATTATGTTTGATTAAATCTAAGAAGGTGTCTTGCCTTTCAGTTTAGGAACGATACATGAAAATGCTAGTGGTTAGACATCAGCTCATTAACAATCAGCTCTGTGTATGCGAAGCACTATCAAGTTTGTGTTATGCTGTTGTGTAAGGAAAAAAAAGGCGCCAAAAGCGAGAAGTTGGCTGGAGGTGCATGTATGTAATCTGTTGGAACGTTCGCAAATTAGTGTTGAGAAGAACTACTGTATTGACATATCTTTTGAAGGTTTCAGTACTTCATCTGAAATACAGTACGAAAAGTAATGGAAATATTAGTGAAAGAACATATTTTTCTCGTATGCATTAAAAATATTTCAGTACATGGAAAACTAAAGCAGCAGAGGTGTGTGAGGCGGAAATAAGCAGTTCAAAGGAGAAATGGCGTTTACACTTATAAAAAACTCATGCTATCTTTACACATTAATCAGGGCACATGTAGCATATATTACCCAGTTTTGCTCCGAGTACGTTTGAAATAAGATAAGATATGCAACTGAATTGTTGACATTAGAGTTTAATAAAAAGTTAAGTTCGAAATCGAGTAGCTGAGGGAAAAAAATTGAGTCCACATAAAACACAAAAATCTGACCAGCAGGAAATTATAATGTCCACTGTTAGTAAAGCCAATAGGTCTGTTGATGTAAAAAAATAAATCCAAGAAAACGTGAAAAAGATAGGGAGGCAAAACAAAATGTGGACGTCAATGGCTTGCATAAGAGTCATCCTACAATTGTGTAGGCGAAATAAGCAGCTACAGCTTCTAAAAGGAAGTCACTGTTATGATCCGAAAACATGTCAGCCATCCAATTGAAAAGAGGAAAAGAACATACATGGTCTTTAATTACCGGAGCCTCTAGTACCATCAGAGGGCAACTCGGTGACTTTTCTATGTAGCTGTGTGCCAAGAAATCTTGCGCCGCTGCGAAAATATTCCAATGACCCAGAACTCCTTGTATCGCTGCAAAGGCCATAATCCCTCCTTTGGAACAAAGCTGTTCATGATCAATTAACGGATTCATGAGATGATTGTAATTCACTTCCGGAGATACCAATTTGCAGAGACATAAGTCCAGGGCCCACATGAAATCACAGCTCAAGCAATGAAATACAGGCTGCACACAGGTGAAATAGGAAAATCGAAATGATAATCAATATGATGCACTCAAAGTAGAGAGTGGTAGGATGCCGTAGTAGTCAAGCATCCTCTGGCGAAATAGTTCTAAGTGCTCCGGCTCGTTTGCGAAGACAGGAGGGACATCCATTTTGTAATAAACAAAATAGGAACACAAAAGTCGCAGTCACTGGTAGTAGAACAGGAAGTCCTGAAAAATAGGTCGCCGACTATGGAGCGAAGAGTAGCAGAATGACTTCAAATAATTTCTGGCAGAAGAGTCACTAAACCATTGCTTAGTAGTTATAAAAAAAATAGGGCTGTCTTGAAGTGGAGGATGCGTTAAAAATTAAGGGAGTCACCTCAGCAAATTGTAAAGGAAGGTCACTATTTTATAAGGAATGCACTTCTCTGTGAATATTAGCTAAGTGAAAGATATGTTTGAGAACAGATGGTAGGGTAACGTGTTTTTGTGACAATAAGGCTGTTGTTCATGTCTTGTGATTCAAGGCCGGAATTCGCGGCCAGATGGAAACATCAAGGTTCCCATGCGGGGGTAGATAAACTACATTCTTACAGGGAAGCATATACAGAGTGATTATTACCGCGTAAGCTTTGCCGTTTAAAAAGTCATGGTAATTTTCATTACATGAAAAAAAAAATAACCACCGTTGAAGAATAAAGAAAAAGTCGGCATTATAGCAGGCACTGGTGTATCTTTGAAAAGACATGCAACATTACAGCGCTTCTAGTTAAATAAGTCATGTGACTGAAAGTGCCTGCATGTGAACAACTAATTACATGTTTGAGTACAGTCATTTCTATAAAGATTTAGGGGCAGATTAACATGCTCCGTGCGGCAGTTTTGCTTCACTTGTCACATGGTAAAAGTGATGCTAAAGTGGAGTAAGGGGATTGTAAATCTGCCCGACATTTTTTTGCCGTCTCAAAGGCATTTGTAAGTGAAAGGGAGCGACTTAGTTTTATGACTGTAGGAGGTACTGAGCCGCTGGTATCTATTTATGTGAAGAAATTTATAGAATTTAAAGACTGAAAAAACGGGAAAGGTAGACTAATTAATTTGTGCATTAGCCATGTTGCAGTTGTGGCTTCGGATACTAAAAAGGGAAAAGTGTTTAGGCGTTGAATGTGGAACATTGAAAAAAACGTGTGTTATGGAAAGCAAACGTGGTTTGTAAATGAAATGTAAAGGTTTAAAGCAGGGGTCTCCAAAGCGGTCCTGGAGGGCCAGATCTGTGCCAGATTTTAAAAATTACTACATGTATTTCAATGGGGATATCCCAAAAATATGGCATGGATCCGGCCCTTCAGGACCGGTTTGGAGACTCCTGGTTTAAAGAGAGAGGAGAAAATTAAGGTAGTTTCAGGGCTTTAAGTTGGCCGGGTCTGTTCGAGTTTCAGCACAGGCAGTTTCTTAAAGGTAGGCTTGCTGTGTATTGGGCTGCACTTTTGAGGCCTGGGGTAGGCAGACTTTTTAGTTAAGTTGTGCAGCTATTAATCTGTGTCAAAGGTATTAGTACTTAGTTGCTGTAGGTATGATGTTACGTGTTGTACCATACCTATATGTAAAAATTTAGAGGGCAAAATTTACAGTGTGGTTAGTGGCCGAGAGCTGCAATGGTGGGTGAAAGTTCAGAGGGGAAAGTGTTGGGGCTAAAGGGAAAAAAAGAGTTGTGAGTTAAGATTATGCAAAAGTTCTTGTAACAGATACGTTCTTGCACTAAGTTAGTGGAGTCAGTATACATATATCTGTGTTGCTGTTTTTGTTTTCTCAACATACTGTTTTTGTGCTGTTTACTTTATATATTTTAGTGTGTATGGCTCGCCCTCTGTATCTCTGTCTATTGTGCAGTTTTTCTCCATGTTGCCTATTCTTTTGATTTTTACCGTTGCTGTCTCTCATACATTTTCTCTCTATGCAGTTGTTGTTCTCCCTCACATGGGCCTTTAATTATGAAGGCCTTGCGCCGCCGGTGCATCACTTTTAACATGGGAAAAAGTGACGTATCTGTGGCGCAAGGCTTTCATAAATGAGACGCTTTGTGTCCTATTCTTTTTGTTTCTCTTGGTCTCTTTGTGTTGGTTGTGCTTTTCACTATATTTATTCATTTCTGTGATTGTTTTATTTTTGGCCTGAAAGCACTCTTACCTTCACTGTCTCTTGTGATATCTCACTCCTTCTCGTGCTCTTTTTGTATGCTTCTCTGTGTCCTGTTCTCAGTCTTCCTCCTAGATTGTCTGTATGGTGGTGTATATCTCTTTTCCTCTTATTCACTCTTCTTCTCTCCATCTTTCTCTCTCTTCTGCTTTGTTTGTCCATCTCTGTGTTCCTTCTGCTCTCTCTCTCACCCTATTGTAGTGTTTGCCTGCTGTCCTCTCTGTCTCTGTACCTCCTGTCTTTTGTCTTCTTTGTTCTCTGTCTGTTATTTCTACTTTGTGACTCCGTCTGTATGGTCATCTTTTTCTTTATTGTACCTTCCCTTTCTTTCTTGACTTCTCAGTGGTGGTATTATTTTTCTGCCTATCTGTTTGTGCTTTGAATGGTAGTCTGTCTCTTTATGTTCCTCTTCCTGCTACTGTCTCTCTCTTTCCTGTAGTCTGTATCTCTCTTGTCCTGTATCTATTTTTTACTCTATATTTGATATTTTATTTTATATTTAGTTATGACATGTGTTGAATAAACAATTATTGAACTTAGTTAGGCATTAGGATAACTAATGGTAGAGAATCTTAGGGAATGTATCTGTTATGCTTGTTCTTTGCTACAATGGCACTATGTTGTGTAATAAATATCTCTGTAATATGTTAATTAAATTTCATTATTTCTCTTTTTTATAGTGTTTGATGCTGAACAGCATAACTTGCCTTCCACTTCGCTGAATTTCAGAAATTATATTCTTTTTTTCAGGTGAGTTGATATTTTTGAAAGGCAATTTTTTTGGGTGCACATTAAAATAATAAAGATTTTTTAAAATATTTGTAAAGTTTCAGTTTGGACCATGATTTTATCTTCTATTTTTGCCATGTCTGTATCTGCTTGTACTAGATATGTATTTTGAGATATTTTTCCACTGACAGTTGAAATTATCTTTTTATGGGCCAGGTGCATGTGTTCTTTTTGATGGAGTTCTGGTTTACGTATCATTTGAGTATAATTCTTTCCGGTTTCCATGGTATAATTCTTGCAAAGTGTTCATTATTTTTGAAATCATACTATATTATCTTTGGCAGTCTTTTTTCTTCATTTACAGAGGGGTATTATGATATGGCTCTTGGTGTGATGGGCATCTTTCCTGCATATCTCTAACTTTACTATTTATAGGCACTGTTTTACATATATTTGCAGAGCTTTATTATGATATGGTTCTTCATGGTTAGCATGAAATTTTGTATATGCTATGAAATTCACATGCTGAGTATGCTGTTCAAACATAAAAGCAACTGTCTCTGTGGGAAGTAGTAATCTGTTAAGGGAATGTTATGGTTTGTACAATGTGAGCCTTCCCTTCAGAGTGTATATAGTTTGAATAGCACTTTGTAGTGGTGAACTCAGAAAATGGATCTCTAAAAATGAATTATAAAGTTTATCAATATTTTTGATATCTAGAAAATCTAAAAACAAATTTTACAGTAAAATGTATTTTTACAGCAGTAATTATTTATTGCAAAAAAAAGGAACAGTGTTAATGTTTAGGGTTATACTGCCAATTTGGTTTCAAAACAAGAGGAAGGTGCTATCTTAATATATGTAGTTAATAAGTTAGAAATTATAAAAATATATGTAGTTTAAAAATTAGTAAAGGTACTTTTAAGTTATATATTTATGAAAAAGATATAATTTAGTCTTTATATTTTTTTAAAAGGATACAGAAGATCGAACAGTAAATAGAGATGGAGAATTGTTCTCAACAAAAAGAAATTCATTTTGAAATTATTAATGAACTGATGGAGGAGTTATTAGAAGCAGTGTTTCAGGAGGAAATAAAAAATGAAAATAATGACTTTATGGACATTTCATTGGACTCTGCTTACTTAGAGATGGTGGAAGGGGATGAGGAGTGTTTTGAAGATGAGGACTATGAATTACAAGAAGTACCTGATGACGTTATGCTTGAAGTTCTTTTAAATTATGAACTTTTAAATGAATACAATTATTTTTGATAGTAAAGCATTCTTGAAGACAGTTTTCTTGTCCTATTCGTCGTTCATCTGCTTTATGAGAGTGACAAGACATTTTCTCATGAAGTGTATAAGAGATTATAGTAAAAAAGATTAAAGCACTAGGATGACTGATAGTTCTTGAAAAAAGTGTACTGTTTGTATGCTTTAAAAAATAGAATTAGAAAATACGTCTATAATGTTAACATAGCTATGGACTGTCATAAATTTAGAACCAACATTCCCTACAGGATTTCCTACTCTGTTCAGAGACTGTTTCTTTGTCTTTATTCTACTTAGAAAATGAATCTGTGGTTCTAATTTGTAAGTTATATGCTAGTAGCCAACTATAATATTTGTTATGTTTGTGTTTTACAGATTGTCATTTTCATCAGAAACGTAAATTAGTATGACGACCAGAAGTGAAAAAAGAAAGCTCTATAAACGGACATACAATTTGAAGAAGAAAGAAATTCAAGAATTATCAAAACAACAAAGGACGGATAAAAAGAAGAGTGCTCCTGGTAAGAAAACCAAAGCTTTTTTAAGAAGATTATGTCAAAGGAAAAGTGTTATCGATAACGATCAAAAGGAAAAAGAGTTATCAGTATCTAGAAGGAGAAATGGAACAAAACATAAAAATGTTTCTGGAATCAGCAGAGAGGAAAATGTTTATAGTAAAACTCGGACGAATCAGTTTACGGAAATCAGGAAGCATATGTTTTATAACAGAGTAGTTTCGAATTTATTAAAAAAGGAGAAAGTTTGTAAAAGAAGATCTGCTTTTTATAAGAAGAAAGAACATATAGAGGGTGTTGTTCAGCGCGCGTTTGAGACAAAAAGAAAATTATTTATTTTAGTACTTAATAGAATAAATACACTAAATAAGGCAATCCGAGTTTAAAAGCTAAAAGTAAATGGAAGAGACGCATAAATAGAAGTAATTTTTGTAAAGTGTTTTCTGGGAAGTGGATGCATACTTCAACTTCTGAGCCATTTTTTAATGAAGAGAGTTACTTTCAAAGTAACGATTTGTTGCATGCAGTTGACACCAGTGGTCGAGCATATGAGGTGAAGGATGGTTGTGCAATTGAGAAAGAGAAAATTAGAAATGCAGAAGAGGTGATGGCTGGAGAAGTTTTAGAGGGACGTCCTAATGTTCCTGTTTACAGTTGGAATTGTAGTAGCATTTGTAGTGTACAACAGGATTCAATTGATTTCTTTCGCAATTTCTTACATAAGTACACTAAGGAAAGTCTTAAAAAAAATTGTAATGTTGCAAGAATTAGATAATTGCAGAGTGCGAGAAAAAATAGGTCTGCAAGGCCATTCTCTGGCTTGTCTTTCTAAAAAAATATGCCAGAGTATGTTTCATCACTTCAGGATATTAGCAGTACATCATACAAAAATGAGAAAATTAGTGAGAAAGTTGTATTATGCAAAAAGTCCAGCACTTAAACTTAAACAGTTAAATAGTGCTCTTTTGCATGGATGTGAATTAGATGTTAAGAAGATTTGTGGAGAAATTGAGGTAAGTTATTTTGGTCCAGAGGAAGATAATGCAGAAACTGATATAATTATAGAAGGAAATGTGTTAGAAAATGTTGGAAATTTTAATATTGAAAATTTTGAACAGGAAATAACAAAGTTTAAGGTCATTGCAGGAGAGAAACCAAATTTTTCTTGTGTGTGTTGTCGACGCATTCATTACAAAAGTCAAACTAGGTTAGTTGATTTATATTTAAAAAGTGAAGATGAAAGTAATAGTCAATGTAAAGATTTTGCAACGTATTTGTTGGTGGAAAACTATTTTGATTTGGGTTTTGAGCAACGTATTTGTAAATATTGTTATAATAAATTAAATGAAAATAAAAAGCCTGCTAGAGAAGTCCATAATAATCTTGAGTTGATAAATATTCCATCGGAACTGATGGATTTAAATACTTATGAGACTATTCTGATTCAATGTGTACATCCTTTTCAGGCTATTGTTCGTATGGAGCCTAATATTGGCAAATTAAATCCTTCAGATTTACAAAGAGGATTAAAGGGTAGAGTTGTATATTTCCCACTTGATTTAAAAAAAAATATGGAAACAATTGGTGTTGAAAATGTAGAAGAGGAACCTCTAGTTATTCTAGTCAATGGTGTACCTACAAAGAGTAAGAAAATCTGGCAAGATTTAGTGGATGTTAGAAAAGTCAAAAAGGCAACGTTGCATTTAGTCTAAAATAATAAGTACTATAAAGATGTATACGTAGAAGAAGAAGTAAGTGAAGAAGAGGACAATGATTTGTCTATTGGACAAATTGAAAAAGTTGACATCCAGAAGTGAAGAACTTTATGAGCATTACAGTGTTCATCCACTGCATTCCAAAGAAGCAATAGGGAATGCTATTGAATTATTTCAGATGAAAAAAGCAAAAGGAAATCCTATTAGTGTATGGGAAGAAAGTTTGGAAGGTCGTTCTTTTCCACAGTTATTCACTACAGGTGAAGGTACATGATATGATGATCGACCTATGCAGATTCCTGCATCTGAGTACCGGACAACACGATTATTTGCAGAAGATCCGAGGTTTCGCCAATGCATTCCATATTTGTTTCATCTTCTGTTTGAGAGTGACTTATCTGGTCTGTCTTATGCAGTAAACCATATCTTAAAAAGTGGAGTTCATCTGCAAAATATTTCAGCGAAGGAATTTATGGATAAAGTGCAACAGAAAGATAGTGTTTTGGATTCACACCTAATTAATTTAATGGCTTGTCAGCATGGTACTAATGAGTATTGGTACCATTGTCATGGAGATTTGAAGTGCATGCTTAGAAACTTAGGAGCACCTACATGGTTTTTAACTCTAAGCTGTGCAGAGTATGCTTGGGAAGATTTACTTGAATTTCTTCGGGAAGACACCTGGAGAACTGTGTTCGTTAGATCCGGTTAATGTTTGCAGATATTTTAATCATAGATTTGAAGCTATGATGTCTTTTATTACAAACAAGAAAAATCCGCCTCTTGGTGAAGTACTGGATTTCTTTTGGAGAAAAGAATATCAAGCAAGAGGTGCTCCTCATATTCATATGCTGTTATGGATCAAGGATGCTCCTAAATTTGGAACAGACTCAGATGAGACTGTACTGTCTTTTATTGAACAGTATGCCACTTGTGACATACCTAATAGTACAACTGATAAGGACTTAAGAGGAAAAGTGTTATGCTTTCAAAGTCATCTTTGTGGAAAATATTGTCGGCGAAAATTCAAATCAAAGAGTAAATTCTACACCAAATGTCGTTTTGAATTTGCACGACCGGTACTTTCCAAAGGAAGAGTCAACAATTTGATGTCATCTTTGCGACATAACATCAGAAGAAGGTCACCTAAAAAGACGTACAATTTAAGAAGAGGTGAAGAATCCAAATATATAAATGACTATAACCCAGTCATTTTGTCCATGTGGAATGCTAACATGGACATACAATATGTTGCAGACAACTCTATTTCTGTGGCTCGATATGTAACGTCTTACATCACGAAATCTGAAAAGACGGAACTGAAGGAGATGTGGGAAGACATTTCTCATGAAAAGAGCCTAAGCAAGAAATTGTATACGTACAGTTTGAAGATGTTGTCTCATCGAGAAATTGGAGCATATGAATGTTGTGATCGGTTATCACCAGCAAGTCTTTATGCAAAATCAAGGACTATCCTCTGGGTGAGTTTGGGTCTTGCAGGAACACGAAACCGTGTTCTGAAACCTGTGCAAGAAATTGAATATTTAGCCCAGAAAGAACCAAACAGTACAGACATTCTGAAAACAAATATGTTGGATACATACTATCCAAATAGAAGTAATCTGCTTGAAAACATTTGTCTGTATGAAATACTTCAAAACTACACTTTTAAAAGGAATATTACAGAGAATATTGATAAAGGTGTACACGCTGTAATTGGACATGAAGGATGTCTGGTGAAACAAAGAAAAGGACACTTGATTAATCATCGAAAACTGAGTTGCGATACACCTGACAAAAGAGAATTTTACTATTTAGCTCTTTTGCAACTCTTTAAACCATGGCGTACGGAAGAGGAACTACTTGGTGACTTTGATAGTTATGAAGATTCATTCAAAGCATCTAAAGGTAGTATCGAATGTCCTATTTTTAGTAATTATCTCCAAATGTTGAATGATGAAATAGAGCAAGAAGCAACAATTGCAGCGGAGATTGCTAGAGATAGTTCACAAGGTAGTCAAAGTTCGGCTTCATTAAGTCAAGATCCATTGGGACAACCAATTATCCAAAATGAAGCAGCCACTGCCATGGATGAGGTGGAAAGAGCAATGCAGCAAGGTCATGAGGAAGTAGTAAACTTAGAAGAATTAAAGAAGCAATTTAATCTTGAACAAAGACAGATATATGATGAAGTGACAGAGCACATTGAGCATGGCTTTCGTCATGAGAAAAAAGATTGCTCATGTATGTCATTTGAACCTATTCGACTATATGTAAGTGGAGAAGCTGGAACTGGTAAAAGTTTCCTAATTAAAGGAATTACTACATATCTACAGCAAAGAACTCAGTCAACATTGTCGTGTGTTGTTACTGCTCCAACTGGATTGGCAGCACATAATATTAAAGGTATTACTTTACATCATTTACTGATGCTGCCAGTTGAACATGAAAATAAATTACAATATCACAAGCTATCTGGAGAAGCTTGTTTTAAAGTTTCTAGAGTCCTTAAAAAAATGAAACTTCTTATTATTGATGAGGTAAGCATGGTATCAAATTTAATGCTTGCTTTTGTGCATTTAAGAATGCAACAGATACTTAAGACAGAGTATGATGTGTTATTTGGAGGTAAACATGTCATAGTTTTTGGAGATCTACTGCAGCTAACTCCTGTGAAAGGACAACCGGTATTTGAAACTGTTACTCATGAGGAGACCAGAAAGTGCCTGGGCAGTATTGGAAATGCTAATATATGGTCACATTTGAAATATACTGAACTGATTCAAAATATGCGACAGGCAAATGATACTAAATATGGAAATATTCTTCAAGATATAAGGATTGGAAAACTAACTGAAGATGCGAAAGACACTCTACGAACACGATTACTTTACAAGCTGTTTCCTAATGAAGATAATGTACCTGAGAAAATATATAGTAAAGAGGTAGGAGATAATTCAGTCATATGCTTGATGCCAACTCTCAAAGAATGTTCAGTTTTTAATGAGAAAATGTTGAATTTAGAAAATCAAGAAATTAAGAAACTGGAAGCTAAAGATAGAATAGAGCATGAAGGTAGTAGTATTGTTTTGTCTGAAAAGTTGAAGTTAAAATTGGATTCTCTTTAGAAATCTATATCTAAAACTGCTGGCTTAGAGAAAAATCTGGATGTATGTTTAAATTGTCGGATAATTTTACGGAGAAATTTACATGTAGAAAGAGGATTGGTAAATGGAGCAATGGGTAATGTTGTTGGTTTTGTCAATTACTCAAATAGAGATGAGATTGAATTTTTAAGAATAAAATTTGATGGAATTGAGGAAGTTCAACAAATTAGTCGCTGTTCAACTCGTTTTTTGCTTGTGAAAGACTTATATGTCCGTCGGAAGCAATTTTCAATTTGTTTGGCATATGCAGTGACTATTCACAAATCTCAGGGTTTAAGTGTAGATTGTGCTTTGGTAAATATTGGAAGCACTGTATTCAAAGAGGGTATGGCGTATGTTGCTTTATCTCGAGTTAGAACTTTATGTGGACTTTATCTAATTGATTTTGATGAGACAAAGATTAGTGCAGATTTAAATTGTGTGAAGGAGTATAATAGGTTAAGAAGAGAATATGCTCCAGGTTTACCTCAATATCCTTTAATTGAAAGGCGTATGGTTGGTCAGAAAAGGAGAAATGAGGACAAATATACCAAAGTAGTCGAGAAACGAAGAAAAAAAGATGTAGCTGTCGTTGGTAGGTGTAAGACAAAGGTTAGTATTGAAGAGATTGTTGGATTTAAGTTTGAAAACAGGTCTGGTGGTGTCAACTGCTATGCAAATGTAGTAGTTAATGTTGTTTTTTTTCTAAAAAATGTTAAGCAACAGATTGTACAAAATCGGGAGCAAACATTTTGTTGTTCAATAAATTCTGTATTTGAAAAATGTAGCAGTGGTGATAGTGAAGTAGCAAGTGTTCCAGAAATAAGGAATGTTTTAGACATATGTGTAGGACTAAATCAATTTTCTCAGAATATTCAGCAAGATTGTCAGGAATTTATTATGTATATGTTTACAGTTTTGGAAGATGAAGGTGTAGATATTGATAGTCTTTTTGGCCTTTCTTATAAATGGGAACATAAGTGTGATAATTGCTCATTTTCAAGTACTACTGATATACACAGTGAAAGATTTATATATTTAACATTACCAGACTGTAAATAAGTGTCTTTTAATAAACTAGTTAAAGATGCGCATCAGAACATGGTCTGTTCTCAATGTAAGTCTGAAATGTTATCAACTTTATTTATCTACAGAAATGGACAATATGCAATTTTAATGTTTCAACGATGCAGAGCTGATGGGAGTAAATTGTCAACTTTAATTAAAAATTTTGTGGCTTCTCAGGTATCTATTTCTAGAAGAACATTTGTAACAGTAGCCATTATTTTTCATGAAGGGCCTTAAACATCATCAGGACATTACACAGCTTATTTGAAGTGTGCAACAGGCTGGACGCTTTGCAATGATAGTCAATTGACTTTTAGGAAACCTTTGCCTTTTGACTTAACTAACCCTTATCTGCTATTTTTGCAACCCAAATTTCAGTAAAATGACTTGGTGTAGGAAGATTAATACTGTAAAGATATGAAACTCTTTTGTTTAGAAATATCATGTGACTGAGGGTGTGCAAATCTAGAAATGAAATTTGTATTTGGCATGGTGATAGCATCAGGTACAAGTTTACTTAATGTTTGATGGTACAGAACACTTTACAATTTTTAACTGGAAAGATTCAGAAAAGAATAGATAAGACTAAGATCAAGAAATTTCAGAAAATAACTACTCCTTCACGAGCCGCGGTTGAGCTGTGCGCATGACATAGCGGTTCAGTCATGGCCCCGCTCAGTCAATAGAACGCGCCGCGCAGGCGCAAAATCCGTGCTGCGCTAGCGCAGCGGCAGGGCCATGACAGAACCGCTCCGTCATGAGGACAGCTCAGGCGAGGCTCATGACGGAGCGGCTCTGTCATGAGCATGGGAGGAGTTAAGAGGTGTTAAAAAAACTGGGGGGTCTCTTCAAAGAGAGTGTTGGTTGTAATTTAGAGGGCACTTTAAAACACATAGGGTCAGATTTATGATACCCTTGCGTCTCTTTGCGCCACAATTCCGTCACCTGTCTGATGCAATGACGTAGCAAATAATGCACCATATTTACAGCGTGATGCATCTAGGAGATACGTCACGTTGTAAAGCCCTGCACCATAAGGAAGTGTTCCTGTGCAGGGGGGGGGGGCGTTACTGTGCAGGAACGCCTCCTGAAAGTGGCTGAGTGAAATCTATGAGATTTCACTCAGTCACTTTCAGGCCAATGCTGCCTCAAAACCCTGCATGTGCTTCAAGCAGGCGTAGGTCTTGACGCAGCATTGTGAATATGGGGCACCCCCGAGCCTTGCTGGAGCTGCGTCACACTTGCGACGCAACTCTAGCAATGTACCACCTTTCCGGCACAGATGCGTTACGTAATCTGTGCTGTTTTTGCACCATGGTGCGCCACATTATAAATGTGGTGCACCATGGGTGGCGGAGCAGTGGCATACTGTGGCGCACATTAACTGGTGCATCCCTGGGGATGCGCCAGTTAACATAAATCTGCCCCATAGGTTAAAAATCTGCGCTTAGCAGAGTGTTGGACCTTCGTAGTTTTATGTTTTTTCTGTCATTCTATGTAGATATGTAATATTGCAAGTTTTTTGTCAGGAAAAAGAAGCCATGACTATTGGCTTTGCGAATGATTGCAAGATTCTTAAAATAAAAAAGCAGCAACCATGGCATTGTTCAAAATAGTATTGTAAATACTTATGTTCAAGAATGATGAGAGAGTAAAAAAAGGTTAACCTGATCTTTTAAACTTATTCACAGGCTTCTTTAAAGGAAGTGTTCTATATGATTGTAGCGTGGGTGTTTCACTTTTTTATACCTAACACAATCCATTCTGTATGCTGTAGCAGGAGGAGTACTACATACTTGAATATCCTTCAGTGCTTATTTTCATTTACTAAGTGATAATGAGACCGACACAGAACTTCAATGGGCGGGAGGGGCTGCTCCTGTGCTCCTGGAGGACTGCGAGGCTGCTGCAGCAGTGGGAGTGAGGCCTCTCAGAGGGGAGCAGCGTAGCTCCTTTTGATGGCCACAATTGCAGATAACAGGGTATGGACGTCCGTGGAATTTATGGATGGTTAGTCACTCTACAGTGTGCGCGGCGCCCCTGGCATCTTACTGCGGCGCACAGGGGAGCCGCGGTGCATAGTTTGAGAATCAGAGACTTAGGAGATAAACCTTCATAATAGCAAGACTCCTAAGCAATAAAAATTGCCGCTGCTCGGCGTTGTAAATATCGATGATATGGGCGGAATTTTCCATGGTGTTAGTGCTTTAATATCAATGGGAACACATATGTGATAGTAAATGCTGTAACAGCCGCGGTACTTAACATTATCGTGTGAAAACAAACGTTGTTTTCACACAGTAATGTGTGCCTTGTAATTAGGGGACGGGGTGGATTTAGTTTTATTTTCTACACTCTTATGTTAACGATGTCGAATGTTTGATTAGAGCAGGCTTTAACAGTCCTGCGATAAACTAGTTTATTCCACCTCTTTTTCTCGCAACGCCTCTTTTTGTGAAAGGGTGTATTCCCCTCCAACCACATTTTGCATGTGCTGCGACCTACGCCCACTTTGCATGTCAGTAACTTACTGTACGCAACATATGCAAAGTGGTCTTACGGCAGGCGATGTAATGCCGTTTTCAAGAAGGTGCAGCAGAATATTTTCAAGGATAGGTAAAACATTAACGCCGCTTTTATCGGCAGAAAACTGCAGATATAGCGGCGATAACAGCGTTGATAATATGCTCTATGAATTGCAATCGAAGCTAATGTTAGATGTAAAGACAACTAACGTAGGTTTCGGTTGCAATTCATAGATCATATTATGAAGGCTATTATCGTCGTTTTATCGGCAGTGTCCTGTCGATGAAACCGACGATAATGTATTACGTCTCCTTCATAATATGTCCCAAGTATCGTCGCTTTTTTGCATAATTGTCCTGAAAAAAAGCGTCGATACTTCAGCTTGTGAATAGAGCTCTTTTTGGTACAATGAGTTAGTTCTGAAAAGAACTTTTTTTTAAAAAATTTTTTAACAAGTGTTATATTGTTTTTGATTTTTAAAACTTGCACCAAAATTTTTAACTGTAAAACTGTGACACAGGATCAAAATGAAAAGAAAAGAATTATCTTTTGTCAGAGCATTGATGAGTCTCAATTTTTATTTTAATAAGATTGAGGCTCTGCTCTCTGTACAGAAGAATTTCTCCACACTCGTTGCATTTCATATGCACCTTTGAGAAATATGGTCTCAAGTCCATCTCTGCACTGGATGGAGATACAGGTCGTCGACCAGAAGATGTGCTGGCCACCTCTGATGGTAGTTGCGTGGCCAGGGCTCTTGTCAATGCCTGTGCAAATTTCTCAGGATGCACTTGTCTCACATGCTTCATCATGGTATGTATGGAAAAGGAATACTTTTTCGACGGATTTCCTCTTGAAAGAACTGTGTCACATATTGTGCAAGTTACTTTTGGCGCATTCACTTTTTTTTGATCCTTAGGATAAGTGAAAAATTGCCAGATGAAAGATTCCTTCTTTTTTCTTAAAGATAGTCGATAATTTTCTTCAGATTCGGAAGATGAATTTGGTGCGGCAGCCATTTCACCAAAGTCTTCAGAAAGATGTAAAACGTTGTTCTCCCTTGAGAGTGCAAAAGATAGTGAGGGAAGTGGGTGGAGTGGTCCGTGAAAATTCCAGAATAGAAACTATTAAGAACCAATTGGAAGTGTTGTTTTCGAGTCACATGACTTCACATACGCGCATTAGGACGTGTACGTGCTGAGGGAGGGAAGTGGGTGGGATCTGTGAAAATTCCAGAACAGAAACTACTAAGAAGCAATTGGAAAAGTTGTTTTCAAGTCACATGACTTCACATGTGCGCATCAGGACGTGTACGCAGTGACAGTATCTGGTCACGTACGTCATTTGGAAGTAGCGGTCTAATTCACTGAAGTTTCAAAACGTGAAAAGGAGTAAACCTAAACACATCCTGATTTTGTACATCTTCTGAGGGGGATTCAAGCACACAATTGTTAAAGTATAAAACCTTTTATGTTTTTGAAAAAGTACTGGGGTGTGTGCATCCGGTCATGCACGAAAGTTTAAAAAGATGTTCGGCTCGATTTACTGAAAAGTTTCATAACAATAAAAAAGAAGGCTAGGTACAGTCTCTTTGACGTTCTATAACTTCTTTGAGGGGTCTATGAAGAAACTCAATGAGTTGGAATTGCAATGTTTTCTCGAAATATATAGGAGGGTGCGCGCACCCAGTCGCGCACGAAAGTTTAGAAAGGCGATCTCCATTTACTGACAAATTTTAATACGTTCAAAATAAGGCAAGGTGCAGAGGGTGCGCGCACCCGGTCGCACACAAAAGATTACAAAGGCGATCTCCATTTACTGACAAATTTCAGTACGTTCAAAATAGGGCAAGGTAGAGACTTTCTAATCCACTAGCGCTTTACAAGGAGTCTCTATACAACTCTGACAGTCAAGAAAACTGTTTCTTTCTAAACAAATATTTGCAGAAATTCATTGACAAAACTATAGGTTGCATTCCCGATATAGTTCAAAATTAGCATTTAAAAAACCTATGAAATTCACTGAAAAAACCATAGGTTTTAAACTTGTTATAGTTAGGAAGTAGCATTCAAAAAACCTATGAAATTCGCTGAAAAAAACATAGGTTTTACACACGTTATAGTTAGGAAGTAGCATTTACAAAACCTTATGAAATTCACTGAAAAAACCATAGGTTTGACACATGTTATGGTTAACTGGACATTTTACTCATATGAAACCAATGAAATTCCCCGTTATAGTTACTTCAGCTAACTATAACTCGCGCGCAACCCTGGTGGTTGACTGTGTGCATGAGGGTATTGGTGAGTAAATGGATATCTCAGTGTTACATGTCAAAGCAAGTACATATGTAAAACACAGTGCATGTGAGAGTTGACATATATAAATTACTGTGTATATGAGCCAATGAATGTGTGAGTGGCTGCATGGATCATTGAAAACTTGTGATTTTATAAGGGAGTAAATATGTGTTAGAATATGTTTGAATAAGTAAGGTGTGTATAACTGTATAGTTGAGGAAATGGAGGTGTGATTGATTCTTTGCAAGACTGACTAGGTGTATGAGTAACTCCATGGATGAGTGACAATCTGTGAGTGTCTGTTTACACTGAGTGTATCTAAGATTATATTAGAGTCTGAAGAGGTTCATCGTATTATCACATGAATGATGTCATCAGTGATGTTGTCAGTGATGTCATTTGAGTTGTCATCAGTGATGTCATCAGTGATCTCACTGACCATGTCATGAATGATGTAATATGTGACATCATCAGCAGTGGATTGCGGGAGCGCGATATATAGTTATTGCAACTAACTATATATTCGAATTTCTATGGTTTTGTGCGAGTAAATTAAGGTTTTGTAAATGCTAATCCCTAACTATATATGGTCTATAACCTATGGTTTTATCAGTGAATTTTCAAGGTTTTGTAAATGCTAATCTCTAACTATATATGGTCTATAACCTATGGTTTTTTCAGTGAATTTCAATGGTTTTTTAATAGCAAATATCAAAAGCTGTAAAATGTATTCCTATTCTAATTCACAAATATATTTTATATATTTTTGTATTATATTTTTTTAATTCAATTTATATTATAGTTTAAATTATTTTTTCTTGTTTCACTGCCGGTCCGCGAACCGGTAAACGTTCCGTTAGTGCAAGTACCGCGTTAGAAAGCCACATCGTGACGCGTCGCGTAATCGCAACGTAGCGCGTTACTGCGTAATGCGCCTTATGATGCGCCGTGTTAGCGCACCCGGAAGCGTTCTGGGACGCGAACCAAGGCGCGAAACGCAGAGCCCCGGAAACGATCCGGGGCGCGGCGTGAAGCGCGTTACGTAAGCATAACAGGTCATGTGACTAGTTCATAAAACTTTTCATTGGTTCATTTTACTTTTAGTTTCCTAATGATGGAACGCTTGATCATATGACGTAAAATAAACACTTTTCTTTGGTTTAGAACATTTTTTGTTCCAAAATGATGAAAGCCCCCTCCTATTTTCCTCACTCTGACTTTCAACTTTGTGAGAGGAAGAACTGTTTTCATTATTGGAAGATGGCTTCAATTGTAGCTGCAGCTGGTGGACCCCCACCACCACCACAACCTCCTAGGAAGGATGGACCACCTCCCCAGTTTATTCCCAACCCTGAAGAAGAGGAGGAAGAAGAAGAAGAAGATGTACATCAAATAAAAATTTTCCCTGAAGAGCCCCGGAAATCACACTGCAAGGCCAATTTTATTTGGCAGTTTTTTTCAATTCCTGCATGTCAAAAAAAGGTGAATGCACATTATGTAACATGCCTGATATGTAAAGAACCTCTGTCTCGAGGCACGGATAAAAAGTATAGCTTTGGAAACTATACAATGCATCGTCACATGCAAAGGTGGCATCCAATAAATTATAGTATGGCGGAGGTGCGTAACCTACGTGAAAATCCACCAACTCTTGTGGCCACCACCTCATCCCATGAAAGTCTTTCGGGACCAGAGGCGAGGGAGATGGTCCCCGCTATTCAAACTAATTTTCAACTTATCAAGCTGGTGTGCATTTATTGTGGGGGTTTGCTTTGTTACGGCGAAATGAGCTTTACATTAATGAACAGAGCATTTGAAAATCACAAGTGCTCAAAACGCCCCAGAAAGTGATTTTCTTTTTGTTGCTCCTGTTGAGCCGTTTCTAATGCCTGTTTTTCGTTCTTCCCCCTGAAAAAAACAAAGAAAAAAAAAACGTTCAAAAAATACAAAAAAAGTATAAAAATGTTCAGAAAAATAATTAAAAAATAAAAAACAACAAAAACTAAAAAAAAAAGTTCTTTTCAGAACTACCTTCCCTTTTAAAAAAAAATGCTAGAATGTTTAGCACTCTAGCATCCTCTATTTCTTTTGATTCGCTTCCCGGTTAGCGTTCCGGTACGCGAACCGGGAGCGAACTAAAACAAATATTTTTTAAAAAAAAGACGAGTAAATAAACAGAGAGTAATGTGAAAAGAAAGACAAATAGAGGGAGTAACACACAGTTACTGTTGAAAGAGGGACTGATAAAAGAAGTGAAAAGAGTAGTATAAATAAGTAATAGAAAAAGAAATGAAGGAAGTAGCAAAGGCAGGAAACTAAGGGTTAAAGAAAAGAAGCAGTGGAACTAATAAAAGTTAAATCTGATAGACATGTAACGTAAAGAGTACTAAACACTTACCTTATAATTGTCATTACCGTACTGAATTATAATTTTTATACTTTTAATCTGTGTAAGAACAAAAAAATTTAAATTAATACAAGGTGGTAAAAAAAGAGTGAGCATGAGACAAAATGAATACATATTAGAAATCACAATTCAAAGTAGAAAATTAATTAAACATATTTAATGGTTTATTTTTGCTGTTATCAGAAAATATCAAATTTCACTGAAAACAGTGAGTTGAAGGTATTCATCATATAACAGCGGGGAAAAAAACCCAAATAATATAACTAAGCAGAAATAGGAACTTCTCCAAAGTAACTTACTTTCTATGACGTCAAAGGATATCCTATGAACAGCTTATACTCTGTTCTGCTGTTACTATTTTCTGCCCGCCACTTTCTGAAAGTTAAACTCCATTGTTTAAAGAAAACTGAGACATACAAAGCAATTTAAAACAGCACACTAAGTTACAGCAACACCTAGAATCATTATAGTCCAATTACCTACCCTAAATTTTGACTTCAAAAATCAAGTCAAAAGGCAACATTGCTATGTACTCAATTAGTAATGTTTGCTGAAAGACTAGCCATTTAAAAAAAAATTTTATTTATTTTTTTTATTTTGCATACAACAAAAAGGAAAGACACAAGAAAGCAGCACCGAGGTGCCGCACATGTCCCCACACAGGGGGAAGAAAAAGCAAAGTAAAACGGCGGTGATGCTACATCGCAAGGAAAAAAAATAAAAAAAATATCAGTCAATCAGTCCAGGCACCTGCAAAAAAAAAGGCGATAAGAAAAAGCTCCATTGGAGCCGAGCATTGCGAAATCAAAATGTCCCACAGCAAGCAGGTCTTCAGGCTATACAAAACCATGGAAATGCACCAACCGGCGAAAATCGGCACCTCGGTTGCAAAAGGGGAAAAGAAAGAGAAAATGCAACTCCCCAGCCCCTCCCCCCCATGACGGTGATGCACACATACCACATTCATTCAGCAGGCACACTAAATTTGGAAGAGGTGTAAAGATCTTAATGATGCTGGGCAAACAGCCGAAGGCAAGCCAGTAGAGAGGAAGGTTACCAAGGGACCCCACACGTGTTTAAAATTCTTATAATTACCGAGGAAGATGTCCGCCATTCTTTCCAGGCTCAAAAGCCTCCAGAGTCTTGTGTGCCAAAGGGATATCGCTGGTGCCTCCTTCCGTTTCCATGCCGCCGCCAGTGTGAGCTTGGCTGCCCCCAAGCACAACCACAGAATCTTTTTATCCGAGCGCGTCTGGTGTTCCAGACCGGGGTCCCGCAAGCCCAATAGCACAAAGGCCATAGAGTCCTCTACAGGATATTGAAGGATATCCTTGATATGGGAGAGAATTTCGTCCCAATAAGGCCTAATCACCGGGCAATCTCACCAAATGTGGCGGAAGTCCCCCAGAAGTCCACATCCCCTCCAGCACTTATCCGAGGCAGCCGGGTAGATACGGTGGAGCCGAGTCAGACACATATACCATTGCGTGAGAGTCTTCAAGTGAGCCTCCCGTAAGTGGATCGAGTAGTTAAATTGGTTCATGTCCCTCCAAAGCGCTGACCATTCGGCGTCGGTGACATCCCTTCCTACCATCTCCTCCCATTGCTCCATATATCGTGGCCTAGGTGACAGTTCAGATTGAAGCAGTAACTGATATAGGAAGGAGATGGCTCCCTTCATGGTAGACGTCTGCAGCAGAAAAGCAGCAGAAAAGCCTCAAATTTTGAGGGAGGCCTCGTAGCTGCCTCCAGCACTCCTGGTGACGTGGCCCAATGTAGCAATTGGATATGCCGATACCTATCAGTCTGCGGCACCTGGTAGTCCCGCACACAGTTAGTAAAGGTCAGAGGATCAGAGCCATGAAACAGGTGAAGCAGTGCCCTACACCCACCCTCCCTCCATGCGTCAAAGGGCCCCTCGGCAAGCGCTGGTGGAAAGGCCGGGTTGAAATGCAACGGCGTGAACGGAGATGGGAAGGTCGTCCACCGCTCATCATTAGCCAAGGTATCCCAGACCTTTAGCGTGGTACCCGTGGGGGTACTGATGTAGGCATTCAAGGGGCGGTCCTTCTTCGGTTTCCAGGCCAAATCCCAGATGGACCGACCCGCCACACTCCGGTCCATATGCAGCCAGTGTTTTTCTGATAGCAGCTGCGACCATTCCACCATGACCCTCAATTGGGCAGCCTTATAATACAGATGCAGGTCCGGCAGACCAACCCCACCCTCCGACCGAGGTCGGGGCAAGACTGTGAAGGACAGACGGGCTCGGCCCCCTTGCCAGATAAATCTCAGTATCTGCATCTTGAGCTGTCGGAAGTAGGCGCTATCCAGCGGAATAGGTAGAGCCTGGAACAGGTATAAATATTTGGGGAGAAGGACCAATTTAATCGCATGTATCCTACCTAACCAGGACAGGAATTTAGGTTTCCACCTCTCCAATTCTGCCCGGGTCTTCGTCAGGAGGGGCGGGAAGTTGGCCGCGAACAGTTTACCCACCGTCGGAGTCAGGTGAACTCCCAGATAAACAATCGAACCGGTTGCCCACGCCAATGGAGTCAACGCCCGTACTTGAGACACGTCAGTTTGCCATAGTTCACTTTAAATCCCGCCACATCCTCAAATTCAAGCAAAATCTCCCTAACGCAGGGCAAGGAACCAGCCGGATCCGCCACCGAGAACAGGATGTCGTCCGCGAAAAGCGAGATTTTATGTTGCTCTCCCGTGAACTGTATGCCTTTCACGCCTTCATGTTCCCTCACCGCCACCGCCAGAGGCTCAATACTGAGCGCGAACAGCAGGGGAGAGAGGGGACACCCCTGTCTGGTGCCCCGCGAATGTGGGAAGAAGGCCGACAGGTGGCCTTTCACTGCCACTCTCGAGCGTGGGCTGCAAAAGTTTGCCTTTACCATAGTTATAAATTTGTCAGAAAAGCCGAAGGCCATCAGCGTATTAAACAGAAAGCCCCAATCCACGCGGTCGAAGGCCTTCTCCGCGTCCAGGCCCACAAGCACAGCCGGAATGCGAAACCTGTCCGCTTTTTCGATGAGGTGAACCACTCTACGGGTATTATCGTGGGTCTGGTGACCTTTAATAAATCCAGACTGGTCTGGGTGGATAATCGCCGGCATCAAATCCTGTAGGCGGCTCGCCAGGATCGCCGAGTATAGTTTTGCGTCAATGTTAAGTAAGGCTATGGGGCGAAACGAAGCACAGTGCTCCGGGTCCTTCCCTGGTTTTGGCAGGACCGTGATCACTGCCTCGGCCAGGGTCCCTGTGGTCATTCCGGACAACGCCATATCGTTAAAGAGAGCCACTAAAAAATCACACAGCTCGGTAGCATATGTCTTGTAAAAGACCGCAGTGTAACCATCCGGTCCCGGGGCCTTGTTTAATTTCAAGTTTTTGATGGCGGAGAGAACATCCTCTCTAGAAATTGGCGCCTCCAATAGGTCGTTCCACTCTCTAGAGACTCGAGGTAACGGCAAACGTCATAAGAACCCTCTTTGTGCGTCTGCGTCCAGGTTGTCACCCGTATACAACTCGGCGTAAAAGCGTCCAAAAATGTCCGCCTTCGTTCCGTCCCGATGTTGCAGCACACCTGCATCGTCTCTGATCCCTCCTATGTATTCCCGCTCCCTCCTATCCCGCAGTTGCCGCGCCAGATGCCTACCCACCTTGTTACCGCATGAATATGATTGTCGCCCCAGTCGCAATAGCGTAAGCTCGGCCCTATTGGCATAGTGCGCCTTTAATTTACCCCTCACCGCTGTCAGCGGGCGGATGGTCACCCTCGAGGGGTTGAGTTTATGAGCACTTTCGAGCTCGACCACCTCAGCTTCCAAGGCCTCACGTTCCTTCCTCCGCAGGGCGTTAAGCTGCGAATTGAGTCCCAGACACGTGCCCCTGATCGTAGCTTTAAAGGCGTCCCATGTGGTCGACAGTGAGGTGTCCGACGGGGGATTAAAATCAAAGAATTCTCTAATTGCAAGTCACAAGGCGTTATTAGATGTATCGTCCCTGATCACCGACGCGGGGAATACCACTTCCGATGCGAGGCACCGGGCGGCGGCCAACGAAGGCTAAGCACCAAGAGACTATGGTCCGAGACAGATATTGGAAGAATGGCGGCATCTACCACGTCCCCGCGGAGAGATTGGCTAAGGAAAATGGTGTCCAAACGGGAATAGGAATGATGCACGTGGGAGAAGAATGTGTAATCCTTCGTAGTAGGGTGGAAAAAACGCCAGCCATCAACCAGCCCCAGCTCCCCCACCTCCCGCTGTGTCGAAGCAGAAAACACCCCCGTGCCCGCCCTATGCCCCCCTGAGCTGTCCATGTCCTTGTCCCACACCAGATTGAAATCCCCCAGCAAGAACAGATGACCCTCCGTAAAGTCTCCAACCTTCACCAACAAATCCTGTAAATACTTATTCTGACCTGCGTTGGGCAAATACACCACCACAAAAGTACAGTCGGCCCTGAATAAGCCCTTTTACCATCAACCAACGGCCTTCCTTATCGTTACGCACCTCCATAGGTTGAAAGTGCAGCGCAGCTCGGAAAAGGAGTGCCACCCCCCTGTGTTTCGTAGCGGCGGAAGACCTATAGATAATGGGATAAGCCCTATGTCGTAGCCGCATCTCATCCTTCCGTGCTAGATGGGTTTCTTGGAATCCCACTATGTCAAGGTGATGATCCACCACATATTTCCACACCTTCTGCCTCTTCTGTGGTGAATTCATGCCCTTAACGTTCCATGTCCCTATGCTAATCGGCATTACAGAAATGGACCCCAAAAAGCTCTCCTGTCACTCCAATCACGCACATCAGCAGCCATTCATCCAGCAGTCCCCCCTTCCCACCGTCATGGAACCCCCCCAAGCCCCCAAACTCCCCAACTCCAAACCCCCCCCATTCGAAAAACAACCAATAGCAAGAGCAAAGGCAAAACTGTGTAAGCAAATACAGTACTCATCGTGTCCAGAAGTCCAGAGTCCGCAAGGGGCCTTCCTTTCAGGAAGTGGGTCCGGGGGACCAATACGGTATCCCCCATGGCCACGGTCAAGGGTGTCTCCTCCAAAAGTACATCCATACCCCCAGACCAGGAAACCAGAGCCCCTCCGGCGTTGATCCATCAGCAAGAAAGAGGTCATGCTGCACCTGAGCTCTGCTGCGCATCAGCTAATGTAGCCGAAGCCACCGATGCCACTGCGTTGCCCCGCTCCTGCAGGAGCAATATATTCAGGTACATAACCAATCAAATGTCATGATATAATAGTAGAAATTGAAAGTAATATTTTAATTGGTGGTCAATTCCAACACTTTCGATATGTTTTGTGAAGTAATTTACCTCAGGGATTTTAGAGAGTTCTACATGCTAAATGGCTAAATGGTATTCCAACGAAATTTGTGAAAATGGTAGGGATTGGTATGTAGTATGAGCTAATGTTTAATTGGTGAAAGTGTCTCCAGTGGTCTTTCTGTAAATTACTTTCCCACCTTTTTTGAGCGAGTGCTTGTCAGTGCGTGTCCCGGTACGCGAACCTGCAGCGTTACTGAAGTCCTCCATTTTGTGTTTCGGTAGAATTGAGATACAAGATGGAGGGTAAATAATGTTCAGAATGGGTAGAAGGGGGTACTTTAGACGTATCCTGACCCCTAAGTTTTCTGAGGGTGGCTGAGGAGGCTCATATATGTCGAGAAAATAAATTTAATTTTTCGCGTGGTTAGCTGCCGGTACGCGAACTGGGTAGCGAACCGGAAAGCGAACATAAGTAGAAATTAGTGAAAAAAGGTATATTCGAAATTTCAAAAGAGTAAATAAAGTTAAGGTAGCTCTGAAAAGAGCTTTTGGGTTCTGTGTAAGTTCTAGATACTTATAAGTAGGAACCAATACACATTCTTAAATTTAGTATGAAAACTCTGTTCCCCTCATCTGAGAAATGCACGCCATCTCTTCTGTAGATATCTTGCATATAGTAACGCAAGTTATTGTTGTAGATGCAGCCCATTCCATGGTCTCTCATGTAAGCTGAAACAGACTTATTTACATGCTTCCTCGATTTCTCAATTTGTGGACAAAATGGATTGGACCACCTCCATTTTTGTCTTTGGCATATATTGGAATATACCAAGGCAGTTTGAGGAAAATGTGCCATCAATTGCTCAAAGGTGTCCTTTAAAAGCATTTCCAGACCTACCCCAGTCAAAGTGCCCAAATCGTTTCCTCCACAGTGCACTATTATGAGGTCAGGGTTTGGCAAATGTAAAAAGGTTTTCACCAATGGTATCAATTGGTGACATTTCAATCCTCTTCGGCCAATCCATTTGATTTCCACATTTTGTAAATTGAGGTTGTGTAAATTTCTGTTATCAGCATACCTGTGAGCCCAGTGGATGTAGCTATGTCCATGAATCCAGACTGAAAACATGGCTAGAGGAGTTTTTGCTGCAGTCAGATGAAGTGTGGGAATGAAATGGCAGTTGAAATAGTGAAGTTTGTAATGAAAAAAAACTGTGGAGTTTAAGTGAAAATGATTCATTAGCAGTGATTGGTGTATTTCCATTGCTGAAAACAGAAAGTTAGGGTGCATGGATGTATTCTTTGAAAGATGTAATTTGAATGGTTAATAAAAAATGATGTTATGAAAGATTTCAGTGGATTAGCAGGTGTACTGAGAGTTCAGAGTTCATTTGAAACATTGTTGTGTGAACTTGTAAACCTGAGAGGTCTGGCAGGCGGTAGTTGCTATGGAAAAAGGTCAGAAAGGGCAGAGGGGGGAAGGGTGTTGATTTGAAAATAGTGAGGGAAGAGTTTTGATTGGCTGACATGAGAGATATGTGTAATGAATATCAGCGTTTCAGTGCCTTTGTTGGTTCCAGCCTCTGGAGTGCATACCTTTAATTCTGCTAAAGAATAATTGGTGTGTTTCTGAGACTGTTTTGAAATTCAAAAAGAATTTGTAAAGGTGAGTTATCGTTTCTATATTTTAGATAAAGACTAGCATGCTTTTTTGAGTAAATAAGAAAGTCAGCTGTGTATTTAAAATGATGTTTAGCGTCAAGTGTTTGCATTATGCTTTCAAAGGCAATTTTGCATTCTTTTACCAATTGTAATTGTAGTTAATGTAAAGTATTAGTACTGATAAGGTGTGTATGTACATAGGAGCTGTGCTGTGTTTTTTGAAATTATGATCAGAAAATCGTTTTTAAGGAAAAGGCATGCTTTAAAAAAATATGAGAATTTATTTACTTGTGATGTGATTCCTGCAATGTGTCGCTTTTGCAGAACAGATGCATGATGCATCTGTGTTGTTATTGCCCCATGCTGTTCTACAGTGTATATGTAAAAAATGATGCATAAGTGTTGCACGGGCATTGTAAATACTCTCCTATGTGTCCTTAGCCATTTCAAGTCACTCCCCCTGGTTCAAGGGCCTTGTAAATACGTCCCCATGTGTGTCTGGTCATTTGTAGTCACTTTCCCCGTGGTGCAAGGCCCTTGTAAATACGCCCCGATGTGTGCTTGAAAAATTTTGTTTTTGATTGTTTGAGTTACATAGCCATGTAAAAAGTTATTGAAAAAAAGGTGCAAGTACCTTAAAAAAAGTTTTCATGTGTATTAGGGCATTTTAAGTCAGTTCCCCATGAATGTAGGTGTATAATTGTTTTACATAAAAGGTTTAAAAACTTTTTTTGAAATTAAATGCATGCACACTTTGGGCCCGATGTAGGTGGCTGTTTCAGGCCATTTACCAACCGGTTACGGCCGATTTTGGCCTTTTTCCGACCGGTAAATGGCCAATTGGTATGTAGGGGCCTAAATCCAAGGCCACATGTAGGTAAATCTACATTTACAGAATTGGTAAAATTACTGATTCGGTAAAATACCGAATCGGTAATTTTACAGATTCTGTAAATTCCATATGTAGGTGGGACTCTTCTGAGTCCCAAAGGCCTTAACGAATATGGCTGAGATACCCGCCACCCCCTCTCAACACAACACGATCCCCAAAAGAAGGGAAACCGGAAACAGTTCTTCAAAGTTTTTGGATGTGGGAGGGAGTGACCCTCCCGCGGCCGTATTTATTAAAACAAAAATTAAACATTAAACGTTTCATATTATGTACAATTTCATTATCACATTTGCGATGTTTGGCTAATCTTAACATATTCTCTAATACAGAGGTTCTCCTAGCCGAACTAGCATCCTACAGAAACATTCTCTATAAACACTGAAATTGTACATCCTAACGTTTAAGGGCCAACGGCAAGGTCATAACCGGTGTCAAGATCCCTAACCAGACTTACCCCTCCCACTTGGGAAGGGCGACAGCACAGAGGCTTACCTCAAGTGCAACTACTAACAATTTCCCTTGACTTGTCGGGGGCACTTAAGACTCGACGCCATTTAAAGGTCGTTCGAATACTTGTGTGTGGTATCTAAAAGGTATCGTGGACCTCCCCCCACCCCACACAACTTACCGCATCTGCCGTCGCAGATGACCCTGGCCCCGGGAAATTCCTCAGGAGGGGGCTGTAACCCCTCCTACACAGGAAGGGGCCATGACCGCCTTTCCTTAACTTCCGGCGACCCGCCCTTAGACGGGACCGCCTCCCCATTGAGGGGCCAATGGCCACCTCCCCCGAGCGCTCCCATCCGTGTTGGGTGACGCCCACTCATAGGGATCTACCAATTAGTGCTCACCGATCATGACCTTACCGCCTACCAAAAAATAAATACGACAGTTTGAACTTAGAAAACATTGGTCGCTACGACCGAAAGAGCATGCTCAAAAAGTAACACTACATCAAGTCCTTTTAATCGTAACAACCTAAATGATATTCACCATACTTTATTATGAAAAACACAAAGCTGATACTTCACAACCTGTAAACGAAAAAGGAAGAACATACTTAGAAAATCCACTTTATTGCACAACAACTTGCTGTCCTCAGGGGCTGGTGGGTGGGTCAAAATTGGCTCTTTGTTCTGTCCCGAGCTCACGTGTAGCGAGGAGGTGCAGCTTCGGAGCACAAGAACAAGAGGACGTCTTCTGGTCTTGCGTCTCCTTTTATCCGTCTTCAGGGCGGGCGTAAACCCGCCCCTGCCCGTCCCGCGGGCGTGGCTGGCTGCGTCAGTGTCTAGGCCAGCCCACTCTAGGGCGGGAACAGGCGCGCCCCGGCTACGCCGCTTCGGGCATACCAGCCGAGACGCGCCTCCCGCCCAAAAATGGCTTCCCGGGGGGATCGAGGCACTCCGCCATACGTTCGGGGGGACCGAGTGGTCGCCCCTTTCCATATGGCTGAGATACCCGCCACCCCCTCTCAACACAACACGATCCCCAAAAGAAGGGAAACCGGAAACAGTTCTTCAAAGTTTTTGGATGTGGGAGGGAGTGACCCTCCCGCGGCCGTATTTATTAAAACAAAAATTAAACATTAAACGTTTCATATTATGTACAATTTCATTATCACATTTGCGATGTTTGGCTAATCTTAACATATTCTCTAATACAGAGGTTCTCCTAGCCGAACTAGCATCCTACAGAAACATTCTCTATAAACACTGAAATTGTACATCCTAACGTTTAAGGGCCAACGGCAAGGTCATAACCGGTGTCAAGATCCCTAACCAGACTTACCCCTCCCACTTGGGAAGGGCGACAGCACAGAGGCTTACCTCAAGTGCAACTACTAACAATTTCCCTTGACTTGTCGGGGGCACTTAAGACTCGACGCCATTTAAAGGTCGTTCGAATACTTGTGTGTGGTATCTAGAAGGTATCGTGGACCTCCCCCCACCCCACACAACTTACCGCATCTGCCGTCGCAGATGACCCTGGCCCCGGGAAATTCCTCAGGAGGGGGCTGTAACCCCTCCTACACAGGAAGGGGCCATGACCGCCTTTCCTTAACTTCCGGCGACCCGCCCTTAGACGGGACCGCCTCCCCATTGAGGGGCCAATGGCCACCTCCCCCGAGCGCTCCCATCCGTGTTGGGTGACGCCCACTCATAGGGATCTACCAATTAGTGCTCACCGATCATGACCTTACCGCCACAGGTCCGGATAGTTGACCGGCTATCCGGACCCCCCACCAAACTCCTACCTAAAGGTCATGTTTTAACAATTTTAACCAAGCTAGGAAGTCACCTATGAGTAACTCGTTGCCCACCCTCGACAAATGCACACCATCCCCCAAATACATACTGTCATCATTAATACAACTATGCGAGATCGAATGCAATGTCTTGGAACGGAACAACCGACTCACTTTGTTATTCAATTTTTTAACGGAATGATTCAAAGCAGGGATCGAGATAGCCCCCCGCCACACTTTTCGTGGGATCATATGAGACCACGCAATTGTACACCCCGGAACTCTCCTTGCTAACCAACTTACCGTGGAAAGCATAGCCTCCAGGAGAAGTCGTCTACCGGTGGTGACCAAATCATTGCCCCCCAAATGTACTATGACTATGGACGGCGGTGACCTCATCCGCCCTAACAAACCCTCAAAAAATGCTTGAAACTGGTCAATACAGAGACCGCCCCTTCCGTAGAAGGACACTCTGTACCCGTATTCCCCAGGTACGTGAATCATATCACCTGCTTTGAATACGTCTGCGGCCCGTCTCACGTATGAGTGGCCTACAACCCACACCTCCTTTCTCTCAGCCGGTGATGTGTGACCGCTGGCCTGGTGTTGGGTCAACTGCACAGTCCGCCCTGCCGCGTAGGCTTGCGCAACTGAAAACAAACAAAAGACAAGAAGCGTGAGTACATGATTACAGCTTCACAACATGTGCAATCGCACATACCTCTTATAACAATTGGAGGACCAACGCCCCACACGTTTCACTTGTTCTACATTAAGACCCCTGGCTGTAGCTTCTGTGGCAGCCCCTATACGAAAGGAATGGGTCCCAAATTCACCCGGGTCCAAGCCCGCTGCGGCAATGGCCATTGCAAGCACCCGCTGAAACTGAAACCTCGTCAGCGGGGTGGCGTCTACATGCCTCAACAATGTCCCCCCCCATGATGCCACCCTTCGTGCTAGGTAATCTTCTAAGCACTGAACCGGACACATGGATGACTCGGGGATCCTGCGAATGATCGTGCAGTCCCCCCTCCCATCTTGGTCAGTCTTGGACCTGAGAAAGGAGACAATCATCGCATCACCCCTGATCTGAACCTGCTCCCTGCACAAGCCCCCCGTCACATCCCGTTTGTTCCTTGCAACTAGCTCACTAACTCTCATAGCCCCGTGAAATGCCAGCATAAATGCAGTCCGGAACAAACAGGTCTCGAACGGGGACGAGCATGTGCTAGGGAGTGTGGCCAGCAACTGGGACAACCTGTCTAGACCTATCGGTCGTCTCACGTCTACTCTGCGACCCTCTAGACGTTGCCACCCACGCAGCGCTTTCTGTACCGTAAAAGACGCTGTTGGGTCCAGGATGCCATGGGCCCTGGCAACAAAGGAAATGGCGGCACGATGCCTTTGGGCCGTAGCCACCGATTTCCCAGCCCTACGTAAAGACATCAGGAAAAGTACCACCAACTCCTCCTGCCCCCAAAGTCCCCCTCTCTCTGCCCCCAAAAAGGCTAGATAGGCCTGGAACGCCCCTTCATATGCCTTCCTTGTCCTGGGTGCTAGACTCTCTCCCACGAGGTGACGAAGTTCGGGGCACCGAGAGACCAGAGAGCTTCGGGGAAGGGTGCCGGCTCCGGGTCCGCTGAAGGAAGGAAACCCGAGAAAGCCTGCATGTGAAAACGAGACAGTGCATCAGCGGCCTGATTCATCACCCCAGGGACATGTTTTGCTCTGAATACCACGTTCAGTTGCATACACAGTAAGACAATTTCTTTGAGCAGCCTCAAAATCAATTTACAACGGGCTGCCTGACTATTGATGCATTCTACCACGGTCATATTGTCGGACCAGAACACAACAGAATGATCTCTGAACCCTTCTGGCCAGGTTCTCAGGGCCACCAGAATGGGAAATAATTCGAGGAAAGCGATGTTACTTGTCAGCCCCTTCTCGTGCCACCATAGGGGCCACTTCTGTGCCGACCATTTTGTGCCGAAGATGGCGCCAAAACCTACGCTTCCTGCTGAATCTGTCCATAGCCCAAGCTCCTCGGAGGACATGACTGGCTTGTTCCAGACAACTCGGCCATTGAAGTCCGCCAAGAATGCTAACCAAATCCGCATGTCCTGGCGGACCTCAGTCGATAACCTTGTGCGATGATGACCCTCCTTCAGGCCAACCATCGCTTGGGCAATTGAGCGGGAAAAGGGGCGAGCCATTGGTATCACTCTCAAGGCAAAGTTCAACTTTCCCACTAACTGTTGCAACTGATGCAGTGTAACCTTGGATGCAGTTAAACATACTTGGAGGGCTGCCCTGAATTTCGACACCTTGCTAGCTGGCAAACGGAAGCACCCCTCCCTTGAGTCCAACTCGATCCCCAGAAACTCGAGGCAAGTCGTGGGACCCATAGTTTTACCCGGTGCCAACGGCACTCCGAGATGACCCATTAACACACAGAATTTGTCTAAAGCCTGGGCACATTCGGGACTACCGGCGGGGCCAAGGAACAGAAAGTCGTCAAGGTAATGCATCACATTTCGGAAACCCGCTGTCTCAGTGAACACCCACTGCAGGAAAGTACTGAATTGCTCAAAGTAAGCACATGAAATAGAGCAACCCATTGGCATACACCTATCCATGTAAAATGACCCCTGGAACCCGAATCCCAAAAGACGCTGATCGTCTGGGTGTACCGGGAGCAACCGGAACGCTGACTCGATATCAGATTTCGCCATCAACGTCCCGTGCCCCAGGCGATTCAAGATGGCTACTGCCTCATCAAAAGATGCGTAACGCACCGAACAAACTTCTGGATCAATTGCGTCGTTCACCGAAAGACCTCGTGGAGCAGACAGATTATGGATCAAACGGAACTCACCCGGGTCCTTCTTGGGGACCACCCCTAACGGAGAACAAACGAAACCTGGTACCGGGGGTTCACTAAACGGGCCGGCGACCCGTCCCCGGCTAACCTCTTTCTGAATTTTATCTTGCACTACCGATGTATGTTGTAAAACGGAAAGTTGATTTTTGCACGTCCCTACCCCTGAAAGTCCCCCACCGGGATGCGGAAACCATGTGTGAAACCGTTCCGTAGCACCCCGGCAGAAGTACGATCCGGGTATTCGCTGAGCCAGGGAATCATTGCCAAGGTATCAATCGGGGTTGGTAAAGGCGCCCCTCGGCCTAGCTTAGACCTGTTTGGCGCCCCCCTTACCCCCATTCTCACCCGTTCTGGCTCTGCACGCTGACTCAGGATGGGACGACCCACACGTACTACACTCGTGTTTGAACTTACACGATCCCGGAGGCCTGGTACATTTCCCCTTGTTGAAATTAAAACAGAAACCCTTTTTCCCTGTATTGCCTGCGGGCCTTGACTGGTCGTCGGTGCTCGTACTTGGCCGAAAGGGCGTCCCCACATTTTGGCGGGAGTAATCAACAACATTGCTCCCGACCAATGGCATTCTTAACATTCCTGATTCTTTCATTTTGTCCCAAGTTAACGAATCGTAACAATCCCAAGTCAAACTCTTGTTATGTTCCTTTTCCTTTCTGAACAGATTGTCATAACAAAACCAATGGTTACCTTGATACGTTGTCGAGTAACCCATAATTCGTGATTGGTAAACGGGAAACTCAGGGAGCAACTCAGGCCTACGTTCCCCCAAAATCGATGTGAAAATACCCCATGCATTGCCCCAGTTGCCAATGTTCTCATGAACCTTAAAGGCGGCCATTTTTGCGCGCCAAACACTCGGATGCATCAAGTCCTTCTGACTTTTCACATGCTCCACATCATAATGATCAACAAGCAGGGAAAAAATATTCACGTACTCTCCCGCCCAGATCTTTTCTTTTATAGCTAACGGCACATGTTGTCCCAATCTCTCTCTACGAGAGGGTGCTGACTCGTCCCTTGCAATCGGCAATGGCCGCTTACCTGCACCGGACGCAGCTTCTGCCGCTTGCGGCTTGTCTATCCCCGCCACTCTAGCTGCCTCTTTCTTCTCACGAAGCCCTTTTATCAGCGCCTGTGCCTCGGCAGCCGTGGCGCCATCACCACTATCCCCCAACCACGCTGCTAGCTGTGCTGCCAGCTCGGGGGGCATGTCTTCCTTGGATGTCGGGGAGACGACCCCCGGGATTGGATTCCCCTCTATCGGTACTGGAGTCGGCGCCTCGAGAGGGGCAGAGGGAACCGGGACGTCCCCACCGGCTGGAACCTTTCTCGGCCTCTTAGGTCTCCCTCCAGCCGGCGAAGGGCCCGAACCCTCCTCCCCATCTCGCTCCGCCAACCGTTTCTTTATGTCGGACATATCTTTAAAGAGTGCCCGAACCATCTGGTCAGTCGTCATTCTCTTTTCGCCTTTCCTGGGCATCTTCTTCGACGAAGTATCTGGAAGACAAAGAAAAGGATCAAAACGCTCAAAATTGGCTCTTTGTTCTGTCCCGAGCTCACGTGTAGCGAGGAGGTGCAGCTTCGGAGCACAAGAACAAGAGGACGTCTTCTGGTCTTGCGTCTCCTTTTATCCGTCTTCAGGGCGGGCGTAAACCCGCCCCTGCCCGTCCCGCGGGCGTGGCTGGCTGCGTCAGTGTCTAGGCCAGCCCACTCTAGGGCGGGAACAGGCGCGCCCCGGCTACGCCGCTTCGGGCATACCAGCCGAGACGCGCCTCCCGCCCAAAAATGGCTTCCCGGGGGGATCGAGGCACTCCGCCATACGTTCGGGGGGACCGAGTGGTCGCCCCTTTCCATCAGTATTTTACCATGAAATCCAACTTCATGGTAAAATACCGATTCCGGTGTGCATGCACATGTGTGCATGCACACATATGTCATGTGACAGGCAGGTATGCCTGCCACATGGCACCTGTGCCTGTTTTGGGGGTGCCAGAGGGTGTCATAGTGACACCCCCTGCACCCTTGTGAATTCTTTAATTACCGATTTGGTAAATACCGAATCGGTAATGCCTAATCATTCCTATGGGCTTCAAAGCCCTTAGGAATGAATGGACATTACCGATTCGGTATTTACCGAATCGGTGATTAAAGAATTGTTAAGGATTCGGTAACGAATCTAGATGTTGAGACCTACATACCATTTACAGATTTTGAAATACCGAATCGGTACAATTTGGTATTTTAAAATCGGTAAATGTTTTTTACCTACATCTAGCCCTAGAATCGGTATTTTACCATCAAATTGGTTTTGATGGTAAAATACCGATTCGTAAAGGCTCCTGGCACTCTGAAGAGTCCCACCTACATATGGGTGGCTTCAAATCGATATATTTACCGATGTTTTATTTTACCGAATCGGTAAAATTACCGATTCGGTAATATATTGCCCCTTACATGACAAATTTTGTAAACTGGTCGGTAACGGCCGAAAATACTGTTTTTCGGCCTTTACCGACCGACCTACATCTGGCCCTTAAAGTCTTAGGGACAGATTTATGATGGTTGTGCACCTCTTTTGTGCTGCTGTTGCGTCACTTTTATAATGCAGGAGAGATTTACAAGATGCAGCATGTTGTAAAACAGCAGCCGCGGGTCGTGGAGGGAGTTACGGTGGGGCGGGCAGGCAGGCAGGGAGGGGGAGGGGCAGGGTGGAGGGACGTAAACACTGGCATATGGATTATTGCAGGTAAGTACACAATTTAATGTGCGTAAAGTTTCATGTGGGATTTTTGTTGCAGGGTGGGCAGTCATTTGTATGAAAGCCCTGTAATACTATCACTATCACAGTAAAATTAAAAATATTTTATTGAATCATCTTTATAGCATTGCTGAATCAAATTCTTACTGTTATTGATTTACTCTTTGGTAATAGTGGTTAATAGTGGTTAATAGCATTTTTTATTATATTTTACCACAGATTCAACGGCAGATTGTTTAGAAATTAGACAATGCCGTTAGAATCCGAAAGGCTACAAAACGTCAAAGACAGCAGATTAGTAAATTCTTGCAGCAGTCCTCTACATTAAAATCACCTCAACGCACGAAGAAAGCTCCGGTTAAGCGAACAAAATCATTTCTTAGAAACATTTGTAGAAACAAAAGTATAACTACAGAACAAGTTTTAGTGCCGAAAAAGAGAGCCAATTTAAATGGAAAGGAAAGGCCCGTCAAAAAAGTTTCTGCTAAAGCAGGAGATAACTCTCTGCATGGCAGTAGAAGGGAAAATGCATTCAGGGACATTCGTAGGCGAATGTTCCGCAACAGGGTAATTGTCAATTTGCTAAAACAATTTAAGAAAGGCCAACAGAAAGTGGCATTTTATAAGAAAAAGAAAAATGTAGAGAAAATTATTGATCAGGCTTTCGAAATTAAGCGAAAGTTATTTATTTTGGTAATTAATAGAATTAGGAAACTAAACAAGGTAATCTATGTTTTAAAATCAAATAGTAGATGGAAGAGAGAAGTTAATCGAAGTAATTTTTGTGAAGTTTTCTCAGGAGAATGGATGCATAGTTCAAATAGTGAGGCATTTTTTAATGAGGAGAGTTATTTTCAGGACAATGATTTGGTGCATGCAGTTGACACCAGTGGTCGAGCTTATGAGGTAAAAGATGGTCAACCGGTTGAAAAAGAAATACTTGTGTCTGCAGATGCAGAAGAGGTGTTAAGTGATGAGGTTTTAGGGAGACGTCCTAAGGGACCAGTGTACACCTGGAAGTGTAGTTCTATTTGCAGTGTGCAACAGGATTCCATCAATTTGCTTTCTGATTTTATACGGGCGTTTAATAAGAAAAGTTTAAAACATAAAATAAAGTTGTTGCAAGAATTAGATCCTTGTAGAGTGAGACAAGTGACAGGTTTGCATGGCCATTCACTGGCTTGTCTTTCCAGGAGAGTATGCCAGAGTGTTTTTCATCATTTCAGGATGCTAGCAGTGCATCATAATAAAGTGAGGAAATTAGTGAGAATGTTGTATTATGCTAAGAGTCCAGCAATTATGCTTAAACAATTAAGCAGTGCTCTTTTGCATGGTTCTGAAGTAGATGTGAAGAATATTTGTCAAGAAATTGAGTTCTGTTACTTTGCTGGTAAAGAGAACAATGTTGATATTGAACCACTAGAAGAAGGTAATGTGGAAGACAGTGTACAGATTTTCAGTACACATAGGTTTCACAAGGAAATTTCCACATTTATGGTGAAAACATGTGAGAGGCCTAATTTCACTTGTGTGTGTTGTCGAAGGACTTATTATAAGAATCAGACTAAGTTAGTGGATTTATTTGCAAAAAGTGATATGGAAAACAATAGTGAATGGAAGGATTTTGTCACATACTTGATGGTAGAAAATTGTTTTGATTTGGGAGCGGACCAACGTATGTGTACTTATTGCTATAACAAATTAAACCAAAACCAGATGCCTGCTAGAGCGGTTTATAATAATCTGGAATTAGTTGACATTCCTTCAGAATTGAAGGATTTAAATACTTATGAATCTATTTTGATTCAAAGTGTCCATCCCTTTCAGGCTATTGTACGAATGGAGCCAAAGACAGGGAAGTTGCCTCGATCAGATTTACAGAGAGGATTAAAGGGAAGGGTTGTTTATTTGCCTTTGGATTTGAAGAAAAACATTAATACAATTGGAGTAGAGAAAGTGGAAGAGGAACCTCTGGTTATCATAGTTAATGGTGTTCCGACAAAGAATAAGAAAATCTGGCAAGATTTAGTGGATGTTAGGAAAGTTAAAAAGGCAACATTGTATTTGATAAAAAATAATGAGTACTACAAGAATGTATGTGTTGCAATAGAGGAAGTAAGTGAAGAAGAGGACAGCGATTTGTGTCCTGGACAAATTGAGAAAGTAGAAGCCTCTAAAAAGGAAGAAATATATGAACATTATAGTGTTCATCCTTTGCATTCCAAGGAAGTCATGGAGAATGCTATTGAGTTGTTTCAAATGAAACAAGCCAAAGGGAGTCCCATTAGTGTTTGGGAGGAAAGTTTGGAAGCTCGATGTTTCCCACAGTTATTTCCCACAGGTCGAGGAGGACGATATGATGAGCGACCTGTTCAAATTCCTGCCTCAGAATACCGGACTTTACGATTGTATGCAGAAGATTCTAGGTTTCGTTAATGCATTCCTTATTTATTTCATCTACTGTTTGAAAGTGATCTCTCTGGGTTGTCTTATGCAGTGAACCACATCTTGAAAAGTGGTGTACAACTGCGAAATATCTCGGCAAGGGACTTTATGGATAAAGTCAATGTGCAAGACAGTATTTTGAATTCTCACCTGATTAATCTGATGGCATGTCAGCGTGGTACTAATGAGTATTGGTACCGTCGTCATGGTGACTTAAAATGTATGTTGAGGAACTTAGGAACTCCCACATGGTTCCTCACTCTCAGCTGTGCTGAGTATGAATGGGAAGATTTACTTGAATTTCTACGAGAGGCAAATGGAAACATTGAAAATATCGAATTCAAGACACCCGGAGAACTGTGCTCTTTAGATCCAGTCAATGTATGCAGGTACTTCAATCATAGATTTGAAGCTATGATGTCTTTCATCACGAACAAGAAAAATCCACCTCTTGGAGAGGTGTTGGATTTCTTTTGGAGAAAGGAGTATCAAGCAAGAGGTGCTCCTCATATACATATGCTGCTATGGATCAAAGATGCACCCAAATTTGGAACAGATCCGGATGACTTAGTGATGAGTTTCATAGAACAGTATGCTACATGTGCTGTTCCAAAGACAAACGAAGACAAAAGTCTAAGAGAACAAGTTTTACGGTTTCAAAGCCATCGTTGTGGAAAGTACTGTCGTCGTAAATTCAGAAACAAGGACAAGTACTACACCAAATGTCGTTTTGCATTTCCACGGTTGGTGATATTCAAAGGAAGAGTGAACAATTTGATGTCTTCGCTGCGACATAATGTGATGAGGAAATCACCCAAAAACACATACAATTTGAAAAGAAACGAAGAGTCCAAGTACATCAACGACTACAACCCAGTGATTTTGTCCATGTGGAATGCTAACATGGATATACAGTTTGTGGCTGACAACTGTATGGCTGTGGCTCGGTATGTGACGTCTTACATCACCAAAAAAGAAAAGACAGAACTGAAGGATATGTGGGAGGATATTTCCCATGAAAAGAGCCTCAGTAAGAAGTTGTACAGTTTCAGTCTGAAGATGTTGTCGCATCGAGAAATCGGAGCTTACGAATGTTCTGACCGGTTATCTTCAGCAAGTCTCTATGCCAAATCTAGGAGTATCATTTGGGCGAGTCTTGGTCTTGCTGCAACGCGTAATCGAGTTTTGAAACCTGTACGGGAAATTGGGTATTTGGCGGAGAAGGAGCCAAACAGTACAGATATTTTTTAAGACCAACCTGTTGGATACATATTATCCAAATAGAAGCAGTCACCTGGAGAATGTTTGTCTGTATGATGTTCTACAAAATTACGTTTTCAAGAGGAACATCAAAGAAGATATTGATAAAGGAGTGTATGCTGTAATTGGAAGTGAGGGATGTCTGGTCAAGCAAAGAAAATATCCATTGGTAAATCATCGAAAATTGGATTGCGAATCTCCAGAAAGAAAAGAGTTTTTCTATTTAGCTCTTTTACAACTTTTCAAGCCTTGGCGTGCAGGAGAGGAACTGCTTGGGGATTTCCTCTGTTACGAAGACTCTTTCAATGCAGCCAAGGAGTCCATAGAATGTCCTGTTTTTCCAAAATATCTAGAAATGTTGAATGCAGAAATCGAGCAGAAAGCAACAATTGCAGCTGAGATTGCTAGAGACAGTTCTCAGGACAGTCAGAGTTCTGTTTAATTGAGTCAGGATCCACTAGGAGGACCATTTATCGAAAATGAAGCTGCCACTGCCATGATTGAAGTGGAAAAAGCCATGGCACATGCTCAGGAGGATGCGGTTAACTTACAAGATTTGGAAAGACAACTCAACGTTGAGCAGAGGAAAATATATGACGAAGTTACCAACCAAATTGAGCATGGATTAAGTCATGAGAAGAAAAAGTGCTCATGCACGTCGTTGAAGCCTGTCCGACTATACGTGAGTGGAGAAGCAGGAACTTGAAAAAGTTTCCTCATTAAAGCAATTTCATGTTATCTGCAGAAAAGGACTGAGACATCGCTGTCTTGTGTTGTCACCGCTCCAACTGGACTGGCAGCACATAACATTAAAGGGATTACTTTGCATCGTCTACTGATGCTGCCAGTGGAGCATGATAACAAATTACAATACCACATGTTATCTGGGGATGCTTGTTGTGAAGTATCTAGAGTCCTGAAGAAGATGAAACTTCTTATCATTGACGAAGTAAGCATGGTTTCCAATGTCATGCTTGCCTTTGTGCATTTGAGAATGCAGGAAGTTCTTAAAACAGAGCACGATGTGTTATTCGGTGGCAAACACATCATTGTTTTCGGTGATCTTCTGCAGCTGACACCAGTGAAAGGACAACCAGTGTTTAAACTGCTTACACATGAAGATACCAAGAAGTGCCTAGGGAGCATTGGCAACGTTAACATATGGTTAAACTTCAATTATGTTGAGCTGCGTGAAAATATGCGTCAGGCGAAGGACGAAGATTACAAGAATATTTTACAAGATGTTAGAATCGGGAAAGTGACTGAGCGTGGGAAAGAAGCTTTACATTCACGATTACTATCAAATTTGTATCCAGAAGAAGACGTTCTGCCAGAGGATATTTTTCAGAAAATTACTGAGAAGAAATCTGGAATATGTTTGATGCCAACTCTTGCAGAATGTTCCATCTTCAACAACAAAATGTTGAATTTGGAAAACCAAGAGATTGTGAAACTGGAAGCTATTGACAGAATAGAACATATGGGAGCAACAATTATTTTGTCTGAGAATTTGAAATCTAGATTGCATTCATTAGAGAAGACTATATCTAAAACTGCGGGTTTTGAAAAGACTCTGAATGTGTGCTTAAATTGCCGTATCATTTTGAGAAGGAATTTACATGTTGAAAGAGGTCTGGTAAATGGATCAATGGGTAATGTTGTTGATTTTGAGAAATACAGAAGTAGAGATGGAATTGAATTTTTAAAAATTGAATTTGATGGCATTGAGGAAGTACAGCTAATTGGTCGTTGCACAGCAAGGTTTTTGCTTGTAAAAGACCTATATGTTCGCCGTAAGCAGTTTCCTGTTTGCTTGGCATACGCGGTGACAATCCATAAATCGCAAGGTTTAAATGTAGACACTGCTTGTCTGTGTTCAAAGAGGGTATGGCTTATGTAGCATTGTCACGAGTCAGAACTTTATCGGGATTGTACTTGATTGACTGTGATGTCACAAACATTTGTGCGGATCTAGATTGTGTTAAGGAATACAATAGGTTAAGAAGAGAGTATGCCCCACATTTGCCTCAATATCCTTTGTTTGAGAAACGTGTGGTAGGCCGGAAACGAAGAAATATCAGTAATAGTAGGGAGGTTGAAGCAAAAAGACCAAAAGTCGATGAACCAAAAATTGTAGGCAGGAATAAAATGAATTCTGTTGAAAATGTTGTTGGTTTTAAATTTGAAAATAGTTCTGGTGTCAACTGCTATGCTAATGTAGTTGTTAATGTTCTCTTTCACTGGAGACTTTAAAAGAACAGATTGTGATCAATTTGGAACAAAGTTTATGCTGTTTGTTGAATTCTGTGTTAAAGAAATGTAGCACTGATAGAACAAGAGTAGAAAGTGTGTCTGAAATTCGTTATCTGTTAGACGAATGTTCAGGTCAAACAGAATTCTCTGAAAATATTCAGCAGGATTGTCAGGAGTTTTTAATGTATATGCTTGATGTATTGCAAGATGAAGGTGTAAATGTAGATTATCTGTTTGGTCTTTCTTATCTATGGCAGCATGATTGCGAGAACTGTAGGCTATCAAGTACTACTAGTGTAGACTTATATATTTAACTTTGCCTGACAGTAAATCAGTATCCTTCAATAAGCTAGTAAAAGCAGCCGATCAAAACATGGAATGTAGCCAATGTAAGTCTGCAATGCTGTCCACATTAATTTTACGAAGTTATGGCCAGTATGTTATTTTAATGTTCCAACGATGTAGGCCTGATGGAACTAAATTGACAACTTTAATTAATAATTTTGTGGCTTCGCAGTTGTCAATATCAGGAAGGACTTTTGTAAGTACAGCAATTATATATCATGACGGTCCTTCAACTTCTTCAGGACATTACACAGCTTATTTAAAATCTGGAAACGGCTGGTCATTCTGCAATGATTCTGTTTTATCTTTCAAAAAAAGATTGCCCTTCAACCTTAAAAATTCTTACCTGCTGTTCTTACAACCATAATTTTAGTAAAGGAATCTTGGGATTTGTTCAGAGGAATTTCCAGAGGTTCTAATGGCTCCTACTCTATATGGCCTTGTGGATAATTGTAGTACAGAGCGAAAACTGTTTGTTTTTATAAGCTAAGTCAAGCAGCAGATCAAAATAAGGAGTAGAGGAAATGTAAGTCTGCAATGCTGTCCATATTTTTATGGAAACTTATGGGTGAAATGCCATTTTACAATTTGAACTACATAAACTGGATGAAAAAAAGTTGTTAAGTCTAATTAAAAAATTTTGGGCTACACAGTCATCGATTTCAGGAAGAACATTTGCAACTGCAGCTATTATATGACATGATGGTCGTTTGACAACATCTGGATATTACACAGGTTATTTGAAATATAAAAAAGGCTAGTCTTTCAGCAAACATTACTAATTGAGTCCGAAGCAATGTTGCCTTTTGACTTGATTACTGAAGTGAGAATTTAGGGTAGGTAATTGGACTATAATGATTCTAGGTGTTGCTGTAATTTAGTGTGCTGTTTTAAATTGCTTTGTATTTCTCAGTTTTCTTAAAACAATGGAGTTTATCTTTCAGAAAGTGGCGGGCAGAAAATAGTAACAGCACAACAGAGTATAAGCTGTTCATAGGACATCCTTTGACGTCATAGAAAGTAAGTTACTTTGGAGGAGTTCTTATTTCTGCTTAGTTATATTGTTTGGGTTTTTTAAACACAATCATTTTGATTGTGGTTTTTTTTCCCCGCTGTTATATGATGAATACCTTCAACTCACTGTTTTCAGTGAAATTTGATATTTTCTGATAACAGCAAAAATAAACCATTAAATATGTTTAATTAATTTTCTACTTTGAATTGTGATTTATAATATGTATTCATTTTGTCTCATGCACACTCTTTCTTTACTTCCTTGTATTAGTTTAAATTTTTTTGTTCTTTCTTACACAGATTAAAAGTATAAAAATGATAATTTACTACGTTAATGACAATTATAAGGTAAGTGTTTACTACTCTTTACGTTACATGTCTATCAGATTTAACTTTTATTAGTTCCACTGCTTCATTTCTTTAACCCTTAGTTTCCTGCCTTTGCTACTTCCTTCATTTCTTTTTCTATTACTTATTTATACTACTCTTTTCACTCCTTTTATCAGTCCCTCTTTCAACAGTAACTGTGTGTTACTCCCTCTATTTGTCTTTCTTTTCACATTACTCTCTGTTTATTTACTCGTCTTATTTAAAAAAAAAAAAATTTCGTTCGCTCCCGGTTCGCGTACCGGAACGCTAACCAGAAAGCGAACCAAAAGAAATAGAGGATGCTAGAGTGCTAAACATTCTAGCAATTTTTTTTAAAAGGGAAGGTAGTTCTGAAAAGAACTTTTTTTATTATTTTTGTTGTTTTATATTTTTTTGTGTTTTTTGGGAGGAAGGGGAAACAAAAATGATTCACTTCAAAGGGCTCAACAGGAGCAACAAAAAAAAAAATTACTTTCTTGGACGTTTTGGACATTGATGATGTTCATATGCTCTATTTATTAGAGTAATACTCCTCTCTCCACATGAAATTAATTTGCCACATTGTATACATGTCAATTTCATCTGCCCAAAGTTATTTTGGAGATTTGGTACCGTTTCCCTTGCCTCTGATTCAGTTATTGCTAGTTCATTGGTGGATGTATTGGCCGGTCGGGGGTTATCCACCAAATCTCTAATTTGTGCAGCACTATAATTAATCGGGTGCCACCTCTCCATGTGTCGATGCATGGTATGATTACCATAACTATAGTTTTTTTTCGGTCCCTCTGGAGAGTTTTTCGTGGCAGATGAGGCAGGTAACGTACCTGGCATTTACTTTCTTTTCATGTTGAGGAAAAGAAAAAAATTGCCAAATAAAATTGACTTTAACATGGGACGTCCTTGGCATTTCTTTCAAAAAACCCCTTGTCCCTTGCTCCTGTTCCTCGTCTTCCTCTTTTTCCTCCTCTTGTTGGAAGATGACCTGGCCAGTTGTTCCTCTCTTCTTTGGTGGTGGTGGAGGTGGTGGGGATCCACCAGCTGCAGCTACTACAATTGCCATGACTAAGCAAGCAAAAACAGGTCTTTCTCTCATAAAAATGAAAGTCGGAGTGAGGAAAAAAGGTGGGACTTTCATCATTTGGGAAAAAAAAATGTTCTAAACCAATGAAAAGTGTTTATTTTACGTCATATGATCAAGCGTTCCATCATTAGGAAACTAAAAGTAAAATGAACCAATGAAAAGTTTTATTAACTAGTCACATGACCTGTTATGCTTACGTTACGCGCTCCGCGCCTCGGATTGTTTCCGGGGCTCTGCGTTTCGCGCTTTGGTTCGCGTTCCAGAACGCTTCCGGGTGCGCTAACGCAGCGCGTCATAAGGCGCATTACGCAGTAACGCGATACATTGCGATTACGCGACGCGTCACGATGTGGCTTTCTAACGCGGTACTTGCACTAACGGAACGTTTACCGGTTCGCGGACCGGCAGCGAAACAAGAAAAAATTATTTGAACTATAATATAAAATTGAATTAAAAAAATATAATACAAAAATATATAAAATATATTTGTGAATTAGAATAAGAATATATTTTACAGCTATAGATATTAGCTTTTAAAAAACCAATGAAATTCACTGAAAAAAACCATAGGTTATAGACCATATATAGTTAGGGATTAGCATTTACAAAACGTTGAAAATTCACTGAAAAAACCATTGGTTATAGACCATATATAGTTAGGGATTAGCATTTACAAAACCTTAATTTACTCGCACAAAACCATAGAAATTCGCATATATAGTTAGTTGCAATAACTATATTTCGCGCACCCGCAATCCACTGCTGATGATGTCACATATTACATCATTCATGACATGGTCAGTGACATCACTGATGACATCACTGATGACATCTCAAATGACATCACTGATGACATCACTGATGACATTTCATTTGACATTACTGATCACATCACTGATGATATCATTTATGTGAGAATACAATGAACCTCTTCAGACTCTAATATAACCTTAAATACAATCAGTGTAAACAGACACTCACAGACTGTCACTCATCCATGGAGTTACTCACACACCTAGTCAGTCATGCAAAGAATCAATCACACCTCCATTTCCTCAACTATACAGTTATACACACCTTACTTATTCAAACATGTACTAACACATATTTACTCTCCTATACAATCCCCGATACAAGTTCACAATGATCCATACAGCCACTCACACATTTACTGGCTCTTATGCACAGTTATTTATATATCAGTCAACAAAAAGAGAGAAAGGGATTCGGGCACTCTTGGTCCCCAGTCAATTAGTAAATAAACAAAGGAAGAGTGTCCGTAGAATAAGCGTTCAGAATTATTATAGCACGTGAGATTGAGGCCAGTTGTAAGTGGTCGTATGGAAAGACCAATTTCAAGAAAAAATGCAAGATTTTTTCAGGAAGCCCTCACTCACCCTAGTGGTGACATGCTTCATCATCGGGTCCACCGGGAGAGATCGAATACCTCCCCGGTGTGCTGCGACGCCAGGAGACTGCGGAGCAGGTTTTCGTGAGGGTAGGGAGTGAAAAAAGTAGTGAATTTAAAAATGTCCAAGGTTGTACCAAAAAATCATTTATTGGTTGGTCAACCTGACATATTAAAAGCTTACTATGTGTGGGGAAAAATAACCAAATAAAGTATACTGGTGTTTCCCTTTTAAAGAGTGGTCAACATGTTTCTGCCCGTGTTATGTGTGACTTTACAGGGCTTTCTTCAGGACCAGTTTGCGAGTGTCACCTTGACAGGTCTGGGCACGCTAAGGCCCACCCTGCCAAAGGCAGTGAAAGTTAAAAATAGCACTATGTGTGAAAAGGTGCATGAAAATAAAATCATACAAACTTGTAAGTATGGGGTTTTACCTCTATTACGAGGAACCTAGAAGTCTGTGGACAAATAATGAGACAGACAGACAAATAAACAAACAAAGAACACAAAATCAATCGTTGTTGTTCATATTTTGATGGCAATTATGCAACTCGGTGGCGTGACACGTGCTGGCATTCCTATCGAAGGCCGTGGCCAAGATGAATGGGATGCGAAGAAAAGTTGTGCCACAAACCGGGGTGGTGGGCCTCAACTAGCGCTGAGAAGTGTAGTCCAGCGCGCTCTGTTGCACGTTTATCTGAGGCAACAGACTGACACAAATGGAGGCTTACAGTGTTAAGTCCATCCGTGCGGAGGCCAGAAGTGGCTCCCCGTTGTTACATGGCTACCTATAGTCGGGAGAGGAGGAATTGGTCCCCAAAGTGGTGAGCGTGGAGGCAAAGCTACCGAGTACGTGCCGGTAACTCTGCTGGCCGTGACTTGTAACTATGATCAAGCACACATACACATGAGCGTGAAAAGAAAAATTTACTTGAGATTCACCCATAATTACAGCAAAGAATCGATTGTCTTCCTTGACGTAGTGATAAAGATAGAGGGAAGATCTCTCACTACTGTTACTCATCATAAACCTACAGCAAAAAATAATCTGTTGGAGTTCAGCAGTTTCCACCCAAGACCTCTACGAGAAAATCTGCCCTATGGACAATTCCTGCGCCTAAGAAGGAATTGCAGTACCATCACTGACTACAAAGTCCAGGCTAAAGATCTGACCGAAAAATTGAAGCAAAGAGGATACCCCCAAGGAATCCTAAACAAAGGCCTGACCCGGGCACGCAACCAACCCCGCGATGCCCTTCTTGAGGAGAATGTGAAGACAAACACAGAGGTGCCGCTCACATGCGTGACCACCTACAGCACTCCCAGATAACATCAAGAAATCGATCAATAAAAATTGGAGGATAATCACAAGTAACATGAAAGAGTGGGAGAAACCCCTTTTCTCCTTCAAAAAGGACAGGAGCCTCAAAGATGCCTTAGTGCATACAAGACCCTTACCATGTCCAACACCGGCTACACTAACTAGGTCTGTTACAGAACTCTGGCACCTTCCTCCCATTACTGGTCATTTCCCTTGCACTGACTGCAGTGTTTGTCATCTCACCACCCACACTAAACAACTCAATTTAGAACCAGGAAAAGTGTGGATTCAAAAATCTCATACTAACTGTAACTCTACAAATGTAGTCTATTTGATTACTTGCCCATGTGCGAAACGATATGTGGGAATGACAACACAAAAGGTAAAAACACGCATTGGCGAACACCGTAGCAACATTCGCTGTAAAAAAGTCACTACCAAACTCAGCGAGCATTTCCTGCAGGCACATCACACTCCAAATGACATGACCTGGACAGTCATCGAGCAGGTCAACAATCCGAGAAATAGAGACAGCATTCTCTTCGAGAAAGAACAACGCTGGGTGTACAGACTCAGTACCCACATCCATGGGCTCAACGACCAAATTCCCTGGACTAGTGTCCTGAAACGTTAGATCTAACACACATATAACACTAGCCAGAGCTGTGGTACTTATTAGTCCAGCAATTCATTTGCTCACTGGGGTACTCTGAGTCTGGGGTAAACCCAAGCACCGTGTGAGTTATTTTCCTTGAATTGTGGAACTAGAGGGCTCTAGGTACGCTGGGCATCATTCACTGCCACTCCGAGGAGTATTTATTTCCATATATACCTGACAGCTTTTGCCCCATCTAAAGCTGAGACACTAAGCTGAGACACAAACACCTGTTGCGATAATACCCTTTTGCAAATACAAAATCTCTGAATAACTTTTTGCACCTGTAATTTCTTCAGGTGTAATGCCATGAATTCTTCCACTACATGTACCACCTCTGATCAATGCACTCCTGCTTTGAATATTATTATACAGCAGGCGAAAGCGCTTCCAAATTGCTAGGCCTGCTTCTCAAGCCTCGTTCTCACTAAAATGCTAGCCTCGCTCTGACCACGTTTTTCCAGCAGGCAAGAGCGCTCCCTATTGCAAGGCCGCCTGTGGCTTGCTTCCCAAGCCTCGCTTTCATCTTGAATTCAAGCCCCGTTTGATCAAACCTCTCGCGGGAGTACGGGACTTGTCCTTCAAGCCTCGCCCTAACTATCGGCTCCCATTGGCCCCAGCGCTGTCACCTCCCTCATAATACCGGGCTCGCCCTTCACTCAGGATCCACGAGATCCAGTGAGGGAGCAGCTAGGTACCGAGAGGGTGCAGAGCGTTGCGGGCGTAAGAAACTTTCTCCGGGCATCTTCCACTAAGATAAGTCTATTGCACGAGACTCTGCCAGGTCTCTAATTCCTTTTTGTGTGTTTTTTCCTTCCCAAACAGGGTGTGCCATTTTCGCTCCCACCCCCCGTCCTGAGTTCTATGGGGCGTGGTTCATTTGTTTACAAGGGAGGATAATTTTTCTTTTCACGCTCATGTGTATGTGTGCTTGATCATAATTACAAGTCACGGCCAGCAGAGTTACCGGCACGTACTCGGTAGCTTTGCCTCCACGCTCACCACTTCGGGGACCAATTCCTCGTCTTCCGACTATAGGTAGCCATGTAACAACGGGGAGCCACTTCTGGCCTCCCGCACGGATGGACTTAACACTGTAAGCCTCCATTTGTGTCAGTCTGTTGCCTCAGATAAACGTGCAACAGAGCGCGCTGGACTACACTTCTCAGCGCTAGTTGAGGCCCACCACCCCGGTTTGTGGCACAACTTTTCTTCGCATCCCATTCATCTCGGCCACAGGCTTTGATAGGAATGCCAGCACGTGTCACGCCACCGAGTTGCATAATTGCCTTCAAAATATGAACAACAACGATTGACTTTGTGTTCTTTGTTTGTTTATTTGTCTGTCTGTCTCATTATTTGTCCACAGACTTCTAGGTTCCTCGTAATAGAGGTAAAACCCCATACTTACAAGTTTGTATGATTTTATTTTCATGCACCTTTTCACACATAGTGCTATTTTTAACTTTCACTGCCTTTGGCAGGGTGGGCCTTAGCGTGCCCAGACCTGTCAAGGTGACACTCGCAAACTGGTCCTGAAGAAAGCCCTGTAAAGTCACACATAACACGGGCAGAAACATGTTGACCTCTCTTTAAGAGGGAAACACCAGTATACTTTATTTGGTTATTTTTCCCCACACATAGTAAGCTTTTAATATGTCAGGTTGACCAACCAATAAATGATTTTTTGGTACAACCTTGGACATTTTTAAATTCACTACTTTTTTCACTCCCTACCCTCACGAAAACCTGCTCCGCAGTCTCCTGGCGTCGCAGCACACCGGGGAGATATTCGATCTCTCTCAGTGGACCCGATGATGAAGCATGTCACCACTAGGGTGAGTGAGGGTTTCCTGAAAAAATCTTGCATTTTTTCTTGAAATTGGTCTTTCCATACGACCACTTACAACTGGCCTCAATCTCACGTGCTATAATCATTCTGAACGCTTATTCTACGGACACTCTTCCTTTGTTTATTTACTAATTGACTGGGGACCAAGAGTGCCCGAATCCCTTTCTCTCTGTTGTTGACTGATACTTAGCTGCACACAGCAGTGAGAGCCCCCTCTATATATATATTTTCAAGATACAACACCTAGTATCTGTTGATAGAAAACAATATAGAGCAATGGCTAACTTGGGACTCACATACTCTATAGAGGAAATAGATGAACTACTGGCAGATCCTAACATATTTGCAGATTCAGCGATATCTCAAGTAATTTCGCATACAGCGGAATGGGAACAATTGACTGAACTCAAACGCGATAGAATTAGGACCATACTTCATGGTACCATACTCAAACAATACCTCACTTCCAACTCAGCCCCAAAAGGGCTTTTGGTCACAAACGCACCCAGGATTTTCCTAAATGATGCCACATTTAGAAAGGACTGGGCCATGATTGCATGGCACTGTACGAGAGATTGGCTAGTGTTGATAATAAAAACAGCACTTCACCTATCTGAGGCTCTACAGATAGAGATCCAACAAACAGAAGCCCATTTTAAAACCATGATAACGGGCTATAAGAAAAAATTGGATGAAATCAACAAAGACCTTACAGAATACAAGAATAATCTCATGCAGGCAAAAGTGACCAAATTTCAGAAAGACTTGAAGAAATTCAAATTCGAAAGTGTGTACCCTTACTCCGACCCTAATTACAGTGTTCCTAAAAAGGACACTAGAAAATCCGATGACTCAGACAGCCACTCCTCTAGTGGGAGTACTGCTAGTAACCAAAGTCCAAGACAAAAAGGGCGAAGAGGAGGGAGGGGTAGATTCAACTACCCAAATCAACAACCAAGATGGCAAAATTATGGTCATCCAAACAATGGCCCTACACTGCTGTTCTATCAGCAACCCCAGTTCCCCATGATGAATTGGAACCCATATATGCAACCTCAATTTCCCCAAAACCATCCACCAATGCCTTTTTTAGGGAGAGACGGGCGGGGACGGGGACGGAGCAGAGGCAACACGCAAGTAACCTGGGAAGACGAAGATGCAGTGGGGAAACACACCCGCAGCCGAACAGCAACACCCAGCACAAGTGCAATGTAAGCCTTGTGATGAATCTCTCAAAGAAAGTACTAACCCCAGAGGAAACTAAAGTACTGGAAAAAGGCCTAGGCTTTGTCCCTACCTCTCGCCCCGACAAATTCCAACTCCACTGCGAACTCTCACAATTCTTCAGGAAACTTAAACTGAAGGCATTTTTTGAGTCCAAAGACCAGTCCACAATGAATGAACAGGAGTTTGATACTAACTTCAGATTGAAATCTACCTTCATGCCACCACCACACACAATACCTGCAGCAATTACTGCATTTGAACAGGCTGTTGTGAAAGACCTGGAAACCACTGAGAACCCAAAGCGGTTTAACAACTTTACAGCTGCGGAACATAAAGCCCTGGAGAGTCTAAAGAATGATAGGGAAATCACCATCAAACCAGCCGACAAGGGCGACGGGATTGTCATTCAGGACACTTCTGAATATGACAAAGTGTGTATGACACTCTTGAATGATAGAACCTTACTCGCTCCTTTCTACAGACCCCACCGCAGCAATGAAAACACGCATAGAATCTTTGGTACGAGAGGCGGAGACCAATGAGCATATCTCCCCACATGAAGCTGCATACCAAATGGCAGGAGGTCCAACTATCCTCTACTTTTACACTTTACCGTAAACCCATAAAAATGTCCTACCACCTCCAGGTCGGCCGATCGTTTCTGGAATCGGTTCAGTGTTGGAACCATTATCTACTTTCTGCGATCACTACCTAAAACCGATAGGGCAGAAATCTAGCACCTACCTGAAGGACACAAAAAGTCTACTCAGATTACTCAAAGACATTTCTTTTGCACAAGACTCTGTTATACTGGTCACCATGGACATAGAGAGTCTTTACACTAGTATCCCCCAGGAAGAAACACTTTGGGTACTGGCAAATGCACTAGATACAGTCAACTGGGAGTACACCACCCCAAAGGAATTCATCTTACAATGTGCGAGGATGGCACTCAGAGAGAATTATTTCGAACACAAAGGACAACTGTACCTCCAGCGCACGGGTACTTCGATGGGGAGTACCTTTGCTCCCAGCATAGCGGGGTTATATGTGTATGACTTCGAAGCCAAACATATCTTACCTACAACAAACCCCTTTGCCTCCTCCATAGGATTATGGAGGAGGTATATCGATGATATTCTCCTCCTGTGGACGGGGAATGAAGACAGTCTCACACAGTTCCTGAGCTGGGTCAATACCCTTGACCCATACTTGAGATTCACCCATAATTACAGCAAAGAATCGATTGTCTTCCTTGACGTAGTGATAAAGATGGAGGGAACATCTCTCACTACTGTGACTCATGATAAACCTACAGCAAAAAATAATCTGTTGGAGTTCAGCAGTTTCCACCCAAGACCTCTACGAGAAAATCTGCCCTATGGACAATTCCTGCACCTAAGAAGGAATTGCAGTACCATCACTGACTACAAAGTCCAGGCTAAAGATCTGACCGAAAAATTGAAGCAAAGAGGATACCCGCAAGGAATCCTAAACAAAGGCCTGACCCGGGCACGCAACCAACCCCACGATGCCCTTCTTGAGGAGAATGTGAAGACAAACACAGAGGTGCCGCTCACATGCGTGAACACCTACAGCACTCTCTCAGATAACATCAAGAAATCGATCAATAAAAATTGGAGGATAATAACAAGTAACATGAAAGAGTGGGAGAAACCCCTTTTCTCCTTCAAAAAGGGCAGGAGCCTCAAAGATGCCTTAGTGCATACAAGACCCTTACCATGTCCAACACCGGCTACACTAACTAGGTCTGTTACAGAACCCTGGCACCTTCCTCCCATTACTGGTCATTTCCCTTGCACTGACTGCAGTGTTTGTCATCTCACCACCCACACTAAACAACTCAATTTAGAACCAGGAAAAGTGTGGATTCAAAAATCTCATACTAACTGTAACTCTACAAATGTAGTCTATTTGATTACTTGCCCATGTGCTAAATGCTATGTGGGAATAACAACACGAAAGGTAAAAACACGCATTGGCGAACACCGTAGCAACATTCGCTGTAAAAAAGTGACCAACAAACTCAGCGAGCATTTTCTGCAGGCACATCACACTCCAAATGACACGACCTGGACAGTCATCGAGCAGGTCAACAATCCGAGAAATAGAGACAGCATTCTCTTCGAGAAAGACCAACGCTGGGTGTATAGACTCAGTACGCACATCCATGAGCTCAACGACCAAATTCCCTGGACTAGTGTCCTGAAACGTTAGATCTAACACACATATAACACTAGCCAGAGCTGTGGTACTTATTAGTCCAGCACTTCATTTGCTCACTGGGGTACTCTGAGTCTGGGGTAAACCCAAGCACCGTGTGAGTTATTTTCCTTGAATTGTGGAACTAGAGGGCTCTAGGTATGCTGAGCATCATTAACTGCCACTCCGAGGAGTATTTATTCCCATATATACCTGACAGCTTTTGCCCCATCTAAAGCTGAGACACTAAGCTGAGACACAAACACCTGTTGCGATAATACCCTTTTGCAAATACAAAATCTCTGAATTTCTTTTTGCACCTGTAATTTCGTCAGGTGTAATGCCATGAATTCTTCCACTACATGTTTCACCTCTGATCAATGCACTACTGCTTTGAATATTATTATACAGCAGGCGAAAGCGCTTCCAAATTGCTAGGCCTGCTTCTCAAGCCTCGTTCTCACTAAAATGCTAGCCTCGCTCTGACCACGTTTTTCCAGCAGGCAAGAGCGCTCCCTATTGTAAGGCCGCCTGTGGCTTGCTTCCCAAGCCTCACTTTCATCTTGAATTCAAGCCCCGTTTGATCAAAACTCTCACGGGAGTACGGGACATGTCCTTCAAGCCTCGCCCTAACTATCGGCTCTTATTGGCCCCAGCCCTGTCACCTCCCTCATAATACCGGGCTCGCCCTTCACTCAGGATCCACGAGATCCAGTGAGGGAGCAGCTAGGTACCGAGAGGGTGCAGAGCGTTGCGGGCGTAAGAAACTTTCTGCGGGCATCTTCCACCACGATAAGTCTATTGCACGAGACTCTGCCAGGTCTCTAATTCCTTTTTGTGTGTTTTTTCCTTCCCAAACAGGGTGTGCCATTTTCGCTCCCACCCCCCTCCTGTGTTCTATGGGGCGTGGTTCATTTGTTTACAAGTGAGGATAATTTTTCTTTTCACGCTCATGTGTATGTGTGCTTGATCATAGTTACAAGTCACGGCCAGCAGAGTTACCGGCACGTACTCGGTAGCTTTGCCTCCACGCTCACCACTTCGGGGACCAATTCCTCGTCTCCCGACTATAGGTAGCCATGTAACAACGGGGAGCTACTTCTGGCCTCCGCACGGATGGACTACACTTGTCAGCGCTAGTTGAGGCCCACCACCCCGGTTTGTGGCACAACTTTTCTTCGCATCCCATCCATCTCGGCCACGGCCTTTGATAGGAATGCCAGCACGTGTCACGCTACCGAGTTGCATAATTGCCATCAAAATATGAACAACAACGATTGATTTTGTGTTCTTTGTTTGTTTATTTGTCTGTCTGTCTCATTATTTGTCCACAGACTTCTAGGTTCCTCGTAATAGAGGTAAAACCCCATACTTACAAGTTTGTATGATTTTATTTTCATGCACCTTTTCACACATAGTGCTATTTTTAACTTTCACTGCCTTTGGCAGGGTGGGCCTTAGCGTGCCCAGACCTGTCAAGGTGACACTCGCAAACTGGTCCTGAAGAAAGCCCTGTAAAGTCACACATAACACGGGCAGAAACTCGTTGACCTCTCTTTAAAAGGGAAACACCAGTATACTTTATTTGGTTATTTTTCCCCACACATAGTAAGCTTTTAATATGTCAGGTTGACCAACCAATAAATGATTTTTTGGTGCAACCTTGGACATTTTTAAATTCACTACTTTTTTCACTCCCTACCCTCACGAAAACCTGCTCCGCAGTCTCCTGGCGTCGCAGCACACCGGGGAGGTATTCGATCTCTCCCGGTGGACCCGATGATGAAGCATGTCACCACTAGGGTGAGTGAGGGTTTCCTGAAAAAATCTTGCATTTTTTCTTGAAATTGGTCTTTCCATACGACCACTTACAACTGGCCTCAATCTCATGTGCTATAGTCATTCTGAACGCTTATTCTACGGACACTCTTCCTTTGTACAGTTATTTATACATGTCAACTGTCACATGTACTGTGTTTTACATATGTACTTACTTTGACATGTAGCACTGAGATATCCATTCAATCACCAATACACTCATGCACACAGTCAACCGCCCATACAGCTGTTTCCACATGCACTTTTGAACCCATACATCTAGTGAATCAACTGCTCACACATTTATGCACAGAGTCATACACCTCCCAGCCACCCACACACACACTCAGTCTCCCATACAAATACTTGGGCAACCAATCAATAACCCATATAGTTACTCATATAGCTACTGATCAACACATGCAGCAGTTTACTGATTCATAGATGTATGGGTTCAAACGTGCATGTGGAAACAGCTGTATGGGCGGTTGACTGTGTGCATGAGTGTATTGGTGAGTGAATGGATATGTCAGTGCTACATGTCAAAGTAAGTACATATGTAAAACACAGTACATGTGAGAGTTGACATATATAAATAACTGTGCATAAGAGCCAGTGAATTTGTGAGTGGTTGTATGGATCATTGTGAACTTGTATCAGGGATTGTATAAGAGAGTAAATATGTGTTAGTATATGTTTGAATAAGTAAGGTGTGTATAACTGTATAGTTGAGGAAATGGAAGTGTGATTGATTCTTTGCATGACTGACTAGGTGTGTGAGTAACTCCATGGATGAGTGACAGTCTGTGAGTGTCTATTTACTCTGAGTGTATGTAAGATTATATTAGAGTCTGAAGAGGTTCACCGTATTATCACATGAATGATGTCATCAGTGATGTGATCAGTAATGTCAAATGAGATGTCATCAGTGATGTCATCAGTGATGTCATTTGAGATGTCATCAGTGATGTCATCAGTGATGTCATCAGTGATGTCACTGATCATGTCATGAATGATGTAATATGTGACATGATCAGCAGTGGTTTGCTGGTGCGCGATATATAGTTAGTGCAACTAACTATATATGAAATTTCAATGGTTTTGTGTGAGTAAAATAAGGTTTTGTAAATGCTAATTCCTAACTATATATGGTCTATAACCCATGGTTTTTTCAGTGAATTTTCAAGGTTTTGTAAATGCTAATTCCTAACTATATATGGTCTATAACCTATGGTTTTTTCAGTGAATTTTAATGGTTTTTTAATAGCAAATATCAAAAGCTTTAAAATGTCAAGTACGTGGTAGGTAAAAACATTTTCGTGTTTTAAAGATGGCTCTGGGCAACTGTGGATCTCGGATGCTTGATTGCTAGGGCATGGGCCCCATTCCCAAAAGAGTCCCCTCAGCCTTGAAGATTCTACAACAGTCACCCGGACCCCCGACTCCCGTAGACTTCCGGTGGGGAGCGACTGCCATGATTGCTCGCGGAATGGCCACGACGTAGCCACGAGATGGTGGTGCTCTCATGCTGATGCTAGCTTCAGTCTGAAACATCCAGAAACACTGTAGACTACCAATTCGATCAGTTCCGGTGGAGCCCCAACGTGACCCGGTAGAGAAGAACTTGCCCTCCCCTCTTTGACTGATGGTTCTTGTTGCCTGTCCCTTCTGTTGTCATTTAACAGAACTTTTTGGACTGCTGAAAGGGGTTGTGTTCCGACCGCTCGTTGGTGGAGACATTTTGACTATATTCTGGACCTGCGTTGTCGCGTAATGCGTCATATGACGCGCCGCGTTAGCACACCCGGAAGTGCTCCGGTGCGCGAGGCTGCAGCTTCCCGGAAGCGATCCAGGGCACGGCGCGCAACGCGTAACGTAAGCATAACAGGTCATGTTACTTGTTAATAAAACTTTTCATTGGTTCATTTTACTTTTGTTTTTCTAATGATGGAAGGCTTGGTCATATGACCTAAAAATAACACTTTTCATTGCTTTCGAATATCTTTTTTTTCCCAAAAGATGAAAGCCCCACCTTTTTTTTTCTCACTCTGACTTGTAAAGCAAAGGACCCAGATGCATTTACAGTTTATCACTAACAATGTTCCAGGCTAATGTATTTTCCTGGGAAATTTACAACTGTCCTGCAAGTAAAATATTCCTATTTCGAGAAAAAGGGCGTTTCTTCGTCCCATGAGGGAGCCGTTGAACAAAAGAGGCTCGGCATGCTGTCTTAGTCGCTGATAGGCATGAATATCGGATTCTTATCGATCACTTTATGTTGCAGAAGTGGAAAACACAACAGCCCTTGACCATTTATCTTTACTGCGTTCCTGCATATTATACCTTTTAACCGTCATGTAATCGGGCTGCTTTATTTCACTTGCCTTTTACTGATTCGAAAACAGTGGCTATTATTCAAAACTTTACCAATCTAGGTACTACTACCACGTTTTGTTTTAAAAACCTTTATTGTGAAAATGTCAGTATACAAATACGGGCCTATAACCACGTGGGCCGGCCACGGAGCAAACTGGAATCGTATATGATGAGGGGACATTTACACTGTAGAAGAACGTAACGGGTGGGCCATTAGGTTGCAAGAACTAAGGTGTCTAACAGTTGCGGAATCGGTGGATGTACATTTTATAATTAAAGTACGACAGGGCCAGTTACAATAAAATTATCTAGATATACATTTGCGGGCAAGTACCATGGGTGACGTTAATTCGAACTTTCAATAGTACAGTAATCAATAACACATCAGAACTTAATATCAATAGGGATGTCCAAATGTTCAATCAGTACTCGTCCCCGCCCGCCATGTGCTTCAAAACTGCATACGTATCTCGTGATATCAAGGTTGGGCAACCAGTACACAACAAGGAGTTACGAGTCCCATTTATACCGACGCCATTTTGGGCGAGGCCGGGCAGGTCCAGGATATAGTCAAAATGTCTCCACCAACCAGCGGTCAGACCAGAACCCCTTTCGGCAGTCCAAAAAGGTTCAGTTAAATGACAACAGAAGAGATAGGCAACAAGAACAATCAGTCAAAAGAGGGGACGCTTTCGGTAATGGGGCCCATGCCCTAGCAGGCAAGCGTCCGAGTTCCAAGGTGTCCCAGGGCCATTTTAGTGGACCAGGCCAAAATCCAAAGAGCCGGCCGCCATTTTGAGAGTCCTGTTGCAGCTGCCTATCGCTGCACCGCAAGAGTGGGCGCAATTCAGCTGGATGGTGGGCAAGATGCTGTAGCCGCAAGAGCGGGCGCAACTCAGCTGGATGGCGGGTGAGGCACTGTGCCGCAAGAGGGGGCGGAACTCAGCTGGATGGCGGGTGAGGCACTGTGCCGCAAGAGCGGGCGGAACTCAGCTGGACGGCGAGTGAAACGCTAAGAGGCGCCCCACTGCAGATGAGGTGCCTCCACCTGGGGAGGCGGGAGAGGCCCGTTTGCGCCGCCTCCCCCCCCAGGCACTTCACGCCGTCTTTCGGCGCAGCAATGTAGGATGGCCACACCAGTGCGGCAACTTGCTGGACACCACCTCGGTGCCATCCGGATCTCGGCGCGTTGTGCTGCCTTCGGCCTACTGTAGCAGCAAGTGCGGGCGTAACTCAACTGGACGGCGAGTGAAACGGTAAGGGGCGCCGCACTGCAGATGAGGTGCCTCCACCTGGGGAGGCGGGAGAGGCCCGTTCGCGCCGCCTCCCTCCCCCCCAGGCACCCCACGCCGTCTTTCGGCGCAGCATTGTAGGATGGCCACACCAGTGCAACTTGCTGGACACCACCTCAGTGCCATCCGGATCTCGGCGCGTTGTGCTGCCTTCGGCCTATTCGCACATCGGTCCGCTACTGACGCCGCCTCACAGGCCAACGGATTTTGTAGGCTTTTTATAGCCCAAAGCCGCATAACAGGTCATGTGACTTGTTTATAAAACTTTTCATTGGTTCATTTTACTTTTGGTTTCCTAATGATGGAAGGCTTGATCATATGACCTAAAAATAACACTTTTCATTGGATTGAAACATTTTTTTTTCCCAAATGATGAAAGCCCCACCTCTTTTTTTTCTCACTCGACAGTCCAAAAAGGTTCCGTTAGATGACAACAGAGGGGACAGGCAACAAGAACCATCAGTCAAAAGAGGGGAGGGCAAGTTCTTCCCTACCGGGTCACGTTGAGGCTCCACCGGAAGTCATCGAATTGGTAGTCTACAGTGTTTCTGGATGTTTCAGACTGAAGCTGGCGTCAGCATGAGAGCACCACCATCTCGTAGCTCTGTCGTGGCCATTCCGCAAGCAATCATGACAGCCGCTCCCCACCGGAAGCCTGCGAGAGTCGGGGGCCCCGATGACTTTTGTAGAATCTTCAAGGCTGAGGGGACGCTTTCGAGAATGGGGCCCAAGCCCTAGCAGGCAAATGTCCGAGTTTAAATGTGTCCCAGGGCCATTTTAGTGGACCAGGGCCAAATCCGAAGAGCCGGCCGCCATTTTAAGAGTCCTGTGGCAGCCGCCTATCGCTGCACCGCAAGAGTGGGCGCAACTCAGCTGAATGGCGGATGAGGCACAGTGCACGCAAACGCGGGCGCTAAACAGCTGAATGGCGCCTGAAACGCTAAAGGGCGCCCCACTGCAGCAGAGGAGCCTCCACCTGGGGAGGAGGGGGAGGCCCGTTCGCGTCGCCTCCCCCCCCCCCCGGGCGCCCCACGCCGTTTTTCGGCGCACCATTGTAGGATGGCCAGACCAGTGCGGCAACTTACTGGACACCACCTGGGTGCCGTCCGGATCTCGGCACGTTGTGCTGCCTTCGGCCTATTCGCACAACGGACCGCTACTGACACCACCTCACAGGCCGACGGATTTTGCCGACTAAAAGACAGACCAAAGCAGCACATTGTTGCTTTGAGATGGATGTTGCAGCAGGCTGCCATGTAAATAGTTGTTTAAAATTTTTTTTTTAACGTGTTTACTTTGTTGGAGCGTTGTATATATTTATAAGTTATTAAAGTGTTATAATCCTACTACTTTGTTGGAGTGCTATATATTTTTAATGTGACACATAATTGTGAAGACTTTGATGTACAAAAAGGCATCCCTGGAATCTTCCGCTTCAGGCTCGGTCCCACACACCCTTACAGTGAGAATCCCCTCCCCAATCACAATACAGGATTGTTATCAGATAGTAGGAATGCGTGTGGTGTGACGGATCTCATGGGGTGGGCCTTGATCTACTGTAACTCCTTTGAAGAGGGGTGATTCTTTACAGTTGGGGCCATAAACTATATCCGCAGGGCTAGGTGATAGCCTGGGACAGAGGGTGCGGTAGTGAATAGGGTGAAAGGGAGGTGTCGGGCAGGCACAGGGTGTGATTCTCAGGGAAGAGCAGCGCAGATGGGGGGAGGTTCATGGCCCATGCATGAGAGAGAGAGCGGGGGTGACCAGTGCGTGGGGGAGATGCTTGCGAGGGTGGGGAGCCATGCTGAGGATCGGCGGCGTGCAGAGAGTGGGTCTGGTCAAGGCATCTAAAATGGCTGCCGTGCACGACAAAAGTGTGGCATTGGAAAAAAGGCAAGACGGCGCAGACAATATTTATCAATACGGATTAATTTATAACAATTATTTTTAACAATATATTTACTCGCAGTGACAAAATGGCGGTCAACACTTCCTGATTTCCTTCGAATCGAACGTTAACAGACGTCACGCAGCAAAAAAAAAAAACTCACTCGCAGCCGCTGGAAGAGATGTATCAACATATATGAGCATCCTCAGCCACCCTCAGAAAACATAGGGGGTCAGGATACATCTCCCGTACCCCCTTATATCCATTTCTCACATTGTTTTTCCTCCATCTTGTAATTTAATTAAAACAAAACACAAAATGGCGAATTCCCGTTTCGAGACCCGGTTCACGAACCGGGAAGCGCTTCTACCGCGAAAAATCTAATTTTTTTTATTTGCCCCACAGGACCCTTTAATAACCCCAACATCATTCCTAGGGGGTCAAGAGGGGTCTACCTTGCCCCCTTTCATTAAATTCCCCCTTCGTTTTTCTCCTCCTCTTGTCTCTCGATCCTACCGAGAGACAAGATGGCGGCCGTTCCGGAATGTTTAGAATGTTGACAGACACCGGAGAGCCAATCAGCTTCACTTCGCAAAGTTCCGTAACGCGAAAAGTACGCGAACCGGAGCGCTTCCCGGGACGCTGTCACAGATATATCTGTTTTTAAATCGTTAATTTCTCAAAATCCACTGGAGCACATATATTGAGACCCAGCAAAGGCACATCGGGCTAACAGTCCCTACAATTTTGCCAAGTTTCGTACAAATCCATTCAGCCGTTCGAGCTAAAAGTGAGGCCAAACGCCCTATGGAAAAATGAATGGGAAAAACGCGTTTTGGGACCCCCCTTTTTTCTCGGCCCCCCCTTGACGAAACCCCCCCAAATTTTCAGGGGCTGCTCAGAAACAAAATGTGCCATTTTCCTGAAAATTTCAGCCGATTCCGTCCACAAACACCAAAGTTATTAGACATAAAATTTTCAAAAGTCCCATAGAGAAAAAATCCTAACTATATATACCTATCGCCAGTAGGTAATATATATATATATATATATATATATATATATATATATATATATATATATATATATATATATATATATTACCTACTGGCGATAGCCAGTAGGTATATATAGTTAGGATTTTTTCTCTATAGAACTTTTGAAAATTCTATGTCTGATAACTTTGGCGTTTGTGGACGGAATTGGCTGAAATTTTCAGGAAAATGGCACATTTTGTTTCTGAGCAGCTCCTAAAAATTTGGGGGGGGTCGTCAAGGGGGGGCCGACAAAAAAGGGGGGTCCCAAAACGCGTTTTTCCCATTCATTTTTCCATAGGGCGGTTGGCCTCACTTTTAGCTCGAACGGCTGAATGGATTTGCACGAAACTTGGCAAAATTGTAGGGACTGTTAGCCCGATGTGCCTTTGCTAGGTCTCAATATATGTGCTTCAGTGGATTTTGAGAAATTAACGTTTAAAACAAGATATATATCTGTAACAGCGCTCCGGGCAGCGCTCCGGTTCGCGTACTTTTCGCGTAACGGAACTTTGCGATGCGAAGCTGATTGGCTCTCCGGTGTCTGTCAACATTCTAAACAGTCCGGAGCGGCCGCCATCTTGTCTCTCGGTAGGATCGAGAGACAAGAGGAGGCCAAAACAAAGGGGGAAATGAAGGAAAGGGGGCAAGGTAGACCCCTTCTGACCCCCTAGGATTGATGAGGGGAATATTATAGAGCCACGCGGGGCCCAAAAAAAAAAAAAAAAAATTCCGATTTTTTCGCCGTAGAGACGCGTCTTGGTACGCGAACCGGGCAGCTAACCGGGCAGCTAACCGGGAAGCTAACCGGCAGTGTAACGGGAGTCTGAGGAGTAGCTGATTGGCTGTCAACATTGTAAACAGTCCGGAGCGGCCGCCATCTTGTCTCTCGGTAGGATCGAGAGACAAGAGGAGTCCAAAACAAAGGGGGAAATGAAGGAAAGAGGGCAAGGTAGACCCCTTCTGACCCCCTAGGATTGATGAGGGGGATATTATAAAGCCACACGGGGCCAAAAAAAAATTTAAAAAAAAATCTGATTTTTTCGCCGTAGAGACGCGTCTTGGTACGCGAACCGGGCAGCTAACTGGGCAGCTAACCGGGAAGCTAACCGGCAGTGTAACGGGAGTCTGAGGAGAAGCTGATTGGCTGTTAACATTGTAAACAGTCTGGAGCGGCCGCCATCTTGTCTCTCTGTGGGATCGAGAGACAAGAGGTGGAAAAAAAAAAGGTGTAAATGAATGAAAGGGGTAAGGCAGACCCCTCCTGAACCCCTAGGATTGATGAGGGGGCTATTAAAGTTCCCTGCAGGGCAAAAGAAAAAAAAAATTGCGATTTTTCGCGGTAAAGGTGCTTCCTGGTACGTTAATTGGGCAGCTAGCCGGCAGCGTAACGGGAGTCCGACATATTGTGTTTTTTGAACGTTTGTGATATGTGCACGTGTGGATTTTGTCTAATTAAGGTTAAAAAAATATATATATATCTTTAAGCGTGTTCTGGCGCGCTTACGTTTTGGGTTTGGTTTGCGCTGCAGAGACGATACGTCACGGTTATGCGATGCATCATGAGGCGTCTCACGGGCTACGTGATACGTCACTTAATAAAGAATATATTTTACAGCTATAGATATTAGCTTTTAAAAAACCGATGAAATTCACAGAAAAAACCATAGGTTATAGACCATATATAGTTAGGAATTTGCATTTACAAAACCTTGAAAATTCACTGAAAAAACCATAGGTTATAGACCATATATAGTTAGGGATTAGCATTTACAAAACCTTATTTTATTTGCACAAAACCATTGAAATTCCATATATAGTTAGTTGCACTAACTATATATCGCGGACCCGCAATCCACTGCTAATGATGTCACATATTACATCATTCATGACATGGTCAGTGACATCACTGATGACACAACTGATGACATCTCAAATGACATCACTGATGACATCACTGATGACAACACCCAGTGACTGTATGTTTCTGTAAAGTTAAAATATGTCTTACATATTGAAGAATGAGTAGATGTATAAGTGTCTGGATGAAGGATTTAGTAGGTGCATGACTGACTGTATGAGAGAATGATTAAATGTGTCTCACTGAGTGCATGGGTTAGTGATTAAAGTGTCTTAATTTGGCAATCATTATATATGTTGTTCTGTAGAGTGCTGCATGTTTAAATCAGTAGCTATATCAGTAACTATATGGGTTATTGAATGGTTGCCCAAGTATTTGTATGGGAGACTGAGTATGTGTGTGGGTGGCTGGGAGGTGTATAACTCTGTGCATAGATGTGTGAGCAGTTGATTCCCTAGGTGTATGGGTTCAAAAGTGCATGTAGAAACAGCTGTATGGACAGTTGACTGTGTGCATGAGTGTATTGGTGAGTGAATGGATATCTCAGTGCTACATGTAAAAGTAAGTACATATGTAAAACACAGTCCATGTGAGAGTTGACATATATAAATAACTGAACATAAGAGCCAGTGAATGTGAGAGTGGCTGTATGAATCATTGTGAACTTGTATCACGGATTGTATAAGAGAGTAAATATGTGTTAGTATATGTTTGAATAAGTAAGGTGTGTATAACTGTATAGTTGAGGAAATGGAGATGTGATTAATTCTTTGCATGACTGACTAGGTGTGTGAGTAACTCCATGGATGTGTGACAGTCTGTGAGTGCCTGTTTACACTGAGTGTATCTAAGGTTATATTAGAGTCTGAAGATGTATTATCACATAAATGATATCATCAGTGATGTAATCAGTAATGTCAAATGAGATGTCAGTGATGTCATCAGTGATGTCATTTCAGATGTCATCAGTGATGTCATCAATGATGTCATTTGCGATGTCATCAGTGATGTCATCAGTGATGTCACTGACCATGTCATGAATGATGTAATATGTGACATCATTAGCAGTGGATTGCGGGTCCGCGATATATAGTTAGTGCAACTAACTATATATGGAATTTCAATGGTTTTGTGCAAATAAAATAAGGTTTTGTAAATGCTAATCCCTAACTATATATGGTCTATAACCTATGGTTTTTTCAGTGAATATATATATATATTCACAGAAAAAACCATAGGTTATAGTCGATATATAGTTAGGAATTTGCATTTACAAAACATTGAAAATTCAATGAAAAAACCATTGGTTTTAGGCCATATATAGTTAGGGATTTGCATTTACAAAACCTTATTTTACTCGCATAAAACCATTGAAATTCCATATATAGTTAGAACCACTAACTATATATCGCGCACCCGCAATCCACTGCCGATGATGTCACACATTACATCATTCATGACATGGTCAGTGACATCACTGATAACATCACTGATGACATCTCAAATGACATCACTGATGACATCATTGATGACAACATCCAGTGACTGTATGTTTCTGTAAAGTTAAAATATGTCTTACATATTGAAGAATGAGTGGATGTATAAGTGTCTGGATGAAGGATTTAGTAGGTGCATGACTGACTGTATGAGTGAGTGATTAAATGTGCCTCACTGAGTGCATGGGTTGGTGACTAAACTGTCTAAATTTGTGCATCATTATGTCTGTTGTTCTGTAAACTGATGCATGTGTTGATAAGTAGCTATATGAGTAACTATATGGGTTATTGATTGGTTGCCCAAGTATTTGTATGGGAGACTGAGTGTGTGTGTGGGTGGCTGGGAGGTGTATGACTCTGTGCATAGATGTGTAAGCAGTTGATTCACTAGATGTATGGTTTCAAAAGTGCATGTGGAAACAGCTGTATGGGCGGTTGACTGTGTGCATGAGTGTATTGTTGAGTGAATGGATATCTCAGTGCTACATGTCAAAGTAAGTAAATATGTAAAACACAGTACATGTGAGAGTTGACATATATAAATAACTGTGCATAAGAGCCAGTGAATGTGTGAGTGGCTGTATGGATCATTGTGAACTTGTATCAGGGATTGTATAAGAGAGTAAATATATGTTAGTATATGTTTGAATAAGTAAAGTTTGTGTAACTGTATAGTTGAGGAAATGGAGGTGTGATTGATTCTTTGCATGACTGACTAGGTGTGTGAGTAACTCCATGGATGAGTGACAGTCTGTGAGTGTCTGTTTACACTGATTGTATCTAAGGTTATATTAGAGTCTGAAGAGGTTCATCGTATTATCACATGAATGATATCATCAGTGATGTGATCAGTAATGTCAAATGAGATGTCATCAGTGATGTCATCAGTGATGTCATTTGAGATGTCATCAGTGATGTCATTTGAGATGTCATCAGTGATGTCATCAGTGATGTCACTGACCATGTCATGAATGATGTAATGTGTGACATCATCGGCAGTGGATTGCGGGTGCGCGATATATAGTTAGTGCATCTAACTATATATGGAATTTCAATGGTTTTATGCGAGTAAAATAAGGTTTTGTAAATGCAAATCCCTAACTATATATGGCCTAAAACCAATGGTTTTTTCATTGAATTTTCAATGTTTTGTAAATGCAAATTCCTAACTATATATCGACTATAACCTATGGTTTTTTCTGTGAATTTCAATGGTTTTTTAATAGCAAATATCAAAAGCTGTCAAATGTCAAGTACGTGATAGGTAAAAACGTTTTCGTGTTTATGCACGCTGATGTGCTTTGAACGCTGCCCCCCCTCCCCTCTTTTCTCTTAGTAGTACTCTCTCTTTGCAGATAGTGAACGGTAGTTAACGCAGACCTTTACCCCCGTTGTAATCCATCGTGCCTGCTTGTCTCTCCATTTGATTGATTGTTATCCAAGCATTTACTGTTTTAGAATTGGTTCTCTTTGGATCATTCTCTATTTACAAACAAGCACAAAGTCGCAATACTCTGTTTAGTCTTTGCAGATAGTGAAAAATCGTGTAAAAAAATAAAAGTAATCGAGCAAAATCAGTAGACCACTAATTTGATCTCTTTTTGACCTCGGTAAAATACAAACATTAGGAACAACCCTTCATGAGAAATACGAAAATAGTGAAATGAACTGAGCTCCACACCATGAGGGCTGCAAGACAGCTCGACTCCGCCACCCACCCCGCCCAAAATAACGACAAACCCTATGCAAATATTATAAATATAGACAACACACCAGCAAAGAAACAGGGTAAAACATTTTATTAAATAACTATTTACATAACTATTTTATACTTTTTATTGCCCGATCCGGCTAGCTCAATCGATCGAGCATGAAACTCATGCACTGTAGCAAGCGTTGAGAGTTTGTAGAACGATGGCTTCAGATTTTCCACATACGGTGTAGTGGCGCGAACTGGGAGGGGGCGTTTGGATCCTGCCCCTTCCCCAAATAAGATTTTCATACGTGAATGTTCGTTCATGCTTTTTGTCCCTGAGTTGCTTCGATGTCACTGCCTTACACAAATGGCATAAGTCCTGGATGTTGAGTGCCATACTTCAGAGTTCTAAGCAGCGCTTGTAACACTGTTTAAACCTTATTTGCACCTGCTGCAGCTTCACTATTCAAAGTAAGTGGGGTCCGTTTGTGGACCTGACTGCATTGGAAAACAATGTGATACGGTGCCTCCCTAAACCTCTTGACGGAGGCCCCCGAGGGGCGGTGAGATGGCGCGGACTGAGAGGGGGCGCTTGGCTCCTGCCCCCTCCCCAAGTCGTGTTGCCCTGGTGTGGCCTGAGATCGCCCCCGGCATAGGCGGCCGGCTCCCGGGGTCCGGCGGAATTTTTTCCCTTTTGATGACTCTTCCATTCTGGACCTTGTCCCACAATCCGTTTGACCTGAAGACACGCTGTCATGGGGCGCCCCTTTACCGTTTTAGTTGCCATTCCGCCCGCTTTTGGTACTCTGTGCCTCTTCCGCCATTCAGCTGTTTACCGCCCGCTCTTGCGACTACAGCGTCTCGCTCACCATGTAGTTGAGTTGCTCCCGCTCTTAAGATTTAACGGAACTTTTTGGACTGCTGAAAGCGGTTGTATTCCGACCGCTGGTTGGTGGAGACATTTTGACTATATTCTGGACCTGCATTGTCGCGTAATGCGTCATATGACGCGCCGCGTTAGCGCACCCGGAAGTGCTCCGGTGCGCAAGGCGCAGCTTCCCGGAAACGATCCAGAGCGCGCCGCGCAGCGCGTAACGTAAGCATAACAGGTCATGTGACTTGTTAATAAAACTTTTCATTGGTTCATTTTACTTTTGTTTTCCTAATGATGTAAGACTAGGTCATGTGACCTAAAAATAACACTTTTCATTGGATTAAAACATTTTTTTTCCCAAACGATGAAAGCCCCACCTTGTTTCTGGATGTTTCAGACTGAAGCTGGCGTCACAATGAGAGCACCACCATCTCGTAGCTCCTTCGTGGCCATTCCGCAAGCAATCATGGCAGCCGCTCCCCACCGGAAGCCTGCGGGAGTCGACGGCCCCCAAGACTTTTGTACAATCTTCAAGGCTGAGGGGACGCTTTCGAGAATGGAACCCAAGCCCTGGCAGACAAGCGTCCGAGTTCCAAGGTGTCCCAGGGCCATTTTACTGGACCAGGCCCAAATCCGAAGAGCCGGCCGCCATTTTAAGAGTCCTGTGGCAGCCGCCTATCGCTGCACCGCAAGAGTGGGAGCAACTCAACTACATGGTGAGCAAGACGCTGTAGCCGTAAGAGCGGGCGGTAAACAGCTGAATGGCGGAAAAGGCACAGTGTAGCAAAAGCGGGCGGAATGGCGACTGAAACGATAAGGGGGCGCCCCACTACAGCAGACGAGCCTCCGCCATGTGCTTCAAAACTGCATACGTATCTCATGATATCAAGGTTGGGCAACCAGTACCCAACAAGCAGTTACGAGTCCCATTTACACCGGCGCCATTTTGGGCGCGGCCGGGCAGGTCCAGGATCTAGTCAAACATAACAAATGAGGCTGACGTCTCTGAAGCAGTTGACGAACAGCAGGACATAGCAAATAAACATGAAGTCTCTAAAGCTGTTAACTCACTGCAGGACAAAACAAGTGAACCTGAAACCTCTGGAATAATTGTCGCTCAAAAGAACAACACACAAAACTCTGTAGAGCCTGAAGAAAGAAAAACAGAAGGGCACTGTAGTTTCAGACACACTTAACACTAATGACTAAACAAAGATATCGTCTGTTTATGAAGCAGTTATCATGTTCACAGAATTGACAAAGAAGTGTGCAGACACCAATGCTATTAAGAAACACAAGGAAATCCCTAACGCATTAGCATTCTCGGAAGAGGTTGACACAGATAACATCTTAAGGAACAAAGAAAGACAAAATAAGGATGAGGAAGTTATCACTTTAGTTTTTTCATCAGCTAGCGACAGCAAGAAACATATTGTAATGGAGATTAGAGAGGCTACGGATGGATTATCAAAAGAAATGGCTACTCCCCCCTTCAGCAGATTAGCTAAATGTTTGCGTAATTTAGGCATAAAAGTTATATTATTGTTGTTCTTGTTGTTATCGTTATAGTTCTGGTTAATTTCAAAAAATGTTTAAATATATTTACAGTTTTTGTTGCGTTCGTTATATTTAAAAGTTAATAAAGTTATATTATTGTTGTTGTTATCGTTATAGTTTCCGGAGAAGTATAATTCACCAATAGTTTTCTTTGTAGATGTTTTTCCATTAACAATCCCAGTTCCATCACCCGCCCAGGATATCACCACTGTTCCCCATGTCATAAAACCTTAGGATGTTCAATAACTGAAACAGCTAATATGGGTTTACTTACAGGGGACATCTTTTGTTCTGTTTTGTAAAGTAAAACTATTGTGAATGCAAGTATTATACATAGTAAGTATTTAATATAGCATTTGTCAGTCATTGGTTAAGCAGCTAGGACCTGTTCACTCTTGACACCCCAGGTGCTGTGTATGTTGCACTATAGTGCTGCATCGAGAAAACGGACAACCCTATTGATGTTGATTTTTCATTATTGATTATTGTAAAGAAATGGCGACTCCCCCCTTTAGCAGATTAGCTAAATGTTTGCGTAATTTAGGCATAAAAGTTATATTATTGTTGTTGTTGTTGTTGTTATCGTTATAGTTCTGGTTAATTTCAAAAAATGTTTAAATATATTTACAGTTTTTGTTGCGTTCGTTATATTTAAAAGTTAATAAAGTTTTAAAATCCAACTTTGTTGGAGTGCTATATATTTTTAAAAAATCGGGTGAATGGGGCCTTGAATCGGGTTATTGTCATGTGTGGGCTTTGCAAGTGTACTGCTACAGGATCGGACATTTCAAACTCAAATGCACGTTCTTTTTCTTACCTTTCCGAAGCATGGAGCGCAATAGCAGGCAGAGAAAGGGTGATGCACGTGTTGAACACTACCTGACCTGGCAAGTTGCTGGCAGTGCCCCCCCCGCCCGCTCCTGAAAGAGGGCACACACACACCGCCGCCCCGAGTACTTCACAAATCTTTAAAAGACCATGCGCTTGTTCATGAGGCTTAAATGGTTTATCACCCCTTCTAGAACCCCTGCATCGACCCTCTGATGTTTCCTGGAAGAATTAGCACGTAACACAATACCAAGCCCTGTCAGCTGAAACCCCCGAGGAATCGTGGGGCATATTATCAAGGGGGTTTATTTCCGCTTTTTTGGCTTTAAAAGCCAAAAAAAAAGAGATAAAATTATCTCCCTATTACCAAGCTGTCGCTAACACCAGTTAGTGACAGCTAAAAGGAGATAGCGACCATCTTGGGCCCCGCTTTGCATGTCAGTGATATTTATCACTAATGACGTGCAAAGTGGGCGTGCCAAGATGTTAGCGACTGGAAACAGTCCCTAACCATCGCTATCTCCTATTACCAACTTTTGGAGATATTCGCGCTAAGCGCGAATATCTCCAAAAGCTAACACCTACCCTGAGCAGTTTTTAGCCATGTTATCCAATGGGAGGTGGATAACATGGCTAAGAGCATTTGCTGGATAATGCATGAATATCGCTGACTTTTCAGCGATATTCATGCATTGCGGCCGTTTTTTATCGCATTTGCGATAAACCTTGCTAATAGCAAGGTTTATCTGCGATAAAATTCACCGATGTGCGGCGATAATTTTTGTCTCTAAACAAGTTAGAGACAAAAATTATCGCTAGTTGTTGGTAATATGCCCCCGGGTTTTTCCTTGCAGGAATCGGGTGGCGGAAGACTAGCACTGAAATCAGTAGTCTCACGCCTGAATCGGGAGGATTGGTATATCTGGATTCTCTACAGCTGGGGCCATAAACTACATCCGCAGGGCTAGGTGATAGCCTGGGTCCGGCCTGGACAATCGGACACAGAGGAAGAGGAGTGTCAGAGGGTGCGGTAGTGAATAGGGTGAAAGGGAGGTGTCGGGCGGGCACAGGGTGTGATTCTCAGAGAAGAGCAGCGCAGATGGGGGGAAGTATATGGCCCATGCATGAGAGAGAGAGCGGGGGTGACCAGTGCGTGGGGGAGATACTTGCGAGGGTGGGGAGCCGTGCTGAGAATCGACGGCGTGCAGAGAGTGGGCCTGGTCAAGGCATCTAAAATGGCTGCCGTGCACGACAAAATTGTGGCATTGGACAAAAAGGCAAGATGGCGCAGACAATGTTTATCAATAAGGATTCATTTATAACAAAATATTTACTCGCAGTGACAAAATGGTGGTCAACACTTCCTGATTTCCATCGAATCGAACGTTAACAAACGTCACGCAGCAAAAAAAAAAAAAAAAAGCTCACGCACAGAGCAGTTTTTAGCCATGTTATCCAATGGAAGGTGGATAACATGGCTAAGAGCATTTGCTGGATAATGCATGAATATCGCTGACTTTTCAGCAATATTCATGCATTGCGGCCGTTTTTTATCGCATTTGCGATAAACCTTGCTAATAGCAAGGTTTATCTGCGATAAAATTCGCCGATGTGCGGCGATAATTTTTGTCTCTAAACAAGTTAGAGACAAAAATTATCGCTAGTTGTTGGTAATATGCCCCCGGATTTTTCCTTGCAGGAATCGGGAGGCGGAAGACTAGCACTGAAATCAGTAGTCTCACGCCTGAATCGGGAGGGTTGGCATGTCTGGATTCTCTACAGCTGGGGCCATAAACTACATCCGCAGGGCTAGGTGATAGCCTGGGTCCGGCCTGGCATGTAAAATGGCTGCCGTGCACGACAAAATTGTGGCATTGGAAAAAAGGCAAGATGGCGCAGACAATGTTTATCAATAAGGATTCATTTATAACAAAATATTTTATCGCACTGACAAATTGGTGGTCAACACTTCCTGATTTCCTTCGAATCGAACGTTAACAGACGTCACGCAGCAAAAAAAAAAAGCTCACGCACAGCCGCTGGAAGAGATGTATCAACATATATGAGCCTCCTCAGCCACCCTCAGGAAACATAGGGGGTTAGGATACGTCTCCCGCACCCCCTTATACCTAGTAATTTAATTGAAACAAAGCACAAAATGGCGAATTCCCGTTTCGCTACCAGTTTGCGGCCCAGTTCGCGGCCCGTGAAGCGCTTCTACCGTGAAAAATCATTTTTTTTTTATTTTCCCCACGAGACCCTTTAATAACCCCAACAACATTCCTAGGGGGTCAAGAGGGGTATACCTTGCCCCCTTTCATTAAATTCCCCCTTCGTTTTTCACCTCTTCTTGTCTCTCGATCCTACCGAGAGACAAGATGGCGGCCGCTACGGACTGTTTAGAATGTTGACAGACACCGGAGAGCCAATCAGCTTTCTGCGCGCAAAGTTCCGTTTCGCGAAAAGTAAGCGAACCGGAGCGCAGCCCGGAGCGCTGTTACAGATATATATCTTGTTTTGAACGTTAATTTCTCAAAAACTACTGGAGCACATATATTGAGACCTAGCAAAGGCACATCGGGCTAACAGTCCCTACAATTTTGCCAAGTTTCGTGCAAATCCATTCAGCCGTTCGAGCTAAAAGTGAGTCCAACCGCCCTATGGAAATTAACATGAAAAAACGCGTTTTGGGACCCCCCTTTTTTCTCGGACCCCCCTCCACAAAACCCCCCCAAATTTTCAAGGGCTGCTCAGAAACAAAATGTGCCATTTTCCTGAAAATTTCAGCCGATTCCGTCCACAAACGCCAAAGTTATTAGACATAGAATTTTCAAAAATCCCATAGGGAATAAATCCTAACTATATATACCTACTGGCGATAGCCAGTAGGTAATATATATATATATTCACTGAAAAAACCATAGGTTATAGACCATATATAGTTAGGAATTTGCATTTACAAAACCTTGAAAATTCACTGAAAAAACCATAGGTTAGAGACCATATATAGTTAGCTGGACATTTTATTGACATAAAACCAATGAAATTCCATATATAGTTAGTTGCACTAACTATATATCGCGCACCCGCAATCCACTGCTGATGATGTCACATATTACATCATTCATGACATGGTCAGTGACATCACTGATGACATCACTGATGACATCTCAAATGACATCACTGATGACATCACTGATGACATCTCAAATGACATCACTGATGACATCATCTAGTGTCTGTGTGTTTTTGTAAAGTTTAAATATGTTTTACATATTGAAGAATGAGTGGATGTATGGAAGACTGAGTGTGTGTGTGGCTGGCTGGGAGGTGTGTGACTCTGTGCATATCAATGTGTACTTGTATCAGTGATTGTATAAGAGAGTAAGTATGTGTTAGTATATGTGTGAAAAGTATGGTGTTCTGTGTTTAACTGTATAGATGAGGAAATCGAAGTGTGATTGATTCTTCACAGGACTGACTAGGTGTATGAGTGCATATGATAGTGTTGTAATAATGAGTGACTGTATGTATGAGTGATTGTATGGGTGAATGAGTGAATGTGTGTGTAGACGTAGGAATCAGTGAGTGCGTATGTAGTAACTGGTATTGGTGTGTCATGATATCATCAGTGATGTCATTTGAGATGTCATCAGTGATGTCATTTGAGATGTCATCAGTGATGTCATCAGTGATGTCACTGAAGTATGGTGTTATGTGTTTAACTGTATAGATGAGGAAATGGAAGTGTGATTGATTCTTTACAGGACTGACTAGGTGTGTGAGTAACTCCATGGATGAGTGGCAGTGTGTGAGTGTCTGCATAGGTGTATGAGTGCATATGATAGTGTTGTAATAATGAGTGACTGTATGTATGAGTGATTGTATGGGTGAATGAGTGAATGTGTGTGTAGACGTAGGAATCAGTGAGTGCGTATGTAGTAACTGGTATTGGTGTGTCATGATGTCATCACTGATGTCATTTGAGATGTCATCAGTGATGTCATTTGAGATGTCATCAGTGATGTCATCAGTGATGTCACTGACCATGTCATGAATGATGTAATATGTGACATCATCAGCAGTGGATTGCGGGTGCGCGATATATAGTTAGTGCAACTAACTATATATGGAATTTCATTGGTTTTATGTCAATAAAATGTCCAGCTAACTATATATGGTCTCTAACCTATGGTTTTTTCAGTGAATTTTCAAGGTTTTGTAAATGCAAATTCCTAACTATATATGGTCTATAACCTATGGTTTTCATTGGTTTTTTAAAAGCTAATATCTATAGCTGTAAAATATATTCTTTATTACGTGACGTATCACGTAGCCACGTGAGACGCCTCATGACGCGTCGCATAACCGTGACGTATCGGTTCTGCAGCGCAAACAAAACCCGTAACGTAAGCGTGCCGGAGCACGCTTACAGATATATATATTTTTTTTAACCTTAATTAGACAAAATCCACACGTGCACATATCTTGAGGCCTTGCTAAGGCACATCAAACAAACAGTCCCTACAATTTTGCCAAGTTTGCTGGAAATCTATTCCCTTAATTTTTTTTTTACTGTTTCTCTTGGTTTTCCCCTTGTTACGCTTACCGGGACGCTACCCGGTACGGGAACCGGACGCTCCAAAAACACAAGATGGCGGACTCCCGTTACGCTGCCGGTTAGCTGCCCGGTTCGCGTACCGGGAAGCGCCTCTACCGCGAAAAATCACGGGGGACTTTAATATCCCCCTCATCAATCCTAGGGGGTCAGGAGGGGTTTACCTTGCCCCCTTTCCTTCATTTCCCCCTTCTTTTTTCACCACATCTTGTCTCTCGAACCTACCGAGAGACAAGATGGCGGCCGCTCCGGACTGTTTACAATGTTGACAGCTACGCTGCCGGTTAGCTGCCCGGTTAGCTGCCCGGTTCGCGTACCGGGACGCGCCTCTACGGCGTAAAATCGCAAATTTTTTTGCCCCGCGGGGCACTTTAATATCCCCCTCATCAATCCTAGGGGGTCAGGAGTGGTCTACCTTGCCCCCTTTCCTTCATTTCCCCCTTCGTTTTTCACCACATCTTGTCTCTCGATCGTACCGAGAGACAAGATGGCGGCCGCTCCGGTTTGTTTAGAATGTTGACAGACACCGGAGAGCCAATCAGATTCGCTTCGCGAAGTTCCGTTACGCGTCAGGTACGCGAACCGGGGCGCTAACCGGAGCGCTGTCACAGATATATATATTTTTTTAAACGTTAATTTCTCAAAATCCACTGGAGCACATATATTGAGATATAACAAAGGCACGTCGGGCAAACCATATCTACAATTTTGCCAAGTTTCATGTAAATCTATTCAGCCGTTCGAGCTAAAAGTGAGTCCAACCGCCCTATGGAAAAATGAATGGGAAAAACGCGTTTTGGGACCCCCCTTTGTTCTCGGCCCCCCCTTGACGAAACCCCACCAAATTTTCAGGGGCTGCTCAGAAAAAAAATGTGCCATTTTCCTGATATGGCTGAGATACCCGCCACCCCCTCTCAACACGATCCCCAAAAGGAGGGAAACCGGAAACAGTTCTTCAAAGTTTTTGGATGTGGGAGGGAGTGACCCTCCCGCGGCCGTATTTATTAAAACAAAAAATTAAACATTAAACGTTTCATATTATGTACAATTTCATTATCACATTTGCGATGTTTGGCTAATCTTAACATATTCTCTAATACAGAGGTTCTCCTAGCCGAACTAGCATCCTACAGAAACATTCTCTATAAACACTGAAATTGTACATCCTAACGTTTAAGGGCCAACGGCAAGGTCATAACCGGTGTCAAGATCCCTAACCAGACTTACCCCTCCCACTTGGGAAGGGCGACAGCACAGAGGCTTACCTCAAGTGCAACTACTAACAATTTCCCTTGACTTGTCGGGGGCACTTAAGACTCGACGCCATTTAAAGGTCGTTCGAATACTTGTGTGTGGTATCTAGAAGGTATCGTGGACCTCCCCCCACCCCACACAACTTACCGCATCTGCCGTCGCAGATGACCCTGGCCCCGGGAAATTCCTCAGGAGGGGGCTGTAACCCCTCCTACACAGGAAGGGGCCTTGACCGCCTTTCCTTAACTTCCGGCGACCCGCCCTTAGACGGGACCGCCTCCCCATTGAGGGGCCAATGGCCACCTCCCCCGAGCGCTCCCATCCGTGTTGGGTGACGCCCACTCATAGGGATCTACCAATTAGTGCTCACCGATCATGACCTTACCGCCTACCAAAAATAAATACGACAATTCGAACTTATGAAAACGTTGGTCGCTACGACCGAAAGAGCATGCTCAAAAAGCAACACTACATCAAGTCCTTTTAATCGTAACAACCTAAATGATATTCACCATACTTTATTATGAAAAACAACAAAACTGATACTTTCACAACCTGTAAACGAAAAAGGAAGAACATACTTAGAAAATCCACTTTATTGCACAACAACTTGCTGTCCTCAGGGGCTGGTGGGTGGGTCAAAATTGGCTCTTTGTTCTGTCCCGAGCTCACGTGTAGCGAGGAGGTGCAGCTTCGGAGCACAAGAACAAGAGGACGTCTTCTGGCCTTGCGTCTCCTTTTATCCGTCTTCAGGGCGGGCGTAAACCCGCCCCTGCCCGTCCCGAGGGCGTGGCTGGCTGCGTCAGTGTCTAGGCCAGCCCACTCTAGGGCGGGAACAGGCGCGCCCCGGCTACGCCGCTTCGGGCATACCAGCCGAGACGCGCCTCCCGCCCAAAAATGGCTTCCCGGGGGGATCGAGGCACTCCGCCATACGTTCGGGGGGACCGAGTGGTCGCCCCTTTCCATATGGCTGAGATACCCGCCACCCCCTCTCAACACGATCCCCAAAAGGAGGGAAACCGGAAACAGTTCTTCAAAGTTTTTGGATGTGGGAGGGAGTGACCCTCCCGCGGCCGTATTTATTAAAACAAAAAATTAAACATTAAACGTTTCATATTATGTACAATTTCATTATCACATTTGCGATGTTTGGCTAATCTTAACATATTCTCTAATACAGAGGTTCTCCTAGCCGAACTAGCATCCTACAGAAACATTCTCTATAAACACTGAAATTGTACATCCTAACGTTTAAGGGCCAACGGCAAGGTCATAACCGGTGTCAAGATCCCTAACCAGACTTACCCCTCCCACTTGGGAAGGGCGACAGCACAGAGGCTTACCTCAAGTGCAACTACTAACAATTTCCCTTGACTTGTCGGGGGCACTTAAGACTCGACGCCATTTAAAGGTCGTTCGAATACTTGTGTGTGGTATCTAGAAGGTATCGTGGACCTCCCCCCACCCCACACAACTTACCGCATCTGCCGTCGCAGATGACCCTGGCCCCGGGAAATTCCTCAGGAGGGGGCTGTAACCCCTCCTACACAGGAAGGGGCCTTGACCGCCTTTCCTTAACTTCCGGCGACCCGCCCTTAGACGGGACCGCCTCCCCATTGAGGGGCCAATGGCCACCTCCCCCGAGCGCTCCCATCCGTGTTGGGTGACGCCCACTCATAGGGATCTACCAATTAGTGCTCACCGATCATGACCTTACCGCCACAGGTCCGGATAGTTGACCGGCTATCCGGACCCCCCACCAAACTCCTACCTAAAGGTCATGTTTTAACGATTTTAACCAAGCTAGGAAGTCACCTATGAGTAACTCATTGCCCACCCTCGACAAGTGCACACCATCCCTCAAATACATACTGTCGTCATTAATACAACTATGCGAGATCGAATGCAATGTCTTGGAACGGAACAACCGACTCACTTTGTTATTCAATTTTTTAACGGAATGATTCAAAGCAGGGATCGAGATAGCCCCCCGCCACACTTTTCGTGGGATCATATGAGACCACGCAATTGTACACCCCGGAACTCTCCTTGCTAACCAACTTACCGTGGAAAGCATAGCCTCCAGGAGAAGTCGTCTACCGGTGGTGACTAGATCATTGCCCCCCAAATGTACTATGACTATGGACGGCGGTGACCTCATCCGCTCTAACAAACCCTCAAAAAATGCCTGAAACTGGTCAATACAGAGACCGCCCCTTCCGTAGAAGGACACTCTGTACCCGTATTCCCCAGGTACGTGAATCATATCACCTGCTTTGAATACGTCTGCGGCCCGTCTCACGTATGAGTGGCCTACAACCCACACCTCCTTTCTCTCAGCCGGTGATGTGTGACCGCTGGCCTGGTGTTGGGTCAACTGCACAGTCCGCCCTGCCGCGTAGGCTTGCGCAACTGAAAACAAACAAAAGACAAGAAGCGTGAGTACATGATTACAGCTTCACAACATGTGCAATCGCACATACCTCTTATAACAATTGGAGGACCAACGCCCCACCCGTTTCACTTGTTCTACATTAAGACCCCTGGCTGTAGCTTCTGTGGCAGCCCCTATACGAAAGGAATGGGTCCCAAATTCACCCGGGTCCAAGCCCGCTGCGGCAATGGTCATTGCAAGCACCCGCTGAAACTGAAACCTCGTCAGCGGGGTGCCGTCCACATGCCTCAACAATGTCCCCCCCCATGATGCCACCCTTCGTGCTAGGTAATCTTCTAAGCACTGAACCGGACACATGGATGACTCGGGGATCCTGCGAATGATCGTGCAGTCCCCCCTCCCATCTTGGTCAGTCTTGGACCTGAGAAAGGAGACAATCATCGCATCACCCCTGATCTGAACCTGCTCCCTGCACAAGCCCCCCGTCACATCCCGTTTGTTCCTTGCAACTAGCTCACTAACTCTCATAGCCCCGTGAAATGCCAGCATAAATGCAGTCCGGAACAAACAGGTCTCGAACGGGGACGAGCATGTGTTAGGGAGTGTGGTCAGCAACTGGGACAACCTGTCTAGACCTATCGGTCGTCTTATGTCTACTCTGCGACCCTCCAGACGTTGCCACCCACGCAGCGCTTTCTGTACCGTAAAAGACGCTGTCGGATCCAGGATGCCATGGGCCCTGGCAACAAAGGAAATGGCGGCACGATGCCTTTGGGCCGTGGCCACCGATTTCCCAGCCCTACGTAAGGACATCAGGAAAAGTACTACCAACTCCTCCTGCCCCCAAAGTCCCCCTCTCTCTGCCCCCAAAAAGGCTAAATAGGCCTGGAACGCCCCTTCATATGCCTTCCTTGTCCTGGGTGCTAGACTCTCTCCCACGAGGTGACGAAGTTCGGGGCACCGAGAGACCAGAGAGCTTCGGGGAAGGGTGCCGGCTCCGGGTCCGCTGAAGGAAGGAAACCCGAGAAAGCCTGCATGTGAAAACGAGACAGTGCATCAGCGGCCTGATTCATCACCCCAGGGACATGTTTTGCTCTGAATACTACGTTCAGTTGCATACACAGTAAGACAATTTCTTTGAGCAGCCTCAAAATCAATTTACAACGGGCTGCCTGACTATTGATGCATTCTACCACGGTCATATTGTCGGACCAGAACACAACAGAATGATCTCTGAACCCTTCTGGCCAGGTTCTCAGGGCCACCAGAATGGGAAATAATTCGAGGAAAGCGATGTTACTTGTCAGCCCCTTCTCGTGCCACCATAGGGGCCACTTCTGTGCCGACCATTTTGTGCCGAAGATGGCGCCAAAACCTACGCTTCCTGCTGAATCTGTCCATAGCCCAAGCTCATCGGAGGACATGACTGGCTTGTTCCAGACAACTCGGCCATTGAAGTCCGCCAAGAATGCTAACCAAATCCGCATGTCCTGGCGGACCTCAGTCGATAACCTTGTGCGATGATGACCCTCCTTCAGGCCAACCATCGCTTGGGCAATTGAGCGGGAAAAGGGGCGAGCCATTGGTATCACTCTCAAGGCAAAGTTCAACTTTCCCACTAACTGTTGCAACTGATGCAGTGTAACCTTGGATGCAGTTAAACATACTTGGAGGGCTGCCCTGAATTTCGACACCTTGCTGGCTGGTAAACGGAAGCACCCCTCCCTTGAGTCCAACTCGATCCCCAGAAACTCGAGGCAAGTCGTGGGACCCATAGTTTTACCCGGTGCCAACGGCACTCCGAGATGACCCATTAACACACAGAATTCGTCTAAAGCCTGGGCACATTCGGGACTACCGGCGGGGCCAAGGAACAGAAAGTCGTCAAGGTAATGCATTACATTTCGGAAACCCGCTGTCTCAGTGAACACCCACTGCAGGAAAGTACTGAATTGCTCAAAGTAAGCACATGAAATAGAGCAACCCATTGGCATACACCTATCCATGTAAAATGACCCCTGGAACCCGAATCCCAAAAGACGCTGATCGTCTGGGTGTACCGGGAGCAACCGGAACGCTGACTCGATATCAGATTTCGCCATCAACGTCCCGTGCCCCAGGCGATTCAAGATGGCTACTGCCTCATCAAAAGATGCGTAACGCACCGAACAAACTTCTGGATCAATTGCGTCGTTCACCGAAAGACCTCGTGGAGCAGACAGATTATGGATCAAACGGAACTCACCCGGGTCCTTCTTGGGGACCACCCCTAACGGAGAACAAACGAAACCTGGTACCGGGGGTTCACTAAACGGGCCGGCGACCCGTCCCCGGCTAACCTCTTTCTGAATTTTCTCTTGCACTACCGATGTATGTTGTAAAACGGAAAGTTGATTTTTGCACGTCCCTACACCCTGAAAGTCCCCTACCGGGATGCGGAAACCATGTGTGAAACCGTTCCGTAGCACCCCGGCAGAAGTACGATCCGGGTATTCGCTGAGCCAGGGAATCATTGCCAAGGTATCAATCGGGGTTGGTAAAGGCGCCCCTCGGCCTAGCTTAGACCTGTTTGGCGCCCCCCTTACCCCCATTCTCACCCGTTCTGGCTCTGCACGATGACTCAGGATGGGACGACCCACACGTACTACACTCGTGTTTGAACTTACACGATCCCGGAGGCCTGGTACATTTCCCCTTGTTGAAATTAAAACAGAAACCCTTTTTCCCTGTATTGCCTGCGGGCCTTGACTGGTCGTCGGTGCTCGTACTTGGCCGAAAGGGCGTCCCCACATTTTGGCGGGAGTAATCAACAACATTGCTCCCGACCAATGGCATTCTTAACATTCCTGATTCTTTCATTTTGTCCCAAGTTAACGAATCGTAACAATCCCAAGTCAAACTCTTGTTATGTTCCTTTTCCTTCCTGAACAGATTGTCATAACAAAACCAATGGTTACCTTGATACGTTGTCGAGTAACCCATAATTCGTGATTGGTAAACGGGAAACTCAGGGAGCAACTCGGGCCTACGTTCCCCCAAAATCGATGTGAAAATACCCCATGCATTGCCCCAGTTGCCAATGTTCTCATTAACCTTAAAGGCGGCCATTTTTGCGCGCCAAACACTCGGATGCATCAAGTCCTTCTGACTTTTCACATGCTCCACATCATAATGATCAACAAGCAGGGAAAAAATATTCACGTACTCTCCCGCCCAGATCTTTTCTTTTATAGCTAACGGCACATGCTGTCCCAATCTCTCTCTACGAGAGGGTGCTGACTCGTCCCTTGCAATCGGCAATGGCCGCTTACCTGCACCGGACGCAGCTTCTGCCGCTTGCGGCTTGTCTATCCCCGCCACTCTAGCTGCCTCTTTCTTCTCACGAAGCCCTTTTATCAGCGCCTGTGCCTCGGCAGCCGTGGCGCCATCACCACTATCCCCCAACCACGCTGCTAGCTGTGCTGCCAGCTCGGGGGGCATGTCTTCCTTGGATGTCGGGGAGACGACCCCCGGGATTGGATTCCCCTCTATCGGTACTGGGGTCGGCGCCTCGAGAGGGGCAGAGGGAACCGGGACGTCCCCACCGGCTGGAACCTTTCTCTGCCTCTTAGGTCTCCCTCCAGCCGGCGAAGGGCCCGAACCCTCCTCCCCGTCTCGCTCCGCCAACCGTTTCTTTATGTCGGACATATCTTTAAAGAGTGCCCGAACCATCTGGTCAGTCGTCATTCTCTTTTCGCCTTTCCTGGGCATCTTCTTCGACGAAGTATCTGGAAGACAAAGAAAAAGATCAAAACGCTCAAAATTGGCTCTTTGTTCTGTCCCGAGCTCACGTGTAGCGAGGAGGTGCAGCTTCGGAGCACAAGAACAAGAGGACGTCTTCTGGCCTTGCGTCTCCTTTTATCCGTCTTCAGGGCGGGCGTAAACCCGCCCCTGCCCGTCCCGAGGGCGTGGCTGGCTGCGTCAGTGTCTAGGCCAGCCCACTCTAGGGCGGGAACAGGCGCGCCCCGGCTACGCCGCTTCGGGCATACCAGCCGAGACGCGCCTCCCGCCCAAAAATGGCTTCCCGGGGGGATCGAGGCACTCCGCCATACGTTCGGGGGGACCGAGTGGTCGCCCCTTTCCAGAATTTCAGCCAATTCCGTCCACAAACGCCAAAGTTATTAGACATAGAATTTTCAGAAATCCCATAGAGAAAAAATCCTAACTATATATACCCACTGGCTATCGCCAGTAGGTAATATACATATATAAACATATGTAATCTGCATATCTATATAAATATAAATGCATGCATACATATACATATATGCATACATATGCATGTTATTTACATGAAAGTTTTAAAAACACTAATAAAAGCAAAGCTAAAAAGCCACCTCATTACAAACAGAATGGCTTTAACTTAAACGAGGGCGAGATCTATTGCATTTTCAATGCTTGTTTACTTTGGTTCTATCAAGAAGGCATTCAGATGTGTCACACATTTGCCATAAATTCTGAATGTTAGCACTCTAGTTGCTCATTAGATCACTGTAGTAAAGCTAGTGCTCACCAGGGAAGTCTGCTGCTAATCATGGTTTGCAGCCATTTTCCCGCATTTTTTATCCAGCAGACTTTCAATCCGCATACCATTATCCCGCAAGGTCATTGAGCTCGCATACCATTATCCCGCATTTTTTCAAAACGCATGTGCATTTATCGCGCATGCCTTTACAAAGAATTACGTTTTAAAGGCATGTATGGTAAATGCATTTGCGTTGTGAAAACCACGATGACGAGAGAGGTAAGTGGGTTTGTGTTAATTTTTTCGTAGGTTAGTGATTGTGTAGTGTAGTGTAGTGTTGTGTAGTGTAGTGTTGTGTTAGTGTAGTGTAGAGTTGTGGTGGTTGTTTAGTGTAGGGTCATGCTGGGGGTAGTGTTTTAGGGTTTAGGGTTGTGTTGTAGTGTTTGCGTAGTGTAGGGTCATGCTGGGGGTAGTGTTTTAGGGTTCAGGGTAGTGTTGTAGTGTTTGCGTAGTGTAGGGTCATGCTGGGTGTAGTGTTTTAGGGTTTAGGGTTGTGTTGTAGTGTTTGCGTAGTGTAGGGTCATGCTGGGGCTAGTGTTTTAGGGTTTAGGGTAGTGTTGTAGTGTTTGCGTAGTGTAGGGTCATGCTGGGCGTAGTGTTTTAGGGTTTAGGATAGTGTTGTAGTGTTTGCGTAGTGTAGGGTCATGCTGGGGGTAGTGTTTTAGGGTTTTGGGTAGTGTTGTAGTGTTTGCGTAGTGTAGGGTCATGCTGGGGTGTAGTATTTTAGGGTTTAGGGTAGTGTTGTAGTGTTTGCGTAGTGTAGGGTCATGCTGGGGGTAGTGTTTTAGGGTTTTGGGTAGTGTTGTAGTGTTTGCGTAGTGTAGGGTCATGCTGGGGGTAGTGTTTTAGGGTTTTGGGTAGTGTTGTAGTGTTTGCGTAGTGTAGGGTCATGCTGGGGGTAGTGTTTTAGGGTTTTGGGTAGTGTTGTAGTGTTTGCGTAGTGTAGGGTCATGCTGGGGGGTAGTGTTTTAGGGTTTTGGGTAGTGTTGTAGTGTTTGCGTAGTGTAGGGTCATGCTGGGGGTAGTGTTTTAGGGTTTTGGGTAGTGTTGTAGTGTTTGCGTAGTGTAGGGTCATGCTGAGGGTAGTGTTTTAGGGTTTAGGGTAGTGTTGTAGTGTTTGTGTAGTGTAGGGTCATGCTGGGGGTAGTGTTTTAGGGTTTAGGGTAGTGTTGTAGTGTTTGCGTAGTGTAGGGTCATGCTGGGGGTAGTGTTTTAGGGTTTAGGGTAGTGTTGTAGTGTTTGCGTAGTGTAGGGTCATGCTGGGGGTAGTGTTTTAGGGTTTAGGGTAGTGTCGTAGTGTTTGCGTAGTGTAGGGTCATGCTGGGGGTAGTGTTTTAGGGTTTAGGGTAGTGTCGTAGTGTTTGCGTAGTGTAGGGTCATGCTGGGGTGTAGTGTTTTAGGGTTTTGGGTAGTGTTGTAGTGTTTGCGTAGTGTAGGGTCATGCTGGGGGTAGTGTTTTAGGGTTTAGGGTAGTGTTGTAGTGTTTGCGTAGTGTAGGGTCATGCTGGGGTGTAGTGTTTTAGGGTTTTGGGTAGTGTTGTAGTGTTTGCGTAGTGTAGGGTCATGCTGGGGGTAGTGTTTTAGGATTTAGGGTAGTGTTGTAGTGTTTGCGTAGTGTAGGGTCATGCTGGGGGTAGTGTTTTAGGGTTTTGGGTAGTGTTGTAGTGTTTGCGTAGTGTAGGGTCATGCTGGGGGGTAGTGTTTTAGGGTTTTGGGTAGTGTTGTAGTGTTTGCGTAGTGTAGGGTCATGCTAGGGGTAGTGTTTTAGGGTTTTGGGTAGTGTTGTAGTGTTTGCGTAGTGTAGGGTCATGCTGAGGGTAGTGTTTTAGGGTTTAGGGTAGTGTTGTAGTGTTTGCGTAGTGTAGGGTCATGCTGGGGGTAGTGTTTTAGGGTTTAGGGTAGTGTTGTAGTGTTTGCGTAGTGTAGGGTCATGCTGGGGGTAGTGTTTTAGGGTTTAGGGTAGTGTTGTAGTGTTTGCGTAGTGTAGGGTCATGCTGGGGTGTAGTGTTTTAGGGTTTTGGGTAGTGTTGTAGTGTTTGCGTAGTGTAGGGTCATGCTGGGGGTAGTGTTTTAGGGTTTTGGGTAGTGTTGTAGTGTTTGCGTAGTGTAGGGTCATGCTGGGGGTAGTGTTTTAGGATTTAGGTTAGTGTTGTAGTGTTTGCGTAGTGTAGGGTCATGCTGGGGGTAGTGTTTTAGGGTTTAGGGTTGTGTTGTAGTGTTTGTGTAGTGTAGGGTCATGCTGGGGGTAGTGTTTTAGGGTTTAGGGTAGTGTTGTAGTGTTTGCGTAGTGTAGGGTCATGCTGGGGTGTAGTGTTTTAGGGTTTTGGGTAGTGTTGTAGTGTTTGCGTAGTGTAGGGTCATGCTGGGGGTAGTGTTTTAGGGTTTAGGGTAGTGTTGTAGTGTTTGTGTAGTGTAGGGTCATGCTGGGGGTAGTGTTTTAGGGTTTAGGGTAGTGTTGTAGTGTTTGCGTAGTGTAGGGTCATGCTGGGGTGTAGTGTTTTAGGGTTTTGGGTAGTGTTGTAGTGTTTGCGTAGTGTAGGGTCATGCTGGGGGTAGTGTTTTAGGGTTTAGGGTAGTGTTGTAGTGTTTGTGTAGTGTAGGGTCATGCTGGGGGTAGTGTTTTAGGGTTTAGGGTAGTGTTGTAGTGTTTGTGTAGTGTAGGGTCATGCTGGGGGTAGTGTTTTAGGGTTTAGGGTAGTGTTGTACTGTTTGTGTAGTGTAGGGTCATGCTGGGGGTAGTGTTTTAGGGTTTAGGGTAGTTTAGTTGTTTAGTGTATGCTAAAGGCATATTCGTTCTAAAAGTTTTCGTTATTTTAATTTGCGGCCTAATAGTACATGCGGGATTTTTTTTGTGGACTGATGGTATGCGGGATTTCGTCATATATTCGCTAATCATACTTTCTATGGCAAAATGAACCCCCTCATTTTGTTCCTTTTTAAATTAAATGTTTTAAGAGTTACCACTTTATTCCAATCAAGATGGCTTCAGGTGTGCCATACCTTTGTAATAAGTAGGACTGTTAGCACTCTAGTTGTTCTTTAGAACACTCTGGGACAATCTGTCATTGGGCTATAGTTGGGCTACATCTGGCTGATATTTGGGCTACATTTGTTTTTTTTTGTCTCTGGTGGCCATCTTTGGGCTACATTGGGCTACATTGGGCTACATTGGGCTACATTTGGGCTCCAACATATATATAGCCCAATGTAGCCCAATATATATTTTTCAAAGTTAATTTTCGTAAAAACCACTGGAGCCTATATCTTGAGACATAGCAAAGGCACATCGGGCTACCAGTCCCTACAATTTTGCCAAGTTTGGTGTAAATCCATTCAGCCGTTCAGGCTAAAAGTGAGGCCAACCGCCCTATGGAAAATTGCATGGGAAAAACACGTTTTGGGACCCCCCTTTTTTCTCGGCCCCCCCTTGACGAAACCCCCCCAAATTTTCAGGGGCTGCTCAGAAACAAAATGTTCCATTTTCCTGAAAATTTCAGCCAATTCTGTCCTCATAAGCCAAAGTTATTCGACATAGAATTTTCAAAAATCCCATAGGAAAAAAATCCTAACTATATATACCTACTGGCTATCGCCAGTAGGTAATATATATATATATATATATATATATATATATATATTCAATGAAAAAACCATAGGTTATAAATGATATATAGTTAGGAATTAGCATTTACAAAACCTTAAAAATTCACTGAAAAAAACATAGGTTATAAACCATATATAGTTAGGGATTAGCATTTACAAAACCTTATTTTACTCGCATAAAACCATTGAAATTCCATATATAGTTAGTTGCACTAACTATATATCGCGCACCCGCAATCCACTGCCGATGATGTCACACATTACATCATTCATGACATGGTCAGTGACATCACTGATGACATCACTGATGACATCTCAAATGACATCACTGATGACATCACTGATGACATCACTGATGACATCACTGATGACATCTCATTTGACATTACTGATCACATCACTGATGACATTATTCATATGATAATTTGATAAACCTCTTCAGACTCTAATATAACCTTAGATACAATCAGTGTAAACAGACAGTCATAGACTGTCAGTCATCCGTGGAGTTACTCACACACCTAGTCAGTCATGCAAAGAATCATTCACACCTCCATTTCCTCAACTATACAGTTATACAAACTTTACTTATTCAAACATATACTAACACATATTTACTGTCTTATACAATCCCTGATACAAGTTCACAATGATCCATACAGCCACTCACACATTCACTGGCTCTTATGCACAGTTATTTATATATGTCAACTCTCACATGTACTGTGTTTTACATATGTACTTACTTTGAAATGTAGCACTGAGATATCCATTCACTCACCAATACACTCATGCACACAGTCAACCACCCATACAGCTGTTTCCACATGCACTTTTGAAACCATACATCTAGTGAATCAACTGCTCACACATCTATGCACAGAGTCATACACCTCCCAGCCACCCACACACACACTCAGTCTCCCATACAAATACTTGGGCAACCAATCAATAACCCATATAGTTACTCATATAGCTACTTATCAACACATGCAACAGTTTACAGAACAACAGACATAATGATGCACAAATTAAGACAGTTTAGTCACTAACCCATGCACTCAGTGAGACACATTTAATCACTCACTCATACAGTCAGTCATGCACCTACTAAATCCTTCATCCAGACACTTATACATCCAATCATTCTTCAATATGTAAGACATATTTTAACTTTACAGAAACATACAGTCACTGGATGTTGTCATCAGTGATGTCATCAGTGATGTCATTTGAGATGTCATCAGTGATGTCATCAGTGATGTCACTGACCATGTCATGAATGATGTAATGTGTGACATCATCGGCAGTGGATTGCGGGTGCGCGATATATAGTTAGTGCAACTAACTATATATGGAATTTCAATGGTTTTATGCGAGTAAAATAAGGTTTTGTAAATGCTAATCCCTAACTATATATGGTTTATAACCTATGTTTTTTTCAGTGAATTTTTAAGGTTTTGTAAATGCTAATTCCTAACTATATATCATTTATAACCTATGGTTTTTTCATTGAATTTCAATGGTTTTTTGAAAGCTAATATCTGTAGCTGTAAAATGTATTCTTCTTTAAATCTTAAAATATATTTTACATGTTTTTAATACATTTTTAAAAAAAATATTTTTTTGTTCCGCTCCCAGTCCGCGAACCGGTAAACGTTCTTTTAGCGTAACTGTTACGTTAGAATGACGTTTTGCGTTGTCGCGTAATACGTCATCGGACGCGCCAAGTTAGCGGACCCGGAAGCGAACCGGAAAGCGGCGCAAAGCGTGAAACGTAAACACAGCAGGTCATGTGACTCGGTAATAACACTTTTCATTGGTTCATTTCACTTTTGGTTTCCTAATGATGTAATACTAGGTCATGTGATCTAAAATTAACACTTTTCATTGGTTTAGAACTTTTGCTTTTCCCAAATGATGAAAACCCCTCCTTCTTTCCTCACTCTGACTTTCATCTTGGTGAGAGAAAGACCCTTTTACATTCCAGAGAAATGGCTTCAGTTGTTGCTTCTGGTAGTGTTCCCCCACCACCACCTCCACCTCCTCATGGAAAGAAAGGACCACCTACTCAACCAATCTTTGAAGAAGAGGAAGATCAGGAAGAGGAGGAAGAGCCTGAGTTTTTGCCTGAGGAGCCCAGGAGGTACAACAGAAAGGAAAATTTCATCTGGCAATTTTTTAAATTTCCAACAGGGCAAAAGAAAGTCAACGCAAGATATGTCTTTTGCCGTATTTGTGATGAACGCCTTTCAAGGGGGACGGACAAAAAATATAGTTTTGGAAATTTTACAATGCACAGGCACATGAGTAGGTGGCACCCAAATAATTATAGTGCTGCTCAGCTTCAGGACGAACAACAAAATCCCCCAGCAATAGCCAGAAGATCGGTCGTGCCAGAAGTTTCGGGACCAGAAGCAAGGGAGTTGATCCCGAATATTCAAATGGACATGGCAGAAGTGAAACAAGTGTGCGTGTCGTGCAATCAAATATTATGCTACCGAGAAAGTAGCATTACTCTTATAATAAGAGCAATCAAAAATCATGTATGTCCAAAACGCCCCAAAAAATAAATTCTTCTTTTTTTTGTTGCTCCTGTTGAGCCCTCTTCAATGAATCATTTTTGTTTCCCCCTCCCCCCAAAAAATAAAAAAAATTACAAAATGTTCAGAAAAAAACAAAAAAATATAAAAAATGTTCAGAAAAATAATAAAAAAATTTAAAACAACAAAAACCAAAAAAAAAGTTCTTTTCAGAACTACCTCCCCATTATAAAAAAAATTGGTAGAATTTTTGGAACTCTGCCAAGCTCTATTTTTTTTAGTTCGCTCCCAGTTCGCACTCCGGTACGCGAACCAGGAGCGAACCAAAAATTAAAAAAAAAAAAAAAAACAGTAAGTATAAGGAAAGGAAACAGACAGTTATGTTACAAGAAAGACAGCTATAGGGAGTAAAGAAAAGATACTGTTACCCGCAATTCATTTCTGATCATGTCATATATTACATCATTTTTGACATGGTCAGTGACATCATCAGTAGTGGATTGCGAGTAACAGTATCTTTTGTTGACTTCCTATAGCTGTCTTTCTTGAAATATAAATGTCTGTTTCCTATCCTTATACTTACTGTTCTTGTTTTAAAATTTTTTTAAGATCATTCAGAAACAGTAACATTAATAGAGACAGAATGAGTGAATAAGAATGAAGAAGTATGAGAAGAGAGGGACTGAGAAAAATATTGGAAGGAGTAGAATAATTAAGTAATAGAGAAAGGAATGAGAGAAGTAGCAAACACAGGAAAGTAAGGATTAAAGAAATGAAGCAGTAGAACTAATAGATGTTAAATGTGATAGAGTAAATGATTGATTGAGGGTGACGATAAGGTGTGTCCTCTCTAAAAGTTTGTTTAAGGTGAGGCGTACTCAGGGTTGCATATCAAATTTATGCTTGTTGAAGAATACAGAGGAGATAATACATGTAAAGACCTACCATTGTAGTAAAACATGCCCACTTATTACATCATTCATGACATAGTCAGTGACATCATCAGCGGTGGAATGCGAGTTAAAAAAGTAGAAAACATTTACCTTATAATTCTTGTTAACTTTTAAAGAAAATTTTTCATACTTTCAATCTGTAAAAGAGAGAACAAGCATTTCCAAAAATATTAAAACATGTATTTAAAAATTAGAAAAAAGAAGGGAAAAGGTTCAAGAAGAAACAGTTTTTAAACAACTTTGACACTTACAGAAGCCTCTGCTTCTCTACGACCCCTACACAATCCTAAAGATATTTATTTTAAACAAACAGTATCTTCATGCTGATGAAGTGAGGCCTATTTTGGAACATGGTGCTTCTTTTGCATTGCTGATGTCTCACAATAGTGATGCAATAGCAGCGCAAAAGAGATGTAAAGCCATCATAAAATTGTGTGTAACATTGTAAATGATTGTTTCAGGATGCAAATAAGATGTGTTCTTTCAAGAGGTTTCTTTAATGTGAAGTGTATTCAGTTTTCAACAAAAAAAACAGTACCTAGAAGTACTGCACTGTAAGCATTAAAATTGACACTTACAGAAGACTCAGTTTCTCCATATATACCTCACATTTCTAAATGTATATCATAAGTACAAAAAGGAGAACATTAATTATACATGTTAAATGGTTTATTTTTGCTGTTCTCAGAATGTATCAAATTTCACTTAAATCAGTGACTTGAAGATATTCATCATGTAACAGCGGGGAAAAAAAAACACAATCAAAATGATTGTGTTTAAAAAACCCATACAACCTAAGAAATCTGAATTCAAAACTCCTTAAAATTAACTTACTTTCAATGACGTTGAAGGATGTCCTATGAACAGCGTCCACTCTGTTGTGCTATAAATATTTTCAGCCCGCCACTTTCTGAAAGAAAACCTCCATCGTTTTGAAAAATATGTTACATACAAGAAAAGACTTCTCACATTCTACCACATGTTTCCACTTGGCCAAATCATGTTGCAGCGATTCACAAGTCTTGTAATTCTTCCAATCAAATCCCGTCATTTTCTATTTTCGCAACTTTCAAAAAGAAAACATTTGAGATTATTTTCACAATCCTGGACTACTAATATCTTACCCTTCTTTGTCACTCATGTTCTCCTTTTCCTATGACACTGATACTGCTTACTATGAAGCAGACTTACTTGCATCAGGTTTATATAGTTGAATTTTTAAATTGACATTATAATTAAAAGTTTTGGACCAATAATCTAGACAGCATTGCAGACTTACATTCCCTCTACTTGATGAACCTTTTGCAATTCCTCACAGGAAATCCCAAGATTCTTTCTTTAAAATTTTGGTTTTAAAAACACCAGGTAAGAATTTTTAAGGTCAAACGGCAATTTTTTTTTGAAAGTTACAACGGAATCATTGCAGAATGACCAGCCGTTTCGAGACTTTAAATAAGCTGTATAATGTCCTGATGTTGTTGAAGGACCATCGTGATAGATAATTGCTACAGTTACAAAAGTCCTTCCTGATATTGACAGCTGAGAAGCCACAATTTTTTTTATTAAAGTTGACAATTTTGATCCATCAGGCCTACATCGTTGGATCATTAAAATGACATACTGGCCATATCTACGTATAAATAATGTTGACATCATTTCAGATTTACATTGGCTACACTCCATGTTGTGATCCGCTGCATTTACTAGCTTATTAAAGGAGACTGATTTACTGTCTGGCAAAGTTAAATATATAAATCTTTCTGAGTCTACACTAGTAGTACTTGATACCATACAGTTCTCGCAGTTATGCTGCCATTGATAAGAAAGCCCAAACAGGTGATCTACATCTACACCCTCATCTTGCAATACATCAAGCATATACATTAAAAACTCCTGACAATCTTGCTGATTATTTTCAGAGAAGTCTGTTTGACCTGAACATTCATCTAACAGATAACGAACTTCAGACACACTTTCTACTTTTGTTCGATCAGTGCTACATTTCTCAAAAACAGAATTCAACAAACAGCATAAAATTTGTTCTGAATTCAACAGAATCTGTTCTTTTAAACTCTCTAGTGAAAAGAGAACATTAACCACTACATTTGCATAGCAGTTGACACCAGAACTGTTTTCAAATTGAAAACCATCAACATCTTCAACAGAATCCACTTTCTTTCTGCTAACAATTTTCGGTTCATTGACTTTTGGTCTTTTTGCTACAACCTCCCTACTATTACTGATATTTCTACGTTTCCGGCCTACCACACGTTTCTCAAACAAAGGATATTGAGGCAAATGTGGTGCATACTCTCTTCTTAACCTATTGTATTCCTTAACACAATCTAGATCCGCACAAATGTTTGTGACATCACAGTCAATCAAGTACAATCCAGATAAAGTTCTAACTCGTGACAATGCCACATATGCCATACCCTCCTTGAACACAGAACTGCCAATATTCACCAATGCACTATCTACACTTAAACCTTGCGATTTATGGATTGTCACCGCATATGCCAAGCAAACAGGAAACTGTTTATGGTGAACATATAAGTCTTTAACAAGCAAAAACCTAGCAGAACAACGACCAATTAGCTGTACTTCCTCAATGCCATCAAATTTAATTTTTAAAAATTCTATTCCATCTCTATTTCTGTATTTCCCAAAATCAACAACATTACCCATTGATCCATTTACCAGACCTCTTTCAACATGTAAATTCCTTCTCAAAATGATTCGGCAATTTAAGCACACATTCAGAGTCTTTTCAAAACCCGCAGTTTTAGATATAGTCTTCTCTAATGAATCCAATTTTGATTTCAAATTCTCTGACAAAATAATTGTTGATCCCATATGCTCTATTTTGTCAATAGCTTCAAGTTTCACAATCTCTTGCTTTTCTAAATTCAACATTTTGTTGTTGAAGATGGCACATTCTGCAAGAGTTGGCATCAAACATATTCCGGATTTCTTCTCAGTAATTTTCTGAAAAATATTCTCAGGCACAATCTCTTGTTCGGGATATAAATTTGACAGTAATCGTGCATTTAAAGCTTCTTTCCCATGCTCGGTCACTTTTCCAATTCTAATATCTTGTAGAATATTCTTGTAATCTTCATCCTTCGCCTGACGCATATTTTCATGCAGTTCAGCATAATTGAAGTTTAACCATATATTGACGTTGCCAATGCTCCCTAGGCACTTCCTGGTATCTTCATGCGTGAGTATTTTGAACACAGGTTGACCTTTTACTGGTGTCAGCTGCAGAAGATCTCCGAAAACAATGATGTGTTTGCCACCAAATAACACATCATATTCAGTTTTAAGTACTTCTTGCATTCTCAAATGCACAAAGGCAAGCATGACATTGGAAACCATGCTTACTTCGTCAATGATAAGTAGTTTCATTTTCCTCAAGACTCTTGAAACTTCACAGCAAGCATCCCCAGATAACTTGTGGTATTGTAATTTGTTGTCATGCGTCACTGGCAGCATCAGTAGACGATGCAAAGTAATACCTTTAATGTTATGTGCTGCCAGTCCAGTAGGAGCGGTGACAACACAAGACAGCGATGACTCAGTCCTTTCCTGCAAATAACAAGAAATTGCTTTAATGAGGAAACTTTTTCCAGTTCCCGCTTCTTCACTCACGTACAGTCGGACAGGCTTCAACGATGTACATGAGCACTCTTTCTTCTCATGACTTAATCCGTGCTCAATTTGCTTGGTAACTTCATCATATATTTTCCTCTGCTCAACGTTGAGTTGTTTTTCCAAGTCTTCTAAGTTAACTGAATCCTCCTGAGCATGTGCCATGGCTCTTTCCACTTCATTCATAGCAGTGGCAGCTTCATTTTTGATAATAGGTCCTCCAAGTGGATCTTGACTCAATGAAACAGAACTCTGACTGTCCTGAGAACTGTCTCTGGCAATCTCGGCTGCAATCGTTGCTTCCTGCTCAATTTCCAAAGTTAGCATTTCTTGATATTTGGGAAAAGCAAGACATTCTATGGTCTCCTTAGCAGCAGTGAAAGAGTCTTCGTAACAGAGGAAATCTCCAAGCAGTTCCTCTTCTGCACGCCAAGGCTTGAAAAGTTGCAAAAGTGCTAAATAGAAAAACTCCTTTTTTTCTGGAGATTCGCCACTCAATTTTCGATGGTTTACTAATTGGCATTTTCTTTGCTTGACCAGGCATCCCTCACTTCCAATTACAGCATACACTCCTTTCTCAATATCTTCTTTGATGTTCCTCTTGAATGTATAATTTTGTAGAACCTCATATAGACAAACATTCTCAAGGTGACTGCTTCGATTTGGATAATATGTATCCAACATGTTGGTCTTCAAAATGTCGGTACTGTTTGGTTCCTTTTCTGCCAAATACTCAATTTCCCGGACAGGTTTTAGAACTCGATTTCGCGTTGCAGCAAGACCAAGACTCGCCCAAACGATACTCCTGGATTTGGCATAGAGACTTGCTGAAGACAATCGATCAGAACATTCGTAAGCTCCGATTTCTCGATGCGGCAACATCTTCAGACTGAAACTGTACAACTTCTTGCTGAGGCTCTTTTCATGGGAAATGTCCTCCCACATTTCCTTCAGTTCTGTCTTTTCTTTTTTGGTGATGTAAGATGTCACATACCGAGCCACAGCCATACAGTTGTCAGCCACAAACTGTATATCCATGTTAGCATTCCACATGGACAAAATCACTGGGTTGTAGTCATTGATGTACTTGGACTCTTCGTTCCTTTTCAAATTGTATGTATTTTTGGGTGATTTCCTCGTCACATTATGTCGCAGCGAAGACATCAAACTGTTCACTCTTCCTTTAGAAATCACCGGTCGTGGAAAGTTGAAACGACATTTGGTGTAGAACTTGTCCTTGTTTCTGAATTTACGACGACAGTACTTTCCACAACGATGGCTTTGGAAACGTAGAACTTGTTCTCTTAGGCTTTTCTTCTCCGTTGCGTTTGGAACAGCACACGTAGAATACTGTTCTATGAAATTCATCACTAAGTCATCCGGATCTGTTCCAAATTTAGGTGCATCCTTGATCCACAACAACATATGTATATGAGGAGCACCTCTTGCTTGGTACTCCTTTCTCCAGAAGAAATCCAACACCTCTCCAAGAGGTGGATTCTTCTTATTTGTGATGAAAGACATCATAGCTTCAAATCTATGATTGAAGTACCTGCATACATTCACTGGATCCAAAGAACACAGTTCTCCGGGTGTCTTGAATTCAATGTTTTCAATATTTCCATTTGCCTCTCGTAGAAATTCAAGTAAGTCTTCCCAGCCATACTCGGCACAGCTCAGAGTGAGGAACCATGTCGGAGTTCCTAAGTTCCTCAGCATACATTTTAAATCACCATGACGACGGTACCAGTACTCATTAGTACCACGCTGACACGCCATGAGATTAATTAAGTGAGAATCCAAAATACTGTCTTGGACATTGACTTTATGCATAAAATCACTTGCCGAGATGTTTCGCATCTGTATACCACTTTTTAAGATGTGGTTCACTGCATATGACAGTCCAGACAGATCGCTTTCAAACAGGAGATGAAACAAATAGGGAATGCATTGACGAAACCTAGGATCTTCTGCATACAATCGTAAAGTCCGGTATTCAGACGCAGGAATTTGATGAGGTCGCTCATCATATCTTCCTCCTCGACCTGTGGGAAATAGCTGTGGGAAACACCGAGCTTCCAAACTTTCCTCCCAAACACTAATGGGACTCCCTTTGGCTTGTTTCATTTGAAACAACTCAATAGCATTCCCCATGACTTCCTTGGAATGCAAAGGATGAACACTATAATGTTCATATATTTCTTCACTATTAGACGCCTCTACTTTCTCAATTTGGCCAGCACACAAAACGCTATCCTCTTCATCACTTACTTCCTCTTCTGCAACATATACATTCTTATAGTACTTATTATTTTTCTTCAAATACAAAGTTGCATTTTTGACTTTCCTAACATCCACTAAATCTTGCCATATTTTCTTATTCTTTGTCGGAACCCCATTAACCAAGATAACCAGAGGTTCCTCTTCCACTTTTTCTACTCCAATTGTGTTAATGTTTTTGTTCAAATCTAGAGGCAAATAAACAACTCTTCCCTTTAATCCTCTCTGTAAATCTGTTGGAGGCAACTTCCCTGTCTTTGGCTCCATTCTTACAATAGCCTGAAAGGGATGGATACTTTGAATCAAAATAGATTCATAAGTATTTAAATCCTTCAATTCTGAAGGAATCTCAACCAATTCCAGATTATTATGAACTGCCCTAGCAGGCATCTGGTTTTGGTTTAATTTATTACAACAATAAGTACACACACGTTGGTCCACTCCCAAATCAAAACAATTTTCTACCATCAAGTATGTGGCAAAATCCTTCCATTCACTATTATTTTCCCTTTCAGTTTTTGCATATAAATCCACTAACTTAGTCTGATTCTTATAATAAGTGCGTCGACAACATACACAAGTGAAATTAGGCCTCTTACTTGATTTCATCTGAAACGTGGCAATTTCCTTCTGAAAATTATCTGTACTAGAAACCTGTATATTATCTTCAACATAACCCTCTACTTCTGGGTCAATTTGAACATTCTCATCTCTACTACCAAAGTAACAAAACTCAATTTCTTCACAAATATTCTTCACATCTATTTCAGAACCATGCAAAAGAGCAGCACATAATTGTTTAAGCATAATTGCTGGACTCTTAGCATAATACAACATTCTCACTAATTTTCTCACTTTATTATGATGCACTGCTAGCATCCTGAAATGATGAAAAACACTCTGGCATACTCTCCTGGAAAGACAAGCCAGTGAATGACCACGCAAACCTGTCATTTGTCTCACTCTGCAAGGATCTAAATCTTGCAACAACTTCATTTTCTGCTTCAAACTTTTCTTATTAAATGTCCGTATAAAATCACAAAGCAAATTGATGGAAACCTGTCGCACACTGCAAATAGAACTACACTTCCAAATGTACACAGGACCCTTAGGACGTCTTCCTAAAACCTCATCACTTAGCGCCTCTTCTGTCTCTGTTGTCACAAGTTGTTCTTTTTCAACTGGACAACCATCCTTCACTTCATAAGCTCGACCACTGGTGTCAACTGCAAACACCAAATCATTATCCTGAAAATAACTCTCCTCATTAAAAAATGCCTCACAACTTGAACTATGCATCCATTCTCCGGAAAAAACTTCACAAAAGTTAGTACGATTTACTACTCTCTTCCATCTACTTTTTGTTTTGAAATCAGAAATTACCTTGCTTAGTTTCCTAATTCTATTGATTACCAAAATAAACAACTTTCGCTTAATTTCAAAAGCATGATCAATAATTTTCTCTACATTTTTCTTCTTCTTATAAAATGCCGCTTTCTGTTGGCCTTTCTTAATATTTTTTAATAAATTAACTATTATCCTGTTACGGAACATTCGATTTCGAATGTCCCTAAACTGTTGTTTCCTTGTACTATCATGCACAGAGTTATCTCTTCCTCTACCAGTAAAATTTTTGATGGGTCTTTCCTTTCCATTTAAATTGCTTTTCTTTTTCTGAACTGAAACATTTTTAGGATAAATACTTTTTTTTCTAAAAATATTTCTTAAGAATGATTTTGTGCTCTTACCCGGAGCTTTCTTGGTGTTTTGAAAAGTATTTGGGGAAGAGGACTGCTGCAATAAAACATCATCCTGCTGTCTTTGACGTTTTCTAGCCTTTCTAATACGATTTTTCGTTGGCATTTTTCAAATTAAAAAAAGATCTGCAGTTGAATCTGTGGAAAAATATAATAAAAAATGTTATTAACCACTATTACCAAACAGTAAATGAATAACAGTCATCTGAAACTTAATGCCCTACTTATTATTTAACATAGCAAATCTTTTGCACCAGCACTACATCACAAAAATGACACACAATGGTACAAAACAGGCATACACCAATCATATATCACTCCCTAATATTTTAAATGATTAATTCAGGATGACGATAAGGTGTGGCCTATCTAAAGGTTTGTTTAGGCCCAGATCTTTGGACTGGGGTGAATGTGTGTCATTGATCCACATTCGGTCCATCACCTGTTTTGTTTATTTGAGGTGAGGCCAACACATGGTTGCAGATAAGATTTTCACTGAAGAAAACAAAGGAGAAAATACATGTGAAGGCCTACCAATGAAGTAAGTCATTATTTGAAATCAATTACATTTCTGGATATGTACTGCTAGAGCTTCATAGGTTGTTTTGGGTCATATTTATAAGGCATTTGAGTGTCTATTATGTTATTTTACCCTTTTTAAATGGAAAGCGTTCTTCATGGTGCAAATTTCTTGTAAATACGCTCCCACCTGCGGTTGGCAAATTTAGATTTTGATTATGGGAGTTACATAGCCTTATAAATATGACCCAAAACAACCTATGAAGCTCTAGCAGTACATATCCAGAAATGTAATTGCTTTCAAAAATCGTTTTTAAACACAGCATATAAATCAATTGTATACCTGTATTCAAGAGGAAATGACTGAAAATGTCCTTGAGACACATGAAAGCGTTTTCTTGAATGCCCTAGCACCATTGTTTGGACATTATTAACATGGCTATGTAACTCCCATAATCAAAATCTAAATTTGCCAAGCGCAAGTGGGAGCGTATTTACAGGACACTTGCCCCATGAGGAACACTTTCCATTTAAAAAGGAAAAAATAACATCAAAGACACTCAAATGCCTTATAAATATGACCCAAAACAACCTATGAAGCTCTAGTAGTACATATCCAGAAATGTAATTGCTTTCAAAAATCGTTTTTAAACACAGCATATAAATCAATTGTATACCTGTATTCAAGAGGAAATGACTGAAAATGTCCTTGAGACACATGAAAGCGTTTTCTTGAATGCCCTAGCACCATTGTTTGGACATTATTAACATGGCTATGTAACTCCCATAATCAAAATCTAAATTTGCAAAGCGCAAGTGGGAGCGTATTTACAAGACACTTGCCCCATGAGGAACACTTTCCATTTAAAAAGGAAAAAATAACATCAAAGACACTCAAATGCCTTATAAATATGACCCAAAACAACCTATGAAGCTCTAGCAGTACATATCCAGAAATGTAATTGATTTCAAAAATCGTTTTTAAAAACAACATATCTGTTTCAGCTTACATAAGAGACCATGGAATGGGCTCCATGTACAACAATAACTTGTGTTACTGCATGTCAGAATGCTACACCTAATATGCAATTACAATTTCTCAAAGAAACAAATTCTATTTGTATATCACTAGAGACAAAACCACATTTTAAAAACACAGCTTTCTTCATCATTTTCTCCTTAAATCATACTATTCTCTATCTAAATTAAATAAATCTTTTCTCACCTTAGCAAATACTTTTTGAGTTTTGAAAACAGTCTCAGAAATACACCAAATTGTCTTCAGCAGAAGAAAAAGGATGCACTCCAGAGGCTGCAGCTATTGAAAGCACAGAAATACAGATATTCATTTCACATATCTCTCATATTAGCCAATCATAACTCTTCCCTCACTTTTTTCAAATCAAAACCCTTCCCCCCTCTGCCCTCTCTGCCTTTTTTCCATAGCAACCACCTCCTGGAAGACCTCTCATGTTTGCAAATTCACACAACAATGTTTCAATTGAACTCTGAACTCTCAGTGCACCTGCGTATCCAGTGCAATCTTTCATTAAATGTTTCTTCCTTGACCATTCAAATTACATCTTTCAAAGAACACATCCATGCACCCTAACTTTCTGTTTTCAGAAATGGAAATGCACCAATCACTGCTAATGAATCATTAGCATTGGAAATCCACAGTTGTTTTTCTTTACAAACTCCTACTGTTTTAACTGCCCTTTCATTACAACACTTCATCTGACTGCAGAACAACCTTCTCCCACCATGTTTAAGGTCTGGATTGTTGGACATAGTTACATCCACTGGGCTCAAAGGTATGCTGAGAACAGAAATTTACCTAACCTCAATTTACAAGATGTGGAAATTAAGTGGTTGGGCCAAAGAGGATTAAAATGTCACCAATTGATACCATTGGTGAAAACCTTTATGCATTTGCCAAAACCTGACCTGTTAATTGTGCACTGTGGAGGGATGTATGTCGATACCACGCATACCGTTACAACGCGGTATGTTACAACGTGGTTTTAACAACGCAAGTCATTATTTCGACTTGCACTGGAGGGTGCTGGATTTAGGAATATTGCAAATTACTATTCCAACTCCAGCCTACGTACAGTAGGGAAGGTGTTGGAATAGTAATTCACACTATTCCTTAGTCTAGAGCGCCCTCCAGTGCAAGTCGACATAATGACTTGCGTTGTTAAAACCACGTTGTTACATACCGCGTTGTAACGGTTGCGTGGTAAAGGATGTTTCCCCTGTGGAGGTAATGATTTGGGCACTTTGACTGAGGTAGGTCTGGAAATGCTTTTAAAGGACACCTTTGAGCAATTAATGGCACTTTTTCCTCAAACTGCCTTGGTATATTCCAATATATGCCAAAGACAGAAATGGAGGTGGTCCAACCAATTTTGTCCACAAATTGAGAAAGCGAGGAAGCATGTAAACAAATCTGTTTCAGCTTTCATGAGAGACCATGGAATGGGCTCCTTGTACAACAATAACTTGCGTTACTACATGCAAGATATCTACAGAGGAGATGGAGTTCACTTCTCAGATGAGGGCAACAGAATTTTCATTCTGAATTTAAGACTGTGCATTGGTACCTACTTATAAGTACCTAAATGTACCATAAACCCAAAAGCTCTTCTCAGAGCTACCCTTCATCTGATCACACATAATTATTATTTTTTTCTAACTTTTTTCTGTAATTTTCAACAAACTACGCTCAAAGAGCGCTATCCGGTACGCGAACTGGAAGCTAACCGCGCAAAATTTAAAAAAAAAAGTTTTTTCTTCGCACATATGGTCCTCCTCAGCCACCCTCAGAAAACCTAGGGGGTCAAAATACTTGTACCGTGCCCCCTTCTACCCATTCAAAACATTATTTACCCTCCATTTTATACCTTAATTCGACCGAAACACAAAATGGTGGACTCCCGTTACGCTCCTAGTTCGCGGACCGGACCGCTTTCCGGGAAGCGGTCCAAAAAAAAGGTGGGAAAGTAATTTACAGAAAAACGACTAGAGACACTCTCACCAAATATAGATTAGCTCATACTACATAACAATCCCTTTCATTCTCACAAATTTGATTGAAATTTCATTTAGCCATTTAGCCTGTAGACCTCTCTAAGTACCGTGAGGTAAATTACTTCACAAAACACATCTGAAGTGTCGGAATTGACAACCAATGAAAATGTTACTTTCATTTTCTACTTTTATTACCTGACATTTGATTGGTTATATACCTGAATATATATAAAGGAAGAGAAGAAAACAAAGCCATTTTGACTGCTACTTCTTGTTGTACATCACATTTGAATAGCTACCAAACACTTCAACTTGTTTCTAAAGGTAAGTTGTTATTTTTAAAACTGAAGTATATTGTGCACTATAACTTAATATGGTAGACTTTTTCTGATAGATATATACTATCCCTCTGTAGTAGTTATGTATTTAGATAGACTTCTCTGTTATAGTTATGAATGGAGTTAGGCTTGTCTTGGTTAAATCACATACACTTTTTTATAGTCCTACTTCCACTCTGATACTATACACTGCCAAAAGAAAAATTCACTGATAAAAACTGCCTATCTAAAATTAATCCCAACAGTGCCCTATCTCTACTAATATATATTCTTTTTATCATAATTTCAGGCAAAATGGAAGGCGAGCAACAAGTTAAATTTTCAATTGTACTGGAGGAGAGCAGCCAAGAAAATATTGATGATTTCATGGATCAAAGTAAAGACCAGGAACTACTGCAATGTGTTGAAGCAGTGGATAACCTGCTTCAAAATGAGAACATGTTACACCCTATATTCAATTTTGAAATTTCTGACACTGAAATGTTAGAAAGTTTAATGGATTATGAAACACAATCAAAATAAAAAAAAAACTTTAAAAATAAAGAAAAAAAAAAAACAACAAAAACAACAAACAATTAACATACAGTATTTGAAAAGTCTATCATTCTTTTATCCTTATAGTACGCTGCCCAGAACGCTTTCCGGTTCGCGTACTAGGCGCTCATCACGCAAAAAAAAAAAAAAATATTTTTTTTTTGACCCTGCTGGGCCCTTTTAAAACCTCCACATAAAACCTAGGGGGTCAACGAGGATCTACTATGCCCCCTTATGGTAATTTCCCCCTTTGTTTTGGCCTCCTCTTGTCTCTCGATCCTACCGAGAGACAAGATGGCGGCCGCTCCGGACTGTTTAGAATGTTGACAGACACCGAAGAGCCAATCAGCTTTCTGCGCGCAAAGTTCCGTTACGCGAAAAGTACGCGAACCGGAGCGCTGCCCGGAGCGCTGTTACAGATATATATCTTACTTTGAACGTTAATTTCTCAAAATCCACTGAGGCACATATATTGAGACCTAGCAAAGGCACATCGGGCTAACAGTCCCTACAATTTTGCCAAGTTTCGTGCAAATCCATTCAGCCGTTCGAGCTAAAAGTGAGTCCAACCGCCCTATGGAAATTAACATGGGAAAAACGCGTTTTGGGACCCCCCTTTTATCTCAGCCCCCCCTTGCCGAAACCCCCCCAAATTTTCAGGAGCTGCTCAGAAACAAAATGTGCCATTTTCCAGAAAATTTCAGCCAATTCCGTCCACAAACACCAAAGTTATTAGACATAGAATTTTCAGAAATCCCATAGGGAAAAAATCCTAACTATATATACCTACTGGCGACCGCCAGTAGGTAATATATATATATTATATGTATATATGTATATATATATATATATATATATATATATATATATATATATTACCTACTGGCGGTCGCCAGTAGGTATATATAGTTAGGATTTTTTCCCTATGGGATTTCTGAAAATTCTATGTCTAATAACTTTGGTGTTTGTGGACGGAATTGGCTGAAATTTTCTGGAAAATGGCACATTTTGTTTCTGAGCAGCTCCCGGAAATTTGGGGGGGTTTCGGCAAGGGGGGGCTGAGATAAAAGGGGGGTCCCAAAACGCGTTTTTCCCATGTTAATTTCCATAGGGCGGTTGGACTCACTTTTAGCTCGAACGGCTGAATGGATTTGCACGAAACTTGGCAAAATTGTAGGGACTGTTAGCCCGATGTGCCTTTGCTAGGTCTCAATATATGTGCTTCAGTGGATTTTGAGAAATTAACGTTCAAAGTAAGATATATATCTGTAACAGCGCTCCGGGCAGCGATCCGGTTCGCGTACTTTTCGCGTAACGGAACTTTGCGCGCAGAAAGCTGATTGGTTCTCCGGTGTCTGTCAACATTCTAAACAGTCTGGAGCGGCCGCCATCTTGTCTCTCGGTAGGATCGAGAGACAAGAGGAGGCCAAAACAAAGGGGGAAATTACCATAAGGGGGCATAGTAGATCCTCGTTGACCCCCTAGGTTTTATGTGGAGGTTTTAAAAGGGCCCAGCAGGGTCAAAAAAAAAAAAAATTTTTTTTTTTTGCGTGATGAGCGCCTAGTACGCAAACCGGAAAGCGTTCTGGGCAGCGTACTATAAGGATAATAGAATGATAGACTTTTCAAATACTGTATGTTAATTGTTTGTTGTTTTTGTTGTTTTTTTTTGTTTTCTTTATTTTTAAAGTTTTTTTTTTATTTTGATTGTGTTTCATAATCCATTAAACTTTCTAACATTTCAGTGTCAGAAATTTCAAAATTGAATATAGGGTGTAACATGTTCTCATTTTGAAGCAAGTTATCCACTGCTTCAACACATTGCAGTAGTTCCTGGTCTCTACTTTGATCCATGAAATCATCAATTTTTTCTTGGCTGCTCTCCTCCAGTACAATTGAAAATTTAACTTGTTGCTCGCCTTCCATTTTGCCTGAAATTATGATTAAAAATATATATATTAGTAGAGATAGGGCACTGTTGGGATTAATTTTAGATAGGCAGTTTTTATCAGTGAATTTTTCTTTTGGCAGTGTATAGTATCAGAGTGGAAATAGGACTATAAAAAAGTGTATGTGATTTAACGAAGACAAGCCTAACTCCATTCATAACTATAACAGAGAAGTCTATCTAAATACATAACTACTACAGAGGGATAGTATATATCTATCAGAAAAAGTCTACCATATTAAGTTATAGTGCACAATATACTTCAGTTTTAAAAATAACAACTTACCTTTAGAAACAAGTTGAAGTGTTTGGTAGCTATTCAAATGTGATGTACAACAAGAAGTAGCAGTCAAAATGGCTGTGTTTTCTTCTCTTCCTTTATATATATTCAGGTATATAACCAATCAAATGTCAGGTAATAAAAGTAGAAAATGAAAGTAACATTTTCATTGGTTGTCAATTCCAACACTTCAGATGTGTTTTGTGAAGTAATTTACCTCACGGTACTTAGAGAGGTCTACAGGCTAAATGGCTAAATGAAATTTCAATCAAATTTGTGAGAATGAAAGGGATTGTTATGTAGTATGAGCTAATCTATATTTGGTGAGAGTGTCTCTAGTCGTTTTTCTGTAAATTACTTTCCCACCTTTTTTTTGGACCGCTTCCCGGAAAGCGGTCCGGTCCGCGAACTAGGAGCGTAACGGGAGTCCACCATTTTGTGTTTCGGTCGAATTAAGGTATAAAATGGAGGGTAAATAATGTTCTGAATGGGTAGAAGGGGGCACGGTACAAGTATTTTGACCCCCTAGGTTTTCTGAGGGTGGCTGAGGAGGACCATATGTGCGAAGAAAAAACTTATTTTTTTAAATTTTGCGCGGTTAGCTTCCAGTTCGCGTACCGGGTAGCGCTCTTTGAGCGTAGTTTGTTGAAAATTACAGAAAAAAGTTAGAAAAAAATAATAATTGTGAGTGATCAGATGAAGGGTAGCTCTGAGAAGAGCTTTTGGGTTTATGGTACATTTAGGTACTTATAAGTATGTACCAATGCACAGTCTTAAATTCAGAATGAAAATTCTGTTGCCCTCCTCTGAGAAGTGAACTCCATCTCCTCTGTAGATATCTTGCATGTAGTAACGCAAGTTATTGTTGTACAAGGAGCCCATTCCATGGTCTCTCATGAAAGCTGAAACAGATTTGTTTACATGCTTCCTCGCTTTCTCAATTTGTGGACAAAATTGGTTGGACCACCTCCATTTCTGTCTTTGGCATATATTGGAATATACCAAGGCAGTTTGAGGAAAAAGTGCCATTAATTGCTCAAAGGTGTCCTTTAAAAGCATTTCCAGACCTACCCCAGTCAAAGTGCCCAAATCATTACCTCCACAGTGCACAATTAACAGGTCAGGTTTTGGCAAATGCATAAAGGTTTTCACCAATGGTATCAATTGGTGACATTTTAATCCTCTTTGGCCCAACCACTTAATTTCCACATCTTGTAAATTGAGGTTAGGTAAATTTCTGTTCTCAGCATACCTTTGAGCCCAGTGGATGTAACTATGTCCAACAATCCAGACCTTAAACATGGTGGGAGAAGGTTGTTCTGCAGTCAGATGAAGTGTGGTAATGAAAGGGCAGTTGAAACAGTAGGAGTTTGTAAAGAAAAAAAACTGTGGATTTCCAATGCTAATGATTCATTAGCAGTGATTGGTGCATTTCCATTTCTGAAAACAGAAAGTTAGGGTGCATGGATGTGTTCTTTGAAAGATGTAATTTGAATGGTCAAGGAAGAAACATTTAATGAAAGATTGCAATGGATACGCAGGTGCACTGAGAGTTCAGAGTTCAATTGAAACATTGTTGTGTGAATTTGCAAACATGAGAGGTCTTCCAGGAGGTGGTTGCTATGGAAAAAAGGCAGAGAGGGCAGAGGGGGGAAGGGTTTTGCTTTGAAAAAAGTGAGGGAAGAGTTATGATTGGCTAATATGAGAGATATGTGAAATGAATATCTGTATTTCTGTGCTTCCAATAGCTGCAGCCTCTGGAGTGCATCCTTTTTCTTCTGCTGAAGACAATTTGGTGTATTTCTGAGACTGTTTTCAAAACTCAAAAAGTATTTGCTAAGGTGAGAAAAGATTTATTTAATTTAGATAGAGAATAGTATGATTTAGGGAGAAAATGATGAAGAAAGCTGTGTTTTTAAAATGTGGTTTTGTCTCTAGTGATATACAAATAGATTTTGTTTCTTTGAGAAATTGTAATTCCATATTCGGTGTGGCATTCTGGCATGCAGTAACACAAGTTATTGTTGTACATGGAGCCCATTCCATGGTCTCTTATGTAAGCTGAAACAGATATGTTGTTTTTAAAAACGATTTTTGAAATCAATTACATTTCTGGATATGTACTGCTAGAGCTTCATAGGTTGTTTTGGGTCATATTTATAAGGCATTTGAGTGTCTTTGATGTTATTTTTTCCTTTTTAAATGGAAAGTGTTCCTCATGGGGCAAGTGTCTTGTAAATACGCTCCCACTTGCGCTTGGTAAATTTAGATTTTGATTATGGGAGTTACATAGCCATGTTAATAATGGCCAAACAATGGTGCTAGGGCATTCAAGAAAACGCTTTCATGTGTCTCAAGGACATTTTCAGTCATTTCCTCTTGAATACAGGTATACAATTGATTTATATGCTGTGTTTAAAAACGATTTTTGAAATCAATTACATTTCTGGATATGTACTGCTAGAGCTTCATAGGTTGTTTTGGGTTATATTTATAAGGCATTTGAGTGTCTTTGATGTTATGTTTTCCTTTTTAAATGGAAAGCGTTCCTCATGGGGCAAGTGTCTTGTAAATACGCTCCCACTTGCGCTTGGCAAATTTAGATTTTGATTATGGGAGTTACATAGCCATGTTAATAATGTCCCAAAAATTGTGCTAGGGCATTCCAGAAAACGCTTTCATGTGTCTCAAGGACATTTTCAGTCATTTCTTCTTGAATGCAGGTATACTATTGATTTATATGCTGTGTTTAAAAACGATTTTTTGAAATCAATTACATTTCTGGATATGTACTGCTAGAGCTTCATAGGTTATTTTGGGTCATATTTATAAGGCATTTGAGTGTCTATTATGTTATTTTACCCTTTTCAAATGGAAAGCGTACCTCATGGGGCAAGTGTCTTGTAAATACGCTCCCACCTGTGCTTGGCAAATTTAGATTTTGATTATGGGAGTTACATAGCCATGTTAACCACATGGCTGCTGCGGGGATTTTTGCGCTGTGCTGGAAATTCTTCTTTTGCTGCTTTCATGACGAGCTCAGCTCGTCATCAGCACACGACACCCGTGGGTGATGACGAGCTGAGCTCGTCATCAGCATCGAAAGGGTTAATAATGTCCAAAAAATGGTGCTAGGGCATTCCAGAAAACGCTTTCATGTGTCTCAAGGACATTTTCAGTCATTTCTTCTTGAATGCAGGTATACAATTGATTTATATGCTGTGTTTAAAAACGATTTTTTGAAATCAATTACATTTCTGGATATGTACTGCTAGAGCTTCATGGGTTATTTTGGGTCATATTTATAAGGCATTTGAGTGTCTATTATGTTATTTTACCCTTTTTAAATGGAAAGCGTACCTCCTGGGGCAAGTTTCTTGTAAATACGCTCCCACTTGCGGTTGGCAAATTTAGATTTTGATTATGGGAGTTACATAGGCATGTTAATAATGTCCCAAAAATGGTGTAAGGGCATAATCAAAATCTAAATTTGCCAACCGCAGGTGGGAGCGTATTTACAAGAAACTTGCACCATGAAGAATGCTTTCCATTTAAAAAGGGTAAAATAACATAATAGACACTCAAATGCCTTATAAATATGACCCAAAACAACCTATGAAGCTCTAGCAGTACATATCCAGAAATGTAATTGATTTCAAATAATGACTTACTTCATTGGTTGGCCTTCACATGTATTATCTCCTTTGTTTTCTTCAGTGAAAATCTTATCTGCAACCATGTGTTGGCCTCACCTCAAATAAACAAAACAGGTGATGGACCGAATGTGGATCAATGACACACATTCACCCCAGTCCAAAGATCTGGGCCTAAACAAACCTTTAGATAGGCCACACCTTATCGTCATCCTGAATTAATCATTTAAAATATTAGGGAGTGATTTATGATTGTTGTATGCCTGTTTTGTACCATTGTGTGTCATTTTTGTGATGCAGTGCTGGTGCAAAAAATTTGCTATGTTAAATAATAAGTAGGGCATTAAGTTTTAGATGACTGTTATTCATTTACTGTTTGGTAATAGTGGTTAATAACATTTTTTATTATATTTTTCCACAGATTCAACTGCAGATCTTTTTTTAATTTGAAAAATGGCAACGAAAAATCGTATTAGAAAGGCTAGAAAACGTCAAAGACAGCAGGATGATGTTTTATTGCAGCAGTCCTCTTCTCCAAATACTTTTCAAAACACCAAGAAAGCTCCGGGTAAGACCACAAAATCATTCTTAAGAAATATTTTTAGAAAAAAAGTATTTATCCTAAAAATGTTTCAGTTCAGAAAAAGAAAAGCAATTTAAATGGAAAGGAAAGACCCATCAAAAATGTTACTGGTAGAGGAAGAGATAACTCTGTGCATGATAGTAGAAGGAAACAACAGTTTAGGGACATTCGAAATCGAATGTTCCGTAACAGGATAATAGTTAATTTATTAAAAAATATTAAGAAAGGCCAACAGAAAGCGGCATTTTATAAGAAGAAGAAAAATGTAGAGAAAATTATTGATCATGCTTTTGAAATTAAGCGAACGTTGTTTATTTTGGTAATCAATAGAATTAGGAAACTAAGCAAGGTAATTTCTGATTTCAAAACAAAAAGTAGATGGAAGAGAGTAGTAAATCGTACTAACTTTTGTGAAGTTTTTTCCGGAGAATGGATGCATAGTTCAAGTTGTGAGGCATTTTTTAATGAGGAGAGTTATTTTCAGGATAATGATTTGGTGTTTGCAGTTGACACCAGTGGTCAAGCTTATGAAGTGAAGGATGGTTGTCCAGTTGAAAAAGAAAAACTTGTGACAACAGAGACAGAAGAGGCGCTAAGTGATGAGGTTTTAGGAAGACGTCCTAAGGGTCCTGTGTACATTTGGAAGTGTAGTTCTATTTGCAGTGTGCGACAGGTTTCCATCAATTTGCTTTGTGATTTTATACGGACATTTAATAAGAAAAGTTTGAAGCAGAAAATGAAGTTGTTGCAAGATTTAGATCCTTGCAGAGTGAGACAAATGACAGGTTTGCGTGGTCATTCACTGGCTTGTCTTTCCAGGAGAGTATGCCAGAGTGTTTTTCATCATTTCAGGATGCTAGCAGTGCATCATAATAAAGTGAGAAAATTAGTGAGAATGTTGTATTATGCTAAGAGTCCAGCAATTATGCTTAAACAATTATGTGCTGCTCTTTTGCATGGTTCTGAAATAGATGTGAAGAATATTTGTGAAGAAATTGAGTTTTGTTACTTTGGTAGTAGAGATGAGAATGTTCAAATTGACCCAGAAGTAGAGGGTTATGTTGAAGATAATGTACAGGTTTCTAGTACAGATAATTTTCAGAAGGAAATTGCCATGTTTCAGATGAAATCAAGTGAGAGGCCTAATTTCACTTGTGTATGTTGTCGACGCACTTATTATAAGAATCAGACTAAGTTAGTGGATTTATATGCAAAAAGTGAAAGGGAAAATAATAGTGAATGGAAGGATTTTGCCACATACTTGATGGTAGAAAATTGTTTTGATTTGGGAGTAGACCAACGTGTGTGTACTTATTGTTGTAATAAATTAAACCAAAACCAGATGCCTGCTAGGGCAGTTCATAATAATCTGGAATTGGTTGAGATTCCTTCAGAATTGATTGATTTAAATACTTATGAATCTATTTTGATTCAAAGTATCCATCCCTTTCAGGCTATTGTAAGAATGGAGCCAAAGACAGGGAAGTTGCCTCCAACAGATTTACAGAGAGGATTAAAGGGAAGAGTTGTTTATTTGCCTTTAGATTTGAATAAAAACATTAACACAATTGGAGTAGAAGAAGTGGAAGAGGAACCTCTGGTTATCTTGGTTAATGGGGTTCCGACAAAGAATAAGAAAATGTGGCAAGATTTAGTGGATGTTAGGAAAGTCAAAAAGGCAACAGTGTATTTGAAGAAAAATAATAAGTACTATAAGAATGTATATGTTGCAGAAGAGGAAGTAAGTGATGAAGAGGATAGCGTTTTGTGTGCTGGCCAAATTGAGAAAGTAGAGGCCTCTAATAGTGAAGAAATATATGAACATTATAGTGTTCATCCTTTGCATTCCAAGGAAGTCATGGGGAATGCTATTGAGTTGTTTCAAATGAAACAAGCCAAAGGGAGTCCCATTAGTGTTTGGGAGGAAAGTTTGGAAGCTCGGTGTTTCCCACAGCTATTTCCCACAGGTCGAGGAGGAAGATATGATGAGCGACCTCATCAAATTCCTGCGTCTGAATACCGGACTTTACGATTGTATGCAGAAGATCCTAGGTTTCGTCAATGCATTCCCTATTTGTTTCATCTCCTGTTTGAAAGCGATCTGTCTGGACTGTCATATGCAGTGAACCACATCTTAAAAAGTGGTATACAGATGCGAAACATCTCGGCAAGTGATTTTATGCATAAAGTCAATGTCCAAGACAGTATTTTGGATTCTCACTTAATTAATCTCATGGCGTGTCAGCGTGGTACTAATGAGTACTGGTACCGTCGTCATGGTGATTTAAAATGTATGCTGAGGAACTTAGGAACTCCGACATGGTTCCTCACTCTGAGCTGTGCCGAGTATGGCTGGGAAGACTTACTTGAATTTCTACGAGAGGCAAATGGAAATATTGAAAACATTGAATTCAAGACACCTGGAGAACTGTGTTCTTTGGATCCAGTGAATGTATGCAGGTACTTCAATCATAGATTTGAAGCTATGATGTCTTTCATCACAAATAAGAAGAATCCACCTCTTGGAGAGGTGTTGGATTTCTTCTGGAGAAAGGAGTACCAAGCAAGAGGTGCTCCTCATATACATATGTTGCTGTGGATCAAGGATGCACCTAAATTTGGAACAGATCCGGATGACTTAGTGATGAATTTCATAGAACAGTATTCTACGTGTGCTGTTACAAACGCAACGGAGAAGAAAAGCCTAAGAGAACAAGTTCTACGTTTCCAAAGCCATCGTTGTGGAAAGTACTGTCGTCGTAAATTCAGAAACAAGGACAAGTTCTACACCAAATGTCGTTTCAACTTTCCACGACCGGTGATTTCTAAAGGAAGAGTGAACAGTTTGATGTCTTCGCTGCGACATAATGTGACGAGGAAATCACCCAAAAATACATACAATTTGAAAAGGAACGAAGAGTCCAAGTACATCAACGACTACAACCCAGTGATTTTGTCCATGTGGAATGCTAACATGGATATACAGTTTGTGGCTGACAACTGTATGGCTGTGGCTCGGTATGTGACATCTTACATCACCAAAAAAGAAAAGACAGAACTGAAGGATATGTGGGAGGACATTTCCCATGAAAAGAGCCTCAGCAAGAAGTTGTACAGTTTCAGTCTGACGATGTTGTCGCATCGAGAAATCGGAGCTTACGAATGTTCTGATCGATTGTCTTCAGCAAGTCTCTATGCCAAATCCAGGAGTATCGTTTGGGCGAGTCTTGGTCTTGCTGCAACGCGAAATCGAGTTCTAAAACCTGTCCGGGAAATTGAGTATTTGGCAGAAAAGGAACCAAACAGTACCGACATTTTGAAGACCAACATGTTGGATACATATTATCCAAATCGAAGCAGTCACCTTGAGAATGTTTGTCTATATGAGGTTCTACAAAATTATGTATTCAAGAGGAACATCAAAGAAGATATTGAGAAAGGAGTGTATGCTGTAATTGGAAGTGAGGGATGCCTGGTCAAGCAAAGAAAATGCCAATTAGTAAACCATCGAAAATTGAGTGGCGAATCTCCAGAAAAAAAGGAGTTTTTCTATTTAGCACTTTTGCAACTTTTCAAGCCTTGGCGTGCAGAAGAGGAACTGCTTGGAGATTTCCTCTGTTACAAAGACTCTTTCACTGCTGCTAAGGAGACCATAGAATGTCCTGCTTTTCCCAAATATCAAGAAATGCTAACTTTGGAAATTGAGCAGGAAGCAACGATTGCAGCCGAGATTGCCAGAGACAGTTCTCAGGACAGTCAGAGTTCTGTTTCATTGAGTCAAGATCCACTTGGAGGACCTATTATCGAAAATGAAGCTGCCACTGCTATGAATGAAGTGGAAAGAGCCAGGGCACATGCTCAGGAGGATTCAGTTAACTTAGAAGACTTGGAAAAACAACTCAACGTTGAGCAGAGGAAAATATATGATGAAGTTACCAAGCAAATTGAGCACAGATTAAGTCATGAGAAGAAAGAGTGCTCATGTACATCGTTGAAGTCTGTCCGACTGTACGTGAGTGGAGAAGCGGGAACTGGAAAAAGTTTCCTCATTAAAGCAATTTCTTGTTATTTGCAGGAAAGGACTGAACCATCGCTGTCTTGTGTTGTCACTGCTCCTACTGGACTGGCAGCACATAACATTAAAGGTATTACTTTGCATCGTCTACTGATGCTGCCAGTGGAGCATGACAACAAATTACAATACCACAAGTTATCTGGAGATGCTTGCTGTGAAGTTTCAAGAGTCTTGAGGAAAATGAAACTACTTATCATTGACGAAGTAAGCATGGTTTCCAATGTCATGCTTGCCTTTGTGCATTTGAGAATGCAAGAAGTACTTAAAACTGAATATGATGTGTTATTTGGTGGGAAACACATCATTGTTTTCGGAGATCTTCTGCAGCTGACACCAGTAAAAGGTCAACCTGTGTTCCAAATACTCACGCATGAAGATACCAGGAAGTGCCTAGGGAGCATTGGCAACGTCAATATATGGTTAAACTTCAATTATGCTGAACTGCATGAAAATATGCGTCAGGCGAAGGATGAAGATTACAAGAATATTCTACAAGATATTAGAATTGGAAAAGTGACCGAGCATGGGAAAGAAGCTTTAAATGCACGATTACTGTCAAATTTATATCCCGAACAAGAGATTGTGCCTGAGAATATTTTTCAGAAAATTACTGAGAAGAAATCCGGAATATGTTTGATGCCAACTCTTGCAGAATGTGCCATCTTCAACAACAAAATGTTGAATTTAGAAAAGCAAGAGATTGTGAAACTTGAAGCTATTGACAAAATAGAGCATATGGGATCAACAATTATTTTGTCTGAGAATTTGAAGTTTTTGCTTGTTAAAGACTTATATGTTCGCCGTAAACAGTTTCCTGTTTGCTTGGCATATGCGGTGACAATCCATAAATCGCAAGGTTTAAGTGTAGACAGTGCATTGGTGAATATTGGCAGTTCTGTGTTCAAGGAGGGTATGGCATATGTGGCATTGTCACGAGTTAGAACTTTATCGGGATTGTACTTGATTGACTGTGATGTCACAAACATTTGTGCGGATCTAGATTGTGTTAAGGAATACAATAGGTTAAGAAGAGAGTATGCGCCACATTTGCCTCAATATCCTTTGTTTGAGAAACGTGTGGTAGGCCGGAAACGTAGAAATATCAGTAATAGTAGGGAGGTTGTAGCAAAAAGACCAAAAGTCGATGAACCGAAAATTGTTAGCAGAAAGAAAGTGGATTGTGTTGAAGATGTTGTCGGTTTTCAATTTGAAAACAGTTCTGGTGTCAACTGCTATGCAAATGTAGTGGTTAATGTTCTCTTTTCACTAGAGAGTTTAAAATAACAGATTCTCTTGAATTCAGAACAAATTTTATGCTGTTTGTTGAATTCTGTTTTCGAGAAATGTAGCACTGATCGAACAAAAGTAGAAAGTGTGTCTGAAGTTCGTTATCTGTTAGATGAATGTTCAGGTCAAACAGACTTCTCTGAAAATAATCAGCAAGATTGTCAGGAGTTTTTAATGTATATGCTTGATGTATTGCAAGATGAGGGTGTAGATGTGGATCACCTGTTCGGGCTTTCTTATCAATGGCAGCATGACTGCGAGAACTGTATGGTATCAAGTACTACTAGTGTAGACTCAGAAAGATTTATATATTTAACTTTGCCAGACAGTAAATCAGTCTCCTTTAATAAGCAAGTAAATGCAGCGGATCACAACATGGAGTGTAGCCAATGTAAATCTGAAATGATGTCAACATTATTTATACGTAGATATGGCCAGTATGTCATTTTAATGATCCAACGATGTAGGCCTGATGGATCAAAATTGTCAACTTTAATAAAAAAATTTGTGGCTTCTCAGCTGTCAATATCAGGAAGGACTTTTGTAACTGTAGCAATTATCTATCACGATGGTCCTTCAACAACATCAGGACATTATACAGCTTATTTAAAGTCTCGAAACGGCTGGTCATTCTGCAATGATTCTGTTGTAACTTTCAAAAAAAAATTGCCGTTTGACCTTAAAAATTCTTACCTGGTGTTTTTAAAACCAACATTTTAAAGAAAGAATCTTGGGATTTCCTGTGAGGAATTGCAAAAGGTTCATCAAGGTTCATCAAGTAGAGGGAATGTAAGTCTGCAATGCTGTCTAGATTATTGGTCCAAAACTTTTAATTATAATGTCAATTTAAAAATCCAACTATATAAACCTGATGCAAGTAAGTCTGCTTCATAGTAAGCAGTATCAGTGTCATAGGAAAAGGAGAACATGAGTGACAAAGAAGGGTAAGATATTAGTAGTCCAGGATTGTGAAAATAATCTCAAATGTTTTCTTTTTGAAAGTTGCGAAAATAGAAAATGACGGGATTTGATTGGAAGAATTACAAGACTTGTGAATCGCTGCAACATGATTTGGCCAAGTGGAAACATGTGGTAGAATGTGAGAAGTCTTTTCTTGTATGTAACATATTTTTCAAAACGATGGAGGTTTTCTTTCAGAAAGTGGCGGACTGAAAATATTTATAGCACAACAGAGTGGACGCTGTTCATAGGACATCCTTCGAAGTCATTTAATTTTAAGGAGTTTTGAATTCAGATTTCTTAGGTAGTATGGGTTTTTTAAACACAATCATTTTGATTGTGGTTTTTTTTCCCCGCTGTTACATGATGAATATCTTCAAGTCACTGATTTAAGTGAAATTTGATACATTCGGAGAACAGCAAAAATAAACCATTTAACATGTATAATTAATGTTCTCCTTTTTGTACTTATGATATACATTTAGAAATGTGAGGTAGATATGGAGAAACTGAGTCTTCTGTAAGTGTCAATTTTAATGCTTACAGTGCAGTACTTCTGGGTACTGTTTTTTTTTTGAAAACTGAATAGACCTCACATTAAAGAAACCTCTTGAAAGGACACATCTTATTTGCATCCTGAAACAATCATTTACAATGTTACACACAATTTTATGATGGCTTTACATCTCTTTTGCGCTGCTATTGCATCACTATTGTGAGACATCAGCAATGCAAAAGAAGCACCATGTTCCAAAATAGGCCTCACTTCATCAGCATGAAGATACTGTTTGTTTAAAATAAATATCTTTAGGATTGTGTAGGGGTCGTAGAGAAGCAGAGGCTTCTGTAAGTGTCAAAGTTGTTTAAAAACTGTTTCTTCTTGAACCTTTTCCCTTCTTTTTTCTAATTTTTAAATGCATGTTTTAATATTTTTGGAAATGTTTGTTCTCTCTTTTACAGATTGAAAGTATGAAAAATTTTCTTTAAAAGTTAACAAGAATTATAAGGTAAATGTTTTCTACTTTTTTAACCCGCATTCCACTGCTGATGATGTCACTGACTATGTCATGAATGATGTAATAAGTGGGCATGTTTTACTACAATGGTAGGTCTTCACATGTATTATCTCCTCTGTATTCTTCAACAAGCATAAATTTGATATGCAACCCTGAGTACGCCTCACCTTAAACAAACTTTTAGAGAGGACACACCTTATCGTCACCCTCAATCAATCATTTACTCTATCACATTTAACATCTATTAGTTCTACTGCTTCATTTCTTTAATCCTTACTTTCCCGTGTTTGCTACTTCTCTCATTCCTTTCTCTATTACTTAATTATTCTACTCCTTCCAGTATTTTTCTCAGTCCCTCTCTTCTCATACTTCTTCATTCTTATTCACTCATTCTGTCTCTATTAATGTTACTGTTTCTGAATGATCTCAAAAAATTTTTAAAACAAGAACAGTAAGTATAAGGATAGGAAACAGACATTTATGTTACAAGAAAGACAGCTATAGGAAGTAAACAAAAGATACTGTTACTCGCAATCCACTGCTGATGATGTCACTGACCATGTCAAAAATGATGAAATATATGACATGATCAGAAGTGAATTGCGGGTAACAGTATGTTTTCTTTACTCCCTATAGCTGTCTTTCTTGTAACATAACTGTCTGTTTCCTTTCCTTATACTTACTGTTTTTTTTAAAAAAAAAAATTTTTGGTTCGCTCCTGGTTCGCGTACCGGAGTGCGAACTGGGAGCGAACTAAAAGAAATAGAGCTTGGCAGAGTTCCAAAAATTCTACCATTTTTTTTTACAATGGGGAGGTAGTTCTGAAAAGAACTTTTTTTTTGGTTTTTGTTGTTTTAAATTTTTTTAATTATTTTTCTGAACATTTTTTATATTTTTTTGTTTTTTTCTGAACATTTTGTAATTTTTTTTATTTTTTGGGGGGAGGGGGAATCAAAAATGATTCATTGAAGAGGGCTCAACAGGAGCAACAAAAAAAAGAAGAATTTATTTTTTGGGGCGTTTTGGACATACATGATTTTTGATTGCTCTTATTATAAGAGTAATGCTACTTTCTCGGTAGCATAATATTTGATTGCACCACACGCACACTTGTTTCACTTCCCCCATGTCCATTTGAATGTTCGGGATCAACTCCCTTGCCTCTGGTCCCGATACTTCTGGCACGACAGATCTTCTCGCTATTGCCGGGGGATTTTGCTGTTCGTCGCGAAGCTGAGCAGCACTATAATTATTTGGGTGCCACCTACTCATGTGCCTGTGCATTGTAAAATTTCCAAAACTATATTTTTTGTCCGTCCCCCTTGAAAGGCGTTCATCGCAAATACGGCAAAAGACATATCTTGCATTGACTTTCTTTTGCCCTGCTGGAAATTTAAAAAATTGCCAGATGAAGTTTTCCTTTCTGTTGTACCTCCTGGGCTCCTCAGGCAAAAACTCAGGCTCTTCCTCCTCTTCCTGATCTTCCTCTTCTTCAAAGATTGGTTGAGCAGGTGGTCCTTTCTTTCCATGAGGAGGTGGAGGTGGTGGTGGGGGAACACTACCAGAAGCAACAACTGAAGCCATTTCTCTAGAATGTAAAAGGGTCTTTCTCTCACCAAGATGAAAGTCAGAGTGAGGAAAGAAGGAGGGGTTTTCATCATTTGGGAAAAGCAAAAGTTCTAAACCAATGAAAAGTGTTAATTTTAGATCACATGACCTAGTATTACATCATTAGGAAACCAAAAGTGAAATGAACCAATGAAAAGTGTTATTACCGAGTCACATGACCTGCTGTGTTTACGTTTCGCGCTTTGCGCCGCTTTCCGGTCCGCTTCCGGGTCCGCTAACTTGGCGCGTCCGATGACGTATTACGCGACAACGCAAAACGTCATTCTAACGTAACAGTTACGCTAAAAGAACGTTTACCGGTTCGCGGACTGGGAGTGGAACAAAAAAATATTTTTTAAAAAAATGTATTAAAAACATGTAAAATATATTTTAAGATTTAAAGAAGAATACATTTTACAGCTACAGATATTAGCTTTCAAAAAACCATTGAAATTTAATGAAAAAACCATAGGTTATAGAGAATATATAGTTAGGAATTAGCATTTACAAAACCTTAAAAATTCACTGAAAAAACCATAGGTTATAAACCATATATAGTTAGGGATTAGCATTTACAAAACCTTATTTTACTCGCATAAAACCATTGAAATTCCATATATAGTTAGTTGCACTAACTATATATCGCGCACCCGCAATCCACTGCCGATGATGTCACACATTACATCATTCATGACATGGTCAGTGACATCACTGATGACATCACTGATGACATCTCAAATGACATCACTGATGACATCACTGATGACAACATCCAGTGACTGTATGTTTCTGTAAAGTTAAAATATGTCTTACATATTGAAGAATGAGTGGATGTATAAGTGTCTGGATGAAGGATTTAGTAGGTGCATGACTGACTGTATGAGTGAGTGATTAAATGTGTCTCACTGAGTGCATGGGTTAGTGACTAAACTGTCTTAATTTGTGCATCATTATGTCTGTTGTTCTGTAAACTGTTGCATGTGTTGATAAGTAGCTATATGAGTAACTATATGGGTTATCGATTGGTTGCCCAAGTATTTGTATGGGAGACTGAGTGTGTGTGTGGGTGGCTGGGAGGTGTATGACTCTGTGCATAGATGTGTGAGCAGTTGATTCACTAGATGTATGGTTTCAAAAGTGCATGTGGAAACAGCTGTATGGGTGGTTGACTGTGTGCATGAGTGTATTGGTGAGTGAATGGATATCTCAGTGCTACATGTCAAAGTAAGTACATATGTAAAACACAGTACATGTGAGAGTTGACATATATAAATAACTGTGCATAAGAGCCAGTGAATGTGTGAGTGGCTGTATGGATCATTGTGAACTTGTATCAGGGATTGTATAATACAGTAAATATGTGTTAGTATATGTTTGAATAAGTAAAGTTTGTATAACTGTATAGTTGAGGAAATGGAGGTGTGAATGATTCTTTGCATGACTGACTAGGTGTGTGAGTAACTCCACAGATGAGTGACAGTCTATGACTGTCTGTTTACACTGATTGTATCTAAGGTTATATTAGAGTCTGAAGAGGTTCATCAAATTATCATATGAATAATGTCATCAGTGATGTGATCAGTAATGTCAAATGAGATGTCATCAGTGATGTCATCAGTGATGTCATCAGTGATGTCATTTGAGATGTCATCAGTGATGTCATCAGTGATGTCACTGACCATGTCATGAATGATGTAACGTGTGACATCATCGGCAGTGGATTGCGGGTGCGCGATATATAGTTAGTGCAACTAACTATATATGGAATTTCAATGGTTTTATGCGAGTAAAATAAGGTTTTGTAAATGCTAATCCCTAACTATATATGGTCTATAACCTATGGTTTTTTCAGTGAATATATATATATATATATATATATATATATATATATATTACCTACTGGCGGTCGCCAGTAGGTATATATAGTTAGGATTTTTTCCCTATGGGATTTCTGAAAATTCTATGTCTAATAACTTTGGTGTTTGTGGACGGAATTGGCTGAAATTTTCTGGAAAATGGCACATTTTGTTTCTGAGCAGCTCCTGAAAATTTGGGGGGGTTTCGGCAAGGGGGGGCTGAGATAAAAGGGGGGTCCCAAAACGCGTTTTTCCCATGTTAATTTCCATAGGGCGGTTGGACTCACTTTTAGCTCGAACGGCTGAATGGATTTGCACGAAACTTGGCAAAATTGTAGGGACTGTTAGCCCGATGTGCCTTTGCTAGGTCTCAATATATGTGCCTCAGTGGATTTTGAGAAATTAACGTTCAAAGTAAGATATATATCTGTAACAGCGCTCCGGGCAGCGCTCCGGTTCGCGTACTTTTCGCGTAACGGAACTTTGCGCGCAGAAAGCTGATTGGCTCTTCGGTGTCTGTCAACATTCTAAACAGTCCGGAGCGGCCGCCATCTTGTCTCTCGGTAGGATCGAGAGACAAGAGGAGGCCAAAACAAAGGGGGAAATTACCATAAGGGGGCATAGTAGATCCTCGTTGACCCCCTAGGTTTTATGTGGAGGTTTTAAAAGGGCCCAGCAGGGTCAAAAAAAAAATATATATTTTTTTTTTTGCGTGATGAGCGCCTAGTACGCGAACCGGAAAGCGTTCTGGGCAGCGTACTATAAGGATAAAAGAATGATAGACTTTTCAAATACTGTATGTTAATTGTTTGTTGTTTTTGTTGTTTTTTTTTTTTTCTTTATTTTTAAAGTTTTTTTTTTATTTTGATTGTGTTTCATAATCCATTAAACTTTCTAACATTTCAGTGTCAGAAATTTCAAAATTGAATATAGGGTGTAACATGTTCTCATTTTGAAGCAGGTTATCCACTGCTTCAACACATTGCAGTAGTTCCTGGTCTTTACTTTGATCCATGAAATCATCAATATTTTCTTGGCTGCTCTCCTCCAGTACAATTGAAAATTTAACTTGTTGCTCGCCTTCCATTTTGCCTGAAATTATGATAAAAAGAATATATATTAGTAGAGATAGGGCACTGTTGGGATTAATTTTAGATAGGCAGTTTTTATCAGTGAATTTTTCTTTTGGCAGTGTATAGTATCAGAGTGGAAGTAGGACTATAAAAAAGTGTATGTGATTTAACCAAGACAAGCCTAACTCCATTCATAACTATAACAGAGAAGTCTATCTAAATACATAACTACTACAGAGGGATAGTATATATCTATCAGAAAAAGTCTACCATATTAAGTTATAGTGCACAATATACTTCAGTTTTAAAAATAACAACTTACCTTTAGAAACAAGTTGAAGTGTTTGGTAGCTATTCAAATGTGATGTACAACAAGAAGTAGCAGTCAAAATGGCTTTGTTTTCTTCTCTTCCTTTATATATATTCAGGTATATAACCAATCAAATGTCAGGTAATAAAAGTAGAAAATGAAAGTAACATTTTCATTGGTTGTCAATTCCAACACTTCAGATGTGTTTTGTGAAGTAATTTACCTCACGGTACTTAGAGAGGTCTACAGGCTAAATGGCTAAATGAAATTTCAATCAAATTTGTGAGAATGAAAGGGATTGTTATGTAGTATGAGCTAATCTATATTTGGTGAGAGTGTCTCTAGTCGTTTTTCTGTAAATTACTTTCCCACCTTTTTTTTGGACCGCTTCCCGGAAAGCGGTCCGGTCCGCGAACTAGGAGCGTAACGGGAGTCCACCATTTTGTGTTTCGGTCGAATTAAGGTATAAAATGGAGGGTAAATAATGTTTTGAATGGGTAGAAGGGGGCACGGTACAAGTATTTTGACCCCCTAGGTTTTCTGAGGGTGGCTGAGGAGGACCATATGTGCGAAGAAAAAACTTTTTTTTTTAAATTTTGCGCGGTTAGCTTCCAGTTCGCGTACCGGATAGCGCTCTTTGAGCGTAGTTTGTTGAAAATTACAGAAAAAAGTTAGAAAAAAATAATAATTATGTGTGATCAGATGAAGGGTAGCTCTGAGAAGAGCTTTTGGGTTTATGGTACATTTAGGTACTTATAAGTAGGTACCAATGCACAGTCTTAAATTCAGAATGAAAATTCTGTTGCCCTCATCTGAGAAGTGAACTCCATCTCCTCTGTAGATATCTTGCATGTAGTAACGCAAGTTATTGTTGTACAAGGAGCCCATTCCATGGTCTCTCATGAAAGCTGAAACAGATTTGTTTACATGCTTCCTCGCTTTCTCAATTTGTGGACAAAATTGGTTGGACCACCTCCATTTCTGTCTTTGGCATATATTGGAATATACCAAGGCAGTTTGAGGAAAAAGTGCCATTAATTGCTCAAAGGTGTCCTTTAAAAGCATTTCCAGACCTACCTCAGTCAAAGTGCCCAAATCATTACCTCCACAGGGGAAACATCCTTTACCACGCAACCGTTACAACGCGGTATGTAACAACGTGGTTTTAACAACGCAAGTCATTATGTCGACTTGCACTGGAGGGCGCTCTAGACTAAGGAATAGTGTGAATTACTATTCCAACACCTTCCCTACTGTACGTAGGCTGGAGTTGGAATAGTAATTTGCAATATTCCTAAATCCAGCACCCTCCAGTGCAAGTCGAAATAATGACTTGCGTTGTTAAAACCACGTTGTAACATACCGCGTTGTAACGGTATGCGTGGTATCGACATACATCCCTCCACAGTGCACAATTAACAGGTCAGGTTTTGGCAAATGCATAAAGGTTTTCACCAATGGTATCAATTGGTGACATTTTAATCCTCTTTGGCCCAACCACTTAATTTCCACATCTTGTAAATTGAGGTTAGGTAAATTTCTGTTCTCAGCATACCTTTGAGCCCAGTGGATGTAACTATGTCCAACAATCCAGACCTTAAACATGGTGGGAGAAGGTTGTTCTGCAGTCAGATGAAGTGTTGTAATGAAAGGGCAGTTAAAACAGTAGGAGTTTGTAAAGAAAAAAAACTGTGGATTTCCAATGCTAATGATTCATTAGCAGTGATTGGTGCATTTCCATTTCTGAAAACAGAAAGTTAGGGTGCATGGATGTGTTCTTTGAAAGATGTAATTTGAATGGTCAAGGAAGAAACATTTAATGAAAGATTGCACTGGATACGCAGGTGCACTGAGAGTTCAGAGTTCAATTGAAACATTGTTGTGTGAATTTGCAAACATGAGAGGTCTTCCAGGAGGTGGTTGCTATGGAAAAAAGGCAGAGAGGGCAGAGGGGGGAAGGGTTTTGATTTGAAAAAAGTGAGGGAAGAGTTATGATTGGCTAATATGAGAGATATGTGAAATGAATATCTGTATTTCTGTGCTTTCAATAGCTGCAGCCTCTGGAGTGCATCCTTTTTCTTCTGCTGAAGACAATTTGGTGTATTTCTGAGACTGTTTTCAAAACTCAAAAAGTATTTGCTAAGGTGAGAAAAGATTTATTTAATTTAGATAGAGAATAGTATGATTTAAGGAGAAAATGATGAAGAAAGCTGTGTTTTTAAAATGTGGTTTTGTCTCTAGTGATATACAAATAGAATTTGTTTCTTTGAGAAATTGTAATTGCATATTAGGTGTAGCATTCTGACATGCAGTAACACAAGTTATTGTTGTACATGGAGCCCATTCCATGGTCTCTTATGTAAGCTGAAACAGATATGTTGTTTTTAAAAACGATTTTTGAAATCAATTACATTTCTGGATATGTACTGCTAGAGCTTCATAGGTTGTTTTGGGTCATATTTATAAGGCATTTGAGTGTCTTTGATGTTATTTTTTCCTTTTTAAATGGAAAGTGTTCCTCATGGGGCAAGTGTCTTGTAAATACGCTCCCACTTGCGCTTTGCAAATTTAGATTTTGATTATGGGAGTTACATAGCCATGTTAATAATGTCCAAACAATGGTGCTAGGGCATTCAAGAAAACGCTTTCATGTGTCTCAAGGACATTTTCAGTCATTTCCTCTTGAATACAGGTATACAATTGATTTATATGCTGTGTTTAAAAACGATTTTTGAAAGCAATTACATTTCTGGATATGTACTACTAGAGCTTCATAGGTTGTTTTGGGTCATATTTATAAGGCATTTGAGTGTCTTTGATGTTATTTTTTCCTTTTTAAATGGAAAGTGTTCCTCATGGGGCAAGTGTACTGTAAATACGCTCCCACTTGCGCTTGGCAAATTTAGATTTTGATTATGGGAGTTACATAGCCATGTTAATAATGTCCAAACAATGGTGCTAGGGCATTCAAGAAAACGCTTTCATGTGTCTCAAGGACATTTTCAGTCATTTCCTCTTGAATACAGGTATACAATTGATTTATATGCTGTGTTTAAAAACGATTTTTGAAAGCAATTACATTTCTGGATATGTACTGCTAGAGCTTCATAGGTTGTTTTGGGTCATATTTATAAGGCTATGTAACTCCCATAATCAAAATCTAAATTTGCCAACCGCAGGTGGGAGCGTATTTACAAGAAATTTGCACCATGAAGAACGCTTTCCATTTAAAAAGGGTAAAATAACATAATAGACACTCAAATGCCTTATAAATATGACCCAAAACAACCTATGAAGCTCTAGCAGTACATATCCAGAAATGTAATTGATTTCAAATAATGACTTACTTCATTGGTAGGCCTTCACATGTATTTTCTCCTTTGTTTTCTTCAGTGAAAATCTTATCTGCAACCATGTGTTGGCCTCACCTCAAATAAACAAAACAGGTGATGGACCGAATGTGGATCAATGACACACATTCACCCCAGTCCAAAGATCTGGGCCTAAACAAACCTTTAGATAGGCCACACCTTATCGTCATCCTGAATTAATCATTTAAAATATTAGGGAGTGATATATGATTGGTGTATGCCTGTTTTGTACCATTGTGTGTCATTTTTGTGATGTAGTGCTGGTGCAAAAGATTTGCTATGTTAAATAATAAGTAGGGCATTAAGTTTCAGATGACTGTTATTCATTTACTGTTTGGTAATAGTGGTTAATAACATTTTTTATTATATTTTTCCACAGATTCAACTGCAGATCTTTTTTTAATTTGAAAAATGCCAACGAAAAATCGTATTAGAAAGGCTAGAAAACGTCAAAGACAGCAGGATGATGTTTTATTGCAGCAGTCCTCTTCCCCAAATACTTTTCAAAACACCAAGAAAGCTCCGGGTAAGAGCACAAAATAATTCTTAAGAAATATTTTTAGAAAAAAAAGTATTTATCCTAAAAATGTTTCAGTTCAGAAAAAGAAAAGCAATTTAAATGGAAAGGAAAGACCCATCAAAAATTTTACTGGTAGAGGAAGAGATAACTCTGTGCATGATAGTAGAAGGAAACAACAGTTTAGGGACATTCGAAATCGAATGTTCCGTAACAGGATAATAGTTAATTTATTAAAAAATATTAAGAAAGGCCAACAGAAAGCGGCATTTTATAAGAAGAAGAAAAATGTAGAGAAAATTATTGATCATGCTTTTGAAATTAAGCGAAAGTTGTTTATTTTGGTAATCAATAGAATTAGGAAACTAAGCAAGGTAATTTCTGATTTCAAAACAAAAAGTAGATGGAAGAGAGTAGTAAATCGTACTAACTTTTGTGAAGTTTTTTCCGGAGAATGGATGCATAGTTCAAGTTGTGAGGCATTTTTTAATGAGGAGAGTTATTTTCAGGATAATGATTTGGTGTTTGCAGTTGACACCAGTGGTCGAGCTTATGAAGTGAAGGATGGTTGTCCAGTTGAAAAAGAACAACTTGTGACAACAGAGACAGAAGAGGCGCTAAGTGATGAGGTTTTAGGAAGACGTCCTAAGGGTCCTGTGTACATTTGGAAGTGTAGTTCTATTTGCAGTGTGCGACAGGTTTCCATCAATTTGCTTTGTGATTTTATACGGACATTTAATAAGAAAAGTTTGAAGCAGAAAATGAAGTTGTTGCAAGATTTAGATCCTTGCAGAGTGAGACAAATGACAGGTTTGCGTGGTCATTCACTGGCTTGTCTTTCCAGGAGAGTATGCCAGAGTGTTTTTCATCATTTCAGGATGCTAGCAGTGCATCATAATAAAGTGAGAAAATTAGTGAGAATGTTGTATTATGCTAAGAGTCCAGCAATTATGCTTAAACAATTATGTGCTGCTCTTTTGCATGGTTCTGAAATAGATGTGAAGAATATTTGTGAAGAAATTGAGTTTTGTTACTTTGGTAGTAGAGATGAGAATGTTCAAATTGACCCAGAAGTAGAGGGTTATGTTGAAGATAATATACAGGTTTCTAGTACAGATAATTTTCAGAAGGAAATTGCCACGTTTCAGATGAAATCAAGTAAGAGGCCTAATTTCACTTGTGTATGTTGTCGACGCACTTATTATAAGAATCAGACTAAGTTAGTGGATTTATATGCAAAAACTGAAAGGGAAAATAATAGTGAATGGAAGGATTTTGCCACATACTTGATGGTAGAAAATTGTTTTGATTTGGGAGTGGACCAACGTGTGTGTACTTATTGTTGTAATAAATTAAACCAAAACCAGATGCCTGCTAGGGCAGTTCATAATAATCTGGAATTGGTTGAGATTCCTTCAGAATTGAAGGATTTAAATACTTATGAATCTATTTTGATTCAAAGTATCCATCCCTTTCAGGCTATTGTAAGAATGGAGCCAAAGACAGGGAAGTTGCCTCCAACAGATTTACAGAGAGGATTAAAGGGAAGAGTTGTTTATTTGCCTCTAGATTTGAACAAAAACATTAACACAATTGGAGTAGAAAAAGTGGAAGAGGAACCTCTGGTTATCTTGGTTAATGGGGTTCCGACAAAGAATAAGAAAATATGGCAAGATTTAGTGGATGTTAGGAAAGTCAAAAATGCAACTTTGTATTTGAAGAAAAATAATAAGTACTATAAGAATGTATATGTTGCAGAAGAGGAAGTAAGTGATGAAGAGGATAGCGTTTTGTGTGCTGGCCAAATTGAGAAAGTAGAGGCGTCTAATAGTGAAGAAATATATGAACATTATAGTGTTCATCCTTTGCATTCCAAGGAAGTCATGGGGAATGCTATTGAGTTGTTTCAAATGAAACAAGCCAAAGGGAGTCCCATTAGTGTTTGGGAGGAAAGTTTGGAAGCTCGGTGTTTCCCACAGCTATTTCCCACAGGTCGAGGAGGAAGATATGATGAGCGACCTCATCAAATTCCTGCGTCTGAATACCGGACTTTACGATTGTATGCAGAAGATCCTAGGTTTCGTCAATGCATTCCCTATTTGTTTCATCTCCTGTTTGAAAGCGATCTGTCTGGACTGTCATATGCAGTGAACCACATCTTAAAAAGTGGTATACAGATGCGAAACATCTCGGCAAGTGATTTTATGCATAAAGTCAATGTCCAAGACAGTATTTTGGATTCTCACTTAATTAATCTCATGGCGTGTCAGCGTGGTACTAATGAGTACTGGTACCGTCGTCATGGTGATTTAAAATGTATGCTGAGGAACTTAGGAACTCCGACATGGTTCCTCACTCTGAGCTGTGCCGAGTATGGCTGGGAAGACTTACTTGAATTTCTACGAGAGGCAAATGGAAATATTGAAAACATTGAATTCAAGACACCCGGAGAACTGTGTTCTTTGGATCCAGTGAATGTATGCAGGTACTTCAATCATAGATTTGAAGCTATGATGTCTTTCATCACAAATAAGAAGAATCCACCTCTTGGAGAGGTGTTGGATTTCTTCTGGAGAAAGGAGTACCAAGCAAGAGGTGCTCCTCATATACATATGTTGTTGTGGATCAAGGATGCACCTAAATTTGGAACAGATCCGGATGACTTAGTGATGAATTTCATAGAACAGTATTCTACGTGTGCTGTTCCAAACGCAACGGAGAAGAAAAGCCTAAGAGAACAAGTTCTACGTTTCCAAAGCCATCGTTGTGGAAAGTACTGTCGTCGTAAATTCAGAAACAAGGACAAGTTCTACACCAAATGTCGTTTCAACTTTCCACGACCGGTGATTTCTAAAGGAAGAGTGAACAGTTTGATGTCTTCGCTGCGACATAATGTGACGAGGAAATCACCCAAAAATACATACAATTTGAAAAGGAACGAAGAGTCCAAGTACATCAATGACTACAACCCAGTGATTTTGTCCATGTGGAATGCTAACATGGATATACAGTTTGTGGCTGACAACTGTATGGCTGTGGCTCGGTATGTGACATCTTACATCACCAAAAAAGAAAAGACAGAACTGAAGGAAATGTGGGAGGACATTTCCCATGAAAAGAGCCTCAGCAAGAAGTTGTACAGTTTCAGTCTGAAGATGTTGCCGCATCGAGAAATCGGAGCTTACGAATGTTCTGATCGATTGTCTTCAGCAAGTCTCTATGCCAAATCCAGGAGTATCGTTTGGGCGAGTCTTGGTCTTGCTGCAACGCGAAATCGAGTTCTAAAACCTGTCCGGGAAATTGAGTATTTGGCAGAAAAGGAACCAAACAGTACCGACATTTTGAAGACCAACATGTTGGATACATATTATCCAAATCGAAGCAGTCACCTTGAGAATGTTTGTCTATATGAGGTTCTACAAAATTATACATTCAAGAGGAACATCAAAGAAGATATTGAGAAAGGAGTGTATGCTGTAATTGAAAGTGAGGGATGCCTGGTCAAGCAAAGAAAATGCCAATTAGTAAACCATCGAAAATTGAGTGGCGAATCTCCAGAAAAAAAGGAGTTTTTCTATTTAGCACTTTTGCAACTTTTCAAGCCTTGGCGTGCAGAAGAGGAACTGCTTGGAGATTTCCTCTGTTACGAAGACTCTTTCACTGCTGCTAAGGAGACCATAGAATGTCTTGCTTTTCCCAAATATCAAGAAATGCTAACTTTGGAAATTGAGCAGGAAGCAACGATTGCAGCCGAGATTGCCAGAGACAGTTCTCAGGACAGTCAGAGTTCTGTTTCATTGAGTCAAGATCCACTTGGAGGACCTATTATCAAAAATGAAGCTGCCACTGCTATGAATGAAGTGGAAAGAGCCATGGCACATGCTCAGGAGGATTCAGTTAACTTAGAAGACTTGGAAAAACAACTCAACGTTGAGCAGAGGAAAATATATGATGAAGTTACCAAGCAAATTGAGCACGGATTAAGTCATGAGAAGAAAGAGTGCTCATGTACATCGTTGAAGCCTGTCCGACTGTACGTGAGTGAAGAAGCGGGAACTGGAAAAAGTTTCCTCATTAAAGCAATTTCTTGTTATTTGCAGGAAAGGACTGAGTCATCGCTGTCTTGTGTTGTCACCGCTCCTACTGGACTGGCAGCACATAACATTAAAGGTATTACTTTGCATCGTCTACTGATGCTGCCAGTGACGCATGACAACAAATTACAATACCACAAGTTATCTGGGGATGCTTGCTGTGAAGTTTCAAGAGTCTTGAGGAAAATGAAACTACTTATCATTGACGAAGTAAGCATGGTTTCCAATGTCATGCTTGCCTTTGTGCATTTGAGAATGCAAGAAGTACTTAAAACTGAATATGATGTGTTATTTGGTGGCAAACACATCATTGTTTTCGGAGATCTTCTGCAGCTGACACCAGTAAAAGGTCAACCTGTGTTCAAAATACTCACGCATGAAGATACCAGGAAGTGCCTAGGGAGCATTGGCAACGTCAATATATGGTTAAACTTCAATTATGCTGAACTGCATGAAAATATGCGTCAGGCGAAGGATGAAGATTACAAGAATATTCTACAAGATATTAGAATTGGAAAAGTGACCGAGCATGGGAAAGAAGCTTTAAATGCACGATTACTGTCAAATTTATATCCCGAACAAGAGATTGTGCCTGAGAATATTTTTCAGAAAATTACTGAGAAGAAATCCGGAATATGTTTGATGCCAACTCTTGCAGAATGTGCCATCTTCAACAACAAAATGTTGAATTTAGAAAAGCAAGAGATTGTGAAACTTGAAGCTATTGACAAAATAGAGCATATGGGATCAACAATTATTTTGTCAGAGAATTTGAAATCAAAATTGGATTCATTAGAGAAGACTATATCTAAAACTGCGGGTTTTGAAAAGACTCTGAATGTGTGCTTAAATTGCCGAATCATTTTGAGAAGGAATTTACATGTTGAAAGAGGTCTGGTAAATGGATCAATGGGTAATGTTGTTGATTTTGGGAAATACAGAAATAGAGATGGAATAGAATTTTTAAAAATTAAATTTGATGGCATTGAGGAAGTACAGCTAATTGGTCGTTGTTCTGCTAGGTTTTTGCTTGTTAAAGACTTATATGTTCACCATAAACAGTTTCCTGTTTGCTTGGCATATGCGGTGACAATCCATAAATCGCAAGGTTTAAGTGTAGATAGTGCATTGGTGAATATTGGCAGTTCTGTGTTCAAGGAGGGTATGGCATATGTGGCATTGTCACGAGTTAGAACTTTATCTGGATTGTACTTGATTGACTGTGATGTCACAAACATTTGTGCGGATCTAGATTGTGTTAAGGAATACAATAGGTTAAGAAGAGAGTATGCACCACATTTGCCTCAATATCCTTTGTTTGAGAAACGTGTGGTAGGCCGGAAACGTAGAAATATCAGTAATAGTAGGGAGGTTGTAGCAAAAAGACCAAAAGTCAATGAACCGAAAATTGTTAGCAGAAAGAAAGTGGATTCTGTTGAAGATGTTGATGGTTTTCAATTTGAAAACAGTTCTGGTGTCAACTGCTATGCAAATGTAGTGGTTAATGTTCTCTTTTCACTAGAGAGTTTAAAAGAACAGATTCTGTTGAATTCAGAACAAATTTTATGCTGTTTGTTGAATTCTGTTTTTGAGAAATGTAGCACTGATCGAACAAAAGTAGAAAGTGTGTCTGAAGTTCGTTATCTGTTAGATGAATGTTCAGGTCAAACAGACTTCTCTGAAAATAATCAGCAAGATTGTCAGGAGTTTTTAATGTATATGCTTGATGTATTGCAAGATGAGGGTGTAGATGTAGATCACCTGTTTGGGCTTTCTTATCAATGGCAGCATAACTGCGAGAACTGTATGGTATCAAGTACTACTAGTGTAGACTCAGAAAGATTTATATATTTAACTTTGCCAGACAGTAAATCAGTCTCCTTTAATAAGCTAGTAAATGCAGCGGATCACAACATGGAGTGTAGCCAATGTAAATCTGAAATGATGTCAACATTATTTATACGTAGATATGGCCAGTATGTCATTTTAATGATCCAACGATGTAGGCCTGATGGATCAAAATTGTCAACTTTAATAAAAAAAATTGTGGCTTCTCAGCTGTCAATATCAGGAAGGACTTTTGTAACTGTAGCAATTATCTATCACGATGGTCCTTCAACAACATCAGGACATTATACAGCTTATTTAAAGTCTCGAAACGGCTGGTCATTCTGCAATGATTCCGTTGTAACTTTCAAAAAAAAATTGCCGTTTGACCTTAAAAATTCTTACCTGGTGTTTTTAAAACCAAAATTTTAAAGAAAGAATCTTGGGATTTCCTGTGAGGAATTGCAAAAGGTTCATCAAGTAGAGGGAATGTAAGTCTGCAATGCTGTCTAGATTATTGGTCCAAAACTTTTAATTATAATGTCAATTTAAAAATTCAACTATATAAACCTGATGCAAGTAAGTCTGCTTCATAGTAAGCAGTATCAGTGTCATAGGAAAAGGAGAACATGAGTGACAAAGAAGGGTAAGATATTAGTAGTCCAGGATTGTGAAAATAATCTCAAATGTTTTCTTTTTGAAAGTTGCGAAAATAGAAAATGACGGGATTTGATTGGAAGAATTACAAGACTTGTGAATCGCTGCAACATGATTTGGCCAAGTGGAAACATGTGGTAGAATGTGAGAAGTCTTTTCTTGTATGTAACATATTTTTCAAAACGATGGAGGTTTTCTTTCAGAAAGTGGCGGGCTGAAAATATTTATAGCACAACAGAGTGGACGCTGTTCATAGGACATCCTTCAACGTCATTGAAAGTAAGTTAATTTTAAGGAGTTTTGAATTCAGATTTCTTAGGTTGTATGGGTTTTTTAAACACAATCATTTTGATTGTGTTTTTTTTTCCCCGCTGTTACATGATGAATATCTTCAAGTCACTGATTTAAGTGAAATTTGATACATTCTGAGAACAGCAAAAATAAACCATTTAACATGTATAATTAATGTTCTCCTTTTTGTACTTATGATATACATTTAGAAATGTGAGGTATATATGGAGAAACTGAGTCTTCTGTAAGTGTCAATTTTAATGCTTACAGTGCAGTACTTCTAGGTACTGTTTTTTTTGTTGAAAACTGAATACACTTCACATTAAAGAAACCTCTTGAAAGGACACATCTTATTTGCATCCTGAAACAATCATTTACAATGTTACACACAATTTTATGATGGCTTTACATCTCTTTTGCGCTGCTATTGCATCACTATTGTGAGACATCAGCAATGCAAAAGAAGCACCATGTTCCAAAATAGGCCTCACTTCATCAGCATGAAGATACTGTTTGTTTAAAATAAATATCTTTAGGATTGTGTAGGGGTCGTAGAGAAGCAGAGGCTTCTGTAAGTGTCAAAGTTGTTTAAAAACTGTTTCTTCTTGAACCTTTTCCCTTCTTTTTTCTAATTTTTAAATACATGTTTTAATATTTTTGGAAATGCTTGTTCTCTCTTTTACAGATTGAAAGTATGAAAAATTTTCTTTAAAAGTTAACAAGAATTATAAGGTAAATGTTTTCTACTTTTTTAACTCGCATTCCACTGCTGATGATGTCACTGACTATGTCATGAATGATGTAATAAGTGGGCATGTTTTACTACAATGGTAGGTCTTTACATGTATTATCTCCTCTGTATTCTTCAACAAGCATAAATTTGATATGCAACCCTGAGTACGCCTCACCTTAAACAAACTTTTAGAGAGGACACACCTTATCGTCACCCTCAATCAATCATTTACTCTATCACATTTAACATCTATTAGTTCTACTGCTTCATTTCTTTAATCCTTACTTTCCTGTGTTTGCTACTTCTCTCATTCCTTTCTCTATTACTTAATTATTCTACTCCTTCCAATATTTTTCTCAGTCCCTCTCTTCTCATACTTCTTCATTCTTATTCACTCATTCTGTCTCTATTAATGTTACTGTTTCTGAATGATCTTAAAAAAATTTTAAAACAAGAACAGTAAGTATAAGGATAGGAAACAGACATTTATATTTCAAGAAAGACAGCTATAGGAAGTCAACAAAAGATACTGTTACTCGCAATCCACTACTGATGATGTCACTGACCATGTCAAAAATGATGTAATATATGACATGATCAGAAATGAATTGCGGGTAACAGTATCTTTTCTTTACTCCCTATAGCTGTCTTTCTTGTAACATAACTGTCTGTTTCCTTTCCTTATACTTACTGTTTTTTTTTTTTTTTTTAATTTTTGGTTCGCTCCTGGTTCGCGTACCGGAGTGCGAACTGGGAGCGAACTAAAAAAAATAGAGCTTGGCAGAGTTCCAAAAATTCTACCAATTTTTTTTATAATGGGGAGGTAGTTCTGAAAAGAACTTTTTTTTTGGTTTTTGTTGTTTTAAATTTTTTTATTATTTTTCTGAACATTTTTTATATTTTTTTGTTTTTTTCTGAACATTTTGTAATTTTTTTTATTTTTTGGGGGGAGGGGGAAACAAAAATGATTCATTGAAGAGGGCTCAACAGGAGCAACAAAAAAAAGAAGAATTTATTTTTTGGGGCGTTTTGGACATACATGATTTTTGATTGCTCTTATTATAAGAGTAATGCTACTTTCTCGGTAGCATAATATTTGATTGCACGACACGCACACTTGTTTCACTTCTCCCATGTCCATTTGAATATTCGGGATCAACTCCCTTGCTTCTGGTCCCGAAACTTCTGGCACGACCGATCTTCTGGCTATTGCTGGGGGATTTTGTTGTTCGTCCTGAAGCTGAGCAGCACTATAATTATTTGGGTGCCACCTACTCATGTGCCTGTGCATTGTAAAATTTCCAAAACTATATTTTTTGTCCGTCCCCCTTGAAAGGCGTTCATCACAAATACGGCAAAAGACATATCTTGCGTTGACTTTCTTTTGCCCTGTTGGAAATTTAAAAAATTGCCAGATGAAATTTTCCTTTCTGTTGTACCTCCTGGGCTCCTCAGGCAAAAACTCAGGCTCTTCCTCCTCTTCCTGATCTTCCTCTTCTTCAAAGATTGGTTGAGTAGGTGGTCCTTTCTTTCCATGAGGAGGTGGAGGTGGTGGTGGGGGAACACTACCAGAAGCAACAACTGAAGCCATTTCTCTGGAATGTAAAAGGGTCTTTCTCTCACCAAGATGAAAGTCAGAGTGAGGAAAGAAGGAGGGGTTTTCATCATTTGGGAAAAGCAAAAGTTCTAAACCAATGAAAAGTGTTAATTTTAGATCACATGACCTAGTATTACATCATTAGGAAACCAAAAGTGAAATGAACCAATGAAAAGTGTTATTACCGAGTCACATGACCTGCTGTGTTTACGTTTCACGCTTTGCGCCGCTTTCCGGTTCGCTTCCGGGTCCGCTAACTTGGCGCGTCCGATGACGTATTACGCGACAACGCAAAACGTCATTCTAACGTAACAGTTACGCTAAAAGAACGTTTACCGGTTCGCGGACTGGGAGCGGAACAAAAAAATATTTTTTTTAAAAATGTATTAAAAACATGTAAAATATATTTTAAGATTTAAAGAAGAATACATTTTACAGCTACAGATATTAGCTTTCAAAAAACCATTGAAATTCAATGAAAAAACCATAGGTTATAAATGATATATAGTTAGGAATTAGCATTTACAAAACCTTAAAAATTCACTGAAAAAAACATAGGTTATAAACCATATATAGTTAGGGATTAGCATTTACAAAACCTTATTTTACTCGCATAAAACCATTGAAATTCCATATATAGTTAGTTGCACTAACTATATATCGCGCACCCGCAATCCACTGCCGATGATGTCACACATTACATCATTCATGACATGGTCAGTGACATCACTGATGACATCACTGATGACATCTCAAATGACATCACTGATGACATCACTGATGACAACATCCAGTGACTGTATGTTTCTGTAAAGTTAAAATATGTCTTACATATTGAAGAATGATTGGATGTATAAGTGTCTGGATGAAGGATTTAGTAGGTGCATGACTGACTGTATGAGTGAGTGATTAAATGTGTCTCACTGAGTGCATGGGTTAGTGACTAAACTGTCTTAATTTGTGCATCATTATGTCTGTTGTTCTGTAAACTGTTGCATGTGTTGATAAGTAGCTATATGAGTAACTATATGGGTTATTGATTGGTTGCCCAAGTATTTGTATGGGAGACTGAGTGTGTGTGTGGGTGGCTGGGAGGTGTATGACTCTGTGCATAGATGTGTGAGCAGTTGATTCACTAGATGTATGGTTTCAAAAGTGCATGTGGAAACAGCTGTATGGGTGGTTGACTGTGTGCATGAGTGTATTGGTGAGTGAATGGATATCTCAGTGCTACATTTCAAAGTAAGTACATATGTAAAACACAGTACATGTGAGAGTTGACATATATAAATAACTGTGCATAAGAGCCAGTGAATGTGTGAGTGGCTGTATGGATCATTGTGAACTTGTATCAGGGATTGTATAAGACAGTAAATATGTGTTAGTATATGTTTGAATAAGTAAAGTTTGTATAACTGTATAGTTGAGGAAATGGAGGTGTGAATGATTCTTTGCATGACTGACTAGGTGTGTGAGTAACTCCACGGATGACTGACAGTCTATGACTGTCTGTTTACACTGATTGTATCTAAGGTTATATTAGAGTCTGAAGAGGTTTATCAAATTATCATATGAATAATGTCATCAGTGATGTGATCAGTAATGTCAAATGAGATGTCATCAGTGATGTCATCAGTGATGTCATCAGTGATGTCATCAGTGATGTCATTTGAGATGTCATCAGTGATGTCATCAGTGATGTCACTGACCATGTCATGAATGATGTAATGTGTGACATCATCGGCAGTGGATTGCGGGTGCGCGATATATAGTTAGTGCAACTAACTATATATGGAATTTCAATGGTTTTATGCGAGTAAAATAAGGTTTTGTAAATGCTAATCCCTAACTATATATGGTTTATAACCTATGGTTTTTTCAGTGAATATATATATATATGTAGCTCACAATCCTCCCGGATATGTTAGGAAAACAGCACTCGTGGGCAAGTTGGTGTTTAGATCTTCCCGTTTTTAATATTCAGAGTCAACAAACGCGTTTCGGCTGCAAGCCTTCGTCAGTGTTGATGCTCGCGCACGGACCAGCAGTGTATTTAAATCCATGTCACATGATAAATGCATATATTTACAACAAGGGGTGGTGAGGGACAGAGTCTCTGAATTAAGCAGAAAGCTCTCACCCAGTCAAGAGATCAGGGCTAGATCCAACACCGTTTTTTAGCTCACTGCACCATCCCAGTTTCAGAACCTGGCTGGATGCAAATTAGTCTGTTCCTGTCCCAGTGCATGATGGGAACAGGGCAAACCAAACTACAAAAGCCAATTCTTACACTGGGAAGGAAACAAGCTCCCGGGGACTGGTTTCTGGCATTACAGCCGTCTTCGGCCCGGTTTGCTTGAATCCTGATGGTGCAATGAGCAAGGGTCTCACATCTGAGAATACCCTTCCACGCTTAGGGTGGACAAAAATATTTACAACAAGGGGTGGTGAGGGACAGAGTCTCTGAATTAAGCAGAAAGCTCTCACCCATTCAAGAGATCAGGGCTAGATCCAACACCGTTTTTTAGCTCACTGCACCATCCCAGTTTCAGAACCTGGCTGGATGCAAATTAGTCTGTTCCTGTCCCAGTGCATGATGGGAACAGGGCAAACCAAACTACAAAAGCCAATTCTTACACTGGGAAGGAAACAAGCTCCCGGGGACCGGTTTCTGGCATTACAGCCGTCTTCGGCCCTGTTTGCTTGAATCCTGATGGTGCAATGAGCAAGGGTCTCACATCTGAGAATACCCTTCCACGCTTAGGGTGGACAAAAATATTTACAACAAGGGGTGGTGAGGGACAGAGTCTCTGAATTAAGCAGAAAGCTCTCACCCAGTCAAGAGATCAGGGCTAGATCCAACACCGTTTTTTAGCTCACTGCACCATCCCAGTTTCAGAACCTGGCTGGATGCAAATTAGTCTGTTCCTGTCCCAGTGCATGATGGGAACAGGGCAAACCAAACTACAAAAGCCAATTCTTACACTGGGAAGGAAACAAGCTCCCGGGGACCGGTTTCTGGCATTACAGCCGTCTTCGGCCCGGTTTGCTTGAATCCTGATGGTGCAATGAGCAAGGGTCTCACATCTGAGAATACCCTTCCACGCTTAGGGTGGACAAAAATATTTACAACAAGGGGTGGTGAGGGACAGAGTCTCTGAATTAAGCAGAAAGCTCTCACCCAGTCAAGAGATCAGGGCTAGATCCAACACCGTTTTTTAGCTCACTGCACCATCCGAGTTTCAGAACCTGGCTGGATGCAAATTAGTCTGTTCCTGTCCCAGTGCATGATGGGAACAGGGCAAACTAAAACTACAAAAGCCAATTCTTACACTGGGAAGGAAACAAGCTCCCGGGGACCGGTTTCTGGCATTACAGCCGTCTTCGGCCCGGTTTGCTTGAATCCTGATGGTGCAATGAGCAAGGGTCTCACATCTGAGAATAACATAGAAAGGGGACTACAGCATACATGCAAAAGGTCGCGCCATATCGGAATGTACCAGTCAAACCATTTTGTTACCAATAATGCATATATCATTTACATTGTAGCGCTGCTGTTGTTAAATAATGCCGTGTATCGCCTTATCATCTCGAGAGTTGGTATCATATCACATGCTCTCAACTATTAACCGTAAATATGAAATACTAATGATATACAGTCTATCCACATATGTGGGTCTCAGAGTCTCGCCGTGGATCGGCTTTTAACCCCTCAGAAACCTTAAACAGGGGTTTTTTGATATGATATGCCAACCAAAATGTACGGGATGTAGTATTGAAGGTCTAATCATGCTTCCGCTCTTTTCCCTCTGTTCTATTGTAGCCATATCACAAATACACCCCCATTGTGCATAAACAACCAGAAGATGCCGAATGTCTAGGTTAAGTGCATTTCATCACATATTCTTCACATATGTTTTCTGACCAAACCAACTTGACAAAATCTAATAAACCATAAACAAGAGCACATACTATTAGAGACAAGTGGTATAGGATGAAACTATTATTGCTACCTATCCTATTTCATTATTGAATTTTGAAATTTTGAAGAGTGTCAGGTAGTTATTACTCTGCATGTCATTGTCATGTATGACAAGGATTGGTATCACAGTTGTCAGTATTCATGAAACATGCTATTTCTAATCGATTCAATTCCAAGACTGTTCTTCACTTTCCCAGATGTACAGCAAGTTCCTCTCCGCTATTCAACCCTAGTGGTGACTTAGTCATCAGATCAATAATATACCTGGACTCCAGGCGTCTGAGTTGTTTCAGCTTGTCGCCCCCTCTCACATTAGCTGGAATGTAATGGAGCCCAAAATATTGTAATTTGCTCCTGTCTTTGTTGTGTGTATCTGCAAAACGTCTTGCGACAGGGTAGGAGGGATCAACTTTATCAATCGCTCTTTGGTGTTCCAGTATTCTGATTTTTAGTGGGTGAATCGTGCTGCCCACGTATCTGAGACCACATGGGCAGACAAGGCAATATACAGCGAATGGTGTGCTGCATGTGAGAAATTTCTTAATGGGCTTTGTCATCGCCGCCCCTGGTATCCAGTATGTTAGCGTTCTCTTACTCCCTGCGCAGGCCTTGCATTTGCCACAGGGGTAGAAGCCCTTCATTTCAGCTAGTGTGTTTTTCTTAGGTTTCTTTTTTTCGTAGTGACTTCTTACCAGGGTATCTCTAAGTGATCTTGCCTTGCAGAAAGTTATTTGGGGCTTCGGAGGGATGTCCTCCTATAAGATTTGTTGTGGATTATATAATTGACTAGCTTACCCGTCGCGCGTTGCTGCGATCTCAGAAGAAAGGAAATTTAAGGAAACTTGTTATGATAACATACAATTTACATTGTGTCATTTTTATTGAAACGTATTCATTTTAATATGGAAAACATTTTAAAGTATTGTTTTAATTCTGTTTATTTATTCGAGTGCTTGTGAATACACGTTTTTTTTTGTTTTTCCGTCTGGTGCGTACACGCATAAATCAGAAGGTTTTCCGATGCGTGAGCTGGCCACATACAGTTGTCCAAGTGAGAAGCATAGATTCTCCAAATCTAGTCCACACACTTGCAGCGATTGACCTTGTGCTTTGTTGATGGTCATTGCAAAAGCGAGTCGCACCAGAAACTGTAAACGTTCAGTATTGGAAAGATTATGAGGGCCCTGGGGGGCCGGGGGCCGATATTTAACACATTTTTCTTTTTTTTCTTTTTTGTTTTTGCCAGAAACCTTAGCGGGAGTGTACTCAACAACTTTTAACAGTTAAAAAAAAAAAACATGTTTTAAATTTTTTTGCCAGAAACCTTCGCAGGAGTGTACTCAACAACTTCCCAAAGTTTAATGCCGATGGAATGAAATGTGTAGTAATGCATAAAGGACAAACAGACAGACATACATTCGTTTTTATATATATATATAGATGTAGGATTCCTACATGTGCACTATTAGTTTCTTCAGTCAAATGTTATATTGTCAAATATTGTATTTGAAAACAAATATATTGGCTCTTAAGTATTCTTTCTTGAGGTAAAATAAACATTCCCCGCATCCAAATATATGATCTTACTGAATTACTAAATGCACAAGGGATGGCTGAGTTGTCTAATTTGTGATTTAATTTAGAAGGCCTCTCTGATGTAATATTTCTAAGTTCTATTTAGGTAGCCTTTGTCTCCCCAGGACATCAGTTAGGTAGGTGCAGCTTAAAAAGCAACGCAAACTGTCAGGTATACGGTACATATTTGAAATGGAGGTTGGCAACAAAGACTGTCCATTTGTCAGTTTTGCTCTCCCAGCGAACCTTGATGTGCTTTTTGTTGGCTGCAGCCACGTTATCTCAAGTCCATCAGCACAACCACCACATGGTTCATTTGGACGTGTGATTGATTACTTTGTAATACCCTGAAATAGGAGTTGCACTCCTATACAAAGTAACCCTTAGATTAAAGTGACACGGTATTTAGCAGTAATTGGGCCACCATGCACCAGGTGAAATATTTTGCTTATGGGCCAACATCAAATGTCACATTACGTGATTGTTAGATTGGTAAAAGCCTTTCTTACGTTTGCTACTCATCTGCATGGCTGCGTGCGATTTAAAGTACTCCAATAACAAGGAAAGTGATTAATGCATTTTGACAATAGTTGTCCCGAATCAGTAAAAAGGAAAGGAAGAGATGTGGATTTTTGTTCAGCATAACGTACCAGCGTTGAGCTTCTGAAAGATAAACAACTGATGGCAAGATAAATGTCGAATATTGCACGTGCATGTGCAGATAAGGCTGGTGTTTTGGAAGAAGCAATGCTTCTTTTTATGAGCCTGCAATGAACCCAGACAAATGAACAAAGCGCCCGCTTTATCCACGTAGCTATGTTTACAAGACATACGCAAATCGTTCAATTACAGCGTACAACAGAGTTTGAACAACCATCTTAAATGTAGTTATTATTAGCAAAAATTGCACGTTATTAGTTTATTATGACAACGCGAGATTTGAACACATACCGGAAATACATTGCATGCGACGGTGGAGGGCTAGCAATCCATTCACTTTAGTGGAGGCTGTTGATGTTGTTAGGGTATAATAGCACAATACGTCCCAGCAGACTCTAGTCGCCATTCTCCCCTAACTTTTTTTTCAAGCTATTAAAAATGGTAACATTTTACAGCACCTCTCGTTCCCACTCTCCCATGTGCACCACACACATTCGCAAGTGGTTGTATATTTTCACAAAAAATTATGACGATGCCCTAAGGGTGCGTACACATCCTAAATGTTTCTTTATTTAACTACATTTTCTTAAATTGAGTGTTGCTATGTGTATCGTTTGTAAAACGTTTCTTCCCCTTTCTTCTCAGAAAATGTCCCCATCTGCCATCTCTTTATTTCTCTTTACTTCTTACTCATTGATTCAACATTGGGTAGTTTAATATAATTTAGCCGTTATGGCACATATACACTTCACAAGCTGTAGTTTCAATACTGTAAATAATAGTGCTTAACCCTGTATAGGTCTAACTGCTGTAGAACTTCCACACAACACATTGAACAAGACACAAATTAGAGAGATGAACTCCAACCTTTATTTAAGTCCTGTATGGGTAACCATACACAGTGCCTCATTCTAAATTCCACAATCAATAGTTTTACGATTATGGTTAGGGAGATTTATGAAGCGCTCCTTCACCCAAATGTATCTTGGCTACGAAGAATACATTGGAATCAGTGTTTCAGGGATCAACAAAGGAAATTCTAACTTCAGTGTAGAATTGTTAAAAGTTCTCGTTGTTGATAAATTTGCATTTAATCTTTATTCAAAGGTCTTACCAGCCCAGCCAACGCGTTTCATTTTATTACAGAACATCGTCATAGCAGCAAAAATACATAAACAAATGAAAAAAAAGCATAAAGAAAATACCTACAAATAAAATCCACCACAGAGCGGTTGTATTAAAATACAAAGATACCCCCTACTACTATGATGATTCCTTGTTTCCTGCTCTCAATTCAACCATCATGATCCTGAAACGTTATTATTTATAAGCAATTTAGACACCACCTTAAATGGAGACACCTCTATTTTATAGCCCCAGCTTCTGTGGAGCCTAAACAGCCCAGAGAGCCATTTTAAAGTAAATGTGGTTTTACTTTAAAGCTGCTATTTTTGCACTTTGGTTTTGTTTAGACTGCTTTACTTGTTTTCCCTCATCTGTGCTAGAGCTACTAGAAGGCAAACCCCATTACACTCACTCACCCCTAGAACCCAAAAAAGGCAAACACACTCCAAATCCCTGAGCAGTGTGTAGAAGATTGCTTAACCTGTTTTGCAGTCAGAAATTGTGTTTATAAAGTGTTTGTAGCACTCAGGTGTGACTGGGAAAACAGGGTTTTTTGAGAGCGTGACAATTATTTAGTTGTTTTACATTTTGGGCCTTATCTGCAGTGTTGAACAGGACCTGCAAAGTGTGTATCGGACCTGTCTGTATCCAAGGAGATTATGTGCTCAGGAGCAGCTCCCAGACACCCTGCAACACCAGTTTCTCTTTAAGTGATCAGGCCAATGCCCTCCCCTAACACCGGCAAAGCCCCTTAAGTTTGTGGAGGGACGTTAAATACAGACATCTCCATTTTGTAGCCCCAGCTTCTGTTAAGCCTGTGAGAAGGTGGCTTGGTATATTCTCTCCACTAGTTAAAGTGGGCACCCTGTACCAATCCACACAACCCTTTTGATGTATGACGTCAAAGATAACCTTTATGAAAGCTATCCCAGTGGTAGATATGGAGAGCAGCCTTCATGCTTAATCTTGAAGGAATGTAAAGCAGCTTGTTTTACCAGAATATCACCTCCTGAGAGACTAATAGGCACATGCATCAACCCCTAAAATAGCGATTTCTCATTGGCGAAAAATAAGGAATCGCAAATAAAGAATCGCAACAAGAAATGCAAGAAAAATCTGCAATTTAATAGAAAATTAGAGATAATCGCAAACACAGTTAGCGATATTGTATTTAGTGATATCGCAAACAGCAAGGCTGCTTTTTGCGATATCGCAAATAGCGAAATCGCTATTAGCGAAATCGCAAATAGCAGGGTTGCACTAGTGGATGCATATTGATGACATCACAACCAGGAAGTCAGCAGCCCATGCACCATTCAGTGTACAGTCATAGGGAGAGGGGGGAGCTGACTGCAGGAGCTGAACAGGATTGGAAGCAAAACTTGGATTATCACCTGTCCCTTGCCCAAAATGGAGGAAATACCAGCAGGAGACAGCTAAGCAGGCAGGAAAAGGAAAATGAAGTTCTCAGAAAAGGAAATAGAGACACTGATAGAGGATGTGGCAACCAGCCATGATAAGATGTTTGGGAAATTGTCTTTCAACGTTCCTGAGCAGGAAAAAAGGAAAAATATGGATCCGATTCAAGCAAAGTTAATGCTGTTAGGGTTACACACCTCACCATTGACGATTTAAAAAAAAGATGGTATGACCTGCGCATCCGTGCTAAAGAACGTATCGCCGAGAGGTTGAAGGAAGCCAAGAAAACAGGAGGGGGAACATCGACACAGACCGGGAACACACCCATTGAGGACATGGTGGAGTCAACCCTTCAGCCTGAAGCAGTTGTTGGGATGATGCAGCTGGACACCGGCCGGCAGCCGGCCAACACATCTGAAGGTAAGATGCATGCAAGTGACCATCGGTATACATATGTTAGGTATCACATCTGCTCAGTGCAGCACAAGTGTCCATAATGAAAATCCAGTGCACATCTTACAATCACATCAAAGTGCATTATTGGAGATGCAGGCAGTCCAGGCAGGTACTTTGTCAAACACACAAATATAAATGAAAAAAGTCAGATATAGTATAACAGCAACCTATTTAATTGCAGAAAAATAACGATTCATGTTACATCACATAACAGACAGGAACTAATGCAGATTTGCACTGTTTAACATCACACATGGAGTACGTGAAGAGGCAGATGACAGTGATTGCATGGGGACACTGGAAGAAACCGCTGTAGATGAGACGGACACACCTGTGGTACCACAACAATCATCACATGCCCCTACAGCACACATGGCAACACTCCCACCACTTGTGGCAATGGAAACAGAGGATGAGGCACATGCAACACTGGTATCCAGCCGGGCTCAAGTAACACCCACGCCGACTCCCCAAGCACAGCCCTGGAGCAGCACAGTCCGATCATGGTGGCGAGGAACCAGGTCACAAAATACACTGCATGAGGAACAACCAACTGATATCTGGGGTGGTACGGAGTAATAGATGCTCCGGGTGCAGCGCCTGCAGCCTGGACTTAGTTCAGGCTCCAATCGGAAAAATTCGATAGCAGGGGTAGCTTAGAGGGAACTGTGGGTACTGATAGGGAAAAGCCCTCCACTCAGTGAAAATCAATCAAAAAAAATCCCTGTACCCAGGACACTGGTTAGTAATTATCTAACTAGTAATTATCTAACGGGCATGAGAACCTTCTCCGCTTGAATTTTCAATCGTAAAATTCCGGAAAAACCTCTTCTTATTTCTATGTTTAGGTATTCATTGTCTCTAATGCCCTACTGTCCCAAACAAACAAAAAATTTGTAAATACTAATAGTTATGGGGGGTTCACTGTATTTTCAACTCGGCGCGACCTAAAAAGGTCAGCCCTAAGTAGGACCCTACATATACCCACACATACAAAAACTATCCAGAAAAAATGTGTGGCGGAGAGGAAGGCACCTCACGGGCGAACACCCTCGGGCGATCTGGTTAGATGTTTACCAGATACTTTGCCCCTTTCTCATCATAGGTTACCATTCCTATTCCAGAATTTGTGAACAAGTGAAGAAAAGAAAGATAAAGAGAAGGTGCAAAGTAAGGAGCTTAGAGCATGGCTCCTCAAATAGACAAAACAGAGTGAAGATAAAATCAACAGTCAGACCTCTTAAACCACTTTATTACTAACTGAGGTGTGCACTGTTGAAATAAAAAGGCTGGTAGCTTATTGTCGCATACCACTACCTGCAACCGACATGTTTCACTGCCCAATAAACTTTATGGCAGATTCATCAGGTTTAGCACTCTGTTGCTGCATCCACTTCCGACATCTTTAAAACAGGAAGCCTAGTTCAGGTATGCTCCCTCGTACCATCTGAAAAGGCAATTCTCCGCCTGGTTGTCGGTTATAGTCTCAACCGTACCATCTTGATTCTTGAGCGTTGTATCATCCCAGGGTGTTCGCCCGTGAGGTGCCTTCCTCTCCGCCACAAATTTTTTCTGGATTCGTTTTTGTATGTGTGGGTATATGTATGGTCCTACTTAGGGCTGACATTTTTAGGTCGCGCCGAGTTGAAAATGCAGTGAACCCCCCATAACTATTAGTATTTACAAACTTGTTGTTTGTTTGGGACAGTAGGGCATTAGAGACAATGAATACCTAAACATAGAAATAAGAAGAGGTTTTTCTGGAATTTTACGATTGAAAATTCAAGCGGAGAAGGTTCTCATGCCCGTTAGATAATTACTAACCAGTGTCCTGGGTACAGGGATTTTTTTGGATTGATTTTCACTGAGTGGAGGGCTTTTCCCTATCAGTACCCACAGTTCCCTCTAAGCTCCCCCTGCTATTGAATTTTTCCGATTGGAGCCTGAACTAATTCCAGGCTGCAGGCACTGCACCAGGAGCATCTATCACTCCAGACCACCCCAGATATCAGTTGGTTGTTCCTCATGCAGTGTATTTTGTGTCCTGGTTCCTCGCCGACATGATCGGACTGTGCTGCTCCAGGGCTGTGCTTGGGGAGTCGGCGTGGGTGTTACTTGAGCCCGGCTGGATACCAGTGTTGCATGTGCCTCATCCTCTGTTTCCATTGCCACAAGTGGTGGGAGTGTTGCCATGTGTGCTTTAGGGGCATGTGATGATTGTTGTGGTACCACAGGTGTGTCCGTCTCATCTACAGCGGTTTCTTCCAGTGTCCCTATGCAATCGCTGTCATCTGCCTCTTCACGTACTCCATGTGTGATGTTAAACAGTGCAAATCTGCATTAGTTTCTGTCTGTTATGTGATGTAACATGAATCGTTATTTTTCTGCAATTAAATAGGTTGCTGTTATACTATATCTGACTTTTTTCATTTATAATTGTGTGTTTGCCAAAGTACCTGCCTGGCCTGCCTGCATCTCCAATAATGCACTTTGATGTGATTGTAAGATGTGCACTGGATTTTCATTATGGACACTTGTGCTGCACTGAGCAGATGTGATACCTAACATATGTATACCGATGGTCACTTGCATGCATCTTAGCTTCAGATGTGTTGGCCGGCTGCCGGCCGGTGTCCAGCTGCATCACCCCAACAACTGCTTCAGGCTGTTAAATTTCAGCTGTATGTAATTTGCACTCTTGATTACCACCTGGTTGTGATCCTTCTTATATGCACTTGCTAAATTGCGATTTTCAGGAAAATCGCAATTTGCGTTTTTTCATTAGTAGTTTTGCGATTCTTTCATTGCGAATCGCTATTTGGGAGACGCAATTACTGAATCGCAATCCTATTCTGTGAATTTTTTGTGATTCCTTATTTTTGCGAAAAAGTGTGTTTTCGCAATATTTTGGTTCATGCATTGCTGGCGGGTACTTTGCATTCGCAAATGGGCTGTTTGTGCGATTCGCTACTTTTGCAATTTTTTTAACGGATGATGCATGTGCCTATAAATGAAGGAGAACCACAAAGTACCTATATAAAAATATGTATTTATTAATATAACACGCTCTACTATCCTCTGCACGAGGTTAGAACACAAAGCACACAGTACTAGATCAATAGAACAGTTGTAAGTAGCACAATACACAGCGTGCTTCAGGGGGAGACCGAACCATATACTAAATTAGTGGTATAACAATCAGGACTTGACTAAACACAGTGCCTAGAGCACGTAGAATGATTCGGGACCCCAAGGTGATAACACAGGAGACCCACGGAGGACGGGTGCAGTGAGGAAACACGACTGCATGCTCCGTACAACCCTATGGGAAAGTCACGGTTGCAAAGATAAGTTTTAGGGCGCTTCTAGGAGGACTTCGAGCAAATCCTTTGGCACTTAAGAGTTTATAGAGCCACCCCACCCATGGATACCGTAGTATCAGAGTTACTTAACCCAGGGAAGCCGGGTGCATAGGTCTGAAGTGACGTCGGAAATTCTTTTTGTTCCCTATGGAAGGAAGTAAAGAGGTACTGCTGCCGTGAAGGTGAAAAGGGTCCAGTGGTATCTAAGCTTGGATTCTGGATGGAAGGAGCCTGAAAGCAGAGGGGACATAGTCAGGGTCTCGTCAGAGTGACCAGAGGCTCAGTAGAGGAATGCCCACCGATGTCGGGTGCTTCAGGTACGAAGAAGGGATGCTTGATTTTGTAGCCACGTCTTCCCGGAGGTGTCGAGGATGACCAGGATCCGGAGGTGAGCTGTCCCACAAAGGATGTTGAGGGCTGAGGGGTCGGTGCCCGGCGGGAGCACCAACAAGCCTTGGCAACAGCAAGGACAAACAGATTATGGTGTGGACCAAGCAATGGAGAGTCAGGGCATGTCTGGAGCAAACAGGAAAGCCCTACAACAATCATGATGACCCTCAGAGGGACCTACAGGCCAAAGGACCAGGAGTTGCAAGGGGATCTCGAGTAAGTTTGCAAAGCACTAGCCCACGGAGCACACGGTATGAGGAGGTCAGAGTTCTTTGGTACAAATACTGCTCAGGGTAAGGACCACACAGGGTCCAATGCACAGGCTCAGGAATCACCAACAAGCATATGCACTTGCAGATGGACACAGTGCACAGGGTTCGGGTTATGCAGCCCCCACGAGGGATAATGACCTCAAAGTCAGTGACAGGGCAAATCAACCTCAGGGACCTTCAAGGACCCACCTCCTGTGTTGCTGAAATCTTCAGAGTCGGTAGGAACTCAGGAGCAGCTACCAGTCAGGTGCGCTTTCGGTGCCTGCAAAGCAGAGGAGTGACTCCTTCACTTCAAGGGATATTCTTCTGTTGTCTTAAGTGCTCCACAGTTGCTGCACAGAGTCTGCATGGAATCACAGCACCAACTCAGCTTTGGACGGAAAGGGAGACGAAGTCAGCCAGTCGAGGTCCAGTGAAGTTCAAGGTGTTCAGACGGTCGAAGGTCAGTGGTTTCTTCTTGTAGAGTCTTGTCCACATAAAATCGAATGCCCCGTAGCCAGGTAATCCATTTTATACCCACAGGAGAGAGTTGGACAAATTCAGGAGACCCTCCTAGGGGAGGGGCAGGACAGAGCTACACCCATGTCCTTTGTCAAGTTTTGCACCAGAGCAAGAGCCAATGGCTCCCAGAACTGGTTTGAGCTGGACTATGCACTGGGATACCAAATGTAGCCCAAGTGCAGACTTTCAGGCACTTTCAAAGTGCACCCACTCAGACCCACTACTCTAAATCCTGTCTGGGAGGTGATCACACCTCCTGTTACAGGATGCCTATTGCGCTGCCTTCCCCTGCTCGAGCTTGGCTCAGCAACAGGATGAAATGTGTCTATGGCTGGCAGCATCCATTTTGTGCTGTCTGGGTTCTTGAACCTGAGAAAACTCCCGACCTACGGGACCTACTGGGCTTCCCTCCATTGCTTGGACATTTCAAATGTGGCTCTTGTAAAGCCTGTCCCACATGCATTGAAGGCCCTGCACTGGCACATATTAACAAAACCTACAAGTTACCAGCCCTAACCAATTGTAACAGCACAAACATCATCTACATCATCATCTGCCCCTGTAATAGACCTTCTATTGGACAGACTATGCAAAAGGCTAAATCAAGGATCCTGCAGCATCAGAGTCGCATAAGGTGCAAAGTCTAGGGTGCTCCCTGAACACTTTATCGCCATGAATCATCTAACAGAAAGCATCAAGTGGAGAGTGGTTCAGAAGATCAACAACAACCCGAGGGGTGGCTCTATCTCCTCATCTCTTAATCTTAAGGAATGCAAGTGGATACATGCCCTCAACTCAGTCAGTTAGGGACTCAATGAGCAAGAAGAAATAGCGAAGCTTATGGGACTGCTATGAGATCATTATTAGCCGCAACCGCTGTTAGCCTTGCCTGTTTCTACCCACTATTGCAACACTTAGAGGGTTCCACACTTGAACAGGTAGTCCAGGGGTATTATGCAATGAGCTACACGGTTAGCCCTGCCTGTCTCTACCCACTATTGCAACACTTATAGGGTTCCACACTTGAGCAGGTAGTCCAGAGGTATTATGCAATGAGCTACACGGTTACCCTCAGTTTACCCCTTTTTCCATGCTGTGCTGTAAGTTCAACCTAATTGAAATATGACATATCTTTACCCTGAAAATTGTTTGACATGATGTATTAATTCTGTTTCCATATTTGAGATGTACATCCTATTATTGATTTTATTTTTTAATTGGTTGATTGCCCATGACTTCACGTTATCAAAAGAGCGTGCATTGATATAATACTATCGCAATTACCTGATACAACACTAATGAAGATTACATTTCCTTTTATTCCAACGGAGTCCTCAGCCATTGCTGGGCTTCATACATACTACCATACATGCAGTCTTTCACTCAAAATGTCCGCGCTTGATACAGGATTACGTGTCATTGCCTTACACACATAAAGTTTTCAACATGAAATGTGTTTCGTCATCTCACGCTCCTTGCGTGTTACAGGATGACAAGCAATGGCGCCTTTGGTTACCTAGCAACGCCCCTGACGTTCGCTGCGTACACATGGCAGTTTGTTAAGTCTTTTACACCATATCTGCAGGGCACTCCCGCAGCCGTGTTCTGACTCATGCCAGACGGGAGACGGTACTTTGGCCCGTCCGCCCCCCCTTTTGAAGCAATTTAACGGAAATACAGGTGAGCCTCTACACGCCGATCCTAACATCATGTTACACTTCTGGGCTAGATCGGACCCTCACTTGGCCAATATATCGCCTTCATACATCACGCTGACTTGTTGTTTCGAATCACGCTGAAACACGATAAAATCAGCAGGGCCGTTTAATTATTTTCATAGCATTTTTTTCCGTTCGGAATTGGGTGATCGCTTAACAATCACGCATTGTGCACCGCTTATAAACACATGAGACACCCGATCCTCCGTAGTTAACCGCGCCCACGTCTAGCATATCTATCTCACCAAGTTGTTGTTTTATATCGGGCTAAGACGTAATCTCACAGCGTGCTTCCCCCGTTCGTCACTGGGTGGACACCCTGGTATTGTCCCTAGCCAACCACTCAACCTTGTCTTTAATCTAAATCGCGTAGACACACGAGTCACCCGACACTTCGTATTTAGCCACGCCTACGCTCAACATGGTTATTTCACCGAGTAGACTCACCGCCCCGCCTATATAATTCATCACTTGGCCTGCATGTCTTCGATTAATGCACATGAGGTACTCTTTGTATTCAGACTTCATTCTAGCGTCCACTCCTTGACATTGATCTCCATTTCTTGCATTTCAGTGGCTACGTATTGACTAGTTCACCCATCTTCACCTACTAAGCCAAGACCTTCCCAGGGTGAGTACATCCACCCCCTTTTTTCACCAAACAGCAACTCTTTGACGTGCTGTTTTGTAATTTGATTACCACATACTAGATCATTTCAATTTCTTCCTCCTCAGTGGTGACTCAGCCATCCACTACTTAAAAGGCCAGCATACTTCGGGCCGATCCAGGGTGAGTAACAGCCCCTTTTACAGCTATGCATCTCCATTGAGAGCATTCTCTGGCAACCTCTCATTCACTATCCTCTATCCCTAGGCTGTCATCTAGAGACAACACTACCCCCCCCCCCCTCCTCCCGTTCTGAGGAAGACCCATTGTGACCACCCACTGGGGCACTGCTAGGGTCGAAACTTTGACGTACTTCTAAAGCTCAGAGACTACAGGATTCCTTCAGACTGAGGATGGGACTCACTGTATCATCAAACCTCTAACTCTCCAATCTGTTAATATGCCAAAACTGTACATATGCCTGCACTGTATATGTTGTTCACTTTATGAGCACTCCAAGCACTTGTGTCGCTTCATTTGTCACTTGTGTGAAAATTTCGTGTTGACAGCATTTACTTGTCTTTGTTTACTTTGGATATCATTGAATGATGTAATTTGGATAAAAGTAACAATTTAAGTTGATTGTCTCACTCTCAAATCCTTTTGAACCCTTTTGGTCGAATAATCTATATAATAAGTGACAACAGGAAGTTAGTTTGTTTTTCAGCTCTTATTATTGTTTTTGTAGAGGTTGTGTTGGAATTTTATGCTACTGATTTTGAGCATCTATGATTAACGTTTCTTACCCGACAGAACCATTCTTGTTTATATATATACTTACCCAGGTTCTAAGGGACACAGGGTTACCCCGTTTTGAATATTAATGTCTGGGTCGAGAAGGCTGGCACCTGGTATGTCAGTAACACCGCGAAGGTCGCTTCAGAAGGGTGGAATCATACCTCCCACACCAGTTACACATATGTTTATATGCATCCGTTTTCGTGATAGCATTCACCGCAAGGTTATAATGCACCTTTACCGATGTGTCCTGCTGAGTCAAAGACAACCCGGGAGAATGGTCTCCGAAGGCTGCAGAGAGGCTCTGCTCATGCAGGGGCACCCTCTCACATAAAACCCAGCACCCTGCCTTCAGGATTGTTAAGGCCTGCTGTTGGGGTGACTTATAGGTTTTAAGTGTAGTGACCATTAGCTATAGTGAACCTATATCTAAAGTAAGTGATGCAATCACCATCTCATAAAGGCCGCAGTAGCAGACCTAGAGTTCCATTTTGCAGGGTCTCTTATGGGTGGCATAATACATTCTTGAGCCCATGGGAGGCCTCTGGGGTATCTATCCCCTAGGTACATGGTGTGCCATATCCTAGGGACTGATAAGGGTAACCCAGGATCCAATCTGGAGTATACCAAAGTACATATATGTCAATTTAATGGAGAAAGCAGATAGACTGGGGATCGTGATTAGCAGGATCCCAGCCAGACTAGTCAAAACCAGTGAGACATCAAGCAAAAAGTGAGGGTACCCATAATAAGCAGATCCTACTTTCCTACATGACCTAAACAGCCCAGAGAGCCAATGCAAAGCAAAAGTGGTAAGAGCACACCCTCTATGCAGTGCAATTTTCATTTAAAACTGTTATTTTTGCACTGTAGCTTTGTTTATATTGCTTTCCTTTTTTCCCCTAACCTCTGCTAAAACTATTAGAAGGGAAACCCCCTAACACTTCCCCTTAGAATCTAAAAAGTCAAAAACTACCCTAAGCAGAGTGATTAAAAGAATGTCTAACATATTTTGTAGGTAGACATTGTGTTTGTGAAGTGTTTGTAGCACTCATTTGTGACCCGAAAAAACTAGGGGGCAGATTGACAAGCCCCTTGCGCCACTTTTGCGTCACTTTTAACACAGGAAAAGTGGCGCAAAAGTGCCGGCGCAAGGGGGTTGTAAATCTGCCCCAATGTTTTTTAGGTACGCAAAAAACAGTATTTAGTTTTTTCAAATTTGGGCCTTAACTACAGGGTTAAACAGGACCTGAAAAGTGTGTACTGGACCTTCCTGTATCCAAGGAGATTGTGTTCCCAGGAGCAGGTCCCAGTCCCCTTGAACACCAGCCCTATTTTACTGATTGGCCTACAGGACACCCTGATCACGTGTCTGCCCTCCCCTAACACCTGCACCACCTCTTAAGTTTTTTTGATGGAAGTTCAATGCAGACACTTCAATTTTATAGCCCCAGCTTCTGTGAGGCCTAAACAGCCCAGAGAGCCATCTCAAAGCAAAGGTGGTAAGAGCACTCACCCTGCACAGTGCAATTTTTCTTTACAACTGATATTTTTACACAGTGGCTTTGTTTACATTTCTTTACTTATTTTCCGTAAAATGTGCTAAAGCTACAAGAAGGCAAACCCCCTTTCACCCTACCCTGGAGTCTTAAATGGCAAAAACACGTCTAAGCAGAGTATGTAAGAGACTGCTTAACCTGTTTTGTGCTTAAAAATTGTGTTTGGAAAGTGTATGTAGCACTCTTTTGTGACTTGAAAAACAAGATTTTTTAATTGTGCCAAAAACAGCATTTAATTGTTTTAAATGTGGACCTTACTGCACTGTATTGGACTCGTATGCATCCAAGAAGGTTGTGTCCTCAGGAGGAGCTCCCAGCCCGCTGCAGACAAGTTTCTGCTTTACTGATTGGTCACAGGGCACCTGACCAGGCCTCTGTCCTCCCTTAACACCTGCACAGCCCCTTAAGTTTAAGGTCTGATGCCCTTTCATTATGTTTTGTGTGGCTGTTACACCTATGCTCTGGTTGGTACATAGGGCTTGTGTTTTTATTGGATTTGGGGCTTAGAGTTTGAGTTCTGATTGGCTGAAAGGGTCAGGGTTCTGATTGGTTTCTAAGGGGAACGGTTTCTATTGGACCTAGGACTTAGGGTTTGAAATTTGATTTGCTAATAGAGCTAGGGGCTGTGATTGGTTAATAGCACCAGGGCTTCCATTAGTTCTATAATTTATTGCTAGGGTTCTGACTGGCTAGAGTTAAGGCAAAGGTGTCACCTGATCGCTAGGGCTACTTACCCTTAGGGTTAAGGGCGTATCAGCCTGGTCATCAAGGCTAAAGGCAGAGAGGAGAAGGGCAGTTGCCTGTTTGGGCCGGGTTGGGTATAGGGCCAGAGATAATGCCTTTTTTCCATTTGTGCATTTATCAGCCTCCACCATAACCCTTCCACATCCACATACATATTAACACAACCTCAACAGACATACACTACTTCTTTACAAATGGCCTCTATCCACATTTCAATGTTTCAACAACCACCACTAAACCCCACAAGTTACATTTATGCACCCTTTCACATCTACTGTCACAAAATAGCACCTTCAATCTCACAGAAAACACTACTCTGTCCTATACCACTATCAAATCCATGTGTTGCCAACACAAAACAAACCCAAATGGTACATCGCCTTCTCTCGTCATACATACACTCTGTTATTACAATACACCGGCTCCTAGCTCCTAACAGGCCCCTTTCCCTCACCACCCTCACCACCCACGCTATACCCAACCCTCTCTCATATCATCCACCAACAACACCCTCCTCCTCTTTTTACAAAAACACACAACCAAACAATCCTTTCACCAACTCCACCACACATATTGCCCCTTCCTGCTATCAAATGTAATACAAACACTCCTAATCCCTAGTCCTTCTGCTCTCGCACACCAAATACACTCTCATCCCAAGCACATCAATACCCCATTTACCATTCAAATTCCACTCACCAACAGGACTTTATATCCAAATACTTCACAGAAATTCACAACATCAATATCTAATCTCACTACTCCACAAAAACAAACCATAATGCACACACAACGCATCAAAATGTCTAGCACACATAATTTCATACAACATTCCATCACAAAATAGAAACAAACACCCACTTCCACCCTTATGACTACACAAAAATTTCAAATCCTAAATCAACTTTACTCCCAAATTCTCAATCTTTACCAACAGCTACTACAAACACCCAAACACAACAACATTCATTCACCCGCCTCTCATCCATTGCACAATTTAGAGCCTTAAAACTTGACCCACATGCTCCACCACCAACCCTAACCCATACACATTTCAGTTGCAAACAAAATAATAGGTCCGGCCGGACATTGCATATCTGCACTTTGCGGAACTCTGCAGAATGAAAAGAAAACTCAGCATATCTATGCAGAGTTTCACAAGCAGGCGGAATTGCTTGATGTTTTCCAGCATACGCAATGCAAAGTGAGATCTTGTGCCAAAAATTGCACACGCACAGCACCATGTGGTTTTCTAGGTACGGTCATCTTGGTTTTTGCTCTGTTTAAGGTGCTGGGCCTGCTTTTCAATCTCTGCCTAATCTTTTTATTCTTACCCCTCTGAAACCTAACTACCCCTCATTTTTTAGTTATATCCTTACCATGTGGCACTGTGTTTTTGTATTTAATTTTATTTAAAATGTATTTTGTGTTTTGCGTGACTTTTGTACTTTTTTAATTTTCACTTGCTTTCTTACTTTTTTAAATCCTTCTTTTTCCTTCTTGTTTCTTCTACTTTTTTCTCCTCCCCGGCCCCCACCCAGCACCATGATGGAGCAGGTGAGTGGCAGCATGAGGTCCCACTGACCAAGCCCAGATGCCTACCTTGCAATAGGCTACGGTGCCAAGGGGTGCAGCCCACGCGTTATTCTCAGAGGTAGAGGTGGTTATGCTAGGTATTTATGTGCAGCGCCTCATCCCCTCCACCCTGGCAGAAGGTGGCAGGCCAGGCAGCAGGTACGTCCTCCAGGAGTGTAAGCAGTGGTGGGAGAGGGTGCACTGGGCTGTATACCACTGCTCTGGGGTAAGGTGAACCAACAGCACCTTACGCACTGGTGGGCAGACATCCTGGATAGGGACTAGGACCTGCTCGACCTGCTGGGCATGGAGGTTGTGTTGTATTCTATCTAGGACCCCAATCAATATTGTGACCTAATGCCCCTATACAGCTATAATCAATAGGTATCCCTATAATGGCATAAACAATCAGAGCCATATTTCAGTAACTCGTCTCTGCAGCTCATTACAGTACATGACACAGCAGAAGCCACTTCCTTAGATTCCTAGATAACACACCGAGTTCTTTCAACAGATAAAACCCCCAGCAACCTGGCAAAGCCCTGCTTGCTTTGTTTTGATTAGTAATAGAACTCTAACGAGCACTGTAAGAACGACTAGTTCTTAGTGACATCTTTATTGACGTCTTATGTCCAAAAACTTACGTCAAACAAGGCACCTTTCAGGTATAAATAATTGCCTTAAGCAAGTGCGATGGTGATCGTGAATACAGCAGCAGAACAGCTGTCCCTTGCAGAGCCCAGCAGATGCGAGAAGCCCACGAACGCTGCCCCTCCTCCTCCTTGACGCGCTGAGAAAGACGCTGTCTTTTCTCCTGCCGAGAAAATCCAGCTCCGGCGTTTCCAGCCTACCCTTGCGGGTAACTGGAATATCGAGTCCAGAGAGGAGATACCAGACCTCCAACATTCTATTCCAGAGGTACGGTGCTGACTAAACCCTTAGAGAGAATTCTTGAAGTAAACCCTTGGCAAAACCAACTTAACTTAAACTGCTACTTACTTACTCCCTCTCACGTATTAGGCTTAGGTCAGGTACACTGGGGTAGGCGTACCAGTTGAGGACGTTAGCCAAATGTATATATGAATGTATATATTTTACTCATTTTAACTATCATATGGCTAAGAAACCATATCAATGCTTTTACAGTATTATTTCGCAATACTCCTTTTACTGTACTCACTTTTCATAATAACAAGTCTTGCAATTGTGGCAATTCATTTCTCTTGCATGAGAAGAAAGACTGTTCAATAAATAATACCTTTTATTGAAAACACCAGTCTCTCTATTCTCTGCATCCTGGTGAAAGTAAAATCTGCACAACTGACTGTGTGAAATAGCTGTCTATTGTTTCACACGACTCTAGAGATTGACTCTTATTCTGAGGAGCAAAGTTGTCATGTTAATGCGGTTGTTGCAAAACTGAATCCCTTCTTGTCTGAGCCAGGGAAGCTGATCACTTCCTATTCAGTCAATAAAGTTTCCAGTGACCTCTAAGCTAACTGGTACAAACCCAATTAAGTCTAATATAGTCAGTAGAGACCGAGAAGACCGCACTTCTACGTCTACACTGCTGTTTATGTTATTCCAATGCGCAGGGCCTATAGGGAAAATAGGAACTACACTACAGTTGTGGGGCTTGGTGTGTAATATTTATTTATAGGTTGTGTTCTGTCTATGCTGATATTTTTTCAAAATCGCAAGCATTATGTGATCATCCTAGAGTAGACAGGTGCTTTGTGCTACCTAGTCCTGATAGTTGGTGCTTGCTTCGACTGGTTATTTAAGCAGTCATGCAGAGACTCCCCTGTCCTGTCACTGAGATAGTGGTAGTTATTGGTATTATTAGTGAGCTATCGTATTCTCTCACTTTTCTTGCCCTTTATTTTTTGTACTTCGTACAGTCCCAACTCCCAACCCAAAGTGATTCCCAGTGATGTGTAGTAAGTAACTTGTAATCATGCATCCATAAGCATCTATGCATTTAAAAGAATGCAGACTGAGTTGACCAGTCAAAGGGTGAGATATCGAGAATGATATAAGGAGCAAAGATCATTCATTGTAATTTATTACTAGTTCAAAATGTTTAGTTAATTTGAATGAGGTTAGCAAATGAAGGAATAGGTACACAATACTAATAGGAGAAGAAATCTACATGGAGTTCCGCAAGTGAGTAGAGTTGCTTGTCCCACACACACACGTGATGCTTCCGCCATACGGCAACGCGGATTGCGTGTTCGGGCGGAAATATTGCCCAGGATGCACCACGTGGTTGCGCATGGGTGCAGCCATTTATTTTCTTTTCTGTTATGGTGCTGGGACTTTTCAATCCTGCCTCAATCTCTTCAATCCTCTTTCACAAAACTTTTTTTCTAATCTTTTTTTATATATTAGACTTTCCCTCAGTCTTTTCAGTGTATATTTTGTGTTCTACTTTTTGTGTGTTTTAGTGAGTTTTACACTGCTTTCAAATTTTTGTTTACTTCATTTCTTCTTCACCCTTAATTTTTTACTTTCTACATTTTCTTTTCTGCCCCACGCATCCCCAGTATCATGGCAGAGAGTGTGACCCGAGCAAAGAAGAGCCAGAAGCGGTGGAGCCCAGGGCCTTGTTTTCCGAGATGGAGGTGGCAGCACTTGTTTTTTTGTATGCAGCGCCACCTACCCTCAACACTGGCAGCAGGTGGCAAGCCTGGGTCTGGGTACAGACTCTGGAAGTGGCAGCAGCAGTGGGCAGGGGTGCGCCAGACTGTGTATTGCTGCTCTGGGGTCCCGCACACCCACAACCAGCTGACATCCTGGACAGAGAGCAAATGTAAATGTAAATGTAAATGTATTGGCATTTATATAGCGCACTACTTACCCGTAGGGTCCCAAGGCGCTTCGACCGCTGCGAAACCCTTCCTGGCTTCCCTGAGAGATGGTCCCTTAATGGGTATCTCCAGGGTGAGACCAGGCATCCCCGGCGGTCTGGTGGGGCCGTTAGTGAAGATGAGGCAAGCTAATGCCCAGAGTTGCCGAGTGTGATCGCTGATCAGAGTGGCACCGAGGCGAGAGAATTATCGAGTCCGCTGACCCTGGTCCAGAAACCTGTCGCGCCGGGAATCGAACCCTGGTCCCAGGCCGTCCTCTGCTCTCGGGTCTGCCGCCTCTAACCAGTGAGCCACACTACATCACAGGACTTGCTCTACCTGTTAGAAGTTGAGGTCGCAGGGCATGGTGAGAAGCTAATTATTATTAATTTTGTGTGTTCTTTGTTAATGCTAATATTTTTTCCCAAATAGTGAGCATGCTGCTGCTCACATTCAGGTGACAAATCATACTTTTTTGCAATTCAGTTTGTGCTTGTTTGAACTGATTCTGTAAGAGAACTTAAGTTAGGCAATGCAGAATAGACTCCTTCCCTTTCTCCTGTCACTAAGATAGTAGTAGCTAGTTAGTTACTTATTATTAGTAATTTAGCAGCCCGCATCCTCTCACTTCAGTCCTTAGTAGAATCTCTTGTTGTTGTTTGTATAGTGAGTGACTAGCAACCAACCAATTTAGTGTATGCAATATGCATGCGTCCATCTATGTATTTTATAGACTAAATGCAGACTTTTTTTGCATATCATTCCAAAGTCTTTGGAATCTGTGGGCTAGGTAGCTTAAAGATTCAGCAATCAGAGTGGAACTGTAGAATAATGAAGATAGGATGGGCCACAACCGCAATACTAGTTTAAAACTTGTCGAACTGCTTTAGGAAAGGTCAATGTTATTGCAATTGTCGTTTCCTGTCAAAAAATCTTTTGGGAGCGATTATTTAATATATTTTTAACACCAATCATTTTATGTCTCTTTAATTATGTCTTACAAGATCATCATTATCCAGGGGCAAGACGAGGTTGACTGAGGCAGGGGTGGGAGCCGGAGGTGTCTCCATAGAACTGTCCTCATCCGATGACTCTGCTGTCCCAGGGGAAGTCCTCCTGTTGTTAATATTATTATACACTTCCCTAACTTTTACCGCTCCCTATTTTGAACTCCTATTTTTGTTTCCTAACTTAATTTTTTCCCAAATCCTCTTCGCTTCTTCTATTTTTAAATTCTTGTTATCCCTGCATTAATCTATTTTCTAACTTAGTTATTTATATTTATAGTGTCTGTATTATTTTTTTAACTCAAACTGCCTCCGTCTGACTCTGTACATGTCTATCTGTAGCTTGCTTTCTTTTGGTTTTTCAGTTAGCTTTCCCTCTCCCCTGATATATTTTGTTGACTGCCTAGTGGTGGTACTGTGGGACTCAGAGAACCCATTAGTACTACTGCTCTGCTATGCAGATGTTATGCCCAAGTAAGTTATTCAAAGCATGATTGTTGAGATGAGGAGGCTTTCTTTTTCTTTCTCATGCTCAATCAATAAACAATGGTCACGTTGGACACCACAAAATTGAGTCTTCATCTCACCTAGGCCTAGTATTATTATAGCAGCAGTTGATGGTGAACTGATCACCATGCACCATGGCTGGAAGAAAGAATGAGGAGAAGAAGGATGGCACAATTCCCTTTTCCAATCAAGAAGACCTTATGTCCAATTGTACGCCCAGTTGGCAACTCTTTTTCTTTATAAAAACTCAGATTCACCAATAGCTCTAGCCACTGAGTCCAGTCCTTTATAGGTTGTCTTCTTGAGAGGCTTTTCAAAAATTGCCACCAACAAAATGCCCAACCGGATATTTTATTATTTTTGATAGGGCATACTGCCTGTACCCGAATTTCTGGGGTGAATGTTGTGTATGTATTTTCAATCTTGCTAGTTAAAAAAATAAATAGGGGGAGGAGTATATGACATCTAAAAAATGTGTAATTTTTTTTCTAGCCATACTGATCACCAGTGCTGGGGCCAGCAGGTACAGCAACGCCAGCCAGCAGGGAGCAGGTGCGGCAGCTGCAGAGGGTGAGTCAGCAGCAGTGACAGGCAGTGGTGAGTCATATTGCTTGCTTATTGACAATTGAATTTATACACTTTCTGCAAGGATGTACACTGTACAGTTGAGACTAAGTTGGGAATAGCTGAAGACACCCTTTACATAGCATTAGCATATACAGCGAGAGTTGAGTAACTAATGTCTCCTATATTTTCAACTACGCAGGGAAAGTTTTATGAAGAAGAGTCAGGCCTTGATGGGTTGACAAAAAAGGGAAAGAATGATGGAAGGATGGGTGAAATGTACTATGACTGGCAGAGAAGGATGTGTAGGCTAAAGCCTGGGATGCATATATATGTGGCTGATAGAAGGATGGTGAAAGGATGCATGGGTGGTTAAATGACAAATCCATGTTGATGAAAGGTTTGATGCGAATGATAGCCATGTTTGGGATGGATGAATGGTATTCAATCATAGGTGATGACAGGTTGAAGATAATGTAGAAGAAACTTAAACCGTGCCTTAGTAGCAAAGCTAAGGGTGAAGAATAAAAATAATGATAGAAGAGCAATGCAGAGATAAATGGAAAAATCCCTGGGAAGAAGAAAAAACAAGGATTTTTTATCAAGGTTTTTGATTCAAAGGTTTGAGGTTGTATTTCAGACTACTCACCTGACTCACAATAGTTTTCAAGCACAACATAAATATTATGTACCTACCCATCATCAATTGGCTCCCTCGGATGCCCACTCCCTACCCATGGCCGGCATCTTGACAGTGTCAGCCATGGGTGGCCTATCTACTCATGGTTACAATAGTAGTACCTCATGTGACGTTGTGCTGTATATCATCATTCATATTAGTACCGATTCATGCATTCATCTGCCTTGTTGTAGTCAGGGTGAAAGTAAAATTGAGCATTTGCCATTTAACAGCAAAACACACAAAATGATGGACGGAATGTTGCACAATGGCAAAACATTCACCCCCAGTCACAGATCTGGGTTTAATCCATTGTTCTTTTGCTCACCAAGCCACCCCAGTTCAGACATGGCCATATGCAAATCAGTCTTGACCCTGTGATTCATGGGAACAGTCCAGACCGAACTGCCAAGCCATATCTTCCCTGGACCGGAATCAAGCATCCTAGGACCGGTTTCTGGCTATCAGCCGTCTTCAGCCAGGATAGCTTGACTCCAGACTTAACAGTGCATGTCAATAAAAAAAAGAGATAATTGTATAGTACAGCTGCCCCGCCTGCTGACAGTAATAAAGTAACGCTAGTCTGTGAAACAAGTATGTTTGGCTAGGGCAGAAGCTGATCTGGCATGTCTACAAGATTAATTTAGCTAAGCAAGAGGGAGAAGAATACTTGTTTACTGCATAGTGCCTAATGCCTTAAAATCTAATCACATCTAAATCTTAGGGGCAGAGGAAATGAGGATACCACAAATGGTATGAAGTGCTAGTGCGACTGTGCCACTATATAATTTCATGTATTACTGTTTTGCTAAGAGTATTGGTTACAATTGTCCTTTTTCTTTCTTGATATATCTACTCCTTCCCAACCCACCAGGCAGGAAACATAAGCCAAGACCCGGAAACGGAAGTAGGAGGTCACCATGTCAGAATAGCGGTGGCTGGTGGCCTTGGAGAGGGAGTAGGAGGTGACAGCAGCTGCAGCTTCCAATGCCCCAGACCCCAGCCAGGTCCCCCAATAAATCCGGTGATACGGCGTTGGGGCCCAGCAGCTGCCCACCTCCATTCTTCAACCACTGCTGCTCCCACTGTACACTTTGAACATTTCAGCAACGCATGTTTCTCAGGATGGCCTGCCTGGAGGCCAGGATGTAGGAGCATTTCGGCCAGTTGGAGAGGAAGATCTGAGACCTAGACCACAGATAGATAGACCTCTCTTGCCCCTTTTTAATCTTTTGTTTGGTGGGAGGCACATGTTAGGGAGAAGGTTGCAAATGTGGTAATTGGGGAAAACCTGGGTGTATAGAATTTGTTTTTATGGACATTCGATTTATATGGACAATATAATTTTGGGACTTGTTTACTGGACATTGGTTTGGGTTAGGGAGAGGAGTGGGGCGGGTGATGTGGGGTTCTTTCCTTCTAACTTATATTTTGTATAAGAATTCATTTATAGTTTTAAATATGATGTAAATATTTTTTGGGGGGTTACTGTTTTACTTTACACTGTTTATTTTGCTGCAGGGCTCCAGACAGTTTTTTAAAATCTACTGATAGTGTAACACCTCAACAAATAGATGCGGTACCCTCACTTGTCCTACTACTGCCAGTCTCTCCTCCTAATCTATGGTGCAGTCTGTAACTATATTAACCCCTATGGACTCAGAACGGGTGTGTGTATGTGAATTAATTTCCATATTATGAAGAGTATTGCATCTTAAATGAATCCCCCACAGTTCTTCTCTTAACTCTGATTGCATGAAGCAATGGCTGAATAGTGATGGTTTCCCAAGATGCCATGGTGGTGGTACTAGTAGACAGTAGCATCATGCTGGCCGACTAGTCGAATACTAGTGAAAGCACCAGATTCTGCAGTAAGTTCCACTCCCTCCTAGCCAAACTCAAACTGTAGGATGAGGAAAATTCAATACAGGGAACTAATTAAATTGACAAACTGAGGAAATGCTGTTTTATATGCAAGCTTTGCAAACAAAAATGAGACAGCCACCTGAGGGAGACTAAAGTATGACTAGTAGTAGTACACAAGAAGAAGACTGCCAAATGAGAAAACATGATTGATAAGCAATGCTAATGTAAAATAAAAAGAATCAGAATGTTGGGCTAGTACAAGTTACCAATTGGAGACGACTTGAGCTATGAAGTGGAATGGAAAAGCGTAACCTTTAGTATTGGAAGGATGATGATGCTGGAAATTATGATGGATTATGTTCCTCAGAAAACTATTTGAATATTAAATACTGTGCATGGGTGGTTAATCTCTTATATATAATATTGCCAGTATGGGCTATTCTTAGAGCAGAAAAAGAGACTCACCTCGTGTGAGAAGTTGGCCTGATATATCATGTCTCCAATTCTGGGGGCACCTTGTATCAGTCCAAACAACCCTTATGGTGTCTGGTTGTAAGTCAACCTTATAGACAAGCTATCCTAATGGTAGCATGGACTAAGCAGCCTTAAAGGCTTAACTTAAGAGGTCGTGTTAAGCGACTGTTTTACCAATCACAATCCTGTAATATCAAATGAAAGGACACCACACAAGTTATATATTATAAAAATATATGTATTTATTACTAGAATAATCCTCTGTACTCTTTATGAGTGCAGAGGCACAAGCGTTTAAGCAAAAGCACAGTTAAACATATGAAAGTTGCACAATTATGGATGAGGCCCAGGGGCCATGCAAACCATATATTAAAAAAGTGGTATAAGAGATACCAATCGAACAGTGGTTAGGCCTAGGGCCTAGGGAATCGCTGGGATCAGTCAGGACTAGCAATGCTGAAGTCGGGTAAAGCCCGCGGGATTCGGGTGCAGCGCTTAAAGCACACACATGCACCCATGCAAAGTCAATGGTGCGTAAAAGTTATAAAGTTACTGTAAAAGGAGACTTCCGCTCAATCTAGAAGGACGAAACTTTAGACACATACACTAGAGGTGTGTACCAGTGTAGGAACACCGGCGTTACTAAGTTACCTCACCCACAGGAAGCGGGTGCACAGGTGCGAAGTAATGTCGGGTTTTGTCACGCAGGTTGCTGGTGCTTGGAACTGAAGATGCTGCAGGCGTCGAGACGAGAAGTGTCTGGTGTGATCCAAGGGTGGATTGAAGATAAAGATGATCTGAAAGCAGAGGGGACAGAGTCTGGGTCACTCAGCAGTGACCAGGGTTGAACCAGTAAGGAACCAGGCAATGTCGGGCGCTTTCAGGTCGCTGTCGAGTAGCTTCTCTCCGCTGCCACGTGTACTCTGGGGCACCGAGGATGTCCCGGAGTGGATCACGAGCTGTACCACACAGGATCTCGCTGTCGGCGGTGTCGGCTTCCGGATTGAAGCAGACAACCCTTGGCAAGCGCAACCCATGCAGGATTCGAAGATGGCTTAACACTCGGACCAGGAAGGTCAGAGCGAGTGCTCCTTTTCAGGGGAGAGAGTGCAAATCTGGAGCAACCAGATTCACGAGTTAGGTTTCAAGGTTCGTCGGCACAGGGGCCACAAGCCAACGGGCAAGTGACCGGGCCAACGCGTTGAGCCAAAAGATGCAGAAGGGCCCCATGCAGCACTCGTGAGTGTAGAGGGGTGATCTTCGGTGCAAGTGAGGGTCAGGGCTGGGCCTTCTCAAACCCCAATGCACATCTTGGAGGGTCACTCGTGGGCTGCACGGTCAGCATCTCGTGGTCTTTCCAAGATGGTGGGCCCCACACATCAGGTCGCCTCCACGGGTCTCAGCTGTGCAGGGACTGTGGATCGGGCTGATAGAAGGCAGGCACGCTGGGTCTTGTCGAACTCTGTTTCTCGAGTTCTGGTGGGAACTGCAACAAAACAAACGTCAAGGTGCTGGATGGTGCCTGTTTGCACAGGGTGGTCACTCGTTGACCACAAGGGAGATTCTTCAGTCTTCTACGTCGAGTAGGATGTCGAAGGGTCCAGAGTTTTGTTTCATAAGTTTCAATCAGGATAATCTGAGTGCGTTGGAACTGCTCCCATTCTTATACCAATCTAAGGGGCTGGATTACATGCTAGGTCCCTCCTATGGATGGGACCCAGGAAGGGGGTGGTTACACCCCTTTCCCTTTGTCCAGGGTCGTGCTGGGACTGGGGCTGGTGTGCCCCAGAACCGGTTTGACCGTATTATGCAAGGGGAAGCCTTGTGCTCCCCAGGCACTGTCTGGTTTCTTTCAAACCTCCCTGCTACAATCCACTATCTCCTGTCTGGGGTGGTGTAACACCTCCCTGCGACAGGAAAGCCTTTGTCCAGGCCTCCTCTGCTGAGTTTCGGTCAGCAGCAGGAGGTCAGACTTGTGTCTGTGGCAGAAGCATCCATTTGTGGATCTGAGGCTCTTTTAAAAATCAACCGCATTTCAGTAAAGTAACATGTCTTCTCCCTCTAGAGGGGTGGAATGCTATCCCCGTCGACAGAACTGTCGAGGGGATAGTATTCCAAATCGTATGACACCTTACACGACATGTTTTGATAAAGCCAAACCAAAGTTAACATACAACCGCGATGGATTATAATGCACTTAATAGTATATGGTATGGCATTATCCCCGAACAGCTTAGGGAGTTGTTCCCGACAGCTGTAGACAGGCTCAGCTCATGCTCGAGCACCATCCCACATTAAACCACGCACTCTGCCTCCAGGATTGATAAGGCCTGCCATAGGAGTGACTTATAGGTTTATATGTGTCCAGATATAGGTTTAGATATAGGTATACTATATCTAAGCAAGGGGTGATTACACCAACTTGCCACAGCTGAGTGATCAGCCAGTTGTGTCAATTTAAGAAACATCCAGGGGTGGCAAAAGCTATGCTGCCGCCCCTGGTAGGCCTTGGTGGCACCTATGCCCTGGGCACCTATAGTGCATGGTACAGGGGCTGACAAGTAGTCCAGTTCCAATAGGGTTATGTACCTATAGTATATGTATGTGAATTTAGAGAGAGAACAGCAGGCTGTGGGTCTGATCAGCAGGCCCACAGCCACATTAAGTCAAAAACCAGTGAAGCAAAAAGCAAAGATTGGGGTGACCATAGGATAGCAGACCCTACTCTCCTACACAACCCCCCCCCCACCCAAACGCAGGGACATTAAACTTAACCTTGACCAGATAAGTCTTCATTTCTAAGTAGAAGTACCTGGAGAGACCATCTGCATTACCATGGTCAGTCCCTGGGCGGTGCTCCACTGTAAAGTCCATCCGCTGTAAGGAAATGAACCACCTGAGTAGTTTGGGGTTTTCACCCTTCATCTGATTTAGCCACAAGAGGGGCTTATGGTCTGTCCGAATTAGGAAGTGAGTTCCAAACAAGTATGGCCTCAACTTCTTCAGGGCCCAAACCACAGCAAAGGCCTCCCTCTCAATAGCTGACCAACGTTTCTCCCTGGGGGTCAGCCTTTTGCTAATAAAAGCAATGGGCTGGTCTTGACCATCTATATTAAGTTGTGAAAGCACAGCTCCCACCCCCAACTCAGAAGCATCTGTCTGTACAATGAACTGTTTGGAGTAGTCAGGACTCTTCAGGATAGGTGCAGAGCACATGGCCTTCTTCAGGTCATCAAATGCCCTTTGACAGCTAACTGTCCACTGAACCTTTTTTGGCATCTTCTTGGATGTCAAGCCATTTAATGGTGTCACAATCGACCCATAGTTCTTCACAAACTTCCTGTAATACCCAGTCAGGCCCAAGAAGGCTCTGACTTGTGTCTGGGTAGTTGGAGGAGCCCAGTCCTGTATGGTCTGGATCTTGCTCTCCGGTTGTTGAACTTGACCCCCACCTACTAGATGGCCCAGGTACACAACCTTGCTCTGCCCTATCTGGCACTTGGTAGCCTTGATAGTCAGGCCTGCCTTTTGCAGGGCCTCCAGAACCTTCTTCAGGTGGATCAGGGGATCCTCCCAGGTGGAGCTAAAGACAGCAATATCATCTAGATATGCTGCACAAAAGTCATCCAATCCAGCAAGGACTTGATTCACCAACCATTGGAAGGTGGCAGGTGCATTCTTCATACCAAAGGGCATTACCACAAACTGATAATGCCCACTAGGGGTAGAGAATGCTGTTTTGGCGTTAGACTCTTCAGCTAACCTGACCTGCCAATAGCCAGCTGTCAAATCAAATGTGGTCAGAAACTTGGCAGAAGAAAATTTATCAGTGAGCTCATCTGCTCTTGGAATGGGATGTGCATCTGTCCTAGTGACAGCATTGAGACCTCTGTAGTCCACATAAAACCTAATTTCTCTCTTTCCATCTTTTGTATGGGGTTTTGGCACAAGGACTACTGGGCTGGCCCATGGGCTCTCTGATGGCTCAATCACTCCAAGCTCAAGTATCTTTTGCACCTCAGCCTTTATACAATCCCTGACGTGGTCAGGTTGCCTGTAGATTTTATTCTTCACAGGCAGACTGTCACCAGTGTCCACCTCATGGGTGCACCAGTTAGTTTGACTGGGTGTGAGAGAAAACATGTGTCTGTGGGCCTGCAACACCTGTCTGCAGTCCACCTGTTGCTGCTCAGTGAGGCTGCCTGCCAAGGCTACTCCATCCACTGAACCATCATCAGGGTTCTGGGACAACAAGTCTGGGAGAGGGTGACTCTCTTCCTGTTGTTCTCCATCTGTGGCCATGAGCAGGCTCATGTCCTCCCTGTCAACAAATGCTTTCAATCTGTTCACATGAAGCACCCTGTGGGGGCTCCTAGGGGTTTCAAGGTCAACCAAATAGGTGACCTCTCCCTTCTTTTCAATGATGGTGTAGGGTCCAGACCATTTGTCCTGGAGAGCTGCTGGGGCCACTGGCTCCAACACCCACACCTTCTGCTCTGGCTGGAACTCAACCAGAACAGCCTTTTGGTCATGCCAAGCTTTCTCTAATTCTTGACTGGCCTCCAGGTTTTTGGATGCTGTTTCCATGTACTCAGCCATCCTGGAGCGGAGACCAAGTACATAGTCCACAACATCTAGCTTAGACTTTTTGAGAGGTAACTCCCATCCTTCCTTCACCAGACACAATGGACCCCTCACAGGGTGGCCAAACAAAAGTTCAAAAGGGCTGTAGCCAACCCCCTTCTGTGGGACCTCTCTGTAAGAAAAGAGCAAGCAGGGTAAAAGGATGTCCCATCGTCGCCTAAGCTTCTCAGGTATCCCTTTTATCATTCCCTTTAGGGTCTTGTTGAACCTTTCAACAAGCCCATTACATTGAGGATGATAGGGTGTGGTAAACTTATAGTTTACTCCACATTCTTTCCACATTGCTTTCAAGTATCCAGACATGAAGTTGGTACCTCTGTCTGAAAGAACTTCCTTTGGAAAGCCCACTCTTGAGAAAACTGCAAGAAGGGCCCTTGCCACAACAGGAGCTGTTGTGGTCCTCAGGGGAATTGCCTCTGGATACCTGGTGGCATGATCCACTACCACCAGTATAAATCTGTGCCCAGATGCTGTTTGAGGATCCATGGGACCCACAATATCTATTCCAACTCTTTCAAAGGGTACCCCCAACACAGGTAGTGGTATTAGGGGGGGCCTTTGTTGTGCCACCTGACTTACCACTGGCTTGGCAAGTGACACATGAGCGACAAAACTCCTTGACATTTTCTGACATATGAGGCCAGTGAAAGTGAGGGACAAGCCTATCCCAAGTCTTGTTCTGGCCTAAGTGTCCTGCAAGGGGAATATCATGGGCCAAGGTAAGAAGGAAGCCCCTAAATTGCAAAGGTATGACCAACCTCCTGGTAGCACCAGGCTTGGGGTCTCTAGCCTCTGAATAATGGAGCCCATCATCCCAATACACTCTATGGGTACCTTGAGCATTCCCAGCAGCCTCAGCAGCAGCTTGCTGTCTGAGGGGTTCAAGGGAAGGGCAATCTAATTGGGCCTGCCACAGGTCTGCCCTTGAGGGTCCCCCTGTCCCCAGAAACTCAACCTGATCAGGTTCAAGTTCTTCAGAGACAGTCTCCTCTTGGACTGCAGAATCAGCCTCATGTGAAGTCTGATCCTCAACCTGGGGCAAGTGGGAAGGCACAGCCTTAACCCTCTTGCTCTTCCTCTTGGGTTGTGGTTGGTCTATAGTTTCAAGATCCACCACAGGTTCAGGTAGGCACTTCTTTGCCTGAGTCCTGGTTACAGCAAGGACATGTGCTGAAATCCCTAGCACTTCTGCATGAGTCCTGTACTCCACTTCTGACAAAACTGAGTTTTCCAGATCATTGCCTAACAGACAGTTACTGGGAGGTCTGCACTCACAACAACTTTCTTTAGGCCATTTACCCCTCCCCAGGAGAAGTTCACAACAGCCACACTATGTGTAGTAGTGGCATTGCTTGCATTGGTCACTAGGTAATTCTCACCTAGTACAATTTGTCCAGGGTCCACAAAGCTACGTGTCACCATAGTGACACTGGCACATGTGTCCCTGTAGGCCTGAGCCAGTTTCTCATTAATTAAAGGCGTCTGTCTATACTTGCCCAAGTTACTGGGACTCACAGTAGTGGGCATGGCCATGTCCACATGATAGAGCAGAACTGCCTGAGTAGGGATTCTGACTAGGCCAGATTCCATCTCAGTACCCAGGGTCAACCCTACTAAACCCTTTGGCTGTGTACTACCACTGCTGACTGTACTAGGGGGTGCAGGTGCTTTAGGAGCTGCAGTGGTAGGGACTGGATTTCTCTTGGTGCATTCACTTCCCCAATGGGAAATGGACTTACAGGTATTGCACCAAGGTTTCTTTGGGCCATCATTCTTCTTCTTCTTGTTACCATTCCGGGAACCACCCTCCTTATTAGAATTTTGTGGGCCTGAAGAAGACTTCTGGTCTTTTTCTTTATCTTTCTTATCCCCACCCTTCTGGTCTGTTTTCTTCTGGTCAACTCCATGGTTCTGGGGGTTCTGCTTAATCCTTGTTCTGACCCATTTGTCCGCCTTCTTTCCCAATTCTTGGGGAGAGGTCAGATCAGAGTCAATAAGGTATTGATGCAACAGCTGGTTCTGACAGTTATTAAGGATCTGCTCTCTCATTATAAGATTGTACAATCCTGTATAGTCTGAAAATTTACTTCCCTGCAGCCAACCCTCCAGAGCCTTAGTGGCACAATCAACAAAATCAGTCCAGTCCTGAGTCTGAGCTTTTTGGGTATCTCTGAACAACAACCTGTATTGCTCAGTGGTTAGGCCAAACCCTTCAATAAGAGCACTCTTCAGGACAGAGTAGTTTTTGGCATCCTCAGGTCTAACTGTGAGGGGCCTATCCCTCCCTTTCTCAGAAAAGGAGTACCATAAAATTGCATCCCACTGATCTTGAGGAACCTGCTGTACCATGCAGGCTCTCCCCAGAGCAATCATCCATTTGTGGATGTCATCCCCTTCCTTGTAGGGGGGCACCATTTTTGTCAGGTTTCTATTATCATAGGCCCTGTCTTTCTCTTTAGGAATATTGCTGCCACCAGTGGAATCTAATCCACTCAAATTTTGTTCTCTTGCTAAAGCAAGTTTAGCTTGAGCCAGGGCTATCTCTTCCCTCTCTATCTGGAGTTGGACACCCCTCATCCTGGCCCTATTCTCTTTCGTCTGGGGGGAAGTCATTCCCCTTTGAGATTCCCTTGAGGCACTAGAAATGTGAGAGTCCCTGGAAGGTGACCTCACTCTTCTATTACCTAAGGGAATGATGTTATAGGATCTGGGGAGGTGCTGGCCTTCTCCATTCCCATGTAGGCCCAAGTTGGTCTGGTTAAGCCTGCCAACTAGTACCTGGTTACCCCTCTGATTCTGATTTGACTCATCCTCTTCTGAGTCTGGTTCTTCCTCCTCTTCCTCCTCTTCTTCCACCTCTGGGGTGTCCTCATTCTCAGGGGGGGTTATTCCATTTCCTGTATCTTGGGGAACTGCACTAGCTTTCTGCAAATCATCCTTTTCTAGGATAGCTATCAGGGATGGAATGGTGGGGTTGTGACCCCTTTTTAGCCATCTTGCAATGCATAAGGCACTCAAGTCTTTATGGCTAAGTTTGTCATAGCTGGAGGATGCCTTGGTAAGGTCAACCACCGCAGGTAGAGAGCTGAAAGCTTCACCTGTGCCAGACATTGTTTGAAAAGTGATGAGTGTGTACTCCATAGAAGATCACAAAGATTCTTATCAGGAATAATATCCGTTCTTGCAAGTCGTCATACAGAGGACAGAACTATTTCTGGTTGCAGTATAACATCTTTATTATTTTTTGTGGAACATGGACAGCCGACACGTGTTTCGCCCCCTCTTGGCGAATTGCGCCGGGGCTTTCTCAAGGCTGTAGGGGAAGATGAATGGATTGTTAAGATGTGAGATGAGATAGCAGTTGACCCCAAGAGGAAAGAAAAAAGTCACCTAGAGTGGAAAAGTTATTGGAATATTTTTTGATGTCTCAGCATCAAGGCCTTATCTAAACCGTGAAGTGACAGTGTGTCGTGCCTCAAATCAATTAATTATAACTTTCATTATAGTGAGTCAAAGCAATCGACAAGAAGTGCAAAAGATAGTGCAAACCATAGAAAGATGGATCAAGTGATTTTAAGGCAACAGAATAAGAAGTGCGCTTTAGAAAATGTCTCGATGTTCAATGTTCTTTTAGCAACCCAGAAAGTAACCAAAAGTACCAGACCAGGATGATGTGGTAAGACAAGACAAAAGAGTAACAGCATAATAAACAATATAAAGTAATCATACCTAATTTTACATATATGGCATATATTATTATGGTTTCCAATTTTAGTAATCTCCAAGGTATAGGGAGTTCAATACTCCAGGAGCAGAAGTTCTTCTGTGAGTTCTGATGAAAGAATTTTTTTTTATACAAAATGCTTGTAACCAAATCTTATGCCATAGCATAGCATACAGATCATACAATATAACACATACAGAATCATTAAAACCGCACAGATTGTTGTATTAAAAGGAAATTATCAATTGGATTCTTTTCCTAAGTTGATTATTTGAGAATAATCATTATTACCATGGTGGTACAAATCTTTTTCCATGTGCATATTCGTCTATTGCAATCAGCGTTTAGTGGCCCTATGAGCACCCACCTGGTTATGGGTAATTCGCATGTCAAGACGAAAACTGATTAGGGAAAGTCAGCTTCTTAAAGGAGCACATCAAATGAAAAACCGACAGTACAAAGCGTGTAGTCAACTCGTAATATTCATATCAGTAAAGCTTGCACGGGAACACCCAGATTACCGGTGTGTTCGGGTCCCACAGACTAATTTCTAATTTCTAATTTAAAATATTTCTAGAGCGCAGCGTACACCTTGCGGTTTCTTGGTGCTAGGGGGATCAGCAACTGAGGGAGAAAGACCAGAAAAAGATAAAGGGGATATTGAGAGAGTTTAAGTGGGGAAGGCCTGGCTGAAGAGGAACGTTTTCAGATCTCTACAAAAGGGGAGATACTGAGTGGCAGAGCGGAGGTGGTCAGGGAGTGAGTTCCAGAAAGTTGGAGCCAGGGTGGAGAAATTGGCCCCGCCCCACTTTTTACGAGTGAAGCGAGGGATCTGAAGGAGGGACTTGGAGGAAGACCGAAGTTCTCTTGCAGGTACATAGGGATTGATTAATGAAGAGATGAAAGCGGGGGCAGTGCCCTGGCGGGCCTGGAAGACCATGCAGCCGATCTTAAAGAGGGAACGTTCTTTTACAGGGAGCCAGTGAAGCTCCCTGAGAAGAGGGGTGGAATGGTGATAACGAGGGAGGCCGTACACCAGCCGGGCTGCCTGGTTCTGGATAGTCTGGAGTCTACGCAAACTGTACGCGGGGATGCCATGGTAGCGAGCGTTTGCGTAGTCCAGTCGCGATATCACTAGTGCGGCCATGATGATCTTAAGTGCCTGGGGGGAAAAGAAACGGGAAACAGTGCGGATGGTGCGGAGAGTGAGGAAGCAGGAGGATACCACGGAACTAATTTGTGGATGGAGGGTGAGCTGGTTGTTTATTTTGACACCGAGTGTTTTGACCGTGGTGGAGGGGGTCGGTGTGGGACCAAGAGAGGGGGGCCAGAAGAGAGAGTTCCAGGGGCTGGATGAACCACCAGTGAGAACCAGCTCGGTTTTATCCGAGTTCAGCTTGAGGTGGTTGTGGTTCATCCAGTCCCTGATGAATGTCATAGTTGACTGGAAGTTAGAGACAGAGTGAGGAGAAAGGGACAGATCAAAGATGAGCTGGAGGTCATCTGCGTAATTATAGACGGTGACCTCCAGCTGCTGGAGTGCGAAGATGAGAGGAAAGATATAAAGATTGAAAAGTAAGGGGGAGAGAGAGGATCCCTGGGGAACACCGCAGGTGACAGGGAGAGGAGTGGCCGTGAAGTCGCCTAGCCGGACCGCCTGAGTGCGGACCCTCAGAAAGGAGGCGAGCCAGATCAAAGCTGATCCCCCGATGCCGGCCGCCTTGACACGGGTAAGTATGATGGTATGATCCACCGTGTCAAAGGCGGCGGAGAGATCATGGAGGACCAGTGCCTGGTGTTTGTTCTCATCCATGCCCTTTCTGAGTTTGTCTAAGACTGAGACCACGACCGGGACGGAACCCGGCTTGGCGGGATGCCAGTCCCCCATTTGCCTCAACATGGGCGCTAAGTGCCGCGGTAACGTGGCGTTCCATCACCTTGCCCAGAAAGGGTAGCAGGGAGATGGGGCGGTAGTTGGCCGAGATGGAAGGGTCAGCGCCAGGTTTTTTCAGGATGGGCACTATGGTAGCTGCCTTTAGCGCAGAGGGCACTACGCCCTGTGCCAGGGAGCTGTTGAGGAAGGCAATGGGGGGGTCAGGGCAGCTGGAGTAAATTTGCTGCAGGACTCGTGCCGGAACCATTATTAAGACGTGACTTTAAAGAAACCACCATAATTTACGAAAGCAAGACGGAACACTCTTATTGTTGAGATAGTATTTAACTGATTAGGGATAGTCAGCTTCTTAAAGGAGCACATCAGATGAAAAACCGACAGTACAAGGCGTGTAGTCAACTCGTAATATTCATATCAGTAAAGCTAGCATGGGAACACCCAGATTACCGGTGCGTTCGGGTCCCACAGACGGAACCATTATTAAGACGTGACTTTAAAGAAACCACCATAATTTACGAAAGCAAGACAGGACACTCTTATTGTTGAGATAGTGTTTAACCAAAGACAGATGCATTTGGTACAAGGAGCTGATATGATCACATAAGCATGCTTGCTATCTAGAGCGAGTGGAGCGGACCGCAACCTATTCCCCTCTCGCCACACTTATCAGAGCCCCTGACATATTTTTACTCACTTGTTGAGCTTATTCCGTGTTCGGTCCCTGCTCCCAGTCCTCGGTCTTCGGATTAGTTTACGGGTTGAATCCCAGGCTATCCGTCGCCCGTGAGACAACCGGAAGTTAAAGGGCATAAACCGGAAGTAAACCCGGGAGATCGTATTTACAGGTTTAGATTATCTTCGTTTTTAGTGAAGAGACCCGGCTAAGTTTTACTGTGCAAGTTTGTAATGCATAATTTGTAAAAGGAAAAATAATTTGAAGTTTGAGGTTAGTTGTATCTCAGTCAAATTCGGTGCTTAGGACCGCCATTTATAAGAGGTGTTGTCTTAATGTCAGACTATCAGCCTCTATGGGCGAAGGCGTCACAGGGCTTGTACAGCGTTGAGGAGTCATTCTCTCTGTTGTACATAATATCAGCACCTAATATACATCGTATCTTGTAAATATTTGTTACTCTGCCTAACCTACAGGGCGGGGATATAGTCATGATTTAGTTAACAAACCCATTCTAATAGTAGAAATTCATAATCCCGGGGCAGGTAGAGAGCAAATTTTGGCAACTTTTAGCAGGACACAGAAAAAATTCATCATATTACATCCTAATCTAATTTTTGATTCTTAAGGATTTTTTTAAAAACATACATGGTTGGGGCAAATATTCATGGAGCAGTCATCGGTGTCACGTTTTTTTGTTGTTTGTTTGTTAGGTCTAAGCAGATCAACATTCTTAAACAACCAAATCTTGCGGGGAACAAAGGTTGGACTAATCAGTACTGTGATTGTGCTACATGGGGTAGTATCATCAAAGCCGCACATTTGTACAAAACATAATGCAGTTACACATATCGCATGTAAGTAATGTATGGCTATGTCCATTGGTAATGTACATCATCTCCTATTGGGGAAATGGAGTTTGATTACAGCCAGTGATGCCATTCATATTCCTGATTCAACCCCTTTGTTACTGTTTCCATTCCTATGATTAATGAGCTCTCTTCTCTGCGAAGCAATTGGTCCAAATCACCCCCTCGTTTTGGTATTTTTAGTCTTTTTATACCCACAAACGTAAAGGTCAAGTGATTCCTATGGCGTTGTAGGAAATGTTCAACAAGGGACTGTCTAGTATCTGTTCCATGAATGTTCCGATAGTGTTCTTGTATTCGTACTTTCAAGGGTCTTTTTGAGCTGCCAATATAATGTTGTCCACAGGGGCATGTTATCAAGTAAATCACATAGGTGCTTTCACAGTTGATAAGGTCTTTGATCTTGTGTTTGTGGCCATTGATTGAGACCTCTTTTGTCCTTGATTTGCCGAGTTTGCAGATTGAACCGTTAGTGCAAGTATAAAAACCCATGGTCGGAGGTGGAAAAGGTCTCGGTTTTGGTTTTATATCCAGAAAAGATGAACAAAGAATGTCTCTTAGGTTTTTGCTCCGTGAGAAACCCATCTGGGGTTTATCTTGTACTGCATTGGACAGTCTTGGGTTTTTTTTTTCAGCAGGTGCCAGTGTTTTTGCAAAGTTTTGCGGATATATTGTTGTCCGCTATTGTATTCAGTGTTGAAGCGAATTGTTTGTTTCCTTTCTCTCAATTGATTGTTGTGTAGTAGGCTTTGTCTGGCAGTGGTTTTGAATTTGGTTAATGCCTTTGTTAGTGGTTGCTCCTTATAACCCCTTTGTTTTAGACGTTTGGTTATGTTGGCTGAATGTGTTTCATACTCTTCCACAGAGCTACAGTTCATGCGTGCTCGTCTGTACTCCCCTCCTGGAATGTTTGTAACAGTGTGGGCAGGGTGGCTGCTTGTAGCATGAAGAATAGAGTTTGCAGAGCTGGGCTTTCTATAGATTTTGGTATGTAACTGATTGTCTGAGATGTAGATTGACAAGTCCAAAAATTCTATTTCTGTTTTCGAGATATTGTGAGTGATCTCAATTCCCCACTGGTTAGGTGACATAGACTTGATAAATGATCTGAGTTTGTTCTCTGTTCCTTGCCAAATCATTAAAATATCGTCTATGTAACGACCCCACATTATTATGTTGCCTGTCACATCTTCCGATCTTTCTTGCCAGAGCCAGTGTTGTTCCACCATTCCCATCAGGAGGCAGGCATATGGGGGTGAAAATGTTGCCCCCCTAGCGGTCCCCCGAAGTTGTAGGTAGTATTTGCCATTGAAGAGGAAGTAGTTGTTAAATAGACAAAACTCTAAGAAGTCAAGAATCATTCTGTTACGTGCCGTGAGATGGACTGATCGGGTTTGCAAATAATTTCTGGCAGCAGCTATACCATCTGTGTATTTAATTGAGGTATATAAGCTGGTGATGTCTATTGCAATTAAGAAAAAGTCTTCTTGCCATGTTACATTCTCAAGTTTCTGGAGTACATCTTTTGTGTCCCTAATAAAGGACGCAAGTGATCTCATTAAAGGTTGCAGCTCTGCATCAATGAAGGCTCCCAAATTCGAACAGACGGAATCAATGCCAGCAATGATAGGTCTGCCCTTGGGTATTCGCCCTGGCTTATGCACCTTAGGTAGTAGGTACATGGTTGGTACAATTGGATTTTTTATGTACAGGAGATTCTTTTCTTCGATACTTAGTAGGCCTTTTTCTTGCCATAGGTCGAGTAATGCAGATAGTTTTTCTTGATTCTGCAGAGTGAGATTGCTTTCTAAGATTTTATAGCATGTGCTATCTTCCAATTGCCGTTGTGCTTCCAGGAGGTAGTCTGAGGTGTTTAGAATGACGACATTTCCCCCCTTGTCTGCTTCCTTGATTGTCAACTCCTCATTTTGTCGTATTTCAATCAATGCCAGTCTTTCTTTGGCAGTAATGTTTTTTGGAATATATTTTTGCTTGGCTTTGGCTTTGTATTTGTCAAATTCCTTGTTTAAGTCTTCGGTCACTTTGGTAAAAAACATGTCAATCGAATTGCCAGATGATTGTGACGGAGTGAATCTTGATTTCTTCTTCAGTGGATTGGGTCTGGAATGAAAGATATCAATGCCTAGTTCTTCTGCAGTTGTTTTGAGTGATTCCAAGTCATCCGGTGCTTCATCTGAGGACAGATGAAGGAGGAGGTTGCTGTTTTCCAAGTCTTGTGCAGACAGATCACTGGTTTGATTATTGCAATTGATGGTAGTATGTCTTCTAGGGTTATCATAAAAGAAGGAATGTAATTTTAGCTTTCTTGTGAATTTGAAAAGGTCAATTTTAGTTTTGACCAAGTTCCATTGGGCAGTTGGACAAAAGGATAGCCCTTTGTTAAGAATTTGATTGTGTGTTTCCGTCAGAGTGGTTGTGGATAGATCAAGTACCAGGTTGTTGGTTATGTTTTCATCAGATGTTGTTCCCTTTTCCTTGCTCTGGTTTGGACACCCGGCGTACTTTTGGTGTTCCCAGGTTTGGGGGTCGTGTTCGATTGTCTTGTATATTTCCAAGGCGATGTCGCTGAACCTCCTCTCGAAAATTTACCTGTGGTCGCATATTTGTAGATATGGTTAGGTTCTCTACTGAGCCAGCCTCAGATGACGAGGGTGTTTGATTGAGATCACTGGCACTGTTGCTTGGTGTTGAGGTGTTGATGTTGTCATATTTCTGTGCAAAGGTATACACCCTCCCTTGTTGGTAGTCTTGCAGGTCACGTCTAAATTTACGTTTTTTTCTTTGGATTATATCCTCCTCAAATTCATCCAGAAATTTGTTTAGAATCTCATAGTTTTTAGTTGTGATCTCACCCCAGTTTGCATCCTCAATTCTTTTTAATAAGGTGTCAACTTCTTTTTTATTGAGTTCATATTCCTCCTGTGCTATGTCTATAAGTTGTCGGAGCATATTGTTAGAGGCTGTGCGAAGATTTTCTTCCCATAGTTGTAATTTTTCTGGAGCTGTGGTTTCAATTGGGGGAAAGATCAAAATTCGAAATCCACGTGGAATTAGGTTGTGTTCCAGATATTTTTTGAGAGATGCTCCTTCCCACCACTTTGAGGTCTCCTTTTTCGCAACTTTTTCCAAGGCTTGGAAGGTACTTTTTGCCGACATTAGGTTGGTAGTACTTGGTGTTCTGCTTATAGTTGCACCTGTGGGGTCAAATGCTTCTTCCAATCTGTCATTGCGTCTATCGCGTCTCGTATTGTATGATGACATTGTATATTCGATTTTCCTTGTACACCAATGGTACACTTCTTTTGATACTGATTAGTAGATTGACGAGCAATTAGTTGTTTGGGCCTTTAGAATGCTTATATTTAGATTGCAGGCAAATTTTCAAACCTGTATTTCTACATGAAGCCCAAGAGGTCCAGAGCTTCGAGTGTGTCTCCATTTACCTATAAAAGCAGCTTATCAAAGCGTTGTTTAAGCCTTAGAATCCTTGGACCTTTTCTACTTTGCCTGCAACCTGTGCCAGACATGACTGCTAGTAAAGTGCAAGTGGTGCACTTACCTACACTAAGTGTTTTCCTACTGTACCTTGCTAGTGAGTTGTAGGTAGGGTTTGCTAAGCCCTTTGATCTACAACTACTACGTTCAGTAGAACTTAAATATGCTAAGCTTTTGTTTATATGTACCTAAGTTACTTGATGTGATCTTTCAATTTGATAAAAAGATTGCAATGGTAAAACAACAGCAAGCTCAAATCTGCATGCTGCGCACCAATGTGAGAAGTTGGCCTGATATATGATGTCTCCATTTCTGGGGGCACCTTGTATCAGTCCAAACAACCCTTATGGTGTCTGGTTGTAAGTCAACCTTATAGACAAGCTATCCTAATGGTAGCATGGACTAAGCAGCCTTAAAGGCTTAACTTAAGAGGTCGTGCTAAGCGAGCTGTTTTACCAATCACAATCCTGTAATATCAAATGAAAGGAAACCACAAAAGTTATATATTATAAAAATATATGTATTTATTACTAGAATAATCCTCTGTACTCTTTATGAGTGCAGAGGCACAAGCGTTTAAGCAAAAGCACAGTTAAACATATGAAATTTGCACAATTATGGATGAGGCCCAGGAGCCACAAAAACCATATATTAAAAAAGTGGTATAAGAGATACCAATCAAACAGTGGTTAGGCCTAGGGCCTAGGGAATCGCTGGGAGCAGTCGGGACTAGCAATGCTGAAGTCGGGAAAAAAGCCTGCGGGATTCGGGTGCAGCGCTTAAAGCACACACATGCACCAATGCAAAGTCAATGGTGCGTAACAGTTATAAAGTTACTGTAAAAGGAGACTTCCGCTCAACCTAGAAGGACAAAACTTTAGACACCTACACTAGAGGTGTGTATCAGTGTAGGAATACCGGCCTTACTAAGTTACCACACCCACAAGAAGCGGGTGCACAGGTGCGAAGTAGTGTCGGGTTTTGTCACGCAGGTTGCTGGTGCTTGGAGCTGAAGATGCTGCAGGCGTCGAGACGAAAAGTGTCCGGTGTGATCCAAGGGTGGATCGAAAATAAAGATGATCTGAAAGCAGAGGGGACAGAGTCTGGGTCACTCAGCAGTGACCAGGGTGGAACCAGGAAGGAAGCAGGCAATGTCGGGAGCTTTCAGGTCGCTGTCGAGTAGTTTCTCTATGCTGCCACGTGGACTCTGGGGCACCGAGGATGTCCAGGAGTGGATCACGAGCTGTCTCACGCAGGCTCTCGCTGTCGGCGGTGTTGGCTTCTGGATTGGAGCAAACAACCCTTGGCAAGCGCAACCCACGTGGGATTCGAAGATGGCTTAACACTCGGACCAGGAGGATCAGAGCAAGCGCTCCTTTTCAGGGGAGCGAGTGCAAGTCGGGAGCAACCAGATTCATGAGTTAGGTTTCAAGGTTCGTCGGCACAGGGGCCACAAGCCAACAGGCAAGTGACCGGGCCAATGCGTTGAACCAAAAGATGCAGAAGGGCCCCACGCAGCACTCGGTGAGTGTAGAGGGGTGAGCTTCGGTGCAAGTGAGGCTCAGGGCTGGGGCTTCTTAAACCCCAATGCACAGCTTCGAGGTTCACTCGTGGGCTGCACGGTCAGCGTCTCGTGGTCTTTCAAAGATGGCAGGCCCCACAATTCAGGTTGCCTCCACGGGTCTCAGCTCTGCAGGGACTGTGGATCGCGCTGTTAGAAGGTAGGCACGCTGGGTCTTGTCAAACTCTGTCACTCGAGTTCCGGCGGGAACTGCAACAAAGCAAACGTCGAGGGGCTGGATGGTGCCTGTTTGCACAGGGTGGTCACTCCTTGACCACAAGGGAGATTCTTCAGTCTTCTACGTCGAGAAGGATGTCGAAGGGTCCAGAGTTTCATTTCATAAGTTTCAGTCAGGATAATCTGAGTGCGTTGGCACTGCTTCCATTCTTATACCAATCTAGGGGGCTGGATTACCTGCTAGGTCCCTCCTATGGGTGGGACCCAAGAAAGGGGTGATTACACCCTTTTCCCTTTGTCCAGGGTCACGCTGGGACTGGGGCTGGTGTGCCCCAGAACCGGTTTGACCGGATTATGCAAGGGGAAGCCTGTGCTCCCCAGGCACTGTCTGGTTTCTTTCAAACCTCCCTGCTACAATCCACTATCTCCTGTCTGGGGTGGTGGGACACCTCCCCGTGACAGGAAACCCTTTGTCCAGGCCTCCTCGGCTGAGTTTCGGTCAGAAGCAGGAGGTCAGACTCGTGTCTGTGGCAGAAGCGTCCATTTTGTGATGCTGAGGCTCTTTTAAAAATCAACTGAGTTTCAGTAAAGTAACATGTCTTCTCCCTCTAGAGGGGTGGAATGCTATCCCCGTCGACAGGACTGTCGAGGGGATAGTATTCCAAATCGCATGAGACCTTACACAACATGTTTTGATAAAGCCAAACCAAAGTTAACATATAACCGCGATGGATTATAATGCACTTAATAGTATATGGTATGGCATTATCCCGGAACAGCTCAGGGAGTTGTTCCCGACAGCTGTAGACAGGCTCAGCTCATGCTCGAGCACCATCTCATGTTAAACCACGCACTCTGCCTCCAGGATTGATAAGGCCTGCCATAGGAGTGACTTATAGGTTTATATGTGTCCAGATATAGGTTTAGATATAGGTATACTATATCTAAGCAAGGGGTGATTACACCAACTTTCCCCAGCTGAGTGATCAGCCAGTTGTGTCAATTTAAGAACCAGCCAGGGGTGGCAAAAGCTATGCTGCAGCCCCTGGTAGGCCTTGGTGGCACCTATGCCCTGAGCACCTATTGTGCATGGTACAGGGGCTGACAAGGAGTCCAGTTCCAATTGGGTTATGTACCTATAGTACATGTATGTGAATTTAGAGAGAGAACAGCAGGCTGTGGGTCTGATCAGCAGGCCCACAGCCACATTAATTCGCAAACCAGTGAAGCACAAAGCAAAAATTGGGGTGACCATAGGATAGCAGACCCTACTCTCCTACACCTTGCCTTGAGTTGGTGTTGCTTTCACCACATCTACCCCACCAAGTGTGTGATCAATTAATGGTGTAAATTGAATTTAGTCACATCTCAATAAATCACACAGCTTGGGGGAAAAGAGTTAGGGATTCAGTTAATGGATGGGGGATTTGAGACAAAGGTTTGACAAATGTAAACACTACTACAGAAGGACAACACATTCATTTTGGCTGCCGACCATGATAAATCTGTTATAGGAGGAAAAGGAAATGCATGCATGAAGATGAGTACTAGACTAGTACAGGTAAATAAACTTGTACTTCTGCCCTCAGAGAGTCCCAAATTACAATATGCTCTGTTGTACCGGACTTTGAAAGATAGCAAATACAATTAAAATATCTGTAAGAGTCAAGTAAACAAACATAAACAGCGCATACAATTGTAATGATTGAAGAGAAAAAATGATACTGTATTCCAAAACTGGGAGTTGAATCTCTGCGTTCCTCTTGGACTTTCAGTTAATCTTGGTTGCCTGGCGGATGCGGCTCAGTAAGGTAAGGGTAAGTCGTTTTACAGTATGTCGCACGGTAAAGGGCTTGTAGATGGGAAAACAAAAATTATACTGAAGAATCAAGGAGAAAAGGTAAGCTGCATTAAGGATTGAAACAAGAAGACTTTCAGAGGCAGCATGGCTAAATGTCTGTTTCTGGCATTTAACTCCAACAACGGGCCCCCCACCCAACCTCCATGTAGCTTCAAATTTGGGCCAGACAGCACCAAGCACACACACACAGCAACATAGCATTTCCCCGATTAAGTAAAAAAATCAAAACACCACTATAAGTAGGTCAAAGCACACTTACCACTACCACTACACATACATGTGTAGATCTGGTGTTGTTTACCTTTAGGCTACTTTAAAGTCATCATCATCTAAATTGGTTAGTTTCAGTGAATTTGAAAACTTCCAACTTTTTCTGGTGACAGTTCTCGAAGTAGTCATGCTCACACCCACTCTCTGAATCATGCCATCATCTCTGATCCTCCTGACTCTGACTCCAACTCCGAGTATGTTGTCCAACTCCGAGTCCATACCAACAGTGTCCCAAGTGAGTTCTGACTCGTCCCGACTCCAGACTCAAAAATATAAATCCACATTTGAGAACTACTCATTGGGTGGTTCATCTTCAATGTATTCATGAAAGAACCTTGTGAGTACATACATCTGCAGGTGGGAATATAACCCAATTAGAACACCTCTTTTCTGAATGCTTTGTGTGCCTCAACCTCGAAGGTAACATCTACACCAGTTGCCAGGAGACCATGTTATAGTAATTTCATTGTAACTGCTTGTTAGCAATTCTCTAAAATATTCAATGCAACTAACTGTTCTACGCAGTCCTCATCTATGTGTTTGGTCATTGTTAAAGCAGTAGTATTTATGCTTAAATCTTTTTGAGATATAGTATGCATGATGAGGGAACTTCTAATCCTCCAAGCTTGATTTAACCAACAGCCTACATAGGGTACACCTGATCAGCTGAGGCGGATTTGTTTTCCTTCCCTCTACAGATGTCTCCAGTTAAAATGTGAGTAGGGGACCCTGAGAGAGCACAACTGAGCTGCTCAGAATTTTTCATTAAATAAGTGCCGAACAAACGTTGGCGGCACCATGTCGTGTAGTTCCTACCAATCTGTAGGACCTGCACATTGTTCGGAAAACATAACCTAAGGGCTTGGTGTCAAGACTGATTCCCGACACCCCCGCAAGATATGTTGACCTTTAGACCAGCTAGCTCACAGTGCCACTATAACCCCTCTATCCTTCCAGTAAACAAATTATTTTTGGCAAGGACTGAACATGACAACCCTGACCCCTCAGTAATCGTGGAAACAGTAAAGAATCTTTCACTCAGACACTCGTGCTTACTTATTCTCAGAGAAATATACAGAGAATACACAGTGGGATGTTTTCAATAATGTTTATTGAACCAACATTATTCTTGAATAAAATATGTGTGCTGCAATCTTTTGCCATTGTGTAACATTCCGTCTATCATCTTGTTTTTTTTGCTGTTCACCCTATGTGGGATGGGTATGCCCAGACGTGGGTCCATTGCTCACTACGCCACTGGAGTCAAGCTATCCTGGCTGAAGACGGCTGATAGCCAGAAACTGGTCCTAGGATGCTTGATTCTGGTTCAGGGAAGACATTGCTTGGCAGTTCGGCTGGACTGTTCCCATGAGGCACAGGGTCAAGACTGATTTGCATATGGCCATGTCTGAACTGGGGAGGCTTGGTGAGCAAAAAAACGATGGATTAAACTCAGATCTGTGACTGGGGGTGAATGTTTTGCCATTGTGCAACATTCCGTCCATCATCTTGTTTGTTTTGCAATGATTAGGAGACAGAAGCAGATATGCATAATTACAAACACCATTGCACCATCAGGATTCAAGCAAGCCGATCCATCACCACCCCCTGTTGTTTCATTAATTACAAACACCAGAAGTGGAAATAGTAGGTAGAGTTATACCATGGTGCTAAAGCAATGTGTATATATACGGGTATTTAAACAAGCCAGTAATATTGCGTACTACTACTAAGCTAACCCTACTCTAAGTGTACCTAGAGTGTGTGTAGGTGTAGAGCCGAGAATCACCCCGAAAGATTATCCAACCCTATTACATGATGGGAGAGATTGAAGGACCCCATCTTGGTCACCAACTGGACACTCCTTAAGAGATGTCAGACCGAGGCATGTTAATTCCTCAGCATGCAAAAACCCTCAGTGTCTGCTGAAGTACCTACTCTACTAATGTATCGGGATGCTCATCTTTTATAATAGAAAGCCGCCTGCGATGGACGCATAGATTAGTGATGTTGGGGTGATGTAGATAGCCCTGACGCTCGAGAATGAAGATAGCAAATACATTTGTGTGTAGTGTGAAACGAGACCTTGGATATGATGTTCAGGGTGTAGTGATAATGTAGACCAAAGCTAAATGTAAAAAACAAGTTTAGTTTTGGAGAACTAATCTGACATTGTTGTGTGTGTAAATGTGTGCCAAAGGTCAAAGCTGGAAATGTTATTTGTGAGGACAATGTAAAAAATGAGCTGCTTCGCTACATAGGCCTAACTCAGGAATATAACATTACCTTCACACAGCACTTACATCACCTGATAACACATTAACAGACAAATGTGTATGAGAAGTTAACTGATATTTGAAGGAAGGGTATAATAACGTTGAACGCCTCCACCTACCTTTGGTTACACCTTCATTGTTAGGCCCACCATGGCTTAGGAAGATGTTGTCTGTTGTTAAATCATCATGCAGACCAGTTTCACCTTTGCACATCAGATCATTTCATTGCATTTGAGAGTCAAAATGATATATGTCCAATAGTCAGGTACATTTTGTGGCACATTTGTGCTTCCCCCCTCATGAATTCACAACGCCCATTTAGGACACATTTGCTATGTTCAAGCTTTCTGTGACCTCTTTTTTTTTTTTACGGAGTTTTATATAGCGCAAACTTGACCTGGTATCGGGTATCAGAGCGCTTTACATAGCACCAGTCGTGTTACATGAGGACACATTCATTTTTGTTAGGCACTGGGAGATTAAGTGATTTGTCCAGAATCACAGGATGTTCAGCATCATTGGCGAAACGCGAACTGGGCTTCCCGATTCGAGGTCGACCGCCCTAGCCGTTAGGCCAACTCTTCTCCCCAATCTGTTCCCATTATACATGTACAGCATCATGATTGAACATAGCTGTCAATGAATGATGACTTGTACATCACACATCCTAACCTCATATATTATCCTGTCACTTATATATGTGAATATGGTTGGAGAGGAGGCAAGATGAAGTCAACATTTGACTAAGATCCCAAATTGTGTAAAGTGTAGAAGCTTGGATGGTTGCTGCCTACACTGAATTTGCATTGTGCAGTTCAGCCACCAGATATATATGTTTCACTTCCTCTAGATCCACCTTAGCTGCCCATAAACATCTCCCAAACAACACAACCTAACTGGCATCAGTGTGACTATTGTCCAGATTGATTTCCATACATTTTTTGCCCTGCGATTTTCATTTTCATTTATTTATTTATTTTTATTGTCAAAAAGATGGCACATGAAGGCTTTCTAATCCAGAATAACAGAAAATAGAAGCGGGCAGTGAAAATAACACCATCATTTACAGTATTTAGGCTCATACCGAACAAAATCCACAGTACTTTACAAACAAGCATAAATTCGCTATACAAAGAAAAAGAAGAGGAGCAAAAAAAAGCAGGAAAAAGGGGGGCCCTATTCTAATACAAATTAGTTAAGCTAGTACACTATGTGTCCTCTAAACAGTCCCAGATAGAATAACATTTTTGCAGGGCTCTTATTCCCTGGCTCTGGCTAGAGCCTTCTCCCCTCTCACCAGTTTCTTTTATAATTACCCACCACTCAGCAGCTGAGGGAGGCTTAGGTGAAATCCAGGCTCTGGTAATTGCAAATCAGGGTGCTAACAGCATTATTGGGATGATAGCTTGTAGCTGTGACTATCCTCTTTATAGCCCAACATCAGCTCAGCTGTCGAGAAAGTGTATTTACCCGTAGTTGGAGCTTGATGGCAAGTAATATCTTCTGCCAGAATGTAACTAATTCGAGATAAGTAGTGAACATGTACACCATGTCAGCTGCATACAATCCACATTTGGGACATTTACAGTGCGCCCCTCCAAGTTTTCCCACTTGTATGCCCCCACCTCGAGCCCATCTAGCGATCCTTTCTGGGGTATAATAGAGTGCACAGATCGTCCAGGACTGCTGCAGTCTAAGACTGATCGAGTGTACTGATCGTTCTATAACATCCAATGCCATCCTGACCCCTTCAAGAGTGACATTTGACCCCTGAGTCTCACCCCATCTTGCAGCTAATTTTTCACAGCCATCCACTCTGACCTGGCACAAGCATCAATACATCATGCTGATTGCTGCCTTCTGAGTCTACGCATGCAAACACTCCCACATCGCGGAACTCAATACATTTCGCAGTGTGAGATATCTTGTAAAGTAATCCCTGAGCTGGAGGTATTCAAAAAACATCCGTTGAGGGATAGCAAATGTGAGTTGCAAGTTTTCAAATGATCGAAAGCCGTTAGTATCATATAACTGACCCATATAGTGAACACCAAACTTTCCCTATTTCCCACACTTCGAAAATACCTTAGGCAGCATTGGATTGCCCCAAAGAGGAAGTTTATCATGTATTAGAGAAATAGAGCACCTAGCCATACTGCCCTGCATTATATGTACACAGTCCCTAATGGCCTTGAAGCGTACACAATAAAAATAGTTGGGGTCATTGATTCTATATTAAAACATTTGACTCTCAGGACCAAGAATGAGCCGGTGCCAAACATCAAATTTATCTGAGCTCAAAAGACTATGTAGACGCCCCACAAATGCTGCCCAGTAATACATTTTAGAATCAGGGAGTTCTATCCCCGCCCTGGTTATGCAGAAGTTTCTTTAGCCCTATTGCCCATCTCATTTTTTGTAACCCCAAATAAAACTACACAAGACCCCATCTAACTTGTTGAAGAAAGAGTTGGGAATACGCAGTGGGATTGAGCGAAATAGATACAAACATTATGGTAGTACCTTCATCCTTATAATGCACCTCCCCAGGATGCTAATTGGAAGATTGTGCCAGCATTTAAGTTGCTTGGTAATACTGGCCAGCAAAGGGTCATAATTTAATGCTTGTATGTGTTCAATCTTAGGAATGATACATACTCCTAAGTACGTTGCAGTCGGACAGACCCCTGCAATAGGATGTTCAGACTGAAAGTTAAGAAGCACTTGCGTCATAACATTCAGCTTATAACCCAAGAAAAAGCCAAATTTCTTTGCTTCTGTTTCAATACCTTCTATTGCGGGCGCCGGGTTGGTAGTAAAGATGGCTATGCCATCTGCATATACAGTGACTTTCAGCTGATGCTGTCCTATAATCAAAGGGAGTAACTGTGCATTGGGCTGTAGTGTCTTTATGAATAGTTCAATGTAGAGCACAAAAAGAAGGGGAGAGAGAGGGCAACCCTGTCTAGTACCACAGCGGAATGAAAATAGAGCTGTTTGCACATTGGCATAAAGCAGTTTAGCCTGTGGTCTACAATACAGACCGTGTACCGACTTACAGTATCTTCCCCTTACTCCAAATACTTTAAACATTTCCCATAGATAATCCCAAGCCACCCAGTCAAAAGCTTTTTCTGCGTCTAACAACACAATGCCCAAATTCATTGTTAATTTCCCCGCAGCATCAAAGGCCACCACCGCAGTGTTGACATGAGCGGTGGTATCTCTCCCCTGTATAAAAGCATGCTGCTGGAGGGAAATCATTCCAGGCATCATAGGGGTTAACCGAGTGGCCAGAATCTTGGCAAATACCTTAGCATCTGAATTTATTAAAGAAATCGGATGGTAGGAGCCATGCTCCTCTCGTGCCTTGTCCTTTTTTAAGAAAAAAACAATGTTAGTGATGTTCCACGAGTCAGGAGGCCCGCCACCTACCCCTATTAGCTGAATTATCTCCCTCAGTAATGGGGTCACCAAGCTCTTCCAGCCCTTATAAAACTTGGCTGGTATAGCATCTTACCCGGCAGCCTTCCCTGATAGTAGCTCCAATATTGCTTCCTCGATTTCCTCATGCGTAATTTCCTGTTCTAAGAAAGCCAAGTCTTCCTCCCTCAGAGACGGCAGATTGTTCTCCTCTAGATAATTCTGCATACCTGTCATATCTAAACTCGTCTCTTGAGAGTATAATTTTTGATACAAAATAGAGAATTGGTCAGCAATAGCTTGGGGGTGCTTACATAATATACTGTTCTCCCCTTTAATAACTTTAATCGCCGTCTTGGCGCGATTATCAGTTAGCTGATGAGAGAGCACTTTCCCAATTCGGTCTCCATACTCATATTGTAGTGTCCTGTGTTTGTTGTAACTCGTGGCTACTTTCTCCCTTAAAGACCTAGTCATTGCTACTCTTTCATTTATCAGAGATGCTTACAGTGAGTCCTGATCTATCGCACCTCGGCGGACAGCCTCAGCATGGCGGAGTTCGCTGGCTATTAGCTTTTGGTAGGCACATTTGCCTACCATTTCTTGTTCCTTGTTTTGCTGCCAAACATACTGCTAGGTAGCCCCCCCTGACTTGTGATTTTCCTTGACAGTTTTCATATCATTGACCTACAATCCAGCTGTGCTTACTCCATTTCATATGACACAATATAGTCTATTATGTACATACTGTACACACTTACCACACATTTAGTGTCATCCTTTCACTAGCCACCATGGTGTGAAATGGTATGCTGTAAAATGCCACATGTGGGCATATTGAGATGAGGGATAACAGTGATGTTGAACACATACAACATACTAGAGATATTAAATCCACATTTTATGAGCATTCAGATACATCATTCTTGGGTTTACTTACCAGGGTCCTACATCTGCCCATTGTGTGGTTCCTGACCAGATGTCATATCCAACATCATAGTATATGTCACTGTGGGGACTGGAATCCTGGATGTCATCATTGGGCCTACAAAGATATGTGTTTTTGCCAGTTATCATTCCAGTTGCCACTTGTGGTGCACACAATTTCAGAGATCAATTGACCTTTCTGGCACTGTTTACGGATGTGAGAAGTTGGCCTGGTATATGATGATCACTAATTCTAGTGAGCACCTTGCACCAGTCCAAACGACCCTTATGATGATTGGTTGTAAGTCAACCTTGTAGACCAGCTATCCTAGGGTTAGCATGGACAAAAGCAGTCTTAGGCTAAACTCAAGAGGGCATGTGAAGCCAGCTGTTTTACCATATACAATCGTTTTAATACCAAATGAAAGGACACCACACAAGTTATATACTATAAAATATATGTATTTATTACTAGAATAATCCCCTATACTCTTTATGAGCACAGAAGCACAAGCGTTAAACAAAGAACTTCATATAACATACAATAAGCTGCTCAATTATGGATAGGCCGGTGGCCCCTAAAACCATATACTAAAATAGTGGTATAAGAACCATGTCACAAACAGTGGTCAGGCCTAGGGCCTTGGGAATCGCTGGGCCTACACTGGACTAATGAAGGTTAGGACATAGGAGGCCCACAGGATGCGGGTGCAGAGTCTATATGCAACCGCGTTTTCCATACAAGTCAATGGTGCGTACAAATTAGAAAGTTACTATTTTAGGAGTCTTCCGACTGGACTAGAACTTAGCCACTTAAAATTAGGACACTAGAGGTGTACACCACTACAGGAGCACCGGAGTACTCTCGTTACCTCACCCACAGGAAGCGGGTGCATAGGTGTCAAAGTGGTCGGGTTTCTTCGTGGAGTTCTATGGAGTCTGGAGTTGAAGATGCTGCAGGCGACCAGGAGAGAAGAGTCCGGTTGGATCCAAGGATGGATCGAAGATGTAGAGTACCTGAAAGCAGAGGGGACAGAGTCTAGGTCACTAGCCAGTCACCTGCATGGAACCAGGAAGGAACCAGGCGATGTCGGGTTGCGATCAGGTGATGTTGAGTAGTTTGTCTCCGCTGCCACGTGGACCAGGAAGTATCGAGGACAACCAGGAGTTGAACACGGGCTGTCCCACGATGGCTCTCGCTGTCGGCGGTGTCAGTTCGCGAATCGGAGTCAACAGGCTTTGGCAAATGCAACCCACGCAGGAATCAAAGACGACTTCTGGATCGGCCCAGCAAGGTCAGATCGGTGGCTCCTTTTCAGGGGAGCAAGGGCCAGTCTGGAGCAATCAGACCAGCAGTTTAAATTTGAAGGTTCGTCGTCTCAGAGGCCACTAGCTAACGGGCAAGTGACCGGACAACGCGTCAAGCAGGAACATGCAAAAGGGCCCCACGCAGCACTCGGTGAGTGTGGAGAAGTGATCTTTGGCGCAAAAGCTGCTCGGGTCTGGGGCTTCTCAATCCCCAATGCACAGCCTCGACTGTGCCTTGGGGGCTGCAAGGGAAGCACTTTGCTGGCTTTCAAAGATGGCCAGTCTCACGTCTCTCGTCGTCTCCACGGGTCTCAGCTTTGCAGGGACTGTGGATCGGGCTTTTGGAAGTCTTGGAGTTCAAAACTTGTTGGTCTCTGTTGTTCGAGCTCCGGCAGGAGCAGCGGCAAAGAAAACCTTTGAGCGCTGATGGTGCCTGCCTGCACAGGGTGGCCACTCCTTGACCACAAGGGAGATTCTTCAGTCTTCTATGTCGAGTAGGATGTAGAAGGGTCCAGAGTTTTGTATCAAACTTTCAGTCAGGACGATCTGATGTGCTATGGCACAGCTCCTACCTTCATTCCAAATCAAGGGGCTGGATCTCCTGCTACGTCCCTACTATGGGTGGGACCCAGGAAGGGGGTGGTTACACCCCTTTCCCTTTGTCCAGTTTCACACCAGAGCTGGGGCTGGAGTGCCCCAGCACCGGTTTGAACTGGGCTTTGCCTGGAACACCTTGTGCGCCCCAGGCAGTGTCCAGTTTCATTTAGCCCTCCCTGCCCCAATCAACCATCTCCTGTCTGGGATGGTATAACACCTCCCTGTGACAGGAAACCTTTTGTCCAGGCCTCCCCTGCAGGAGTTTCAGTCAGCAGCAGGAGGCCAGACTTGTGTTTGTGGCAGCAGCATCCATTTTGTGATGCTGAGGCTCTGGTTAGATTTAACCGTGTTAAGGAAAGTAACATGTTTTCTCCCTCTAGAAGGGTGGAATGCTACCCCCGTCATCAGAACTGGCGAGGGGGTAGTATTCCAAAGCGTATGACACCTTACATGACATGTTTTGATAAAGACAAACCATAGATAGCATTTACCCGCGAGGTTCATAATGCACTTAAGAGTATATGGTATGGCAATATCCCAGAACAGCTATAAGGATTTAGTTCCGAAAGCTGCAGGCAGGCTCAGCTCATGCTAGAGCACCATCTCACATAATACCAAGCACTCTGCCTCCAGGATTGTTAAGGCCTGCCATAGGAGTGACTTATAGGTATATATGTGTCCCAATATAGGTTTAGCCATAGGTATACTATATCTAAGCACGGGGGGATTACACCACATTGCTCCAGCTGAGTGATCAGCCAGTTGTGTAATTTTGGATGGCCAGCCAGGTATGGAAAAAGATATGCTGCAGCCCCTGGTAGGCCTTGGATGCACCTATGCCCTGGGTACCTATAGTACACTGTACAGGGGCTGAGGAGGATCTGGGGAGGTGCTGGCCCTCTCCATTCCCATGTAGGTCCAAGTTGGTCTGGTTAAGCCTGCCAACTAGTACCTGGTTACCCCTCTGATTCCAATTTGACTCATCCTCTTCTGAGTCTGGTTCTTCCTCCTCTTCTTCCACCTCTGGGTTGTCCTCATTCTCAGGGGGTTTATTCCATTTCCTGTATCTTGGGGAACTGCACTAGCTTTCTCCAAATCATCCTTTTCTAGGATAGCTATCGGGGATGGAATGGTGGGGTTGTGACCCCTTTTTAGCCCTCTTGCAATGCATAAGGCACTCAAGTCTTTATGGCTAAGTTTGTCATAGCTGGAGGATGCCTTGGTAAGGTCAACCACCGCAGGTAGAGAGCTGGAAGCTTCACCTGTGCCAGACATGACTGCTAGTGAGGTGCAAGTGGTGCACTTACCTACACTAAGTGTTTTCCTACTGTACCTTGCTAGTGAGTTGTAGGCAGGGTTTGATAAGCCCTTTGATCTACAACTACTAAGTTCAGTAGAACTTAAACATGCTAAGCTTTTGTTTATATGTACCTAAGGTACTTGATGTGATCTTTCAATTTGATAAAAAGATTGCAACGGTAAAACAACAGCAAGCTCAAATCCGCATGCTGCGCACCAATGTGAGAAGTTGGCCTGATATATGATGTCTCCAATTCTGGGGGCTATATAGAGAAAGGCAGTGTAGCTAAACTCTAAGGGCATAGATACTCCCTGAATCAAAATCCAAACAGAATAATAGACCCTCTAGAGCAATCAAATAACTGTGTGCTGAAACAAAAGTTTATACAAAAATCCTTTAGTTTATTTGTATTTTGTTTTTAGTATATTTTGTTTGTTATTCATATTTTTTGCAAAATTCATTTACTTTTTTAATTCATTGTTTACATTTAAAAAGAAGCTTGATGTGTATTCCATGATATCAAAACACATTAATAGGTGAGAACAGAAAAGTTTACATAAACACAATTACATATACACATTAACCCCGTGATATACGAAATATTCAGTTGTTGGTAAATTGATGAAGGCAATGCGGTTGAGTGGAACTACGCGCGTTTCGGCCTGAGGCCTTCGTCAGGTGGCCGTCATTCGTATATTAAACATAAATAAAAAGTAGTGATATAACCTAAATGGAAAAAACAAGAACAAAAACATATTTTGAATATATCTACAAATCAGACACACTACTACATTACAGCTATTTACAACTCAGTTTATATTTCTATATTTTATGGGTCTATTGCTGTTGCTATAAGGGTATATGTACATTTTTGGCTTTTTGTGCAAACAGCAGATTATAGTTGACGCCAGGCTATCTAATTTTTATGCTTTCCAGATACATCAATGCATATTTGTTGACAATTTGCCTTATTAACTAGATAAAAAATCGTCACTTAAAGTGTATCTATTTCCTTAACAGTTCTAGTTTTGATAGTTTTCTTTGGGGATAGGTTCTGTTACCAGCAGCTCCATATTAGGCACTAGAGTTTCATGAAAAAGAAAGATAGAAAAAAGGGAGAGAGTCCAAAGGATAGATATAGACATAGATACAGAGGAATAAGGCCTTACACACTCAACCCAGAGGCAACCTAACTAATGGAATAAAAGATCAGGGTATGGGATGTAGATAGAGTGAAGTAAGGACTATTTCTACTTACAAAACAAGGGACAGGATGACGTATCAACGCTTTTGCCTCTTATGGTGACACATTTGATATCATTAGTCCAGTATTAGGTATTCTGAAAGATAGACATGTACCCATTTGAGTTCAAATCCGACTGTGTATTTTTTATCATAGTATTATCTATTCTATAGGAATACCTTATTTACTCCTGCCGCGTGGTTTTCTATTCATCAAATGACATCACATGTTGAAAAGTAGAGTAAATCTTTGGGATCCTTAATTAAGAGAACTGGTTCTAAGTTTGAGTGAGGACAAGAGAAAGTTACTATCTGAGAGTCTGGTCGTGCGATTAAAAGTATTTTAACTTGGTGCTTTTATTAATTATATGTTATTCATATCTTAAGACTCTTATTTGTCATTTAGAAGCAGGCACTGTACAGGTAAGTATAGATTTTATATCAAAGACAGGTCCTAGCATCATAATATGTCCTAATATTATCTTGGTGTGTATGCACACTTTGCAGTATTAGTTTCCTAATCACATTTTTCTTACGGTATTAACGCATACCTTAAAAATCTGATATTTCTGAAGTATTTTTTTCGTAAGGTAAACCACCGAAGAGGTACAAGCTTTTGAATCACTTTCTTTGTAGTTAATCTGAATGTAAAGGGACATAAAAAAGGACAACTCTATTGTACCATATTTAAATATTGCTATATAGTGTTTCCCAGATAGGGCATGTTGGTGTCATTACCTTGATCTAATAGCGCTGTCAGCTGCGCATGCTGAGGGTATTTGCCACTGTTGAAGGGAATACAGAATGGGAGCAATATTAAAATCAGCATACCCATGTTTAGTTTAGTTTTTTTTACAAAGAGTTTCTACATTAACCAGCACGATATAGTTGGCGAGTTCAGAACGTACCTTATAATACTGATGTTCGAGCGTTCTAACGGGGGTTCTGTTACGATGATGTTTCCGACGTTCGCGATGTAAACGGACTGAGCGGGTCCGGGCGTTTTATTTAAAAAAACGCGCGTTCGTTTACTCGCGTTGCATGGCTAGCAGCTGTAGCCAATTTCCCCAGGCGCAGCTCGATGATGATGACCGAACGGGACACGGATCCCGCTTGTTTACATGGAGATCAAAAGCAGACTGGTGCGGGGTTTAGAATACTATAGTTAAGGTTATGAAGCTATTGGAAAAAAGACTATAACTTGCTCAGGCTCTCAGTTTCATAAAGCCGAAACCACTATGGAAATCGATATGTTTATATCGTTTAAAGATGTTATATTTTAGCTGTTAGAGTTAATCAGCAAGGATCTGTTTATATTTGTGGACAATTTACATTTATAGTTAGATGGTATATGAAGTTTAAATAATAGCACGTTTCCTCTATTTTACAGTTCTCTGCAAACTTAAATTCAGGTACCCCTTTGTTTTAAAATATAAACATGCTCTCATAAAGAGACCTCACATATTAATTAGCTTAATTGTTAAGTAAATATGTATATTAGATGTATGAATAGTGGTATATGTACTTTGTCTCTCATAATTAGTACAAGGTTAGAGTCAAGTACCTCTTTTTTATTTAAGTTTATGCTCAGATGATAATATTAAAGGATAGCTTGCTGCCACGGAATTTCGGAATTAAGGCCTGATTTAAACGTGTCCAAAGTAAATATCCAAAATACTTCACGTTTGCGACGGATTTTGTCTGTGTTAATGCCAGCTTTTGCCACGATTTTTTCTAAGACTATCCAACGGATGTCATCAGGTTTGTGGTCCTTATCCAGATAGTGTGATACTAAGGGGGCAGTTAACTTTTGCGTACGTATCGCTGATTTGTGTTCCGTGATCCTAGTATTTACAGAACGTGACGATTCACCCACATAGCCTTTGTTACAAGGACAAATTAAAAGATAAACAATGTTCGCAGTTTTACAATTTGTCATAGTTGGCAGGGGAATAGATGTATTATTGAAGGTAAATTCAGCAGTTTCAATGGCTTGTGGACAGATTTTACAAGTACCACATCTATGGTTGCCAATCACTGGAGCCCCAGTGATGATATTTCTTTGACTCAAGGCCTTCTGAGTTGGCATCCTTGATTTGACAACTATATCCTTGATGTAGAAACTCTTTGTAAAAAAAACTAGACTAAACATGGGTATGCTGATTTTAATATTGCTCCCATTCTGTATTCCCTTCAACAGTGGCAAATACCCTCAGCATGCGCAGCTGACAGCGCTATTAGATCAAGGTAATGACACCAACATGCCCTATCTGGGAAACACTATATAGCAATATTTAAATATGGTACAATAGAGTTGTCCTTTTTTATGTCCCTTTACATTCAGATTAACTACAAAGAAAGTGATTCAAAAGCTTGTACCTCTTCGGTGGTTTACCTTACGAAAAAAATACTTCAGAAATATCAGATTTTTAAGGTATGCGTTAATACCGTAAGAAAAATGTGATTAGGAAACTAATACTGCAAAGTGTGCATACACACCAAGATAATATTAGGACATATTATGATGCTAGGACCTGTCTTTGATATAAAATCTATACTTACCTGTACAGTGCCTGCTTCTAAATGACAAATAAGAGTCTTAAGATATGAATAACATATAATTAATAAAAGCACCAAGTTAAAATACTTTTAATCGCACGACCAGACTCTCAGATAGTAACTTTCTCTTGTCCTCACTCAAACTTAGAACCAGTTCTCTTAATTAAGGATCCCAAAGATTTACTCTACTTTTCAACATGTGATGTCATTTGATGAATAGAAAACCACGCGGCAGGAGTAAATAAGGTATTCCTATAGAATAGATAATACTATGATAAAAAATACACAGTCGGATTTGAACTCAAATGGGTACATGTCTATCTTTCAGAATACCTAATACTGGACTAATGATATCAAATGTGTCACCATAAGAGGCAAAAGCGTTGATACGTCATCCTGTCCCTTGTTTTGTAAGTAGAAATAGTCCTTACTTCACTCTATCTACATCCCATACCCTGATCTTTTATTCCATTAGTTAGGTTGCCTCTGGGTTGAGTGTGTAAGGCCTTATTCCTCTGTATCTATGTCTATATCTATCCTTTGGACTCTCTCCCTTTTTTCTATCTTTCTTTTTCATGAAACTCTAGTGCCTAATATGGAGCTGCTGGTAACAGAACCTATCCCCAAAGAAAACTATCAAAACTAGAACTGTTAAGGAAATAGATACACTTTAAGTGACGATTTTTTATCTAGTTAATAAGGCAAATTGTCAACAAATATGCATTGATGTATCTGGAAAGCATAAAAATTAGATAGCCTGGCGTCAACTATAATCTGCTGTTTGCACAAAAAGCCAAAAATGTACATATACCCTTATAGCAACAGCAATAGACCCATAAAATATAGAAATATAAACTGAGTTGTAAATAGCTGTAATGTAGTAGTGTGTCTGATTTGTAGATATATTCAAAATATGTTTTTGTTCTTGTTTTTTCCATTTAGGTTATATCACTACTTTTTATTTATGTTTAATATACGAATGACGGTCACCTGACGAAGGCCTCAGGCCGAAACGCGCGTAGTTCCACTCAACCGCATTGCCTTCATCAATTTACCAACAACTGAATATTTCGTATATCACGGGGTTAATGTGTATATGTAATTGTGTTTATGTAAACTTTTCTGTTCTCACCTATTAATGTGTTTTGATATCATGGAATACACATCAAGCTTCTTTTTAAATGTAAACAATGAATTAAAAAAGTAAATGAATTTTGCAAAAAATATGAATAACAAACAAAATATACTAAAAACAAAATACAAATAAACTAAAGGATTTTTGTATAAACTTTTGTTTCAGCACACAGTTATTTGATTGCTCTAGAGGGTCTATTATTCTGTTTGGATTTTGATTCAGGGAGTATCTATGCCCTTAGAGTTTAGCTACACTGCCTTTCTCTATATAGTTTACCTTCCCTACGAGTAGCTAACTGTTTACATTGTAGGGGCCCCTTCTTTCCCATAGAATTTATACTCATGGCCTGTCCATGAGGGGTTTGCTTTGAACAATTGTTTTTTCTAATTGTTATTATATGTAAATAATTTTTGTATCTGACATATTAGAACACGTTGTTTTCTCTATTTTTGTTGTTCTGCCAGTTCTATGCAACATTGATTTATTCATATACATCTTGGTATTTTTCTTGGGTAAATTCATCCAGCAGTTCTGTTGTCCACATATCTACATTTTTAGTCTTTATCTTACTGTTGTCCTTTTTCATTCTTTTGTCACTTCATCACTCTACTGATACTATAGTCAGTCACCAAATCTATTATGGCCTCACTTAAATCTCATGGCTTTAGCGACGAAGAATTTGCCTCCATGGTAGGCTCTTCGGTCAGTTTTGATACCAGACACACATCAAATAATGAGAAATGTGAAGACTTACTAAAATTACTAGCCCTAAAAAAGAAAAGTAAAAGAACGGAGTTACATGGTAAGTTTATTTTGGACTACTTGAAAGCAGGAGTTATCCCGCAGGGCCTTCAGGTAAAGAACATTCCAGGGCTGTTTATCCATTTAAAACACTTTCTTGAGCGTTGGTCCCTCATCTCTAACAGATGTTCAAGGGACCACATGATGCTCATAGTAGAAACAGTAAGAGAGGTTCTAGATGAATTAGCCAAAGAGATTACAGAACTTGAAGATAAGATCAAAAACTCTACAATAATCACGGACATCAAAAAAAAGTTAGAAAATGTGGAGATGGACCTAAATTCATATAGTGACTATCTATATAAGCGTAAAATGGATAAATATCAGAAAGATCTACATTTTTTCAGTATGGAAAAAGTATATCCATACTTGGCAGACAACTTTTACGCCCAGGAAAATGAAAATGACCCAGATTATAATACCCCTACAGACCCTAGATCAAAAAAGTATTCCACTTTTTCTAACTCCTCAGATTCAGGAAGTAATTCTAGTATGCCACCGTATCAACCTAGGGGCAATCGTTTCAGATCAAATCGAGGTTATAGACCTTTTTTAGGGAGACGTCAAGCAAGAAGAAATTGGAGACCGAACTATCAACCCCAATATCAGCAACCACAACAATATCAGTACAACCAACAGTATCCACCACAAGATCAATACCCATCGAACCAAACATATCAACCTCAGGGTCCTTATCAACCTCAATTCCAGGACAATCAACAGAATACGGAGAGATATCTGGAAACAAGAAATGCAAGGTATTGGAGACAATGAATACAATACCTATCTTCAATCTGAGTAGTCACAACACCGACCCAGCTACCATTGCAGTACTCTCAAGAGGTCTCTCGTTTGTCCCGCACTCTGGCCTGAATAAGTTCGAACTATTCAATGATATGATAATTTTTTTTCGTAAAATACGATTAAAAAACTTTTTCTCCCATCAAGGAAATGAGTTGCCAGAACTAAACAGATCTGGCCTGTCACTGAAATCGACCTTTACTCCATCTCTGGATCAAGTTGACCCAGAAATAGGAATTTTTGAAAAAATTGTGACCTCTAAATTGCATAACATCACTAAGCATATACCTCATACCCCTTACAATATATCCATTGATGAACACAATGCTTTGTTACAATTGAAAGAATCGACTCAAACCATTGTGAAAAGTTGTGACAAGGGAGGAGGCATAGCCATTTTTGACACCACAAATTACATCGAAAAAATGGAAAATATGCTCAATGATACAAAATACTATTCAAAAATCACCAAAGATCCAACCAGTATCATTAAAAACAAGATCATTAGACTAACCTCCAAAGCATTAGGCAAAGGAGACATCTGTCAAAAAGAGCATGACTATATGAACATAGGAAATCCAAAAATGGCTAGTATATATGGGATCCCAAAAGTTCACATAAATGAACAAGACCCCCCGCTACGCCCCATAGTTACAACCATTGGGAGTGTGACAGAACCCATATCTAAGTATATAGATGCCATTCTACGTCCACACATAGAAAAAATACCAGGTCACATTAAAGGTACCAGGAATGTGATCACCCAACTTGAAGGTACCTCCTTTAACGCTCACCGTCAATGGATGGTGACATTGGACGTAGAGAGTCTCTACTCCAATATACCGTGCATTGGTGCAATGGAAGCCACTAAGTGGTTTATAGAGTCATACAATATTGATTGCAATATGTCATTCATTTTGGACTGCCTCCAAATTATTCTGGATAACAATATTTTTGAATTTGCAGGGCAACTCTATAAACAAATTAGAGGAGTTAGTATGGGTGCTTCGTGTGCTCCGACGATCGCTAACATTTATGTTGCCCTTTTTGAGGAAAAATTTGTTTTCAATGAGGTCGCCCCTTTTTTTGAATCGGTTTTTTATTGGTCACGTTTTATTGACGACATCATTTTCATTTGGGACGACAATGAGGATGTCCTAGAAGAATTTGTTTTGTGGTTGAATGCTTGCGACCCAAACCTGAAATTCACAGAGAAAAAAAGCAACTCAGACATTGAGTTCCTAGATCTGAGTATTAAACATCATGAAGGAAAGTTAATTATGGACCTTTTCACTAAGCCAACAGCACGTAATACTCTCCTTCATTATAGTAGCTTCCACCCCTTGTCTCAGAAAGACAGCATTCCTTTCAGCCAATTCCTGAGACTGAGGAGGAATTGTACTAGGTTAACAGACTATGATCAGAAAGCTACTATAATGAAGGAGAAATTTCTGGAACGTGGCTACCCTAATAAATTAATACCCGACTCCTTTAAAAGAGCCAGGTATTATGACCGTCAACACCTTCTTACAGGCACAAACACAAAACGGGATGCTAGTCTAGTATTTGTAACTAGGCACTCCATGTTGAATAAACAAATTCAACAAATTCTGTATGCAAACTGGCATATCCTTAATGTCAACAAAAGCGGTACTGAAAGCATAAATAAACCCCTTTTCGCATATAAGAAAAACAAAAACATCAAGGATATAGTTGTCAAATCAAGGATGCCAACTCAGAAGGCCTTGAGTCAAAGAAATATCATCACTGGGGCTCCAGTGATTGGCAACCATAGATGTGGTACTTGTAAAATCTGTCCACAAGCCATTGAAACTGCTGAATTTACCTTCAATAATACATCTATTCCCCTGCCAACTATGACAAATTGTAAAACTGCGAACATTGTTTATCTTTTAATTTGTCCTTGTAACAAAGGCTATGTGGGTGAATCGTCACGTTCTGTAAATACTAGGATCACGGAACACAAATCAGCGATACGTACGCAAAAGTTAACTGCCCCCTTAGTATCACACTATCTGGATAAGGACCACAAACCTGATGACATCCGTTGGATAGTCTTAGAAAAAATCGTGGCAAAAGCTGGCATTAACACAGACAAAATCCGTCGCAAACGTGAAGTATTTTGGATATTTACTTTGGACACGTTTAAATCAGGCCTTAATTCCGAAATTCCGTGGCAGCAAGCTATCCTTTAATATTATCATCTGAGCATAAACTTAAATAAAAAAGAGGTACTTGACTCTAACCTTGTACTAATTATGAGAGACAAAGTACATATACCACTATTCATACATCTAATATACATATTTACTTAACAATTAAGCTAATTAATATGTGAGGTCTCTTTATGAGAGCATGTTTATATTTTAAAACAAAGGGGTACCTGAATTTAAGTTTGCAGAGAACTGTAAAATAGAGGAAACGTGCTATTATTTAAACTTCATATACCATCTAACTATAAATGTAAATTGTCCACAAATATAAACAGATCCTTGCTGATTAACTCTAACAGCTAAAATATAACATCTTTAAACGATATAAACATATCGATTTCCATAGTGGTTTCGGCTTTATGAAACTGAGAGCCTGAGCAAGTTATAGTCTTTTTTCCAATAGCTTCATAACCTTAACTATAGTATTCTAAACCCCGCACCAGTCTGCTTTTGATCTCCATGTAAACAAGCGGGATCCGTGTCCCGTTCGGTCATCATCATCGAGCTGCGCCTGGGGAAATTGGCTACAGCTGCTAGCCATGCAACGCGAGTAAACGAACGCGCGTTTTTTTAAATAAAAAGCCCGGACCCGCTCAGTCCGTTTACATCGCGAACGTCGGAAACATCATCGTAACAGAACCCCCGTTAGAACGCTCGAACATCAGTATTATAAGGTACGTTCTGAACTCGCCAACTATATCGTGCTGGTTAATGTAGAAACTCTTTGTAAAAAAAACTAGACTAAACATGGGTATGCTGATTTTAATATTGCTCCCATTCTGTATTCCCTTCAACAGTGGCAAATACCCTCAGCATGCGCAGCTGACAGCGCTATTAGATCAAGGTAATGACACCAACATGCCCTATCTGGGAAACACTATATAGCAATATTTAAATATGGTACAATAGAGTTGTCCTTTTTTATGTCCCTTTACATTCAGATTAACTACAAAGAAAGTGATTCAAAAGCTTGTACCTCTTCGGTGGTTTACCTTACGAAAAAAATACTTCAGAAATATCAGATTTTTAAGGTATGCGTTAATACCGTAAGAAAAATGTGATTAGGAAACTAATACTGCAAAGTGTGCATACACACCAAGATAATATTAGGACATATTATGATGCTAGGACCTGTCTTTGATATAAAATCTATACTTACCTGTACAGTGCCTGCTTCTAAATGACAAATAAGAGTCTTAAGATATGAATAACATATAATTAATAAAAGCACCAAGTTAAAATACTTTTAATCGCACGACCAGACTCTCAGATAGTAACTTTCTCTTGTCCTCACTCAAACTTAGAACCAGTTCTCTTAATTAAGGATCCCAAAGATTTACTCTACTTTTCAACATGTGATGTCATTTGATGAATAGAAAACCACGCGGCAGGAGTAAATAAGGTATTCCTATAGAATAGATAATACTATGATAAAAAATACACAGTCGGATTTGAACTCAAATGGGTACATGTCTATCTTTCAGAATACCTAATACTGGACTAATGATATCAAATGTGTCACCATAAGAGGCAAAAGTGTTGATACGTCATCCTGTCCCTTGTTTTGTAAGTAGAAATAGTCCTTACTTCACTCTATCTACATCCCATACCCTGATCTTTTATTCCATTAGTTAGGTTGCCTCTGGGTTGAGTGTGTAAGGCCTTATTCCTCTGTATCTATGTCTATATCTATCCTTTGGACTCTCTCCCTTTTTTCTATCTTTCTTTTTCATGAAACTCTAGTGCCTAATATGGAGCTGCTGGTAACAGAACCTATCCCCAAAGAAAACTATCAAAACTAGAACTGTTAAGGAAATAGATACACTTTAAGTGACGATTTTTTATCTAGTTAATAAGGCAAATTGTCAACAAATATGCATTGATGTATCTGGAAAGCATAAAAATTAGATAGCCTGGCGTCAACTATAATCTGCTGTTTGCACAAAAAGCCAAAAATGTACATATACCCTTATAGCAACAGCAATAGACCCATAAAATATAGAAATATAAACTGAGTTGTAAATAGCTGTAATGTAGTAGTGTGTCTGATTTGTAGATATATTCAAAATATGTTTTTGTTCTTGTTTTTTCCATTTAGGTTATATCACTACTTTTTATTTATGTTTAATATACGAATGACGGTCACCTGACGAAGGCCTCAGGCCGAAACGCGCGTAGTTCCACTCAACCGCATTGCCTTCATCAATTTACCAACAACTGAATATTTCGTATATCACGGGGTTAATGTGTATATGTAATTGTGTTTATGTAAACTTTTCTGTTCTCACCTATTAATGTGTTTTGATATCATGGAATACACATCAAGCTTCTTTTTAAATGTAAACAATGAATTAAAAAAGTAAATGAATTTTGCAAAAAATATGAATAACAAACAAAATATACTAAAAACAAAATACAAATAAACTAAAGGATTTTTGTATAAACTTTTGTTTCAGCACACAGTTATTTGATTGCTCTAGAGGGTCTATTATTCTGTTTGGATTTTGATTCAGGGAGTATCTATGCCCTATGAGTTTAGCTACACTGCCTTTTTCTATATAGTTTACCTTCCCTACGAGTAGCTAACTGTTTACATTGTAGGGGCCCCTTCTTTCCCATAGAATTTATACTCATGGCCTGTCCATGAGGGGTTTGCTTTGAACAATTGTTTTTTCTAATTGTTATTATATGTAAATAATTTTTGTATCTGACATATTAGAACACGTTGTTTTCTCTATTTTTGTTGTTCTGCCAGTTCTATGCAACATTGATTTATTCATATACATCTTGGTATTTTTCTTGGGTAAATTCATCCAGCAGTTCTGTTGTCCACATATCTACATTTTTAGTCTTTATCTTACTGTTGTCCTTTTTCATTCTTTTGTCACTTCATCACTCTACTGATACTATAGTCAGTCACCAAATCTATTATGGCCTCACTTAAATCTCATGGCTTTAGCGACGAAGAATTTGCCTCCATGGTAGGCTCTTCGGTCAGTTTTGATACCAGACACACATCAAATAATGAGAAATGTGAAGACTTACTAAAATTACTAGCCCTAAAAAAGAAAAGTAAAAGAACGGAGTTACATGGTAAGTTTATTTTGGACTACTTGAAAGCAGGAGTTATCCCGCAGGGCCTTCAGGTAAAGAACATTCCAGGGCTGTTTATCCATTTAAAACACTTTCTTGAGCGTTGGTCCCTCATCTCTAACAGATGTTCAAGGGACCACATGATGCTCATAGTAGAAACAGTAAGAGAGGTTCTAGATGAATTAGCCAAAGAGATTACAGAACTTGAAGATAAGATCAAAAACTCTACAATAATCACGGACATCAAAAAAAAGTTAGAAAATGTGGAGATGGACCTAAATTCATATAGTGACTATCTATATAAGCGTAAAATGGATAAATATCAGAAAGATCTACATTTTTTCAGTATGGAAAAAGTATATCCATACTTGGCAGACAACTTTTACGCCCAGGAAAATGAAAATGACCCAGATTATAATACCCCTACAGACCCTAGATCAAAAAAGTATTCCACTTTTTCTAACTCCTCAGATTCAGGAAGTAATTCTAGTATGCCACCGTATCAACCTAGGGGCAATCGTTTCAGATCAAATCGAGGTTATAGACCTTTTTTAGGGAGACGTCAAGCAAGAAGAAATTGGAGACCGAACTATCAACCCCAATATCAGCAACCACAACAATATCAGTACAACCAACAGAATCCACCACAAGATCAATACCCATCGAACCAAACATATCAACCTCAGGGTCCTTATCAACCTCAATTCCAGGACAATCAACAGAATACGGAGAGATATCTGGAAACAAGAAATGCAAGGTATTGGAGACAATGAATACAATACCTATCTTCAATCTGAGTAGTCACAACACCGACCCAGCTACCATTGCAGTACTCTCAAGAGGTCTCTCGTTTGTCCCGCACTCTGGCCTGAATAAGTTCGAACTATTCAATGATATGATAAGTTTTTTTCGTAAAATACGATTAAAAAACTTTTTCTCCCATCAAGGAAATGAGTTGCCAGAACTAAACAGATCTGGCCTGTCACTGAAATCGACCTTTACTCCATCTCTGGATCAAGTTGACCCAGAAATAGGAATTTTTGAAAAAATTGTGACCTCTAAATTGCATAACATCACTAAGCATATACCTCATACCCCTTACAATATATCCATTGATGAACACAATGCTTTGTTACAATTGAAAGAATCGACTCAAACCATTGTGAAAAGTTGTGACAAGGGAGGTGGCATAGCCATTTTTGACACCACAAATTACATCGAAAAAATGGAAAATATGCTCAATGATACAAAATACTATTCAAAAATCACCAAAGATCCAACCAGTATCATTAAAAACAAGATCATTAGACTAACCTCCAAAGCATTAGGCAAAGGAGACATCTGTCAAAAAGAGCATGACTATATGAACATAGGAAATCCAAAAATGGCTAGTATATATGGGATCCCAAAAGTTCACAAAAATGAACAAGACCCCCCGCTACGCCCCATAGTTACAACCATTGGGAGTGTGACAGAACCCATATCTAAGTATATAGATGCCATTCTACGTCCACACATAGAAAAAATACCAGGTCACATTAAAGATACCAGGAATGTGATCACCCAACTTGAAGGTACCTCCTTTAACGCTCACCGTCAATGGATGGTGACATTGGACGTAGAGAGTCTCTACTCCAATATACCGTGCATTGGTGCAATGGAAGCCACTAAGTGGTTTATAGAGTCATACAATATTGATTGCAATATGTCATTCATTTTGGACTGCCTCCAAATTATTCTGGATAACAATATTTTTGAATTTGCAGGGCAACTCTATAAACAAATTAGAGGAGTTAGTATGGGTGCTTCGTGTGCTCCGACGATCGCTAACATTTATGTTGCCCTTTTTGAGGAAAAATTTGTTTTCAATGAGGTCGCCCCTTTTTTTGAATCGGTTTTTTATTGGTCACGTTTTATTGACGACATCATTTTCATTTGGGACGACAATGAGGATGTCCTAGAAGAATTTGTTTTGTGGTTGAATGCTTGCGACCCAAACCTGAAATTCACAGAGAAAAAAAGCAACTCAGACATTGAGTTCCTAGATCTGAGTATTAAACATCATGAAGGAAAGTTAATTATGGACCTTTTCACTAAGCCAACAGCACGTAATACTCTCCTTCATTATAGTAGCTTCCACCCCTTGTCTCAGAAAGACAGCATTCCTTTCAGCCAATTCCTGAGACTGAGGAGGAATTGTACTAGGTTAACAGACTATGATCAGAAAGCTACTATAATGAAGGAGAAATTTCTGGAACGTGGCTACCCTAATAAATTAATACGCGACTCCTTTAAAAGAGCCAGGTATTATGACCGTCAACACCTTCTTACAGGCACAAACACAAAACGGGATGCTAGTCTAGTATTTGTAACTAGGCACTCCATGTTGAATAAACAAATTCAACAAATTCTGTATGCAAACTGGCATATCCTTAATGTCAACAAAAGCGGTACTGAAAGCATAAATAAACCCCTTTTCGCATATAAGAAAAACAAAAACATCAAGGATATAGTTGTCAAATCAAGGATGCCAACTCAGAAGGCCTTGAGTCAAAGAAATATCATCACTGGGGCTCCAGTGATTGGCAACCATAGATGTGGTACTTGTAAAATCTGTCCACAAGCCATTGAAACTGCTGAATTTACCTTCAATAATACATCTATTCCCCTGCCAACTATGACAAATTGTAAAACTGCGAACATTGTTTATCTTTTAATTTGTCCTTGTAACAAAGGCTATGTGGGTGAATCGTCACGTTCTGTAAATACTAGGATCACGGAACACAAATCAGCGATACGTACGCAAAAGTTAACTGCCCCCTTAGTATCACACTATCTGGATAAGGACCACAAACCTGATGACATCCGTTGGATAGTCTTAGAAAAAATCGTGGCAAAAGCTGGCATTAACACAGACAAAATCCGTTGCAAACGTGAAGTATTTTGGATATTTACTTTGGACACGTTTAAATCAGGCCTTAATTCCGAAATTCCGTGGCAGCAAGCTATCCTTTAATATTATCATCTGAGCATAAACTTAAATAAAAAAGAGGTACTTGACTCTAACCTTGTACTAATTATGAGAGACAAAGTACATATACCACTATTCATACATCTAATATACATATTTACTTAACAATTAAGCTAATTAATATGTGAGGTCTCTTTATGAGAGCATGTTTATATTTTAAAACAAAGGGGTACCTGAATTTAAGTTTGCAGAGAACTGTAAAATAGAGGAAACGTGCTATTATTTAAACTTCATATACCATCTAACTATAAATGTAAATTGTCCACAAATATAAACAGATCCTTGCTGATTAACTCTAACAGCTAAAATATAACATCTTTAAACGATATAAACATATCGATTTCCATAGTGGTTTCGGCTTTATGAAACTGAGAGCCTGAGCAAGTTATAGTCTTTTTTCCAATAGCTTCATAACCTTAACTATAGTATTCTAAACCCCGCACCAGTCTGCTTTTGATCTCCATGTAAACAAGCGGGATCCGTGTCCCGTTCGGTCATCATCATCGAGCTGCGCCTGGGGAAATTGGCTACAGCTGCTAGCCATGCAACGCGAGTAAACGAACGCGCGTTTTTTTAAATAAAAAGCCCGGACCCGCTCAGTCCGTTTACATCGCGAACGTCGGAAACATCATCGTAACAGAACCCCCGTTAGAACGCTCGAACATCAGTATTATAAGGTACGTTCTGAACTCGCCAACTATATCGTGCTGGTTAATGTAGAAACTCTTTGTAAAAAAAACTAGACTAAACATGGGTATGCTGATTTTAATATTGCTCCCATTCTGTATTCCCTTCAACAGTGGCAAATACCCTCAGCATGCGCAGCTGACAGCGCTATTAGATCAAGGTAATGACACCAACATGCCCTATCTGGGAAACACTATATAGCAATATTTAAATATGGTACAATAGAGTTGTCCTTTTTTATGTCCCTTTACATTCAGATTAACTACAAAGAAAGTGATTCAAAAGCTTGTACCTCTTCGGTGGTTTACCTTACGAAAAAAATACTTCAGAAATATCAGATTTTTAAGGTATGCGTTAATACCGTAAGAAAAATGTGATTAGGAAACTAATACTGCAAAGTGTGCATACACACCAAGATAATATTAGGACATATTATGATGCTAGGACCTGTCTTTGATATAAAATCTATACTTACCTGTACAGTGCCTGCTTCTAAATGACAAATAAGAGTCTTAAGATATGAATAACATATAATTAATAAAAGCACCAAGTTAAAATACTTTTAATCGCACGACCAGACTCTCAGATAGTAACTTTCTCTTGTCCTCACTCAAACTTAGAACCAGTTCTCTTAATTAAGGATCCCAAAGATTTACTCTACTTTTCAACATGTGATGTCATTTGATGAATAGAAAACCACGCGGCAGGAGTAAATAAGGTATTCCTATAGAATAGATAATACTATGATAAAAAATACACAGTCGGATTTGAACTCAAATGGGTACATGTCTATCTTTCAGAATACCTAATACTGGACTAATGATATCAAATGTGTCACCATAAGAGGCAAAAGCGTTGATACGTCATCCTGTCCCTTGTTTTGTAAGTAGAAATAGTCCTTACTTCACTCTATCTACATCCCATACCCTGATCTTTTATTCCATTAGTTAGGTTGCCTCTGGGTTGAGTGTGTAAGGCCTTATTCCTCTGTATCTATGTCTATATCTATCCTTTGGACTCTCTCCCTTTTTTCTATCTTTCTTTTTCATGAAACTCTAGTGCCTAATATGGAGCTGCTGGTAACAGAACCTATCCCCAAAGAAAACTATCAAAACTAGAACTGTTAAGGAAATAGATACACTTTAAGTGACGATTTTTTATCTAGTTAATAAGGCAAATTGTCAACAAATATGCATTGATGTATCTGGAAAGCATAAAAATTAGATAGCCTGGCGTCAACTATAATCTGCTGTTTGCACAAAAAGCCAAAAATGTACATATACCCTTATAGCAACAGCAATAGACCCATAAAATATAGAAATATAAACTGAGTTGTAAATAGCTGTAATGTAGTAGTGTGTCTGATTTGTAGATATATTCAAAATATGTTTTTGTTCTTGTTTTTTCCATTTAGGTTATATCACTACTTTTTATTTATGTTTAATATACGAATGACGGTCACCTGACGAAGGCCTCAGGCCGAAACGCGCGTAGTTCCACTCAACCGCATTGCCTTCATCAATTTACCAACAACTGAATATTTCGTATATCACGGGGTTAATGTGTATATGTAATTGTGTTTATGTAAACTTTTCTGTTCTCACCTATTAATGTGTTTTGATATCATGGAATACACATCAAGCTTCTTTTTAAATGTAAACAATGAATTAAAAAAGTAAATGAATTTTGCAAAAAATATGAATAACAAACAAAATATACTAAAAACAAAATACAAATAAACTAAAGGATTTTTGTATAAACTTTTGTTTCAGCACACAGTTATTTGATTGCTCTAGAGGGTCTATTATTCTGTTTGGATTTTGATTCAGGGAGTATCTATGCCCTTAGAGTTTAGCTACACTGCCTTTCTCTATATAGTTTACCTTCCCTACGAGTAGCTAACTGTTTACATTGTAGGGGCCCCTTCTTTCCCATAGAATCCAATTCTGGGGGCACCTTGTATCAGTCCAAACAACCCTTATGGTGTCTGGTTGTAAGTCAACCTTATAGACAAGCTATCCTAATGGTAGCATGGACTAAGCAGCCTTAAAGGCTTAACTTAAGAGGTCGTGTTAAGCAAGCTGTTTTACCAATCACAATCCTGTAATATCAAATGAAAGGACACCACAACAGTTATATATTATAAAAATATATGTATTTATTACTAGAATAATCCTCTGTACTCTTTATGAGTGCAGAGACACAAGCGTTTAAGCAAAAGCACAGTTAAACATATGAAAGTTGCACAATTATGGATGAGGCCCAGGGGCCACGCAAACCATATATTAAAAAAGTGGTATAAGAGATACCAATCGAACAGTGGTTAGGCCTAGGGCCTAGGGAATCGCTGGGAGCAGTCGGGACTAGCAATGCTGAAGTCGGGAAAAAAGCCAGCGGGATTCGGGTGCAGCGCTTAAAGCACACACATGCACCAATGCAAAGTCAATGGTGCGGAAAAGTTATAAAGATCCTGTAAAAGGAGACTTCCGCTCAACCTAGAAGGACAAAACTTTAGACACATACACTCGAGGTGTGTACCAGTGTAGGAACACCGGCGTTACTAAGTTACCACACCCACAGGAAGCGGGTGCACAGGTGCGAAGTAGTGTCAGGTTTTGTCACGCAGGTTGCTGGTGCTTGGAGCTGAAGATGCTCTGCAGGCGTTGAGACGAGAAGTGTCCGGTGTGATCCAAGGGTGGATCGAAAATAAAGATGATCTGAAAGCAGAGGGAACAGAGTCTGGGTCACTCAGCAGTGACCAGGGTGGAACCAGGAAGGAACCAGGCAATGTCAGGAGTTTTCAGGTCGCTGTCGAGTAGCTTCTCTCCGCTGCCACGTGGACTCTGGGGCACCGAGGATGTCCAGGAGTGGATCACGAGCTGTCCCATGAAGGCTCTCGATGTTGGCGGTGTCGGCTTCCAGATTGGAGCAAACAACCCTTGGCAAGCGCAACCCACGCAGGATTCGAAGATGGCTTAACACTCGGACCAGGAGGGTCAGAGCGAGTGCTCCTTTTCAGGGGAGCGAGTGCAAGTCTGGAGTAACCAGATTCATGAGTTAGGTTTCAAGTTTCGTCGGCACAGGGGCCACGAGCCAACAGGCAAGTGACCGGGCCAATGCGTTGAGCCAAAAGATGCAGAAGGGCCCCACGCAGCACTCGGTGAGTGTAGAGGGGTGAGATTCGGTGCAAGTGAGGCTCAGGGCTGGGGCTTCTTAAACCCCAATGCACAGCCTCGAGGGTCACTTGTGGGCTGCACGATCAGCGTCTCGTGGTCTTTCCAAGATGGCAGGCCCCACGCTTCAGGTTGCCTCCACGGGTCTCAGCTCTGCAGGGACTGTGGATCGGGATGTTAGAAGGCAGGCACACTGGGTCTTGCCAAACTCTGACGCTCGAGTTCTGGCGGGAACTGCAACAAAGCAAACATCGAGGTGCTGGATGGTGCCTGTTTGCACAGGGTGGTCACTCCTTGACCACAAGGGAGATTCTTCAGTCTTCCTCATCGAGTATGATGTCGAAGGGTCCAGAGTTTCATTTCATAAGTTTCAGTCAGGATAATCTGAGTGCGTTGGCACTGCTCCCATTCTTATACCAATCTTGGGGGCTGGATTACCTGCTAGGGCCCTCCTATGGGTGGGACCCAAGAAGGGGGTAGTTACACCCCTTTCCCTTTGTCCAGGGTTGCGCTGCGACTGGGGCTGGTGTGCCCCAGAACCGGTTTGACCGGATTATGCAAGGGGAAGCCTGTGCTCCCCAGGCACTGTCTGGTTTCTTTCAAACCTCCCTGCTACAACCAACTATCTCCTGTCTGGGGTGGTGGGACACCTCCCCGTGACAGGAAACCCTTTGTCCAGGCCTCCTCGGCTGAGTTTCGGTCAGCAGCAGGATGTCAGACTCGTGTCTGTGGCAGAAGCGTCCATTTTGTGATGCTGAGGCTCTTTTAAAAATCAACTGCGTTTCAGTAAAGTAACATGTCTTCTCCCTCTAGAGGGGTGGAATTCTATCCCCGTCGACAGGACTGTCGAGGGAATAGTATTCCAAATTGCATGACACCTTACACGACATGTTTTGATAAAGCCAAACCAAAGTTAACATATAACCGCAATGTATTATAATGCACTTAATAGTATATGGTATGGCATTATCCCGGAACAGCCTAGAGAGTTGTTCCCGACAGCTGTAGACAGGCTCAGCTCATGCTCGAGCACCATCTCACGGTAAACCACGCACTCTGCCTCCAGGATTGATAAGGCCTGCCATAGGAGTGACTTATAGGTTTATATGTGTCCAGATATAGGTTTAGATATAGGTATACTATATCTAAGCAAGGGGTGATTACACCAACTTTCCCGAGCTGAGTGATCAGCCAGTTGTCTCAATTTAAGAACCAGCCAGGGGTGGCAAAAGCTATGCTGCAGCCCCTGGTAGGCCTTGGTGGCACCTGTACCCTGAGCACCCATAGTGCATGGTACAGGGGCTGACAAGGAGTCCAGTTCCAATTGGGTTATGTACCTATAGTACATGTATGTGAATTTAGAGAGAGAACAACAGGCTGTGGGTCTGATCAGCAGGCCCACAGACAAATTAAGTCGAAAACCAGTGAAGCAAAAAGCAAAAATTGGGGTGACCATATGATAGCAGACCCAACTCTCTTACACCTTGCCTTGAGTTGGTGCTGCTTTCACCACATCCACCCCACCAAGTGTGTGATTAATTAATGGTGTAAATTGAATTTAGTCACATCTCAATACATCACACAGCTTGGGGGAAGAGAGTTATGGATTCAGTTAATGGATGGGGGATTTGAGACAAAGGTTTGACAAATGTAAACACTACTACACAAGGACAACACATTCATTTTGGCTGCCGACCATCATAAATCTGTTATAGGAGGAATAGGAAATGCATGCATGAAGATGAGTACTAGACTAGTACAGGTAAATCAACTTGTACTTCTGCCCTCAGAGAGTCCCAAGTTACAATATGTTCTGTTGTACCGGACTTTGAAAGATAGCAAATACAATTAAAATATCTGTAAGAGTCAAGTAAACAAACATAAACAGCACATACAATTGTAATGGTTGAAGAGAAAAAATTATACTGTATTCCAAAACTGGGAGTTGAATCTCTGCGTTCCTCTTGGACTGTCAGTTAATCTTGGTTGCCTGGCGGATGCGGCTCGGTAAGGTAAGTGTAAGTCGTTTTGCAGTATGTCGCAGGGTAAAGGGCTTGTAGATGGAAAAACAAAAATTATACTGAAGAATCAAGGAGAAAAGGTAAACTGCATTAAGGATTGAAACAAGAAGACTTTCAGAGGCAGCATGGCTAAATGTCTGTTTCTGGCATTTAACTCCAACAACGGGCCCCCCACCCAACCTCCATGTAGCTTCAAATTTGGGCCAGACAGCACCAAGCACACACACACACAGCAACATAGCATTTCACTGATTAAGTAAAAAAATCAAAGCACCACTATAAGTCAGTCAAAGCACACTTACCACTACACATACATGTGTAGTTCTGGTGTTGTTTACCTTTAGGCTACTTCAAAGTCATCATCATCCAAATTGGTTAGTTTCAGTGAATTTGAAAACTTCCAACTTTTTCTGGTGACAGTTCTCGAAGTAGTCATGCTCACACCCACTCTCTGAATCATGCCATCATCTCTGATCCTCCTGATTCTGACTCCAACTCCGAGTATGCTGTCCAACTCCGAGTCCATACCAACAGTGTCCCAAGTGAGTTCTGACTCATCCCGACTCCCGACTCAAAAATATAAATCCACATTTGAGAACTACTCATTGGGTGGTTCATCTTCAATGTATTCATGAAAGAACCTTGGGCCTCATTTATGAAAAGTGACGCATCTCTGCGTGAAAACAGCGATGCGTCACTTTTCACTGCACACTCCTTACGACATTCCTGATGCGTCATATTTAATGTATGACACATCATGTCGCAAGGAGTTACAGATACGTCAGTATTTCTGACGTATCTGTAAGCGCAAAAGTGACGCATTGCTGGAGTGTGTCACAAAAGTGACGCAACTCCAGCAATGCGTCCTTTCACATGGGGAAAGCCCCATGTGAAAGGGCTTGCGTCAGTCTTACGCCTGCTGTGAGGCAGGCGCAAGATTTTGACGCAACAGCGTCCTAAAAGTGACGCAGTGAAATGTCATAGATTTCACTGCGTCACTATTACGAGGCTTTTTGCGGGGGAACGCCCCCTCTGCATACATTATACCTGACGCAGGAATAATGTGGCGCAGGGGTTTAAAAAGTGACGCATCTACCTAGATGCGTCACTTTTTAAATACGGCGCAACGAGGCGCATTTTTTACACCGCTGGTGAGTCACAAAAAGTGACGCACCGGCGGCGCAAAACTGACGCAAGGCCTTAATAAATAAGGCCCCTTGTGAGTACATACATCTGCAGGTGGGAATATAACCCAATTAGAACTCATCTTTTCTGAATGCTTTGTGTGCCTCAACCTCGAAGGTAACATCTACACCAGTTGCCAGGAGACCATGTTATACTAATTTCATTGTAACTGCCTGTTTGCAATTCTCTGAAATATTCAATGCAACTAACTGTTCTACGAAGTCCTCATCTATGTGTTTGGTCATTGTTAAAGCAATAGTATTTATGCTAAAATCTTTTAGAGATATAGTATGCATTATGTGGGAACTTCTAATCCTCCAAGCTTGATTTAACCAACAGCCTACATAGGGTACACCTGCTCAGCTGAGGCGGATTTGTTTTCCTTCCCTCTACAGAAGTCTCCAGTTAAAATGTGAGTAGGGGACCCTGAGAGAGCACAACTGAACTGCTCAGAATTTTTCATTAAATAAGTGCCGAACAAACGTTGGCGGCACCATGTCGTGTAGTTCCTACCAATCTGTAGGACCTGCACATTGTTCAGAAAAAATAACCTAAGGGCTTGGTGTCAAGACTGATTCCGGACACCCCCGCAAGATATGTTGACCTTTTGACCAGCTAGCTCACAGTGCCACTATAACCCCTCTATCCTTCCAGTAAACAAATTATTTTTGGCAACGACTGAACATGACAACCCTGACCCCTCAGTAATCGTGGAAACAGTAAAGAATCTTTCACTCAGACACTCGTGCTTACTTATTCTCAGAGAAATATACAGAGAATACACAGTGGGATGTTTTCAATAATGTTTATTGAACCAACATTATTCTTGAATAAAATATGTGTGCTGCAATGTTTTGCCATTGTGCAACATTCCGTCTATCATCTTGTTTGTTTTGCTGTTCACCCTATGTGGGATGGGTATGCCCAGACGTGGGTCCCTTGCTCACTATGCCACTGGAGTCAAGCTATCCTGGCTGAAAACGGCTGATAGCCAGAAACTGGTCCTAGGATGCTTGATTCCGGTTCAGGGAGGACATGGCTTGGCAGTTCGGATGGAGTGTTCCCATGAGGCACAGGGTCAAGACTGATATGCATATGGCCATGTCTGAACTGAGAGGCTTGGTGAGCAAAAAAACGATAGATTGAACCCAGATCTGTGACTGGGGGTGAATGTTTTGCCATTGTGCAACATTCCGTCCATCATCTTGTTTGTTTTGCAATGATTAGGAGACAGAAGCAGATATGCTTAATTACAAGCACCAGAAGTGGAAATAGTAGGTAGAGTTATACCATGGTGCTAAAGCAATGTGTATATATACGGGCAAATAAACAAGG